>NC_136068.1:447273407-447965907 GCF_964261635.1 Lissotriton helveticus
CCAGCCATTGCTAGCACCTCTGGAGCGTCCACATCAACACCTCCAATGGACATTCGTCCAGAATTTCAATTTCTGGAGCAGCACTGCACTAAGTGCAAAGCCGTCATCTGTTACGGTGAACAATCCATGCATGCTGTTTGCGCAGCACAGCACAATTTTAAATGTTATTTTTTTATTTTTTTGTTTGTTTTTGGAATGTTGTTTAATTCCAAAAGTTACCCGTTTATTTTTTTCCCTTTTACTGTTTCTTTTTTAGAAAAACACAAAAAAGAAATGTCAAAATTGTTAAAAAAAATACAAAAAAATACAAAAAAACAAAAGAAGAAAAAAAAAGTTCTTATCAGAACTACCTTCTAATTATAATTGCATGATAATGTCTGAAAGTTTGTTTGAATATATGTGTAGAGGATGATTGACTGAAAGAATGCATTAGTAGTGTATGGTGAATTTATAGGTGAAGATTTATGACGAAGTACTGCAGCGTGACACTGCAAGCTCTTTAGCTGCACTGGGCTGTGGCACTTCCAAAGCACAGGAATGTGACATATTTACATGAATATGTTGCAACTCTGTGCTTCCTTCTGCACTGCTGCACAAAGTGCAGCCATGCAGTGACACAGGCATCCTTGCACCATGGTGCAAGGATGTCTGTGTCGTGGGGAGATTGTTTATGTGCAGGAAGGGACACTTTCCGGCACAAAAACAATCAATAAAGGCATTTTCCTCTTTCAATGTATGCTGTGGAATGCAGCATGCATTGAAAGAGAAAAAAATGAGTAGAAATGAAAACAATTCTCCTCGTTGTGCCTTGCTACACCAACTCTAGCATGCCGCAGCATTCACACACATCTCCAGATTTATGATTTTTCATAAATCTGGAGATGTGTCTTGTTCTATGATGTATTTACAAGGAGAAGAAAAGCCATATGAAGGAGTGCGTGGTGCCATCACTACGTTACAAAAAGTAACGTACTGGTGGTGCAGACTAATACAATAAGAACATAGTGCTGGATGGGTGATTGAAGAATTGCATAAGAGTGACAGGAGGTGTCCTACGCTGCATGGGTACTACTTCAGTATTTAATGGAGTGGACCAATAGTATGTATCTTGTTAGAGATTTGTACGGATTATGCACATTATATTGTATGTGTACTTATGTTGTTGCCTAAGTCATTTTATAAGACTACCACTAGTAACTGGAATGATGACAGTGTTGGAAACAGAGTGAACACTTAATTTATAAGTACTTACGTATTGGTGGAGTGATAGGATAAGTAGATACTGGTAGATAAGTGATTAAAGAAGTACACTGTATAAGTACTAACTGGGTATTTATAAGAGTGTATCAATAATATGTAGCTGCTTAGAGGTCTGCATGGATAGTGCACACAATATTGAAGCTGTAGTTGTGTTAGTGGCTAGGCCATTCCATAAGTACATGACTAGTAATTGCAATAATTACAGTATTACAAACAGAGTGTATAGTGAATTTATAAGTGCTTAGGTATTGGTGGAGTAATAGGATAAGTAGTTAGTGCTGGATGGGTGATTGGAGAAATGCAGGGGACAGACAGGAGGATTCCTACACTGCATAGGTAGCAACTGGGTATTTAGAAGAGCATATCAATAGTTTGTAGCTTGTTAGAGGTGTGCATGCATAGTGTACACAATATTGTACCTGCACTTGTGTTAGTGACTACAACATTCCTTAAGTATATGACTAATAACTGGAGTAATTTCAGTGTTGCAAAGAAAGTGCGTGCTGAATTTATAAGTGCTTACGTATTGGTGGAGTGATAGGATACGTAGATAGAGCTGGATGGGTGAATGGAAAAGTGCATGGGACAGACAGAAGAATTCCTAGACTGCATAGGTACTGGGTATTTAGAAGAGCGTATCAATAGTATATAGCTGGTTAGAGGTCTGCATGATTGTAGGACCTCATAATTGTGCATGTGGTGGCAATGACCTAGGCACTTTGACTGGGGTAGGTCCGGAAATGCTAATGAAGGACACCTTTGCAGAATTGATGTTACTTTTCCCCAAAACTGCCTTTGTCTACTCTAACATATGCCAAAGACAGAAATGGAACTGGTCCAATCAATTTTGTCCACAGATTGAGGAAGCTAAGAAACATGTCAATTAAGCTGTTTCTGAGTATCCAAGAGAGTACAGTATGGGGTCCATATACAACAACAATCTGTGTTTTAATATGGATGGCATCTACAGGAGAGATGGTGTACATTTCACAGATGAGGGTAACATAGTGTTTCTAAACAACTTTAGACTCTACCTAGGCACTTACTTGTAGGTACCAAAATCTCCCAATAAACACAAGGGCTCTTTTTAGAGCCACCCAAGATCCAAACATATAACCTAGATTTATATAAAAAAAATAACTTTTTTTTGCTTGGAGTTGTGCACCCAGCGTGTTTTGGAGTCGCGCACCCAGCGTGTTCACACGAGGGGACCGTGCTGAGAGCCACGCAGGGGTCGCGACTCCAAATTTTTTCGTAAAAAAAAAAACCTGCCTCCTACCACTAATTTCTATTCGCCCAGGGGACCCCATCCCCCGGGACCTATGCACTTAGATGGGGACCGTGGGGGGAGCCCCAATGCCCCCATGGTCCCGCCGGCTCCCTGCGTCCTCCGGGAACCGGCATTGCAAACATGCAGCTCCCCATGTGGAAAGCAATTCTGCTTTGAATTTTGTAAGAGAGAGCAGGTTTCCCTGCTCTCTCTTCCAAAATCCAAAGCAGAGTTTGCTACGGTAGGACCGTAGCAAACAACAGTGTCCCAGGGGTGGGCACCCCAGGACACTGCAGCAGCCGGCCCTGGGGGGTGGCGGTCCCCAGGGTCATCAAAGGCTTCATTTGAAAAGCCCCGATTTGGTGGTGGTCCCCAGGGCATGTGGGGGGGCGCGAGCCCCCCACACAGGTCAGTTATTTTAAAAAAAACAAGCCCCTGGGGTGGCGGTCCCCGGGGCTGTGGGGGGGCCATGAGCCCCCGCAAATATTTTAGAATATCCCCGGGGGTGGCGGTCCTCGGGGCTTGGGGAGCCTTGGAGGCCTCCAACCCATGCAAAAAACAAACCCCGGGGGTGGCAGTCCCCGGGGATTGGGGGGGCTGTGTGCCCCCCAAATATTTTTAGAAAGCCCCGGGGGTGGCAGTCTCTGGGTCTGCGGGGGTCCCTCTGGTCCCCCGCGCATATATTTTTGAGATGCCCCCAGGACTTTGCCCACCCGGGGGCTAATTAATAACGAAGCATGGGAGCCAGCACTTTGTTTTTTTCATTTTCACGGCTAGATCCGCGCACATGCATCTCGGCGGTTTTAAAAAACAAATCCTTTTTTTGGCCCTGGAGGTCCATGTGGGACCCCCTAAGCAGACCTAGGGGTCAGGGTGTTTCTACCCTGCCCCTTTTCTTGTTTTGTGCCTTAGTTTTTCTATTTTCTTGTGCTTCGCTTCTACCGAGGCACAAAATGGCTGTCAACAGTTCCTGCTTTGGGGTGTTGACAGCCAATTAGAATGCAGCTCGTGATCGCAGGGGGCGCGGATCCTGATCTGCAAGGTGCGCGGATCCTGCGCTCCTTTATATATCGATATTTCTTTAATTTTTATTTTCTCAGCAACTACTGAGCGAATTCACACCATTTAACAAATAGAGTTCTTTCTGAACCAAGGGCTACCTTTTTGCCAAATTTGGTGTAATTCCGTTCAGCAGTTCAGACTGTAGCCGTGACTTAAGTTTCCATTGGAAAATAACATGGAGGCAACATGTTTTGGGACCCCCCTTTTATCTCGGCCTCCGCTTGCCGAATCACCCCGAAACTTTCAAAATAGGAGCGGACCGGAGCGCCCCACGAGTTTTGAAAATTTGCGAAGATTCGTCAATCGGCGCTAAAGTTATTGGGAATAGAATGTTGTGATTTCCCTATGTAACTAGGTCCTAACTATAACGACCTACTGGTGACCGCCAGTAGGTAATATATATATGTGAAGATTTATGTTAAAGAGAACAGCATTCATACTAGATTGCATAGGAAGTTGACGGCTGGAAACTCTGTGCTCCATGCTACAAGCTCACATCCTCAACACCTCATACGTAGTATTCCATATGGGGAGTTTCTGAGACTTAAACGCATATGCAGTCACGATGTTGGCTTGAAAAAATGTCAGGATGAATCTCTTGAAAGATTTATTAAGAGAGGATATAAAGCCATGGATCTAAAGAAAGCTAGAGATAAGGCTAATGGTTTTAGTCATGCAAACTGTCCATCTACAATACCTGAGATCCCTTTATCATCTGGGCAGAAGGAGGAAGAGCATAATATCACTGATATTGAACCACAATTCAATATTAGGCTGATAACAAACTTTTGCAGACAAGAGAGACAGGTTCGTAAGATACTATATAAAAACTGGCCAATTATTCAGTCTGACATAACCATGTCACGTATCTTGCCAGAACTTCCTAGCTTAACATTTAGAAGGGCACCCTCAATGAGGGATGCACTGGTAAGAAATAGTCCGGAAGTTGTAGTAACTAATACCTTGGCTCTCAGCAGAATCAGGATTTTATAAATGCAGCTCATGCCGTGCATGTAAATTTGGAAAAAATGTTTAGGAATACACCACTGCCTTTAGACCGGAACCAGTTAAAATTCAAGGTCATTACACTTGCAGAACAGATTATGCAATTTATATTTTAGAATGCACGTGCCACCTACTTTATGTGGGTAGCACTAAACTGCACGTTTTTAATAGAATATTGCAACACTTTAGAGCGGTGGTTAATTCAGACCCTAATTACCCTGTGGCACGACATCTAAAAATAGTACATAATAACAACCTGAATGATCTTAGATATTATGTCATCAGCTCAGTGCCCAAAAACATCAGAGGGGGAAACAGAGAGAAACGATTAAGACAGGTTGAATCAGAGTTTATTATATTGCTGGATACTAAAATGCCAAATGGCCTCAACAACAGCAATGATTTGCACAACTTCTTATAGATTCACAGATTGTTTCAGGTATTTTGTTGCTAATATGAATTGATGATGGACCTCGTTTGCTTTTTAGCGGGTTTTATTTCTTCTCTTTTACAAGTTTTAGTCTGGAGCTTTTCCAGATTTTAACGTGCTGCAGTGGAGGATATTGCTGGCTTTGGAGTTCTGAGATTTTATTATCAGTTTTAACATGTATATTTAACTGTAGATTTAAGATTAATGACTGCTATATTTATTTTTTATATCTACACACACAGTGGGACGGGGTGGATAAGTGGTTTTAGCTGGGGGAGTTTGGCTTTTACTTAGTTTTACCTGAGGTAGTCTCGGTTTTATTAAGTTTTGCGGGACTTTAACTGATTGCTTCCATTGCGACATTCCTTTTAACTGTGTATTGGGAGAAGTATCACACGAAATATACTCCTATGTAATTGACAATATCTTCTATAGTTTGAGACGCTAAAATGAATTGTAAGTATATATTTCTTTTCTCACTAGATACATCAAAAAACGTCAAGTCCGGAGATTGGGACTAGAGCGTATTACAATCATGAAAACAATTTAAGAATCTTAGAAATAAGAAAAGAATCAATAGGACGTATGAAGAACAAGCTGCTATGTATATATAACTTTGCACTTTCACTTGAGCACTTTTTTGCACAAATTTGCAAATTGAGATTTGCCAATTGGTGAGGTAATAAGAGGCATTTCTTTGAGAGCTAGTCTCTACATATAGTGAGGCTAAACATTGTTCTTTGTACATTTTTTCAAATATGGGTTACTAGGGTAAAACAATGTATGTTTATTAGCACTGTGCTTTAATATTATTGTAGATCAAATGTAACACATCAATTGTGATTTTATTGAACTTGACGCTAAGGTATAGGAGCACTATGCTTGTATTTACTTAACATGTATCATAAATAGTATACATGAGATGCGTAAAGTTGAAATAGTACGATGGGAGCAGTGAGCCTCTATTTATGTGTGCACTTTTTCTCTTTAAACCAATTGGAGAAACCAAATAATGTGCTTTTTTAACTTTCACTATATATACATGTTGATAGGTCCAGTGTGTCATGTGATCAAGACTGCCGTTTGGCAGTCAAAACGCGTCAGGCTGGGCACTTGCTAAGGAATTATACTGCACTTGCACTTTTAAAATCTGCACCGAATAAAGAAGATTTAAAACCTCTACATTTGTCGTACGTACCTGTTTGGGGGATCGAGACATAGATCGAGACCAGGATTGTGGGTTTCATATATATATGGTGTGATCAAGTCCGGGTTTCCCGGACGAAACGCGTCATGCTGCTGCCCATTTTGGATTAAAAGCACTTATTTCATTTTCTTCCTTTGTTGTGGTCTGTACCTGATTTCGCTCTGGTGTTTCGTTGCGCTGCAGGACTGTGGACTTCGATATATATATATATATATATATATATATATATATATATGAGGTATGTCAAGTTCCTTCGCCCACTAGCGCTGCAATCTGCCACACACGCGAACAGGAACCAACGAGACCCAAGATGTGGTGCAAAATTATTTTATTCTTTTCAAACCCAGCACCAGTCCGCCACGACGCGTTTCGGCTAAACGTAGCCTTGTTCACATGACAACGTCACGAGGGCTGGCCACCCTTTTAAAGTGCAAAGTAGCCATCACATGGTACAGACATAGAAGAGTTACTAAATTTGTAAGTTAACTCGAGTTTGTCTTTCTGAATTGCAGCATAAATGCTGTTCATTTACACAATATTGCACAAACCCAAACAAAAATCAATTGTTATCAGTACGAGTAATTGTAAAATACAAAATCCAACATACACGTTGTCACCGCACATTAATTGCTATTTGAGGAGTCCCTATTACCAATAATTTCATATATACCCATCAAATCACAATGGTTACTCATTAGTTGATAAAAAGCTCAAAAGGACCATACAAAAGTTAAAAACATAAATATTTACATTTGAAACCATGTCCTGATGGTGGAACTCACTCCTAACAGTAAACCAAATTGGCAACCAGATCTATGTGTAGCATATACAGTGCAGTTATTTTGATGTGCAAAATAGCAAAGTTTGTGCAAACTATATCATAAATTGATATATATACAGATGGCTAAAAAAACACAGGTGCTACCATGTAGTAAAAAACAATGATGATTCAAACAATGTGATTAAAATCAGTTACATAATGATCTTGATAGGCGTCCAGGGTACAGCGTAAGATTCTAAATCAAGTGCAACTACAGAAAGGCAATGTAATTATAAATTACATGTAACAGTGGACATAATTCTCTAAAGATAGGTGTGGCAATCCTCCCCAGTGTTGAGGCCCTGTGGTGCCTTGGTATCTAGCAAGATGATATAGCGCGTTTCTAATTTGCGCAACAGGGACTCTCTATCACCTCCCCTCCTCTGGGGAGGAACACAGTCTATCACAAAATATGACAAGAGGGAAGCATCTTTACCATGGCACTTGTCAAAGTGCCTTGCAACTGGATAAGAGGTGTCAACGTTGCAGATTGCTCGTAAATGTTGGAGAATACGCTTATGGACCTGAGGCCTCGTACTGCCCACGTATCTAAGCCCACAAGGGCACTCCAAAACATAGACAGCAAACTCTGTCTTGCAGTTGAGCTTGTGTCTAATCTTGATTGGAAATGGCGACAATGGTGTTGTCACTTCTGTTTTGCTAACGCCATTCTTACAAGCCTTACAACTCGAACACCTCAAAAAGCCCTTACTCTCATTGAGCCAGTTTCCCATCACCACTTCAGGACTGCTGGACACCAAGCTGTCCTTCATGGACCTAGCTTTGCGATATGCTATGCTAGGAAATTTTGGAATGACTGGACCCAAAATAGGGTCCTCAGACAGTAGGGACCAATTTTCCTTAATGATTTTGTAGATGCTATTATGCTGGTTGCTATAACCCATAATCATCCTTGTTACCCCTTGTGAATCTTTTACCTGTGCTTTTGACTTCGTCGCTCCTGAGCCCAGGAGTGACTGTCTGTCCGTTCTGTTGGCCTTAAGAATTGCCAAATTAATGGCTTCCGATTTGTAGCCTCTAAGTAGAAAACGTGATTTACAATGGAGTTGTGCCAGCCGGCACTCCTCCTCACTGCTGCAGATCCTCCTGACACGGAGCATCTCCCCATACGGTATGCTCCGTATCAGGTGTGCAGGATGATGACTCCCCGCATGCAGCAATGTATTGCCCGCAGTGGGCTTTCGATGCAATCTTGTGTGAAGGCTGCCTGACTGAACGTAAATCTCAACATCTAGGAACACAATTGAGGTCGCACTTATGTTACTGGTAAAACGGATGTTAAGATCATTCTCATTTAATTTATCAATGAAATCAATCACCTCCGTCTCAGTGCCCTCCCAAATGAAAATCAAATCGTCAATATATCTTGACCAGAGTTTCACCTTGGTATTCATAATGGCCAAATGTTCTTGCCACAGGACCTGCTCCTCCCAGTACCCCATATGCAAACAGGCATAACTGGGAGAGAAGCAGGCCCCCATAGCCACTCCCCTGGTCTGAAGAAAAAGTTGTTTTGCAAACAAAAACATATTGTTCTCTAAGCAGATTGCAATCATGTCCATCAGCATTTTAGAATGTTCTTGGAAACAAGATGGTCTTTTCCCAAGGAAATGCTGTATTGCTCTCATACCATCTTGGTGGAATATACTGGTATATAACGAGGTGACGTCCATAGATACCAATATATAGTTTGTGTTCCACTGGAAATTCGCTAGTTTCTTTAATAAGTCACTAGTATCCAAAATAAAAGATGGCAGGTTTCTCACAAAGTCCTGCAAAAAGAAATCAATGTACTTGCTCATATTTTCCAGCAGGCTGTTGCAAGCCGAGATTATGGGCCTGCCTGGCGGTTGTTGATAACACTTATGAACTTTCGGAATGAAGTAAATAACTGGTGTAACCGGAAAATCATTCCTCAAAAATTTAAGTTCATCCATAGTAAGCAGGCCTTTACTTCTCCAGGCTATCAACGTTGAATATATCGTGTTTCTCGCCTGTAGAGCATCCTGTGGTGTAATACGTTTGTAACAGTCTCTGTCGTTTAGTTGTTTGAGGGCTTCTTCTAGATACATCCTACGTGGCCATAAGACCACGTTGCCCCCTTTATCTGATTGACGTATTACCACATTTTTGTTTGCACTCAACTTTTTAATCAATTGATGATATTCACTGTCCCTATAGTTGAAACGTTTCCTTCTATGGGCATTCTTGATCTGTAGCTCCTTCAATTGTAGTGCCACTTTGTCATGAAAAATGTCCACATTATCTTTTATCATGAGTGGACAAAATTTCGACTTGGGTTTGAAAGGTGTTGTGCATAAGGCAGTAGCAGGTTCCCCACCTGTTGTCATGGAATTGTGAGAACCTGAGGAGAATTCCTCCTCTTGAAGCTCAAAAAGTTCTTGCGTTAGAGCTGATCCTAAAGATGGATCCGCATTTCCACCCACTGGGGTACCCAGACTGGCGTTTACAGGCTGATCATTACTATTCGCCACACTCTCAGTTGTTTTGTGCGCATTATGGTATTTCCTCAGCTTGAGTTTGCGCACGAATTTAAACACATCGATCTTTGTGGTTGCGTAATCAAAGTCTCCCCTTGGACTGTACGTTAAGCCTAACGCCAGAATGCTGGTTTCTTTGGGGGTTAGGTCGATGTCAGTCAAGTTGATGACAGAGTGTCCATTCTCATCAATTACTGTGTTGGCGTTCAATCCTGTGACGGAGCTGGCTGTGCTTTGTTGCGCTGCCAGCGAGTACGCTGTCTCCTTGGGGTTCCCCTTACGCTTCCGGCGTTTGGTTCTTTTGCGCCTTTCTGAGCGTTTGCGGTTGGCTTGCTGCCTGCGGTAGATTGATTTGCTGAACGCAAAGTTAGTTTGCGATCCCGCTGGACCAACTCCAACTCCTGCCCCGGGGTGAATTTCCGAAACCCCGACCTTTGTTGTCGCCTTATCTCTGAGTCTGACTCACTCTCGGGTTGTGAGCTATCCCCCGAGACTGAGGACAGTTCTACCCGTTGTGATGGTACAGTGGTATCAGTTGAACTTGTAGCAGCAACGACTGGTAAATTTTTACTTTGTTTAATACTGTCATATTTTCTCGCAAAAGTAAAAATTTGGCCATTTTCATAATCAAGTCTATCACGTATAAACTTGAAAGCTTTTCTCTTCTTGATAATGTCCTCCTCACGTGCCAGACGTGCATTCATATCCGTTCTGTACTTATCAATTTCCGTAGTAGGAGGCAGTTTAAGTATGTCAGCTTCAATCAAGTTAATTTCGTCTAAGAGTTTCAATCTATCGCTCTCAGCGAACTGAACTAATATGGCCATCAATCGTTTGGAATTATCAAGGTTGCAGAGCGCCCATGCTTGTAACATTAGTGGGTCGGGCTGTTCATAAGAGGGAGCTAACATAATGCGCAAACCGCGCGGCACTCGCCCCACATCCAGATAGCCGGTCAGGGAGGTGAATTCCCACCATTTCGATAACTCTCTCTTGCTGCATTTCTCCAAACGTTTGAACAGTTCTTTTGCCTCATTTTTCGTGCTGCTTACCGCAACTACAATAGAATTGGTGTTAGTCCCGGACCCCCCAGCCGGGGAATCCGTAAACATGCCCCTGGACGCCTCAACACGCCCCCTTAAACGTGTCCGCCGACATGGTGCTAAGCAGTGGGTAATATTTAAAAATGCACACAGCAGTCGAAGCTCCTACCGGTTGCAATGCCGCCGAGCCGATCCTGCTACTCCACACAAGGTATCTCGCGGTCTGTCCGCACAGCGTCCCAGGTACACACACGGGGAGTCCAGTAGTTCTCGATCTGCTTCCGCCGACCCAGAATGCCGAACTCCTTCCGGTTTTCCTCTGACCCGCCGCAGTCAATTCCGCCTTCCTTGGGGCGTTGGCGACGTCTCCTCCACGGAGCTTTGATTATAGTCCCAAAAGACCGTTGCTTCTTGCCGCCGTTGCCCAAAACATGGAGGGGTCTCGTAAAGTCCAGGGAAGCAGTCCCGGATGCCAAATACGAGGTATGTCAAGTTCCTTCGCCCACTAGCGCTGCAATCTGCCACACACGCGAACAGGAACCAACGAGACCCAAGATGTGGTGCAAAATTATTTTATTCTTTTCAAACCCAGCACCAGTCCGCCACGACGCGTTTCGGCTAAACGTAGCCTTGTTCACATGACAACGTCACGAGGGCTGGCCACCCTTTTAAAGTGCAAAGTAGCCATCACATGGTACAGACATAGAAGAGTTACTAAATTTGTAAGTTAACTCGAGTTTGTCTTTCTGAATTGCATATATATATATATATATATATATATATATATATATCCCCAAACAGCAATTTCTCCACTCATCCACTCCTGGGAAAATGAAGAAGGCGGACCACAATATTCGAGGCAGAAGGTATTTATTTCTTTCCCGCTCTGCTGAAAAGCGTTTCGAGCACCTCCGTGCTCTTGCTCACACAAAATTTAGGCAGCATTGTATACCTTATAAGTGTTTTTTTCAACTGCCCGC
The DNA here is from genome assembly GCF_964261635.1 of Lissotriton helveticus. Taxonomy (NCBI): domain Eukaryota; kingdom Metazoa; phylum Chordata; class Amphibia; order Caudata; family Salamandridae; genus Lissotriton; species Lissotriton helveticus. The sequence goes on from NC_136068.1 coordinate 447,285,007, forward strand.
CCCTTGTGCACATAATCACGTGATGCACTCTAGCATGGACATAGAAGACATAATCCCTTCTTACGTCATGTTGTTTAAACTTTGCAAATAAATACAACTTTCAATATTATTGCACTACTTGCTTGATCTAGTTATTGATTGTAACTGCATTTACTTAATTGTAAACAATGACTCTCATACTCGGCATAAATGCCTGAATCTCCTTGTAAAAACACAGATATTATATAAACTGTATTTAAAAAAATCATATACATATATGTCAACACATATCTTAATAGATTTGCACCAATACCATAAAATTCATAAATATAATTTCATATATTAAAAACTATAAATAAATCTCATATGTACAATATTTCATCTCCATATAATTTACAATGGATCTATGTACAATACTATGTGCAAATTTAATTAAACATATTGATGTTTTTTTCACAGTTTCCTTTATGTTTTTTTCTGATGTTTTACCATGTTTTTCTTTTAAAATTCCAGAGTCAATGCACTGTAAATGCACTGTAAATTGCAAATCTTTGTAAAATCTAAAGTTCAAACTTTACTATAGACCGTCTAGAGTGCTGAAAAGGAACTGTAAAGTGCTCAAAGCGCTAGACAAAATTAAATCAAATAACCCTTAAACTCATACAATTTAATACATTAATTTAAAATCATTTTCATTGCTTCTGGAGGTCTATTTAATTCATTCATGATTCTCAGCCCCAAACCCAAAAGCTGCCCAAATTCCCGTCTGGGACTTACAACCCTAGAAAGAGTCCAAGTAATAGAGTATCTGGGCATAACCCTCAATCAGAATTTGACTTGGCTGCCCCATAAAACAAAAGCAACAACAAAACTGGTACAGACGGCAGGTGCAATTACAAGAATAGCTAAAAAATCACCCTTACGCCCATTGATACCCGCCATCCATATTCATAAAACCCAAGCCAGGGGGGGGATTATCTATGGGGGTGAGTTATGGGGACATATACCCTTACACACGGTTCAGGTCGCAGAAAACAACTTTATAAGACAATTGGCTGCGCTCCCCCCGAGTACTCCACTTCTCCCCCTAAGATTGGATTTGGCTCTACGATCAATCACGGAGGAATTGGGCCTGAAACCTCTGACCTATTGGAGGCGTCTGTGGAGCAGTGAGGATCTGGTGCACTACAGAAATGAACTGCAGGAACTCCTTAGATTAACCCATGCCACAAAAATCCCCTGGATAAAATATATCAGGGACATGTGTTTCTACCTCGGAGTACCTGAACTATGGTCCAACCCGGAAGCAGCGTCCGTAAGGCTCTCTAGAAAAGATCTCTCAAACTTATTTTACAGTGCTATGCTTCAGAAAACTACGAACTCTCTCCGGGAAGGATCCCTAACCGACATATTCATAAAGATAAAAGACTCTTACAGTCCTGAATATGTACTGGACGGTATGACACCTGTGTCTGTACGGAAGATCTACATGCAATGGAGGTACGGTTCTCTTCCCCTGAGGTCCCTTACTAAATCTTGGGAAGGCAATCTGGACTCAGGGGCGTGCCCAGCATGTAATTATAAACTGGAAAGCGATCTTCACGTGGTCCTGTTCTGCAGAGTCTACAGTAGAATTAGGAGTTACTGGTTGGTCCCTTACTTGAGGAATTTGGGCTTCCGAACTTTTGCTCCGGCCTACAGAGTCCTCAAGACAGATTTAGCGGCTCCAACTGTGTTTGTGATGGCAAAGTTCTTGATGGCAATGTGGCGATCACGTGCATTAATTATCAGGGACACTAAAGCAACATGAAACATCTCACTTTCGACCCTTTGCTACACCACAATGAACTTTCTTGTGATCGGATTTTAAATATGAGTCTTTTTTGAAGTATATTTTTATATGTTTTTAAAGACAAAACTATTTGTATATCTTTTATGGTCTTTTATGATCGAAATAAAGATTACTTGAATTGAATTGAATTCATTTTTCTTAACCAGTTGCATCAGACCCACAATCAAAACTTTTTGGAGATATAAATCTTAATACTATATACAGTTTACTGACCATCTATTGTACATCTCTGGCTGAAACTCATAGGGCTATAAAAGATAATGCAGATTTTCGGTATTATTTAATCCATGAGGACTTTTACTGTCTAACTCAAGTATAGTACGAGTTTCTAATCTTCTCAACAGTTTCTCCCTGTATCCACCTCTTCGCAACGGTGCTCCTACATTAATTACAAAATAAGTAAGGCAGTTCAAGTTATTATTATGAACTGCCTTAAAATGCCTTGCTACGGGGTATGCCGCATCGCTGTTGACAATAGCCCTGAGATGCTGCAATATTCTGGCGTGCACTTGCAGCTTCGTACTACCAACATAGCGCAGCCCACAGGTGCACGCCAGAACATATACAGCAAACTCAGTGTGGCAACCATAACTCCCTTTAATAGCAAAACGTGTATCGGAGAAGGGGGTTGTGTAATGGGTTGTATTTACTCCAAATCTGCAGGCCCTGCATGATGAGCATTTGAAAAAACCTGTTCTTTGTGTAAGCCATGTGCCGGCAATTTTAATTTCTGGACTTGTTCTAACCAGACTATCCCGCATTGATCTTGCCCTCCTAAAAGTAATAGTAGGTGACTCTTCTAATCTACTTGATAGTACCCCATCCGTGAGTACTATGGGCCAATTCTTTCTTATAATAGCTTTGATTTTCCTTTCTTGCCTACTAAACGTGGTTATCAAGCGGAGACTCTCTTCTTTATCCGTGACCTCTGCTGCTTTTAAACTTAACAATGAGTCACGTGATCGCTCCCCAGCCCTTGCCATGGCTCTAGAGAGAATATTATCAGAATACCCTCTGTTTTTTAATCTAGCTATAATTTCATTAGCACAGCTATCAAAGTCTTGCGGGGAACTGCAAATTTGTTTTAATCTTAACAGTTCACCCAGTGGAATGCTTTCAATTAAATGCCGGGGATGGTTACTGCTGGCATGCAGTATACTGTTGCCAGCAGTTTTCTTTCTGAACAGGGTAGTTGCTACTGAGTTGTCAGAAACTGTAACACGTACATCCAAGAATTCCACTGTTGTTTCACTAATATTGGATTCAAAATGCAAATTGCATGTATTGTCATTTAATTTATTTACAAACTCTTTGGCACTTTCCACATCTCCGTCCCAGATTGCAAAAATATCATCTATAAAGCGGAGCCAATATTTTACCTTGTGTCTATTGTGGGTGTTCTCTAGGACCCGTTTCTCTCACCAGCCTACGTGTAAACACGCATAGCTGGGGGAGAAACAGGATCCCATTGCTACACCTCTCACCTGTTTCCAATGTTCTTTATTGAACAGGAAAAAATTATTATTCAGACACCATGCGGTTAAATCACATACCATTTTGTTGTGACTATAGAATTCACACGATTTTGTATCTAAAAAATACTTAACCGCACGTAGGCCCGCCTCATGTTCAATACTCGTATACAATGACTCAATGTCTAATGTAACTATACACAAGCCCTTGTCCCATTTTATGCCACCAATTTTGCCAAGAAAGTCCCTAGTATCTCTCACATAACTTGGGAGACTCTTCACTGCACTTGCACTTTTAAAATCTGCACTGAATAAAGAAGATTTAAAACCTCTACATTTGTGGTCCGTATGTATATATAGTTAGGACCTAGCTACCATAGGAAATCCGCAACATTCTATTGGGAATAACTTTGGCGCCGGTTGAGGAATTTGCGTGTAATTTCCCAAAATTTTGGCCAGCTCCGCTGCGCTCCTTCCCTTAAAGTTTCAGGGAGATTCGTGAAGTGGGGGCTGAGAAAAAAGGGGGGTCCCAAAACGTATTTTCCCCATGTTAATTTCCATAGGACGTTCTGACAAGGCTACAGCCCGAACCGCTGAACGGAATTACACCAAACTTGGCAAAATTGTACGGAATGGTACGCAGAAGTGCCTTTGCTATATTTGGTGAAAATTGCTCCAGTGGTTTTTATGAAAATTAACTTCAAAAACACATATATATCTGGGCGGAGCCTAACCACACATCTCATCGTGAGATCTGATTGGCTGTCAGCACTTCATCCAAGAAGTGTTGGCAGCCATCTTGGGACCAATATACATGATAGCACCTCATTAAAAAGCATTGTAGTTAATAGAGGGTTTTAGGACTTTAGTTACATTATAAATCATTTGTTGATGGTACCATACTCATTTTAGGAATTGTGGTGTATTCTAAGGTGATTTTACCATGTGAAAAAGCCTTCTGCTGGTATATCATGAATCATGTTTGAAAGAAAACTATTATCTCATGCTTTTCCCACAGTGGTTTGGAAGGGGATCTATAAGCTAAACTGAAAGCAAATTTTCTGTAAATTCACATTATCTTTCTCAGTCATGTGAGAATGAAGTCTGACATTCTCAGTAAAACATGTACATCCAACAAGGACAGAGACTGTCAGTTGATTCCTTTGTGTTCTACTGCAGCCTCCTAGAGTGTTCTAAAGAACAACTACAGCGCTAACAGTCCTACTTATTACAAAGGTATGGCACACCTGAAGCCATCTTGATTGGAATAAAGTGGTAACTCTTAAAACATTTAATTTAAAAATGAACAAAATGAGGGGGTATATTTTGCCATAGAAAATATGATTAGTGCTGCAGAAAGAAAAATTAGGGCACATTTTGAGTGACTTCCCAAATCCTCTTCTATTTCATTAAAACATTCTGACATGCAGTCTCCCAAGATAGCCACCAGAGACAAAAGAGCCCAAATGTATCCCAAATATCACCCAGATGTAGCCCAAGTATAGCCCAATGACAGAATGTCCCAGAGTGTTCTAAAGAACTACTAGAGCGCCAACAGTCTTACTTATGACAAAAGTATGGCACACCAAAAGCCATCTTGATTGGAATGAAGTGGTAAGTCTGAAAACATTTAATTTAAAAAGGAATAAAATGAGGGGGTTCATTTTGCCATAGAAATAGAAAGTATGATTAGCAGCAGACTTCCCTGGTGAGCAGTAGCTTTACTACAGTGATCTAATGAGCAACTAGAGTGCTAACATTCAGAATTTATGGCAAATGTGTGACACAACTGAATGCCTTCTTGATGGAACCAAAGTAAAAAAGCATTAAAAATGCAATAGATCTCGCCCTCGTTTAAGGGGAGAGGGGTTGGCCTAATGGCTAAGGCGCTCGACCTCGGACCTGGGGAACTCGGTTCGAGTCTCGGTAACGACGCCAAAAACCCCCTGTGATTCTGGGCAAATCACTTAATCTCCCCGTGCCTAAAAAAAAAATGAAAGTGTGTCCTCATGTAACGTAACTGGTGCTATGTAAAGCGCTCTGATAACTGATTCGGTTCGGTTCAAGTTCGCGCTATATAAAAAACTCTAAAAATAAAAAAAAAAAAAAAACAGTTAAAGCCATTCTGTTTGTAATGAGGTGGCTTTTTAGCTTTGCTTTCATTAGTGTTTTTAAAACTTTCATGTAAATAACATGCATATGTATGCCACGCCACGTGTCTTGGATCTAGCTAAAATGGCTACTCCAGATTGTATAAGGATGGAATCATGGCCTGACAGCCACTGCCTGACCCCACCTCCTTCCGCTCAACTCAATCTAATGGAGATCAAACTGCCAGATAGTGCTGCCCCCACTGAACTTTACCAGACTAAGATCCCCCCAACACCAACTATCCCGGATGAAGGAAACTTTTCCTTACCCACTCATGTTCCTAAAATCTCTTCACCCGGTGAATCCGCACTAAAGTTCTTAAGCTGGAATGTGGCTGGCCTTGAACGCAACCTTGACAACCCGGAATGGAACACCTTCTTGGCACCTTACGACATTTGTTTGCTACAGGAAACATGGTGCCAGGAACCTAGACACAGAGTGGGGTTCTCGACCCTCTACGTCCCGGCTGTTCACCATCAAGGTTCCAAAGGACGCCCGTCCGGCGGTCTCCTTATTTGGATTAATATAGCTCTAGACCTCAGTGTTCTCCAAAGACCTACTGAATCTCCCGACCTCCAATGGCTAACTCTCCATCACAAAGGGGGAAGGAAGCTAGAACTATTTAATATCTATTTAAGGGACAGCAGGAATGGAGGATCTTTAAACTCATTAGGTTTAAGCAACAATCTGGCTGCCTGCAACGCTGACTCTCTCGTCCTGCTGGCAGGCGATTTTAACTGCTGTTTTGAGCCTTTAGCTAAAGAAGATATTCTGGACACTAACGAGGAGGATAATAGGAGGGGAATCCCCATCTTGAACCTTGACCCGATCCCGAAATGGACACAAAGGGTGATCGACATAAACGCTCTCTGTATGGAGCATAATTTGAGAGCAACAAATGGGCGTTCTAGGTCAGATCCCATGGGTGCCCACACATATAATAGGACGGGCCACTCCTCCAGAATCGACTTTGTCATGCTCAACTATACCCTCTGGTCATACCACCAAGACATGGAGGTTATAGAAACCTGTGATAGCGACCACAACCCTCTTGCTGTAACCATTTCTGTTCCCTGGTTCCAGGGCTCTCAAGAAACCACCAACCAGATATGGAAATCCTCATGTGAGATCCTCCCCTCGAACTGTGGGAGACGTCTCAAATGGGCAAGAGTCGCAGCAGACGAGGCTAGGATGACACAAGCTGAAACCATCCTACTACAGGCTGAATCCAAGTTTGGTGCTTCAAACAGTGATAGTAAGAAGTTCCTATCACTATTTTTAGAGACAGTAACAGCACTAAGTGGGCTATTCACCATTTCGAAACCCAACGCCAGCAGCGCTGCAAAAGGCGTCCAGAGAACAAACGGAAAGTGGTTCACAGCGAATTGCCGAAATGCTAAGAGTGATCTCGTGGCCGCAGTAAAAGGAAAAGACCAAGCTGCCATCAGGTCTGCAAGGAAACTCTACAGGAAATCTGTGACTGAGGCCAAGCGGTCTTATGACTTCAACTTTTGGAGTGATCTAACGGAGGCAAGCACAAGGAAAGATGCCAAGGGGTTTTGGGACTTGCTAAGGTCAAGAGACAAGCCCATAGATCACCAACTGACTTGTAACATCCCGGGTGCTGCCTGGTTTGCCCATTTTTCGAACTTGTATACAGCGCAAACAGGGTCCCCCCAGCCAGATTTGCTATTACGGTTCAGTTCCACAGTCCTCCCACCAAACGAAGTTGCATTCACCGCTGTAGAAGTAGCGAAGGCAATTAGTTGTATTGTTCCCAACAAAGCGGCAGGCCCGGACGGGATCCCGGGCGACCTGATAAAAAATAACCCCCCATTTTGGAGCAGATTAATTGCTGCACTTCTTAATGAGGTTACGTTGGGGGGATCTTTCCCTGACTCTTGGAGGGGCGCTGAAGTCGTCCCCATTTTCAAGAAAGGCAACAGGGAAGATCCAGCTAATTACCGCCCCATCAGTTTGTTGGACACAACGCAAAAGGTGGCGGGGAAAGTGGTATTGGGCAGGATTCTGGAGTGGGTGGACGACAACCAGATATTATCTGATTTCCAAGCGGGTTTTAGATCAGGGACAGGCACCGTCGAGCAGACTTTCCGCCTTTTAATGCTCTATTGGAAGGTAGTGGTCCTAGGAGGAGGCAGTTTATACTTAGTCCTTATAGACTTAAAAACGGCCTTCGACCTGGTCCCACGAGCATTATTGTGGAAAGTCCTTGACGGTCTAGGTCTACCTCCCTACCTTCTGGCCTTATTGGTAAAATTCCATGCAAACAACTTTGCTCAAATCAGATGGGGTGCCCTGGGAGAAAAAACACCGTGTATCCCAGTAGACAGGGGCGTCCGCCAGGGGTGTGTGCTTGCCCCCACTCTGTTTTCGCTGTACGTAAATGGAGTGGTGGAGCATCTTTTACAACATCCTGCAGATGCACCATCCCTGGCCGGAAGGAAAATCCCGACGCTCCTGTTTGCGGATGACACCCTCCTGATTTCGAAGTCACCCACAGGCATACAGGCGCTACTTACCAGCTTTAAGGCCTTTTGTGATACCAAGGGCTTAGCAATAAATATTGGCAAGACCAAATTTCTTGTCCTCAACCCCCCGAAGAAAACTGTTAAACCCCCCACTCTAGACTCCGTTCCATTAGAACGGGTCAAAGAATTTGACTATTTAGGCATACGCCTCTGTGATAGCATGAACTGGAAGGCCCACCACCAGAAAGTGTTTCTAACCCACAAGAGGGTTGTTGGCGCTCTACTTAAAGAACAACGCGCCTCCTCAACAAAACCGATCGGGGCACTTCTTGACATTTATAGGGCCAGGGTTGTGAGTGCAGCATTGTATGGCGCAGAACTTTGGGGAACCCAGAGAGTGGACACTTTGGCCCACCTAGAAAATAAATTTCATAAAGACTTGATGAGGTTAACCCAGAGCACTCCCACAATCCCACTCTTGCTCGACGCAGGTACCCGCCCTATCTGCGAGCAAGCTAAATTACGTCCCTTATTGCTGTGGTCCAGAATTTGGAACGTTCCTGAACTCCACAGCTATGCGGATGCCCTGAAAGACGTTTTGTCCCTCCCTGGCTGGCACAAGATCACCTGGCTTAGAGAGGTTAAGAAGGCACTTATCTTGCTTGGTCTAGGATCTGCGTGGGAAAACAAAACCGCACCTCCCAAACAAGAATTGAAGAGGGCCTATTGGTCTTGGGTCGATAGTGAGAGACTGGGCAAATCTAACCATCCAAAAACTGTTGCCAACTTCCTGATGGTTAAATGTAAACCCTCCAGAGAAGCTTATATGGACCTGATCCACAGTCCTTATGATAGGGCTTTATATTTCAAATTCAGGGTTGGGGTTCTACCTTTATGCCAGTTCACTTCTACCTGGAAACCACCCTTGCAAACTGTTCCCGACTGTCCATTTTGTGAGCTGAAAACAGAATCTGTTGCACACTTTTTATTTGAGTGTCGAGCCTATTTGGCTCCCAGACGGAGGTGGTTGAAGCCTCTTTTCAGGAGCCTAGGAACCCGTTCACACTTGGAAGCTTTGAGAATACTGCTCTCAGACACAAGTCCCTTCTTTGCCATCTGTTTGGCAAAATTCCTAGGATGGGCTTGGCGTATAAGAACCACTAAAAAACTGATGATCCAATAATGTCTCCCCCTTTTTAACATGTTTCTCTTGTCCAAATGGACAGATCTTTTTTAAAGGTACAATGAATTGTAAGTTGTTGTTCGATTATTGTTTTATACTGTGATGTTTCGCTTTTATGATATGTTTTTTATATCGAAATAAAGCTTACCACTACTACTACTACTGTATATGTATGCATGCATTTATATTTGTATTTATATAGATATGCAGATTATATATGTTTATATATGTATGTATATATATATATATACACATACATAAATGCATATGCACGCATATATATATGTGTATATGTGTGCGTGTAGAGAGAGGTAGAGAGGTAGAGGTGTAGAGGTAGAGTGGTAAAGGTAGAGAGATAGAGGTAGAGAGGTAGAGACTAGTAGAGAAAGAAGTAGAGAGAGGTAGAGAGAAGAGAGTGAGTAATAGAGTAGAGAGTGAGTAGTAGAGAGTAGTAGAGAGCAGTAGAGAGAGTATCAGAGAGTGAGTAGTAGAGAGTAGTAGAGTGAGTAGTAGAAAGTAGTAGAGAGTGAGTAGTAGAGAGTGAGTAGTAGAGAGTAGTAGAGAGTAAAGAGTAGAGTGAGTAGTAGAGAGCAGTAGAGAGTGAGTAGTAGAGAGTAGTAAAGAGTGAGTAGTAGAGAGTAGTAGAGACTGAGTAGCAGAGAGAGAGAATAGTAGAGAGAAGTAGAGAGTGAGTAGTAGAGTGAGTAGTAGAGAGTAGTAGAGAGAGAGTAGTAGAGAGTGAGTAGTAGAGAGTAGTAGAGAGTGAGTAGTAGAGAGTGAGTAGTAGAGAGTAGTAGAGAGAGTAGTAGAGAGTGAGTAGTAGAGAGTGACTAGTAGAGAGTAGTAGAGAGAGTAGTAGAGAGTAGTAGACAGTGAGAAGTAGAGAGTGAGTAGTAGAGAGTAGTAGATAGTGAGTAGTAAAGAGTGAGTAGTAGAGAGAGAGTAGTAGAGAGTGAGTAGTAGAGAGTAGAGAGTAGTAGAGAGTGAGTAGTAGAGAGTAGTAGATAGTGAGTAGTAGGGAGTGAGTAGTAGAGAGAGAGTAGTAGAGAGTAGTAGAGTAGTAGAGAATGAGTAGTAGAGAGTGAGTATTAGAGAGTAGTGGAGTAGTAGAGAGTAAGTAGTAGAGAGTAGTGGAGAATATTCCAAAGTTTGGCACAGCACCTCTTGCACAATAAGTCCAATCAAATCATATCACTTAGAGTCCTTATTGAAGCGCTGAATCTTGGTGTATATTCAAATGCTTTTATTTTCCTTAAGTTTATGTACCACAGCCAGCTGACGCGTTTCGTTCTGTACAACAGAACTTCTTCAGGGCGTTCTTATTTCCTTCAAGTTATGTCGGTATCCTGTTGTCATATAACTAGATATTTCTTCCAAATGTTAGATGAGACGTAAGTACATTCTTATTCAAAGTGACTAGGTATCAATTTTACCCACACAATTCGGGCAGACTTGAGTAATTTATAGCATCCTCAAAGTCAGTGTTTCAAAAATTCCAAAGTATAGGACATGATAATCCAAATCCAAATGTTTCTCAAGAAAAGTCATTTTCAATCGTTCGTAATTTCGGCGTTTGGGCAGGATCCCCAGTATGCAAGGGGAATTAGTCCCCCCTCTGCAAACGCGCCAGTGGCCTGCGTTGCAGAGAGGTGTAAATGATGAAGCAAAGCTTCGCATATTTTGCGGCTTGCCGAAATCAAGAACCTCATTTATGTGTAATAAGGTAACCCGTGTATGTTTTACTAACGTTTATATTAAGTTTGAGTAAAGTTTGAGACGCTTGCCTATGTGTATTTCTAATGAAATTAATCCATGTCCTCTAAAAATGGCCGCCGCTTGTATTTTAGTTACTGCGCATGCGTCAGCCACACTCACGTGTCCTGACGCGTCTGCAGAAGTGGAGGGAAAGTTATGCGCATGCGTAATTCATAGCTGTGCTTATCATGTGGTACTGCTCGTGCCACTGCTCTTGTATTTCGTCTAAATGTAGCTAACATTTAAATTGCATAAGTTTATTTCTTGATGATGAGTTAAAAGTACAAACCCTGCGATGTGTTTTCATAATGACATTATTATGTATTAATTTGTTTTCGCTTACTTTTCATGTACCGCGGGCAATGGGGGTCTGAGTGAGAGGAGAGCCATATTGGAGGTCCCTTCTGCGCCTGTGCGACATTCGGCAGCACGAGGGACCTTGGCTGATGGAACATAGCCAGCTGGCAGTGATGGGCGAGATGCTCCTGAGAAAGTCACCTCTGCCCTGCGAGAACAGCGAATGTGGCTTCTTATATGTTACATTGTATTGATGTGCTACTGTTAGCTCATGGGAACCCAAACATGCTAGGCGGTCCCAAAATATGTAAATGAAGGCTTCAAATCGTATATTGTGATTGGTGTGTTACCCAAATCCTACCTTAGGACCAATCGAAATTGAGGGATTCTGACACTTTGCAACATTGGGGGGTGGTACACTGTCCCAAAACTGTATATCTACCCTGGGTTCACCTAGTGAACCGTCCGACTTGTCTGGTTTAGCTGACCTGTCACTGACCCAACGCACTCAATAGGTGACTGAAAATACAGAGAGCTGCGGAGCACTCTGTCCGAATTTGACCATAGACTAAGGTTTTACTGAACCTTAAAGTGCTGGCAAGGCACTTAGCTGGGAGTTCGCTGACCCAATCGGGGTCTTGATCTATATCTGCAGAGCGGGTGGAGCGCAGGCGTTGCTTCCTAACTGTGGGTTCCGGTCCTGTCCTGAAGAGGGTCCTGGCCTGAGGGTTTGCTGTCCTGTCCTGAGGTCCTGTCCTGACTCTTATTCCGAGGGTATCCTGTCCTGTCCTGGGTGTCCATTCTGCACCTGCTGTCCTTTGAGGGGTATCCTTCCTTGAGGGTTTCCTGACTTTAACTGACCCGTGGCCAGGGTTTGGTTTCCACACCTTTCTAGGTAAATACTGCTCCGAAATCTCTTGAAATTCTTGCACCTTCTGAATTTCTAACTTTTGCTTCAATAAAGTTCAACATTGCAAATGTGATATTTTCCATGCCTTTCCGCAACTATTGAAAGTCATTTAAAATTTTGCAAAGTTATTTCTATGTCTTCTCATTTGTTAGAAATTATATTTTGCATAGCAGTGTGTCATTTCCTGATATGGTCTAGAACTTCGTTGCCTAGGTTGTTCAAAGGCCCTTTCACCTTAAGTGAAGCGTGTTATTCATTATAAGTTCTTCTATAATCACACACACTTAGTCTATCACTGTTTTAGATAATACTGACTTGCATAAGTATCTTTTCTCGTTACATTTTATTAGTACTTTGATGACTACTCTGCCATTATTTCTTTATGCATATGTGATTTACATTATCTTGGTTATTGATTGCCTTATTTTACTGTATCTCATGCAAGAAAATACTGAACTTTAGATAAACATTTTAAAAACTTCCAGTTGTCCGTGGTCATTTACACAGTATTTGAATATTATTGGTTGGGTTTGTATTTTGTTGCCTTTCCTTTACAGCTAGCTCCCTGATTCATTGTGGTCATTAGGCACCTGCATCGGTGGATGGTAAGTCGGGTGCACTGAGAATTGGTAGCAGGGAACACACACACACCAAAATTGGTAGAGCTCGTGAAGTCACCTGATCGATGTATATGGTGATTTGAAAAGTATATGGGCCCTGAAGCCGGAAACGGCGAAAACTATTGGTCGGGGGGCCTCGCGCGCTCTATCAGTTTTTCTGGTAGATCAGAGGATGGTTAGGGACTAGTTGAGAGTAAGGCAGGGACTAGTTAGGCTAGTTAAGTCGGAAGCTGCTATTATATTAATGCTGCTACAAGAGCGGCTGTTCTGAGGGAACTGATCACTCTCTTGTGAATACGCTGCTGAAATTTATGAATTACTGTATTGTCATTATTCTTGTTCTTATATTGTTATATGTACTAATCAATGCATTTGTAAATCGACTTGTTAAGTGTTGTCCGAACTCCCCGGGGAATTGAAAGGGCAAGTGGTGAATAGAATCCATTGTCCTGAGGTCACAGGTTCGAGGAAAGTTAGGTGCAGGTTAGGATAACCGGGAAGCACTAACTAGGGTTTTCTGAATACATGTGTGAATAAATGACAGTAACGGGGTTCATTGGCAAAATTCCCATAGTGGCGTAACCTAGTAAGGGTCACATCGGAAGAGTAGCAGGTTCCTCGGAGCTAGCGTGAAAGCAGAGGGGTCCGCTGAGAAACCTTAAACTCGGAACATATCCCGGAAAGAAGTGGATGAGTTTAGGGGAATAACAGGTTCACCGATGCTAGAGTGAAGGGTAGGCGGAAGAGATCTGCCCGCAGCAAGTGAAAAGTAAATGGAAGTAGTTTACTTGCAGTAATAGAATTCTATCTCTGTCTAGACACTTGAGCACTGTGGCGAATGTGTATTTGTTGTAAAATAACCAAGCACTGAGCACTTTAAAAGTAAGAAAGTTTCCGTTACCTTGTGAAGGGAGGGAGTCAGTCGAGAAGCGCCTCTGACGTCACTCTGTGCCGCGCTGGGATTGGTAGAAACAGCGGGCGGGTAGCGGAGCTGAAATTGTAAAGGAGGGGTGAGCGCCGGAGCGTGGGAACTGTCTCACGAAGGGGCCGCGCACTCATTGGCAGAGCTTATTTTGTGTCGCGCACCCATTGGTTGCACGAATTTTCTGAAGCGCATTCTGATTGGAGGTAGTTTGTAAACAAAGTTAGCGCAGAAGTCGTATGTGGCACTCGCGGACTACAGAGACGCGACCTGATCCAAGGCATCTAGGGTTTGAAAGGGATCAGTGGAAGGCTAACAGATACGATATTATGTACGGAACCAAGAGAAAAATGTCCCTTGTAAATAAGGTGAAAAATTATTTTAAAACGGACAAACCCATTAAATCTAGGGAAGGTGTTCTTGTCCCAGCACCCAATACTCCTGCCTCATTCATGATGTTTGACCGAGGGTACAATACCTGTGTGTGGCTGGAGAATTGGGTGAAGTACACAAAAGATGACGGAGTATTGGCTTTTCCGTTAGATGGTACTTTCAATGGTAGGATCTTATTTAATTTAAGAACCCGAATGAATGAACTGCATCCCAGACCGAGACTAACGCAGTATGAAGCATTAGAGGAATGGGAGATTGAGGCTTTTGAAAGAGAAAGACCCCGAATGGACAAGGGTTTGACCAAGTGGTACCCCAGGCTGAAACAGGAGTCCAGGGATAAAAGGATGAAACAGTGGAGGCAGAGCATGATTGTTGAGGGTCTGTTTCCCATGATGCCGGCATGTCATAACCCTGCAGCGGGGGGGAAAAGTACTGAAAAATGTAAGCATTGGGGGGCCCTAGGGGATTCAGATGATGAACTAATAGATGACATCTGTACCAGAAGTCCGCCACCTTACAATGAGGGAACCCGACCTTCCAGTGTAGGAGATGTTCCCCGACGCCCCTTCCAAAAGGAAGAAGACAGGTCCCTGGGACTGGGAGGGGGTGGTCAAGTATTACCCTATCCTGAGAAACCCGAACTGGCGGAAACAAGGGATATATATCCCAAAGTGCCCGCAAGTCAGGAAGAAAAATATTCACGTACAAAAACTTTTTTCCCCAGACCCTTGTATGAAAGCGAAGAGAAACCATCGAATTCAGGACTGCCTTTTGTTCAACCTCCATATGGGGAAGAGCGCAGGTCCTTTAATACTGGAACTTTATTCCCGAAGCCAAATTATGGTGGAGGACCAAGTGAAACGCATCCTACTGCCCCGAGTTTTACTCCTCCGCCTACTGCCCCGAGTTTTACTCCTCCATTGACCCCACAGATATTACATGACACAACTCTAAGAAGGGTACTAGTGGAAAAGGAGCAAGAGGCTCTAGCTAGACAAAGAACAGAAATAATTCAGAAAATTTCTCAGATAAATACCAGTCCTGAGGCATTGACTATTCCAGTAACTATTGGACCGGTGGTCCCGTTATACGGAAATGGTCAGGGAAATCCGATTACTCCAGTCATGACCCCAGTCATAGCAACCCCGAGACAGGAACCAATCATCATAGATGATCAGTCCAGTGAGTGCGAGTCTGAAGTTGCATTCTTGGAATTGCCAAACAAACAGACTGCAAAGGGAACACAGCTGAGGTATAACCCTTTTAATGCAAAGGAAATTAAATTAGAGACAGCAACAGGTACTAGGAATGTCTCTCTGGTAACTCCGGATGAAATTGAGAGTTGGAGTCGTGAATTAGAAAAGCAGACTCCGCAAACAAAGCCTTTAGACCTCTACAAGCTGAGGGTTGAAATAGAAGAATTAATGGCAGGAAATGTGGGGTTGAATCGATTGAATACCTACTCTGAGGAAGAATTGTCGTTCATATGTAAAAGCTTTACCAGGAACACCAGAGTGCTCCATGAAAAACTGACCGAAACAGCAATTAGTATGGGGGTAGATATCTCAAAATCCAAGCCCTTACAGAAACCGTACAGAGCAGACTTCTCAGACAAGGATATAGAACACCTGAATGTGGCAGGAAAGAAGCTACAGATTAAAGAATTAATGGGGGTACTGCAGAAATGGGGAGATGTGGAAAAATGGAGAAGCAGGTGGGCGAAAAAGAGGGAAGAGGTTCGCTCCCGACAAGTGACTCCCGAGTTTGCTTTAAGAGAGGTAGAAAAACCTGAGCAGTTATGCCCCATGCGCGAAGTTCCAGGAGGGAAATATGTGCATGTCCCCTGGTCTAGACAGGATATTGTGTCCTTCACGAACGATTTTCCAAAATTAAGAGAGAAACCAGTTGACTGGTACCGGCAGGTGGAGAGGTTCGTGAAGGTACAGAAATGTCTGTGGAAAGACCTGGATGGGTTTTTCGACATTGTGGTTCCAGTAGATTTATGGACCCAGTGTAAAATAAACATAAATTGGCCCAGTGAAGAGTATCCCAGAGACAAGGACACAGGGGAGCCATCAAAGGAAGTCATGCGAAAATATGAGCAGGTAATTCAGCACTTGAAAGAAAAGGTGCCCGCCAAGGAAACTGATTGGACAAAAATAGATAGAACAACACAGGAAAGGGACGAGACAGTGCATTCCTTCTATGAAAGGTTATTGCAGGTATTTAAAACATACAGTGGTATTGACAACATCGACCTGAAGGATATGACACACTTTATTTACAGGTTTGTAAATGGTTTAAGACCTGAAATTTGTCAGTGGATAAAAGACAATAAAATCTGTTGGCATACTAAAAAAATGGATGAGGTCCTGCGGTACGCTAAGTACTGCGAGGACGAGATGGCAGAAAAGAAAAAGGCCCTTAAGGAGAAGGTTATGTGGGCTCAGGTGAAGCTCGCAGAACAACAGGAAAAACAATTGAGTAACATGGTTAAAAATGCTGAGAACAAAAGTCCTGGGGGAGGGGGTGGAGGAAAGCCCCGGCCCAAATTTAGCAGGGAAGAGGCTATGAAAAAATTTCCCTGCCATCAGTGCGGCGAAATTGGACACTGGCGAAACGAGTGTCCCCAATTAGTCGATGTTAATGAGACAACTCCTGATTTAATTCCACAGACGCAGAAAGAAAGACCAAGAAAGACTCAACCCCAGGTAAAAACAGTTCAGGTGCCTCGAGCACCCAAACAGGTATACAGGGGAAGACAGGCAGAAAATGAAGAGATAGAGGTTTGGGAAAGCGGGGAGAACAGAAATACAGCAACTTCGCAGTATCTGCTGAATGATACCTTCCTTTGTAATGATCAGGACTGACGGGGCCTGAGAGGGGAGGACGAGGAGTGCGTACTTGGCGCTTCCTTGCCGGTAGACCAGTCTGGACCATATATTGAAGGAAAGGTTGACGGAAATGATGTCACCTTTCTGTTGGACACTGGCGCTACCCGTTCTACTGTAAGAACAGTGGACGTTCCAAACCTGCCCCTCTCGGGAGAAAACATCCAAGTAGTAGGTGTATCTAATCAATTGATTAGTACTCCTGTTACCGAACCAATGGAGATTTCAATTGGAAATTTTAAACAGATGCATAGATTTGTAGTCTGTGACACCAGTCCAGTAAATTTACTGGGACGTGATTTGCTGTGTAAAATGAACTGTACCATCTTTTGCACACCAAAGGGTGTCGAAATACAGACCCCAGATGAAGACGGCATTTATAAATTATTGTTGCTTAGACCTGACTCAGAACTTAAAAGATTGACCCTGCAGGACTTGCCCCAAGAACTACAGGAAGCCGTAAAACCAGAAGTGTGGGATTTCACTGGAAAAGATGTGGGTTTGATGAAAGATGTGGACCCCATACAAATAGCCATCAAAGACAATGCAGTATATCCTAACACTAGGCCCTACCGAATGAATGCTGAAGTGAAAGCAGGTGTCACTCTGGAGATACAAAAATTATTGGAAGGAAACATCATACAAGAAGTGATGAGCAGCCCATGCAACTCACCGATTATGGGCATCAAAAAGCCTAGTGGCAAGTATAGGGTAGTGCAGGACCTGAGAAAGGTTAACAAGATTGTAGTTCCTTGCTGCCCTATTGTCCCAAACCCTGCAGTAATTCTGTACCAGATTCCTTGGGATGCTGAGTGGTTCACTGTGATTGATTTGTGTCATGCATTCTTTTCGATACCCCTGCACCCCGACAGCAAATTTCTTTTCTCATTTGCCTTCGAGGGTCACGTGTATTGTTGGAACCGGGTCCCTCAAGGGTATACAGAGAGCCCCTCTATCTTTAATCAGATCTTGAAGAAATGTCTAGAGACTTTGACATTACCTGGGAACTCTGTATTAGTGCAGTACATAGACGACCTTCTATTGGCGTCTAAAAGTCACAGGGACTGTGTAGTTGACACCATTGCCCTCCTAAATCACCTGTGTGAGAAAGGGCATAAAGTGTCCCCTGACAAACTACAGTTCTGTGCGAAATCAGTGAAATATCTGGGACACCAGATAGAAAAGGGTGTCAGAAAAGTCACTTCAGAAAGAGTGAGAATAATTCAAAAGATGCAGTTGCCCCGTACTCAAAAGGAAGTCAGAATGTTCCTGGGTGTTTTAGGGTACTGCAGGCAGTGGATTCTGGGATTTGCAGCCTTAGCCAGGCCCTTGATAAAAATGACCACGAGAGGAATGCCAGATGTTGTACAGTGGGATGATGAAAGTCTAATGGCTTTCACAAGACTGAAAAACTGTCTGTGTACAGCCCCTGCGTTGGGAATGCCAGATTATTCCAAAGAGTTTGCCCTATTCTGTGACACTCGCGATAATTGCGCATTGTCAGTCCTGACTCAAGAACATGGCACAACCAGGAGGCCTGTGGCCTATTTCTCTGCCACACTGGACCCAGTAGCTGCTGGGTTACCAGGTTGTCTAAAAGCAGTAGCTGCTACCTGTGCAAGTTTAGAACAGAGTGAGTCCATTGTCATGGGACATCCTGTGACTGTTTATGTTTCACATGGAGTGGTAATTCTATTGACCAGAACTAAAACACAGTATCTCACCCCTAGTCGGCTGACTAAATACGAGAGGATTCTTGTGGGCGCAGCAAATGTAAACATTGTTAGGTGCGGTATTCTGAACCCTGCCACCTTACTTCCTGACCCCTCAGAAATGGAAGGTAGGGATGATGATGAACATGATTGTATTGATCTGACAGAGTTCAGTACCAAGCCACGCCCAGACATAAAAGAAGTACCATTGCCGGAGCATGATAAAGAACTATTTGTGGATGGTTCCTGTCTAAGACATGAATTAGGAGGCTTGAGTGCTGCTTATGCAGTAGTGTCTTTCGAAAAGATTGAACAAGCAGGTTATCTATATAACATCAAGTCTGCACAAGTAGCCGAATTGATAGCCATGATAATGGCTTGCAAAATTGGGAAGGACTTACGCATAACAGTGTATACTGACAGTCAGTACTGTTATGGCGTTGTGCATGACTTTGGCCAATTATGGATGCAGAGGGAATTCATGACTTCCTCAGGTACTCCCATTCGGAATGCAAAGGTTGTTCATGACCTTTTAGAGGCCATCCAGTTGCCCAAAGAACTGGCAGTGGTAAAATGTGCTGCTCATCAAAGGAGCATGGACAGAGTATCACTGGGAAACGATTATGCTGATCGAGTGGCTCAATGGTGTGCCAAAGATCGATATATTATAAATCCAAAACGAGGGGGGCCAGGAACCAGCTGCCAGCTTCAGGTGTTTGAGGAAGTGCCTACATGGGATGAAGTGAGAGAATGGCAGGAGTCGGCTCCTTGGCAAGAAAGAGAGAAATGGAAGGAGGATGGGTGTAGACCGAGGCGTGTGGATGGTGTGATTTTGGGCCCAACTGGTATGCCTGTGTTACCCCGACACTTGCTTGGCACAATGGCAAGATTAATACATGAAGGATCACACATTGGTAGGGATGCCATGATTCTGGTATTTCAACAGACTTGGTACAGCAAGAAATTCAGGAAGGTAGCAGAGTCCCTCTGCCAGAGGTGCCTGTCATGTCAACAGATGAACCCGGGCAAGAGGACCATGGTTGAACTGAGCAAGATTGGGAGGTCAGGGGGTCCCTTTATAAAAATACAGGTTGATTTCATCACCATGCCCCGTTGTGAAGGGAAACGATATGTCCTTGTCATTGTTTGTGTATTTTCAAAATGGGTAGAAGCTTACCCTACTCCCAAGAGTGACGCACTGACAGTAGCAAAGTGTTTACTAAAAGAGCTGATACCTAGGTTCGGAATACCATACATTATTGAATCAGACCAAGGTGGACATTTCCACAATGAAATAATGGCTGAACTGTGTAAGGCCTTTGGGATAAGGCAGAAACTTCATTGTGCATACCATCCAGAGGCTTCTGGAATAGTGGAACAAGTAAATGGAACTATCAAAAACAGACTAGCAAAGCTGACAGATGCTACTGGCATGAACTGGGTGAAGGCCCTGCCCCTGGTCCTGATGGGACTAAGAAGTGTTCCAGACCGCAAGACAGGCCTAAGTCCCCATGAAATCATTATGGGAAGAGTGATGAGACAAGCATGGGTGCCAGGAAGCAAACTGTTGAGTATTACTGATGATTTGGTGCTTGAATACTGCAGAAGATTGGGTGACCAAGTGCGTTCTATCTCTCGCCAGATTGGAGACGACGGCATCCTTAATCCAACGACTCCTCTCCACAACTTGGTTCCAGGAGACTGGGTCAAAATAAAGAAGCACACTCGATCAAGCTGTCTGGCACCAAGGTGGGGAAAGAAGCGCCAAGTAATCCTGGTGACAACCACTGCAGTGAAAGTCGCAGGTGTTCCCCAGTGGATCCACGCCGGACACACCCAGAAGGTATTGCCAGACAAAGGATTTGAAGAACCAGGGCAACCAGCAGAGGACCCTGAAGAAGCCAGACCAGTAGCAACTGACAACGAGCAGCCCAGCACCAGTCAGGTTGCAGGAACAGCAGACGTTGGCCCAGGAGTAGTTGACTGCGAACTGCCAAGAAACCAGCCTGCTGAAGAGGTCCAGGAAACTGAGCCAGGAGTAGCTGAAGACGAGCTGCCAAGCATATGGCCAGAAGAATGGATACCGATGATTGATCTGACCGAAGATCCTATCAGAACAAGAGAACGACTTAGTGAAGGTAGAGAGTGGACTAGTCAGGAAAAGCAAGGCACAGGCGAAGAACCTCAGCCACTTGAGATCCAAATCAAAACTGAGGAAGGAGAAGGTCAGACAGGGACAGAGCACGTGATTGATACAGATCCAGTGAATAAGACTGAACAAGTACCCGATACTGAACAGGTACCTGAGACTGAACAAGTACCTGATATTGAACAAGTGCAGGATACAGAGCAAGTGTTCGATACTCCTCCATTAACTCCTGATGTGGATAAGGGACAGACGAGACATAGAGTAATAGTTCGAGCAGAAGAAAATCAAGAGATCGAAGTGCTTGAACAGGATCAGATAGAGTTAGAAAAACGGGTTCAGGAAACAGAAACAGAAACAGAGACAATTGAAAGCCAAAAACAAAATATTCCTGAACAAGGCCAGATTAGCAACCAGGCAGAAGAATTTGATGCTAGCCCTGGAACTAGTCAGATAAGGGAAGTAGGAGAAGAAAGTGGAGAAGAATTACCACAAGATAAAGAGAACAAGAGAAGAAGAAAAGAAAGTGAAGTCCAAGTACCAACTAAGAGAATAAAGAAAAGAAACAACCTTGAGCCTAGGTTTGTAAAAAGACTAAGACTAAGAATAAAGACAGTGGAAGAAAAACGTGCAGAAGCAAGAAGAAGTGCTCGAATAGCAGAGCAGGAAGAAGACTCTTCCAAAAGAAGGAGTGAGCGAATAAAAAGACAAAACAAAAAGTACAAGTCTCCTGAATGGACACTGGTTTTGGAGGAGCTTGAAGATCTTGATATAACTGACGTGAGTGACGGAGAACCTGTCCCAGAGTACTCAGCTGAAGAGGAAGACGAGCCACCGTGAATTTGCACAAAGTAAGCTAATTGTGTAAAGCAACAAAGAGGGGTTCAAGAGACTCCTTCTGAGCTAAAATGTCTGATTCAACAGTGAATGGTAGACCTAGTTGCAGCCGTTTTAAGACGTGTTGCAAGGTGTGTATATGTAGTATAGTAGTACTGATAGTTATCTGGATAGGATTAACAATTTTCATTCCCTTTGCTGTAAGTAAAGATACTAACATTGTCCCTACTGAAGTTGTAAATACTGACAGTGAGGAGCTGACAACACAGAGTGTAGAAAGACATGAGAGAGCATTGAGACAAACTAAACGAGACTTAGAAGCATCAGATGAGAAAGGACTACATTATCATGGCATGAAGAACAGGACACATTTAAATGTTTTCGCAAACTTGTTAATACACTATGTAGAAACTATGGAAATTGAGGATTGCTATGTCTGCATGAAGCTACCTACTTCGGTGGCTGAAGGCGTGACATACCATCATCTGCCATTAACTTATGGAATTTCCTGTAGCATTTTAGCTAGTTTATTTTACAAAAGGGGACCGTTACAGTATTATTACTCTAACAATGACGTGATCTTTTCTGAACTACCTATACGTGGGAACTTGAATCCTGTACATACCAAAACTGACACCATAAGGTATATGGGAGACTACTTTCTGACTATAGGGAACATTGACATAGCAGACGCACACAGAGATAACTTGACTTGTTCTTTGCGTGAGCAGGAAAAGATGTTCCTGAACATGGCAGAGAAAAGGAGAATTAAAATTCAGAAGAAGGCTAATGACGAAAGTCAGAAAAAGCCAAAATGGGCAGAAAACATGGAAGGCACCTCATCTGGTGGAGCGGGTCCTGCTCTGTTGCTGGATTTTGAAAAGAAAGGCAAGCTATGTCTTCACCGCGAGAAGACTAGCTATTATAATAATGTTTTCATTGGTTCCAGTGAATGCGAACATAATTACAAGGTAATTGGAGGTTGGGGTTTCAAAAATGGGTCAGAGCCTGTGTTTCCTGGAATTTATTATATTTGTGGGGACAAGGCTTATTTCAAATTGCCGGATCACTGGTATGGAAGCTGCTACTTTGGCATTGTCTTCCCGAAAATATACCATGTGAATGGGAAAGCTGGAAGCAATGAAGATACTAATGGCTTAGTGCGTAGTAAAAGAGAAAGTATAGGTGAAATTATGGGTAGTATTTTCAGTGCACTGATACCTGGAGTGGGAGTGGTTCTGAACACTCACAGAATTTGCAAATTGTCTACTATAGTAGATGTGCTGTCTACTGAAACAGCTCATGGATTCCTGCTGGTCAATACTGAAATGGTTGCGATCAGATCAATGGTTTTACAAAATCGACTTGCTCTTGACACCTTATTAGCGAAAGAGGGCGGAGTCTGCCGGATGTTGAAGGCGCAACATTGTTGCACTTATATTCCGGACAAAAGTGTACAGATCAAAAGATATGTGAGAAACATTACTAATTTGGCAAAGGAACTCAAACCACTCGAGGTTGATAGTGCCTGGAAGAGACTGGTAGATGGTCTCTCAAATGTAGGTCATTGGCTTGCTGGCATAGGTAAAAGCTTATTATTCAAAATTCTGATGCCTATTGGTATTATAGGTCTTATTATACTTTCCATTTTCTTATGCTGTAAATACCGCAAGCGCACCAGAAAGCACGAGGTTAATGCAAGAGGGGTGAAACGAAGTGTGGATGAGATTGAATTAGAGGAAGTGAATGATCAGATATACAAAAAGGTGAAGACTTCTCACCCTGCTAAAACTGAAAGAGAAAAGCTAGAACGGTTGCTGGAAGAAATAGAACTTTATAAAGTGTGAAAGAAAGTTGGCATCTGGTTCCATTATAATTTGTGATGATAGTAGATATCATCAAAGAGGGGATTGATGAAGCAAAGCTTCGCATATTTTGCGGCTTGCCGAAATCAAGAACCTCATTTATGTGTAATAAGGTAACCCGTGTATGTTTTACTAACGTTTATATTAAGTTTGAGTAAAGTTTGAGACGCTTGCCTATGTGTATTTCTAATGAAATTAATCCATGTCCTCTAAAAATGGCCGCCGCTTGTATTTTAGTTACTGCGCATGCGTCAGCCACACTCACGTGTCCTGACGCGTCTGCAGAAGTGGAGGGAAAGTTATGCGCATGCGTAATTCATAGCTGTGCTTATCATGTGGTACTGCTCGTGCCACTGCTCTTGTATTTCGTCTAAATGTAGCTAACATTTAAATTGCATAAGTTTATTTCTTGATGATGAGTTAAAAGTACAAACCCTGCGATGTGTTTTCATAATGACATTATTATGTATTAATTTGTTTTCGCTTACTTTTCATGTACCGCGGGCAATGGGGGTCTGAGTGAGAGGAGAGCCATATTGGAGGTCCCTTCTGCGCCTGTGCGACATTCGGCAGCACGAGGGACCTTGGCTGATGGAACATAGCCAGCTGGCAGTGATGGGCGAGATGCTCCTGAGAAAGTCACCTCTGCCCTGCGAGAACAGCGAATGTGGCTTCTTATATGTTACATTGTATTGATGTGCTACTGTTAGCTCATGGGAACCCAAACATGCTAGGCGGTCCCAAAATATGTAAATGAAGGCTTCAAATCGTATATTGTGATTGGTGTGTTACCCAAATCCTACCTTAGGACCAATCGAAATTGAGGGATTCTGACACTTTGCAACATTGGGGGGTGGTACACTGTCCCAAAACTGTATATCTACCCTGGGTTCACCTAGTGAACCGTCCGACTTGTCTGGTTTAGCTGACCTGTCACTGACCCAACGCACTCAATAGGTGACTGAAAATACAGAGAGCTGCGGAGCACTCTGTCCGAATTTGACCATAGACTAAGGTTTTACTGAACCTTAAAGTGCTGGCAAGGCACTTAGCTGGGAGTTCGCTGACCCAATCGGGGTCTTGATCTATATCTGCAGAGCGGGTGGAGCGCAGGCGTTGCTTCCTAACTGTGGGTTCCGGTCCTGTCCTGAAGAGGGTCCTGGCCTGAGGGTTTGCTGTCCTGTCCTGAGGTCCTGTCCTGACTCTTATTCCGAGGGTATCCTGTCCTGTCCTGGGTGTCCATTCTGCACCTGCTGTCCTTTGAGGGGTATCCTTCCTTGAGGGTTTCCTGACTTTAACTGACCCGTGGCCAGGGTTTGGTTTCCACACCTTTCTAGGTAAATACTGCTCCGAAATCTCTTGAAATTCTTGCACCTTCTGAATTTCTAACTTTTGCTTCAATAAAGTTCAACATTGCAAATGTGATATTTTCCATGCCTTTCCGCAACTATTGAAAGTCATTTAAAATTTTGCAAAGTTATTTCTATGTCTTCTCATTTGTTAGAAATTATATTTTGCATAGCAGTGTGTCATTTCCTGATATGGTCTAGAACTTCGTTGCCTAGGTTGTTCAAAGGCCCTTTCACCTTAAGTGAAGCGTGTTATTCATTATAAGTTCTTCTATAATCACACACACTTAGTCTATCACTGTTTTAGATAATACTGACTTGCATAAGTATCTTTTCTCGTTACATTTTATTAGTACTTTGATGACTACTCTGCCATTATTTCTTTATGCATATGTGATTTACATTATCTTGGTTATTGATTGCCTTATTTTACTGTATCTCATGCAAGAAAATACTGAACTTTAGATAAACATTTTAAAAACTTCCAGTTGTCCGTGGTCATTTACACAGTATTTGAATATTATTGGTTGGGTTTGTATTTTGTTGCCTTTCCTTTACAGCTAGCTCCCTGATTCATTGTGGTCATTAGGCACCTGCATCGGTGGATGGTAAGTCGGGTGCACTGAGAATTGGTAGCAGGGAACACACACACACCAAAATTGGTAGAGCTCGTGAAGTCACCTGATCGATGTATATGGTGATTTGAAAAGTATATGGGCCCTGAAGCCGGAAACGGCGAAAACTATTGGTCGGGGGGCCTCGCGCGCTCTATCATAAAAAGAGGCATAGCCTCATTACACCTCTGTGCATTGCAGCCCTTGGCGCATACTGGAGGTTCCAGGTGGGCTAGTTGGCCCCCAGGGACCCCCAGTATGCAAGGGGAATTAGTTCCCCCTCTTCAAACATGCACAGGGGCTGCGTTGCAGAGAGGTGTAAAAAAGGGTGTGGCCTCATTACACCTCTCTGCAATGCAGCCCCCTGGCGCATACTGGAGGCTCCTGGTGGGCTAGTTGGCCCTCGGGGACCCCCAGTATGCCAGGGGAATTAGTTCCCCCTCTGCAAACGTGCCAGGGGGCTGCGTTGCAGAGAGGTGTAACAAGGGGCATAGCCTCATTACACCTCTGCAATGCAGCCCCCTGGCGCATACTGGAGGTTCAAGGTGGGCTAGTTGGCCCCCAGGGGCCCCCAGTATGCAAGGGGAAATAGTTCCCCCTCTTCAAACATGCACGGGGGCTGCGTTGCAGAGAGGTGTAAAAAGGGGCGTGGCTTCATTACACCTCTCTGCAATGCAGTCCCCTGGCGCATACTGGAGATTCCTGATGGGCTTTCAGGTCTTATATAGTTAGGAATTAGCATTAAAAAAACCTTTGAAATTCACTGAAAAAAACATAGGTTTCACGCCTTATATAGTTAGGAATTAGCATTTAAAATACCTTGCAAATTCACTGAAAAAACCATAGGTTTCAGGCCTTATATAGTTAGGAATTAGCATTTTAAAAAACCTTTAAAATTCACTCAAAAAACTATAAGTTTTAGGGGTGTTATAGTTAGCTGGACATTTCACTCATACAACACCATTGAAATTGCTCCTATATAGTTAGTTGTACTAACTATATTTCGCGCACCCGCAATCCACTGCTGATGATGTCACATATTACATCATTACATGACATGGTCAGTGACATCACTGATGACATCTCAAATGACATTCAGGCCTTCAATTTCAGCTAAAATAAGAGAAATTAATATGAGCTTTACGTAGTTAAATGGAAATGAAGACATATAAAGTTAATATTTTCATCTATATATAAAACAACACGATTAATACGCATGTTCAATAATAAAGTGATTGTCAGTTGCACAACACAAGTGTTTACTGTTATTGTTTTCTGCTGGTTACATTTGATTTTCTACGGAATTCTTCATATATTCTACATTTTGGCCTACACACATCACATTCATGTTATTAGAATACAAGATCCTAACACTTAGGTTAACACGAAAAAAGATTATATGCTGATGCAGTCTACGCATGTGATTATATTTCACCCCTACAACGAGAAATGGATTTTGCATCAAGGCCATTTTAAGCCTGTTGCATCAGTTGTCTTTACTAATCAATTTTTTTAAATCAGTGTTCATCGTCTCCCCTGGCCTGAACTTTGGGGGATGGTATGGGGGATGCACTTTCCACTCTATTCCCAAAAATACCATAAAGGCCCCCCCCCCTTTTTGATATTTATACCTGGGGAACCAGAAACCTGTGTACACAATCTTTCATCAAGAATCGCTCAACTGTTATACATCAGTCTTCCTTGTTGGAAACACCTCCATCCATTTTGAAAATGTATCCACAAACACGAACATTCCTAATAATTCACTGAAAAGCAAAATGTATCTGCGCCTTCATCCCTCCTTGTGCAATATCAGAGGATCCATGCTCAAGCCTGGCAAGGGAAATGAACATAGTGCATAGGCCCACAGGCCTCTCATCCCTGTAGACCCACAATCTCTCATCATTCTGCTCATATCCAGCATTAATCCACACTCTGTCCTCTTCTGATGTTGCGGACCACTGTTCTTTCTTCACATCAGCTAGCAGCAATTGTCTCTGAATGAGCTGTATATTTTGGAATGCTTTCATCCATTAAAGGCACCATCTGTACTGGCTGTAACATGTTCTCTCTTGCTGCTGTGCCAGCAATGGCGGACCACTGTTCTTTCTTCACATCAGCTAGCAGCAATTGTAGTATTGGGCATCAGTGAGAGTTAACTAGGTGATGTTACAGCCCTTCCCCATTCCAACGTAGAACACAACAGGATTGTCTCCATCCCCCGCCTTTTATTTTCTTATTCATTGAACCCCTAGTCCAAAGGGTAAGGTCTAACTCACCCATCTCTGGAATACAGTTCAGTGGAGACCACCATCTCATCAGCCTCTTTAGTGATTACGTGATTCTAGCCATGACTGACCCAATGTCATCTCTCCCTACCCTCACCCTGCAGAACTCCATACTTTTGGTAATCTATCCAGTTTTAAGGTAAACATGCAAAAGTCCCAGATCTTAAACTTCTCAGTAGCTCCACCTCATGAAGCTCATCTTTGCTCGCTATTCCCTTTTGAATGGGGAAAATATTCTATACCCTACTTTGGGCTCAAGCTGACACACACTGTCCCTAAAACCACCACACTCAACTACGTGGCCCTTACCTCGCAAATATTAGCTGACCTTGTACTTGCTGCCGCCTCTGCCTTTCAAGGCTGGGCAGAATAGAGCGGTATTAAAATTCCTGTTCTGCCACGCATTCTTTACCTCTTTCAGACCCTTCCACTGACCCCACTGACGCAAACTTTGCTGTCCCTGCAAATAGAACTTAAAAAGTTTATCTGAGATGGGAAGAAACCCCACCTTCAGAAACACCTACTATATCGTCCGAAACGGGAAGGTGAACTGGCAGTGCCCTTTCTACTGTAATAATACTAAGCCTCTCAGCTCTGCTTTCTAGTGGAGTGGATGGTCCGCTCTCAGAGAAGCATTGATGCTTCACTGACCTGGACCATAGCAGGCTCTCATATATGGAAAGAACCTTGGCTCCCATCGTAAGCATAGGGCTTGGGTACTCCTATTCCTGGCCTGTGACTAGCTAACGTTTCCAAGTATGGGACATTGTAGCAACCAAATCTGGCCTGACTTCCATTCCTTCCCCTAACACCCAAATCATGGCTAACCCAGATTTCACTCTGG
The DNA here is from genome assembly GCF_964261635.1 of Lissotriton helveticus. Classification (NCBI taxonomy): domain Eukaryota; kingdom Metazoa; phylum Chordata; class Amphibia; order Caudata; family Salamandridae; genus Lissotriton; species Lissotriton helveticus. The sequence continues at coordinate 447,313,576 of NC_136068.1, forward strand.
GGATGCAACAGGACAGGTTCCGGTGCTGGCAGGAGGGTGAGTGCAAATGCATAGGATGCATGTTCGATATCCAAGGGATCATTCCATTTGAACACTTAAAATCTGACTACAGCTTGGAAAGAAGCAGACAGTATCCAATACCTCCAGCAACGACACTGGGTGATTCAGCCCTCCAAAATTCCACACGCAGAGATGCCCCTCATGCTCTTCCTCCTTAAAAAAGATGATAAGCCCCTCGTAACTGAGATTTACATCATGCTGGGAAAGGGAGTGGTACCAACTAGAGCTGCGAGACAAACTAGATGGGAGGCTGAACTTGGTAGAGCACTCTTTGACAAAGATTGGGAAGACAGCTACTACAGAGGCCCACGACATGCTGTTCCAGTTTGAACCCAGCCATATGCAAATCAGTCTTGACCCTGTGCCCAATGGGGAACAGTCCAGCCTGAACTGCCAGCCTAGTCCTCCCTGGACTGGAAACAAGCATCCTAGGACCGGTTTCGGGGTATCACCCCTCATCAGCCAAGATAGCTTGACTCCAGTGGCATGGAGAACACTAGACCCACGTCTGGGCATACCAGTCCCACTCGGGGTGACAAATGCAAAAAAGCAATTGATGGACAGAATGCAGAATAATGTCATACATTCACCCCCGTACAGAGATCTGCACCTAAGTCCATTGTTTTGTTGTTCACCATGCATTCCAGTTTGAACCCAGCCATATGCAAATCAGTCTTTACCCTGTGCCCAATGGGAACCGTCCAGCCCGAACTGCCAGGCCAGCAGGTCCTCCCTGGACTGGAAACAAGCATCCTAGTTCCGGTCCAAGGATTCTTGTTTACGGTCCAGGGAGGGAAGCATCCTTTACAACGCAACTTTTACTCCGTACTACCATTACGACGCAACTATTACAACGCAAGTCATTACAATGACTTGCGCTGGAGGGCGCTCTAGGATAGGGAATAGTTTAATTACTATCCAACACCTTCCCTACTATCCACGGGGACTGGAGTTGGAATAGTAAATTAAACTATTGCACTACCCAGCGCCCCCCAACGCAAGTCGTTGTAACGACTTGCGTTGTAAAAATTGCGTCGTAATGGCATGCGGAGTAAAAGCATGCGTTGTAATGACATACATCCGTCCAGGGAGGACCTGGCTTGGCAGTTCGGGCTGGACAGTTCCCATGAGGCACAGGGTCATGACTGATTTGCATTTGGCTAGGTCCAAACTGGGGTGGCATAGTGAGCAGAAGAACAATGGATTTAACTAAGATCTTGTGACTGGGGGTGAATGTATGATTCATTCAGCATTTCGTCCATCATTTGTTTGCATTTCACTTTTCACTGTGAGATGGGTATGCCCAGACATGGGTCCGTTGCTCACTTGGCTACTGGATTTAAGCTAGTCCGGCTGATGAGGGGTAATACCCCAAAACTGGACCCAGGATGCTTGTTTCCGGACCAGGGAGGTCCTGGCTTGGCAGTTTGGGCCGAACTGTTCCCATGTGGCACAGGGTCATGACTGATTTGCATATGGGTGGGTCCAAATTAGGGTGGCATAGTGAGCAGAAGAACAATGGATTTAGCTCAGATCTTTTCACTGGTGGTGAACGTATGATTTATTCAGCATTCCACCCTTCATTTGTTTGCGTGACCCTAGGGCTGTAGGCGGACAGCCTTGTTAACCAAGATTTAATCATTTTGATTTATGGTGCTGACCCCCTGAGTTGTAGGTGACTCGTTGTGAATGTTAACAACTTGCTGTGTCTTTAAATAAACAGAATTGATCCATAAAATAAAGTCAGCGTATAGGAAAACACATAGTTTTGGTTTTCCCTTCCTAAGTTTTTGGAGTCATTAGTCCCTAATGGCTACGGTGTCGCTGTGCAGGCGTTCTTTTATCAGGTTTAAGAAGGTGGGAGGAGAGAAAGTAGTGAAGGATGGAGGGGAGGAATTGGTAAAGAAAGGATATGGAGTAGGTGCAAGCCTCTGGCACATTTTAGAAGATTGGTGCATGGGATTGAAAGTTTGCGTGTTGCTGATGGTGGTTTCTGTCGGGGGTGATAGGATGAATTAAGGGTGGCTGGGTTTAAGTAAACTGATTGCATTTTGTGAGGTGTGGTTTTGGTACATACTGATTATATATGGTAAAGAATTTAGTTGACGGACCTGAATAATAAAGCAGCCTTTCCTCTTTAATGTTATAGCGTGCCATCTCGACCGATGGTGGAAAGCAACGGAAATTGTTGCCTACAGGTTGAGCGCATCAAGAATAAATCCTTCGCTCTCTGGCTTCCTCAGCCCATACACCCACGTTATAGAATTCATTACATGTACCCTTGAAACTGACTTGCTCTTTCATCCATTATAACCTCTGACTGAAATGCTAATTCCATCAAAACACTGTTACCCATCTAATTGCTCTTACTTCTCCATTGTACTAAATCTGGTTCTGAAATTACTTTTGGTCTTTCAAGATCACTGATTAGGTTACCTTAAATATGTTTATTGTGGAAATACTCCAGCTCGGGTAATGCTGCGTGTTAATGTGGTGCAAGTCTTCACTTTTGAATACATGTTTTTGGGCTTAACTGATGTTAAACTCTCATTCATTCTCGTTATTACAATTTCTGCATTGTATGGCGTATTGTTTCTTTGTAATTCCAAAACATTGCTATTCTTCTATATCTGATGTGCATGTAATTCTTGTGAAGCTCTCTGACACTCTTTATGGCCTTGTTCCCCAAAAAACGAGAGAGTAGGAGGCAGGGGTTGTCCTTTGGCCATGCTAACTGGTGCTATTGTGTGCATCCTTGGAGCTGCTCTGCAAACCATTTTTTTTAATGCGGTGCGTGTTTCTTGTCCTTGCTAATTGCTAATAAATTATTCTAGCTTCAGGACCAACGGTACCCATAGCATGAGCAAAGAGCCCAAATAAACTGCTGGTCAAGGCTGAATATCAGGGATGTAGCCCGGGCTCCCGCAACGCATGGGGTGGGGAGGGGCTCCAAAACCCTCCAGAGGGCCCCTAACTTTCAAAGGGGGCTCCATTATGCCCAAGACCTGTAAGATATGGGAGATTCTGGGCCCCTCATGCCATTCTGTTGGGGGGGGGGGGGGTATTTGCATTGCGCCACTGCTGTATTTCTAAATGTTGAAAAGCCAGGCAGTGGCCCTGTAGAATAACTGTAGTACTTCAATCCTGCTGTATGATTTGCTTCCCGCTTGTCTTGAGCCCAGACACTCACTTTGGGGAAGAGGGGAGCAGCACAGACCACTGACACCAGGTTTGTGCAAAAAGGGCTACGTCGTTGAAACAGATGCACATCACATAACAACCTGGTACTTTGCCTTACAAAACTACATCCTCACTATACAAATGTAATCACCTATGATAACCTACCCCAACCCCTAAATTAGCAACATCATACTTGCACCAGACAAGCCTTCTGTAACTGAGACCTGTAAAATGACTTCACTTATTTATACCTCGATTAACCTTTCATCCCATTCAACTTCTTACCTACCCTCGAACGTCCTAGGTTAACCAGGAGGGAACTTGCCTACCTGTTCCCTTTGGGCCTGAACTGCTGCCGACAACAACAATAAACTTCTGTAAATCATTGCACCTTCTCAGCCAACCGCTGGTGCACCTGAATAAAGTGACAATCTGAATAGCATAGCTTCCCTTTGCACACCTGATTGCAATAAAACATGCCTAGCCCCCAAAATCCGTGAATCATGCCTGAGTACCTCAAAATCCCTAAATATGGGGACAGGAGGGTTGGGACAAAAATGCTACCACACAGGTACCAGCCACTATGTCACCAAGACAGAATGTTGGCTGGTATTTCAAATAACTGGCTATATATCCCTTGGGCTACGTATGTAGCTCAAATTACACCCAAACCCTGAGCAGTCGTCGGACTGCTCCACTTCCCCAAAATACCCTGGTGTCAGACCACCCTGTGGTCAGCTGGCCCCTAAATCCCCCTTGGGGAAGAGTGGAGAAGAACAGACCATTGACACTAGGTTTGTGTGAAAAATGCTGCTTTATTAAAACAGGCACACATCACAAAATAACCTTGGCCTTTGCCTTACAAAACTAAAACCTAACTATACATTTTTAATCACCTATGATAAGCTATCCCCGCCCCTAAAATATCCCTACCCCAAAAAAACTTAAATCAGCCATATCCTAGTAGCACCAGAGCTGGTCAACTGTAATGGAGACCTCTAAAATCCTTTCCCTTTTTTCTACCTCTATTAACCTTTCATCCCATTCAACTTCTTACCTACCCTTGAACGTCCTAGGTTAACCAGGAGGGAAGTTGCCTACCTGTTGCTTTTCAGCCTGAACTGCCGCTGACAACAACAATAAACTTCTTTAAATCATGGCAACTTCTCAGCCAACAGTCACCCAGAAAAGGGGGAGGCAAAATTGCTCACCTCTTTTTCTGGCCACCCCCACCCCGAACCCCATGTGTACTTGAAGAGATATGAGCCCAACTACTGAATATGCAGTACCTTTGCCAAAACAAACTTTAACTGTAACAGGTATAGTTCCATGCCCATGAAGGACAAATGGACACAATCTCCTTAAAAATATTCTACATCCTCATAAGGGAGATCTGAGTGGACTACTTTACCTAAACCAGTGTCACTGCAGAAAAGGCGCATCTCTTTATTTAGCTTCCTCCTGGCCTTGTCAATGGATGACTGCTTGACAGCCCCACGCCAAACCCTTTTGGGTATGAATTCAGTCCAAAGTATGTGGAAACCTGCCCTAGCCTATGGATCTCTCTCAAGTCCTCCTTCGTGGATTTTATTAACGCTAAGGCCTTCGGGACTACAAGGTCATTCTAGCTTAGGTGAATCAGAAGCAGGGCTAGACTTGGATCTGGGGGCTTGCTAGTGAGAAGCAGTGCTGCTGCATTAGCACTGTTGCAGGCTGCTTTAGCAACACTGCTGCTGCTTTTGCTAAAGGGTGATTATATTGCAGCACAGCTGCAAAATTGGCCCACGGTAACAAAAACAGCCCCCACTGCTCAAAAACTGACCCCCACCCATCCGGCCCAGCAGGAAAACACCTGGGGCCCGCTACAGCCAGTCCAGCCCTGATCAGAAGAATATCAGGACAGTTCTCCCCAACCAAAATTCTATTCAGACAGGGAATAAGCTCCCTCCATGTCATCCCACCTTTTTCCACCCAAGTGATTGAATATAAAGCATTGTTAAACTTCAGATTTGTCCCGTGGCTGCTGGCCCTCGTTTGACGCTCTGCCAACTTAACGAAGGAGGGGCCCACTATCCAGATCTTCAGCCCAGCAGCCTGAGGCCCGGGAACAGAACCTGTAACAGAAACAAAGTTGACAACCTGTACACTTACTGCTTCAACTCTTCCCCTATTGAAACTGTGGAAGCAATTTGATGACCATCTTCACAGCTCCATGATGTACCCCTGACACCAACCATGCCTGCCCACTTCCATAGCTATCCATATTCTGACTGTGTCCCGAACACGTGTGCATCCGAGCCAGTCAGTGCCAGCAGCTTGCGCATAAAGAACATCAGTTGAAAAGATGTAATTGGCTTACCATCCCTGTGTTTAAACAACTTTTCCCCAATAGGGATTGTCCCAGGTCACAGGCCTGTACCCCAGCGTACCAGGCAAATGCGAGCTATGGGATATATTAACAGGAAAACCCTCTCGCCTTCATTCTTCTGGTCTGTCTTAGACTTGTACAGCCAAACACGCAAAATTTCTCACAGCGACTAACCTCCTTCTTGCCCCCCAACAGCCCCAACATCAGAATGGCCCCAAAAAACATCCACGACATAAGGGCTGAAAACAGCACTCCCTCACTATCCTGGGAAGGGCTTTGAGTATCTCACTTAATGTGTCCAAGTTCCATGGCCTTCGATCGGGGCTGCCTTGATCAACTTCTCTTACACAGCCCTCTAAAATCCTTCACCCAAGTTTACCAGCTGTAACTCCACAAAACCTTGCCCATAAAGGCACTAACTGCTAACTTGCCTGGAATAGTCACCCTTGACAGGCCTTTGTCCATGAGGGATAAATAGCACCACATTATCCACCCTATCCCATTTCTTCGACCTCCACTTGCCCCCGACAAAAATTTAGACCAATCCTGATAGTACACCCTTCTCATTGAAACTGCTAAAGAATCAGCTACCAAATGAAGCATTCTATTTCTCCTTGTGACCAAAGCATCCTTGTCCTCACTTGGCCCGCCTCCCTGGCCAGCCCATGGAACCTCTCCCACTGTGTACAAGTCAAAGCATCAGTAATGTCATTGTCCACACCAGTCATGTGCTGGGCTCTAAAAATTATGATGAGTTTTAAGCAGTGCAAGACAAAGACCCTCAGCACCTGCCACAGCTGTAGCTCTCTGGCTGACAGCCTATTAACCATGTGCACAACTGACATGTTGTTGTCTCTGCAAAGTACTCTCCTATACGGCTACAGTTCCCCCCCATAGCACCACTGCCAATACAAAGGGAAGCAATCTAGGAATGCAATGCTACAACCACCCTCCTTCCATGCTGCTGACAAGTCTTCTGCACACCTATGTCCTTGCCAATAAAGGCCAAAACCACTACACCCCGCTGCTTCTGAAAAAATCTGAGCATCTCCCTTCATTTCAGTTAAATCTGCAAGTGGAATCCTATTAGAAGATTGTAAGAAGGCTCTCCACATTCTCAAGTCCTCTTTAACATCTGCCGACAGCCTGATATGATGGTGAGGTAACGGTAGTCCAGAAAGAGATTTCCATGGCCTTCTACAAAATGCTCTCCCTACTCTTGCCACCCTGCACGCAGACTTTAGATGACCCAACATGACCTGTACTTCTTCCACCAGCACCCCCAAGTCACCCAAGAGCTCCTCGAAGCTGACCAGCAGGCGCTGGCAGTCTTCAGAACTGGATTTTCCTATGAAAAAGAAATTGTCCAGGCAATGCATCATATGTTCGTGCCCTGTGCACCAAGTGATTAGCCACTGCAAAAACGGGCTGAAGCACTCAAATAAAGCAAATAAAATGGAGCAACCCATTGTGAACGTTCTAGGTTAACCAGGAGGGAACTTGCCTACCTGTTCCCTTTCAGCCTGTACTATATGCCCTCAAACTGAATGCCCAGCAGTTGAATGTGGGCAGGTTGTACCAGCAACAAATGGAAGGCAGACTTAATGTTGCTCGTAGCCCTAAGTGCCCCCTGTCTTGCTCTTTCCACTTAGGGCAAGGCCACATCAACAGATGAAAATGTCACAGAAACCTGTTCCGCTGGTATGAAATCATTAATTGACTGTCTTTTCGGCCATGAAAGATGTTGAATTAACCTAAATTGTCACTGCTGTTTTTTGGGAACTAAGCTGGTTGGAGACACAATGAGGTGCTCTGTAGGCCATTCCTCAAAGGGGCCCGCCATCCTATCTTCCTGAATTGTTTTACTTAATTTGTCCCACATCACCTGTGCATGCTCGCTTGCTGACTTCAAGTTTGCTGCCCTGCGGCACGTCTCAAGCCATAGTAATCTAATCTGAAACCTTCCATAGAAACTTGTACTAGTAGCCTAACGTCGTCTGTCCTGTCATATTGTGAGAGCCAAATTCCAGTCAATTTAACTTAATGGGCTTTCCCTCCAGATCCCTGTTTCCGCCCACTTGCCCTGTAGCCCGTGGCCTGTCCATATTGTTGCCCTGATACAACCCCTTGCTGACCCCTCTGTGCCATCTGCGGCTGTCCATAACCTACTGAATAATCAGAAGACTCTCCCATCCCAAAGAAATTGACCAATGGGTGTCTGCCTGCACATTCAGAACATTCATGTCGGAACTTACAAAATTCCCTCATGCAGAGTCCTTCATTGAAATCCAAACAGGCCCCACTATGGCTACCCTGTCTTTTGCCTGAAACCCCCCCACTCCCTGTTTGGGGCGGCCCTAAAAGGGCTTATACATGATTGGCAATCCGCAAGGAGTAAAAAACCGTCTTGCCATATTTCGCCGGGCCCATAGTGTGATGCCATAAATTCATGTCCAGTTTCCCAGATTGAGCATTGGGGTCTACCATCATGCGGGCTCAGAATTCATCGTCATACTGAGCCCAAGGATAACCTCCATAACTCAACTGGGCCTTCCTGATCACATCTATGGAATTAAAGCGTGCTACTGACCTCTCCGGGTACTTATCACAGTACAGACTCGCATATTTGAGAAACGCCGCAGTCCATTTCTCTATCATCACCAGCATCTTCACCATTTAGACAAGTCCAATTCTTCTTCCTTAGAACCTTCCTTGGACCTAGGTTTCCCTGTGGAGCAGTTTCAGCATTTTAATATACTCCCCCTTCCAAATCCTCTCCTTATTGGACTGCATTAGGTGGGACCCCAATGGCTTAGAGGTTTCCATATAAGGCAACTTTTTGAATTTCAACTCTTTACTTTCAAGCGCGTTACTGAGTCTGTACTTGCATCGATGTTTTGCCCCCCCCCAGGCCCTGGAACTACCCCCATGTCAGTCACCTTACCGGATTTTCTCGTCTGATCTGTGCTCGCAGTACTTTTTTCTTTGACCTCATGTTTACTGTCCCCGTGCTTCACTACAGAGTTGTCTGTGCCCACTTTTTGGTCCTCCTTTCAAACACTAGTGTCCCACACATATAGTCCTTTCCTTAGGCGGGCATCGCTGCTGTACTGAGGCTCCCTTGCCTCCATCCCAATTGACACCATGCATTTTGTGTAAAGCCCACATCTCTGTATCTTTCTTGGTGCCAAGGTCGCTGCCTGCTTGGGGGCCCTTTGTTTCGCCAGCTTCTCTTTCTGCCATGACCTGACCCATCCTCCTGAGTGCTGCTGCGCATGTGGATCCTGGAAAACACAAGGTGCAGATTATTTAGAAGACCCCCCACCACACCTTCCTGCTACCAATTCAAAACCTCTGCCTGCCCCTTGACATTGTCCCTCATCTCCGCTTCTTCTAGTCTTTCTTCTTTGTAATCAAGTGTGGATGGCTCCGTTTGCACCCCTAAGTCTTTTCATGCAACGTCATCTACCCGCCTCTTGAGAGGCCCACTTTCATGCATCATGCGATCATATGACAACCTACTGAGGGAGCTGTACTTTGCCCTCCCCACCTCTCCAATGATGCGGGACGCATATTCTTGTGCTCCTTCTTGCTGGAGGATGCTCCAAATTCTCCTGCCTGGTGCACCGCAGCGGCCACATCAGACCTTCTTGGGGCAGTGATCTTGAGGTCCCCGACGTATTCCAGCTAGACGTATAGGCTGCGCTCTCTATTCACCTCAGGGTCATTGAGCTGCACGTGGATCTCCGAAGTTAAGCCCCACAGCCAATGCACTGACCAGTAAAACAGAAGCCAGGCCTGGTGTGCTGGTAAAAAATGACCCACACTGAAGCTCATTTCCTGCCCTCCTATCCATACCCACACTTAGCCTAATTTCCTCTGCTTGATTTGCCCGTGGGTTGGGGCCTACCCAGGATGGCAAACTGACCTCTTCTGCTGCCTCTCCACTCTCCCTTGATCTCTGGCATGCCCCTGCCTTATTCACTCTACAATATACCCTGCTCGGGGCTTCACCACTGAGGTGCTGGGTGAGTTCCCCAATCTTGGCCTAAAGGCCTCATGGAGATCCTCTCTCTAAACATCCTCCTCCCCTCACTACATTCCAAACTAGCTGTCACGACCACCAGTCATGGCTGTCCAATCAGCTGCGATCATGGACCTGCTGGCTCCTCATGGAGCCCCTGAGGCTCCACAGGTGCCCCCTTGCTCACGTCACTGCTCCAAACTGCCCTGACCCCATAGGTGCCCTCTTCAGCCAGGTATCACTGCTCCTGTCCTCTAATGCAGGCCTTTATCCTGTGCTGAGCAGAGGTCTTCCTCGTGCTTCCGAACCAAAGTCTACACCTCTTCTAAAATCAACTGGTGATATACCTTGTGAAAATCAACTTGCAAACGTACCTCTCCAGCCTCTGCACTACTATTCATTTGAGTTACCTCATCGTCTGATCCCTTCTCCCCGCTCTCCATAGTGCTGGCTTTGTGTGAGCGCAGTCCTTAAAACGTATCTCCATTAAATGGATCCGACTTCACCCTCCATCCATGTAAAGTTGCGCTCGTGTCGGCAGGAAGGGAAGCACTGTTGAAGATGGTGATTCTATTGCGGCTACTATATGTGTTTGGGGTACTCCCGGTCTGGATCCCAGTGGGGATGTTCTGATACCCTTCAAAAATCAAAGTGAGAATGGACACTTGTAACTGAGTTACCTAGGTTTCATCTCTTTTTAAAAAAAACCTCATACACGCAATGGTAAGATCGTTAGCGGTATATCTTGATTCTCGGCTTATACACATGCGTTATTGCATCATCATTGGGTTTCTTATTTGTGCTGTATGCAAGCCTCAAGCCTGAGGCAACCTCTGGTTAACGCAATAGTGTCCAGAGATAGGTAATGACCCTCAAAAATATTCAAAAATTCATTAAAAAACAAGCCTACTCCCTTAAGTAACTTTTAATAAAAATTGAGTGAGGGATGTTGTTAAAACACATAGGTGGGTATACTGTTGGATCGTGTTACTAGATCCTATTATACTACTTGGAAGACGGTCGACATGTTTCTGCCCCACCATGCCCAGCCGAGTCTATGGGGCATTCATCAGGACTTTAAACAAATAGTACTTACACGATTTGTGCAGTAATTTAAGTGGTTTCTATGTAGCCACTATGTTTCTTGTGGAGGAAATGATGTACCTCTGTTAATTCTCATGCGCGTTGCTTCAGGGGTTAAGGATACACTGATCCCAGGCCGCTTGCAGCATTTCTGAGCCAGCACAAGATGCAGAAACGCTGCAAGCGGCCTGGGATCAGTGTATCCTTAACCCCTGAAGCAACGCGCATGAGAATTAACAGAGGTACATCATTTCCTCCACAAGAAACATAGTGGCTACATAGAAACCACTTAAATTACTACACAAATCGTGTAAGTACTATTTGTTTAAAGTCCTGAGAAATTCCCCATAGACCCGGCTGGGCATGGTGGGGCAGAAACATGTCGACCGTCTTCCAAGTAGTATAATAGGATCTAGTAACACGATCCAACAGTATACCCACCTATGTGTTTTAACAACATCCCTCACTCAATTTTTATTAAAAGTTACTTAAGGGAGAAGGCTTGTTTTTTAATGAATTTTTGAATATTTTTTAGGGTCATTACCTATCTCTGGACACTATTGTGTTAACCAGAGGTTGCCTCAGGCTTGAGGCTTGCATTCAGCACAAATAAGAAACCCAATGATGATGCAATAATGCATGTGTATAAGCGGAGAATCAAAATATACCGCTAACGATCTTACCATTGCGTGTATGAGGGTTTTTTAAAAAAGAGATGAAACCTAGATAACGCAGTTACAAGTGTCCATTCTCACTTTGATTTTTGAATGTTAAGAAGGGGAAACTGAATGGACAGATATTCCTCCTCCCCAACTGGTGATTGGTACGATGTTCTGATACCTCCAAACACTGGTTACGTCATTCCTATGGGAAGTGGGGAGATGTAAGGTGGCACTAACCACGCTAATGAGAACGAAGGCAGCAAGTGGATTAGCAGTTTAAATCAAGGTAGGGGAGGGAGAAAGAAGTTGGAGTCCATTCAGCTTCCAAGCTTATATCAAAAAATCATTTAGAGGGGAGAATGGACCACTTGTAACTACGTGACCAGGGTTCATTAGTTCTCATTGACCTTCATAAAAACCCTCATACACGCACGTATATGGAGTAGCGGTATATCTTGATTCTTTGCTATTACGTTGCGCTAGTGCATCATCATAGGGTTTTGTTTTCAAATATGCAAACCTCCACCTGGAGGTAACCACTGGATTTGTAGTAGTATCTAGAGAAAGGTAAGTGCTCAGAAAATAGTGAGGTAAAATTCTCTGAATCACCTTTATTGAGCTACATTTATTAATTAGAAAAAGAGGTGATTCAAACAAAATAAAAAGTTAACATGCATGGATCGTGTTAATGGACCACTTTCACTATATGTGTATTAAAAAACTGAGGTCGACATGTTTCAGCCCCCTATACCCAGCCAGGTTTATGGGGATTTCTTCAGGACCATTAAAAAAGTACTCACACGATTTGTGCAGCAATTATAGAAGTGGTTCTGTTATTCCACTCTAGATACAGAAAGGGCAATAGTACCTTAATTTAACAGTTTGTGTACTTCCTCGGAGGGTGGAGAAAGTATCTTACTCAAGTGAAAGCTTTGCTTTCACTTGAGTAAGATTGAACAAGCACTTGCAATACAATAGGTCTCGCATTTGCGAGATTTTGAGCTATTGTCATTGTAAATGACACTGCGTTTTAAAAAACAAAATGCACATAAATAAAAGCCACTGTCATTGTTATATACAATGCCAAAAGGACAAAGTTTCGAAAATGCGAGACCTATTGCATTGGGAATGCCTGTCATCCTGCTGTTCAGGGGATTTTCTTCTTGCCTGCAACAAGTGGCGCGTATTATTTTGTATATTAGTCAAAGCTCCTGTTTTGTTGAGGGTTAATAATGATAAACAAGTATAAGAGAAATAAAATCCGGATTCGAGAGAAAAGCTTGGAAAGACTAATATAATAGAGACGAGCGATAACAAATATAGCTAATCGAATTACGGGTTGGCCCTTTCCCACAAACAGATTTTTTGTAGCCATTCGTCGTCTTTATCTGCTTTGGTTGCCCAGAACTGAACCTGCTGTGTTATTGCTGCCTTTCCCTCGGGAAGCACGTATTTCTTCTTGCACCCTGTGTTGGGCTGGTGCCAGGTGAATGGGCTGAGTTCCCGGAAGATCTTCGAAAAGCTTGAAGTAGTTCGTATAAGAGAGCCCTTCTGCCACTACTGGAGCCGGCAAAGATTCATAGCGAGTGGACTGGTTGCAGCAAAGCGGCGCCAACAGATACAGACAGTCAGGGTACAAAGGCAAGTTGTGTTCTGCACCACTCTTACTAACTCTTATGGATTCTTTACGAGCTACTCCTGATTTTATCGTGAAAAACGGATGCCCAGACTATTGTCGAATTCTCTCTTGCCATATTATTGATAGTGAATCTTCATGACTCGTACTCAGTCAGGGGCGTAGCTTGGTCAGCATGATTAATTGGTTGGGGCCGGGGGTCGGGATGGCGGGTCTATCATGCAGGGTCATCTTGTTGAAATACATGATATGAGAAGCAGGACACGAGGCGAGCCTAATGGGTGGTGGAAAGAAAGTGGAATGCGGATTTTTGGGGGCACTTAAAGCATACATGCCAATATTTCAGAAGAGCAAAGTGGGAGATTTAAAAAAAAAAAGAAAATCGGTCTTTGAATAGGGTTACTGTCATGTATGGGTTTTGGAAGTGTGCTGCTGCAGGATCGGACATTTGAAACGCAAATGCACGTTTTTTTCTTAACTTTCAGAAGCATGGACCGCAATGTTAGGCAGAGAGAGGGTGATGCAAGTGTTATGCACTGGCCTGACCGGTTGCTGGCAGTGCATACACCACCCCCCCGCCCCCCCTACTTCCCTGTGTGGTAGCCCAAGCTGAAACACCTTCCCGTGCACACACACAGCCCCCAAGTACTTCACAGGTCTTTAAAAGACCATTCGTGTGTTAATGAGGCTTTGTTGGTTTTTCACCCCTTCTAGAGCCCCAGCATTGGCACTTTGACTATTGCTGGAAGAATTAGCATGTGACACAATACCAAGCCCTGTCAGCTGAAACCCCCAAGGAATCGGGTTTTTGCTTGCAGGAATCGGGAGGCGGGATACTAGCCTTGAAATCGGTAGTCTCCCGCCTGAATCGGGAGGGTTGGCATGTCTGCACTTAAAACGCATATGTTCCCAAAATTTGTAAGGCTTTTAAAACATAGACGTAAGAGTGTGTGTGTTTTTGTCCAAATGGGCATGTACAAAAAATCCCATGTGACATCTGACGGCCACTTTACATTACTCGACTGAAAGCCCTTGTACCAAACTATTTACTAAGGAATACATTTTTAAGGGGGTGTAACACCCAGGCCCGGATTCAGGATTTTTTATTTCGGTGGGCCAAGGTGCATTCAGGTGGGCCACTGCAGCAGTCGCGACTCACGGTAGGGGACGTGGGGAGAGGAGTGGTGGGTTGGGTGGGGGGGTCGCTCCGGGTGTCCCTTCCTAATAGCGAGCCACATTTGCATGTATCATTGTTTTGCGACTGCAATTAAAGTCGCAAACACTCGCAGTTTACCACCTACTTCAAGTAGGTGGTAAGCCACTCGGAAAGAGAAAGGGGTAGCCAGGGGACCCCTTCCCCTTTGTGAAAGGATGTGAAAATATTTTTTAAGTGCAAGCAGTGGTCCCACTGATCACTTCCTGCTCTTAAAAAATGAAACAGACGGCAATGAGGAGGTTTGCCTGAGTCTGCCGCTCCGTCAAAAGCTGGGAGCAACTAGCCGATATCGGAACCCCACACCACACAAAAAGAAAACAGAATGACCCCCCCGTGTGTCAATCAATCAATCAATCAAGCATTTGTATAGCGCGCTACTCACTCCGAGGGTCTCAAGGCGCTTGGGGGAGGGGGGTCCGCTACTGCTCGAACAGCCAGGTCTTGAGTTGCTTCCTGAAGGAGAGGTGGTCTTGGGTCAGGCGGAGGTGGATGGGGAGGGAGTTCCATGTCTTGGCAGCCAGGTAGGAGAAGGATCTTCCTCCCGTTGTGGCTCTTCGGATGCGGGGAACGGCGGCGAGGGCGTGGCTGGTCGATCGTAGCTGGCGGGTGGGAGTGTGGAAGGTCAGGCGGTCGTTGAGGTATCTGGGGCTTTGGTTGTGAAGAGCTTTGTGTGCGTGGGTGAGGAGTCGGAACGTGATTCTCTTGCTGACGGGGAGCCAGTGCAGGTCTCTCAGGTGTCCGGAGATGTGGCTGTGTCGGGGGATGTCCAGGATGAGTCGTGCTGAGGCGTTCTGAATGCGCTGGAGTCTTTTCTGAAGTTTGGCTGTGGGTCCGGCGTAGAGGGAGTTACCGTAGTCCAGTCGGCTGGTGACGAGGGCCTGGGTGACCGTCTTCCTGGTTTCGGTGGGGATCCACCGGAAGATCTTACTTAGCATGCGTAGGATGATGAAGCATGACGAGGAGACAGCGTTGACTTGTCTGGTCATCGAGAGGGAGGAGTCCAGGATGAAGTCCAGGTTGCGTGCGTGGTCCATTGGTTTGGGTGCGTTGCCCAGGGCAGGGGGCCACCGGGAGTCGTCCCAGGCGGAGGGTGATGATCCCAGGATGAGGACTTCCGTCTTATCTGAGTTCAGTTTTAGGCGGCTGTTCATCATCCACTCGGCTACGCCTTTCATCCCTTCGTGTAGGTTGGTTCTGGCGGTGGCGGGGTCGTTGGTGAGGGAGAGGATCAGCTGGGTGTCGTCGGCGTAGGAGATGATGTTGAGGTTGTGTTGGCGTGCGATGGCCGCGAGGGGGCTCATATAGATGTTGAACAGCGTGGGGCTGAGCGATGATCCTTGTGGTACGCCGCAGATGACTTCGATGGCCTCGGATCTGAATGGGGGGAGGCGGACTCTCTGTGTTCTTCCGGCGAGGAAGGAGACGATCCACTCCAGTGCCTTCTCCTGGATTCCGATGTTGTTGAGGCGCTGCACTAGGGTGCGGTGGCAGACCGTATCAAACACTGCGGAGAGGTCCAGGAGGATGAGGGCCACTGTTTCCCCGTTGTCAAGCAGGGCTCGGATGTCGTCGGTGGCTGCGATGAGGGCGGTCTCGGTGCTGTGGTTGGCCCGGAAGCCGGACTGCGAGTGGTTGAGGGATCCATTCGTCTCGAGGAAGGCGGCCAGCTGTCTGTTGATGGTCTTCTCGATGACTTTGGCAGGAAAAGGAAGGAGCGAGATGGGGCGGTAGTTTTTGAGGTCGGTGGGGTCCGCTGATGGTTTCTTCAGTAGGGCGCTGAGTTCGGCGTGCTTCCAGCTCTCTGGGAAGGTGGCGGTGTCGAAGGAGGCGTTGATGATGTCCCGGAGATGGGGTGCGATGACGGAGTCGGCCTTGTTGAAGACGTGGTGAGGGCAGGGGTCGGTTGGTGATCCGGAGTGGATGGAGTTCATCGTGCGGATGGTCTCTTCGGTGTTGACCGGGGTCCAGGGGCGGAGGGTGGTGGTGGGGGCGTTGGTACGGTCGTGGGGTGAATCGGCTGTGTGCTGAAACTGTTGTGTATATCTGCGATCTTGCTGTGGAAGAACGAGGCGAGCGAGTTGCAGAGGTCTTGCGAGGGGGTGATGTCGTTGTTTCCGGCGCTAGGGTTCGAGAGCGCCGGAAAGACTCGGTAAGACTCTAGAAGAAGAGGAAGCCTGAAACAAAGATCCACCACGGAGAATAAATGAGTAATTACCAAACTTCTAAGGAGCTGATGCGAGGCACAAGATGGCGCCTCGAAACTGAAACGCCACCACGAAAACATAAGAGGAACAAAAGAGCTACGGAGCGCCTATACTGGCAGCGACTCCCCGGCAAATAAGGTCAGTTTAAGCGGGAACCCCCACGACACACCCCCTGCAGTGAGCAAGTGTAGCCCGCCGACGTAAGCGCAGCCCGCAGTGTAAGGAACTAATGCGCATAGGTAAACAACAGCTGTAGCAGCTGCGGGGCAACGGAGTGGGACAGCACTGCTAGGCAACCGGAACAAAAGAGCCTTAAAAAGCCCTCAAAGCTTCAGCGGGGTGCAAGAGCAGAGAACTCGATCCGAGTACAAAACTGAAACTGAAAATACCCTGAGACGAGGCCGCCATCTTAGAAGGAGAGCTCGCACGGCACACCACGGACAAACAGCGCGCTCCAGAAAAGCTCACAGTGAAGATCGCCGAGAAGCTGGTGAGCGAAGGTGAGCGGAGGAAGAAAACAACCCCCAAACTGCAGGGGAAAGAAACAAAATAGGGCCACAGTAAACAACCTCAGGGCAGCGGAGCATATGCGAAATAAAAAGAAAATAAAACTGAAACTAAACTCCTCAAAGTGACTTACCCAGGGAACGAGTCAGCCATCTTAAGGGTGGTCCATACACACCGCAAGCAAGAAGCGCGATCCACACTGTGAGATCGACGAGAGAGCGGTGAACGGTGAGGAGAACAACAGAGCGCCCCAATTGCGGGGGGAGAAATGAACAGAGACTCAACCATCTCCCTCATCCAAAGAGCAAGGAGGGGTGGCGCGCACATGTAAGCGCTACCGGACGAACAAACGAAGCCAGTGGGGAGTAGAACAGGGAGAGCAGCAGTGCGCACCACCAACTGGGGAGGCTCCTTGTAGCAAAGGCAAAAAGAAACAAGAAACCTCGCAACGTCTCAGGCTAAGAAACCTAAGCCCTTGGGTCCCTGCAGAAGGGACAAAGCGAGTAGGGAAGTACCTAGCGGGGACCAATAAGACAGTGTGACAAAGAAGAGTGGGCCAATTACTCGCAATACCCATACAGGCTCATCCAGACGAGTGCAGCTCCGGCCCAGTAAAGGAAAATGAAACTGAAACCAAAAGACCCTCAATAGGTAGACTTCTTAGGGGAGGTGAACACTACAACCCCAATCGCGTCGGCAGCTCCACCGAAGAGACACACAGCGGTTGCGGTGGCGGATGGAAAAGCGCTGGGGGTCAATGGCTACATAGTCGCAAGGTGCAGGCATAAAGAGATACCACTACCAAGGCAGAGAGTGGCACGACCACCCTAAACGAAAACTTCAACAGGAGGGGTGGCATCATCACGGACATTGCAAATATACACCAAGCAAGAAACCGCCCTGCCTGTCCCTGCTGACATCCAAAATAGCGGCTCCCCAGGGCGCAACACCATCCAACCCTGCGAAAGTACACACCAAGCTGTCCTAAAGGTGAAATACAAACAGGGTCAACGTGGACTCTCACAGGAACAGAGATATCAACCAACAGCTCAAAAAAGAGGCAGAAGATTTGAACTCCCCAAATCGAAGAGAGGGCTGTCAGCCACGGTGGGGAGCGAAGGGAAAATTCAACCGCAGTCGAAAAAGAACAGGGGGGACACACTAATGGACTCTCCCATCAAGCAAAAACCAGATATCAACAGCACACTCTAAATGATTCTGAAAAAGCTGGCTGAGGTCAACGACCTAGCCAAAACCACGAACTAGACTACGGATGCAAACCAACTGGAACTAGCAGCTGTAAGAGCGGGCATGCACGCGGCAAACAACAGACTGACAGTGGTGGAACAGAGAATAAGCGACATAGAGGACGGGGATCAACAAATAAATAAAGACCTTAAGGCGCTATCCAGGCCACAGCAGCCCTCTAGAGACAGACGGCGGAATTGGAAGACTGGAACAGAAGGGGGAACATAAGAATCTTAGGAGTGCCGGAGGGTGAGGAGGATAAGGCAGGCTCCTGCGTGGCTTTCATCCAGAAAATGATCCCCAAAATTACAAACATCAAATTCGATCACCCCTTCGAGCTGGACAGAGCATACAGAATCCCAGCCTTCAAAGCAGCCACAAGGGCGGGACCTCGTCCAATAATATGCAAGCCACTAAGATCACAGCATAGGCACTATTCAGAGTTGCAAGGAAAAAACAAAATATGCAGTGGAATGGGCGAGGCTAATCCTCACACAAGACTACTCCAAGCCCACAGTGGACATAAGAAAAGAATTCCTGGCCCTGCGAGACAAAATGAGGAAGGGAAATCATATTCTCATTCGTGGGCCCCACAAGATTCTAAATAAATGATAAAGGAAGAACGCATATCTTCGGGGACCCGAGAGAACTAAGCAGGTACCTGGAAGGTACGACGCAACAGGAGATGGAAACATCCCAAACAGGAACACGCAAGAGAAGAGCTTCGCCGGAGCTAAGAGCGGAGTGAACAGGAGGATATACAAGGGACAAGATGAACACTCAGGAACAACAACCGTATCTACCTCAGATCAACCACCTCTACCTCAAGACCAAACCAATATGACACAGAGAACATCTTCCTCAGGGCGGGAACAGGAGCGAATAAAGAGGATGACCAAGGGACAAGAGGAACACTCAGGAACAACAACCATATCTACCTCGGATCAACTGTTTCTGCCTCAAGACTAAATCAATATGTCACAAAGAACATCTACCTCAAGACACTGTGAGAAGAGGTGTAGCAAAGCCAAGCGAAACACCACGCCGCAGCAAACAGAGACTGACTATGTATATCCTTATATCCTTTTTATATGTGATATCTGTAGGTTCCTATGATGGAGGGAGGGATCAGGAGGGGACGCGTATACGCAAATGGACAACAAATGTATTTATTTATTTATTTATTTATGAGATTTGTAGAGCGCACAAATACCCGTGGGTGTCTCGGCGCTGAGGACTGCAGACATGTACTCTGTAGCTGAGAGCTTACTGATTGAACAGCCAGGTTTTTGTCCTTCTTCTGAAAACTAATAGAGGCGGGCTGGATCTAATCTCAGCTGGAAGGACATTCCAAAGTTTTGTTGTGGCCACAATGAAGCGCTTGTCACCCCAAGAAGCGTTTTTTGTACGTGGGACAGTAAGCAGATTAGCTGTAGAAGAGCGCAAGGACCGAGTGGGAATGTAAGCTGCTAAAGCCTTGTTAAGGAACTGAGGTCCAGAGTTTCAAGAAGCTTTATAAGCAATTCATAGAGCCTTAAACTTTATGTAGTTTTTCACAGGGAGCCAGTGATATTGTCGGACGATGTGGGAAATAGACTTGTGTTTAGCGGTTCCTGATAACATTCTGGCTGCAGCATTTTGAACAAGTTGGAGTTTATAGATGACTTTGTTTTGGGCATTCATAAGAAGCCCATTACAGTAGTCAATGGTGGACATGACCAGGGTACTAACTAATGTTTTCCCAGCATTCAGAGGTAGAAATGGCAGAAGCTTTTTTATCATGCGCAACTTGTGGAATGATGATGATACTACCGAGTTGGCATGGGGAACAAAGGACAGTCTTTCGTCAAATATGACGCCTAGATTCCTAACCTTGGTCACTAGAACAGGGGGAAGACCCTGCAAAGAAGGCCACCAGCTGGGGGACCAGGTTGGTGATAGCTTACCCAGTATCATCACCTTTTTTTTCTCAGAGTTCAATTTGAGACAATTAGTGGTCATCCAACTACTGATGGCAAGCTTGCCCTTCTGAAAGTTATCCGCCACAGTATCGCCATCATTATGTACTGTGAGCACCAATTGGGTATCATCGGCGTATGATGTAAGGCCCATCCCGTATGATTTGTTGATTTTAGCCAGGTCC
This sequence comes from Lissotriton helveticus, assembly GCF_964261635.1. Lineage (NCBI taxonomy): Eukaryota > Metazoa > Chordata > Amphibia > Caudata > Salamandridae > Lissotriton > Lissotriton helveticus. The sequence goes on from NC_136068.1 coordinate 447,333,907, forward strand.
GACACATAGATGTTAAAAAGTGTCAGACATAAAGAAGATCCTTGTGGAACACCACCCGGGAGGGCCAGTTGAGATGAATTAAAGGGGCCGAGATTTACCGATTGTGAACAGTCAGTAAGAAAAGAAGACAGTAAGGCTCTGGTCGTCTGTTGGATGCCTATTTGTGTGACACAGTCGATCAGAATGGCATGATCGACCGTGTCAAAAGCTGCTGAGAGATCCAGCAGTATGAGGACAGCTGTCCCTCCCTGTTCGAGAATAATTCTAATGTCTTCTGATGCTTTGATGAGCGCCGTTTCTGTACCGTGGCCTTTACGGAAGCCAAATTGAGCCTCATCCAAGAGTTGATGATCTTCAATGTACTTGGAGAGCTGGGTATTTATGACTTTTTCAAACATTTTGGCTGGAAACTGCAGACTAGCTATGGGTCTATAATTCTTGGTTTCATTCGGATCCAGATTTGGTTTTTTCAATAGGGGTTTAATAATGTTTTTTTTCCAAGTTCTGGGATAGATGCCTGATGTAAACATTGCATTACAGATGTTAGAAAGTGATGGTGCAACTAGATCAGCTAGTGATTTGAGAACTGAAGGAGGGCAAGGGTCAGTGGCAGAGCGGACTTGATGGTGGCGACAACAAATACACACATATACTATACCGGGTCAGCTGAAGGTCGCCCCGGGGGTTGAGAAACATTAGAATACTAAAATAATGACTCCCAGGGAGACGGAACGGCGATCTTGTCGTTGCACGTTCAGAATACGAGGTTTTGTAACAGAGGGGGTGGGGAGGGATGGGAGGAAGGGGGGAGGGATTGTCTGTCGTGTCTATATATTTTGAAACTATCCACTGTCTTCTATGCTATCTACATCCTTCTATCTATACACCTATATACAAGAAGTAACATGTCGTCCGGAACTGGTGGGGGGAGCAACAGAATCAGCGTGGTAAAGTACAGGTACCAACCACCACTTCAGTAAGGTCACCCAGGCAGGAAGGGAGGGCTCGCATGGAACGCAAGATGGGGAAATGGAGAGGGCCAAACTACGCTCACACGCTATAACCAATGACACAAAATAACACGCCAAACCTGGCGACTAACCTAAAGATTGTCTCCCTCAATGTCAAAGACCTCAACCACCCAGTCCAAAGGAAAAAAATACTAGACTACCTAGCTAAAACCAAGGGGGATGTGATCCTGCTGCATGTAATACATGACGAATCTCAACAGAATAGGCCATCAGGTATGACACCTCTACAAGCTACTACGTACTAGCACCACCAAAATTAATGATAAAGCAGCTACATACTGAGAAAAACAACTTGACACCACACTTAGCGAGAGCGAACTGTATATCCTCTGGGCCTCCCCCTCACGAAACAAAATCTCCCCGATACTAGCACAGACAAAATTCTGGATACTGCACAAGACTTACTGTACCCCAGCTCGCCTGGCAGCGCTGGGCCTCAGGGAAAATGACCTGTGCTGGAACTGTGACAAGGAAAAGGGGGACCTATCACACCTAATATTCTACTGCCCAAAAATTAAAAGGTTCCTGGAGAAAATATTCACCTTCATAAAAAATGCGCTGGGGTGCACACTAAACCCAGAATTCTCTACCCTTACCACCGCGTTCATGACCGCAGAACTAGACTCACAACACAACAGGGACCTGTTCGATCACCTGACAGTGGCAGTGAAAATAGTACTCTCCAAATGGAAGATACAGCTAAGGGGACTTTCAAGGGATGGCTCAACTGTGTGACTTACCTCAGCGGCGCGGACAGTACTGCCCCGCGGAACTCACCATGGAGGCCAGCTTCCAGGGGAATGTGGGCTTCACTGGACGAGTTCCTGGACCCCTACGAACCCCCATGAACGAGGGCTTATGCATTCAAGCGTACCCCACTAGCCCAGAACACACCCACGAAGGAAGTAATCTTCTTGTATACTATCTCCTCTTCTCTCTCCTTTATCCTCTTTCCTTTCCCTTTTCACTTACTCTTAATATTTGACCAAGACTGTGGATAAGGGGTCAGCCAAACATATATGCCATGTACCTGTATCGTCGACAACGACAGCCAGTTTGGGCTGCCACCCTGTAATGATAAAGCGATGATAACTTATGTGTGAAAAAAAATCTCTAAAATACGTTGAAATAAAAAAAAAATGCTTCTCATGTAAGGTCCCTTTGATGGGAAGAGGAGGTTTCTGGGGTGGGGGTATCAGGCAAGTAACACTACTCAGCCTCCTTCGTTGGCAACCTTCAGGGAGAATCTCTCTTCTTTACTACCTCCACCTGATCCCGTACTCTGCAGCACACTCCCTTCCAGCCCTGATTATCCATTTTCTACCATACATCTCTCATGTACCTTATCTCACAGTTGACATTGGGCTCAGCCTCATATCAGCCACCGTCCGGCTCCTTTTTCATTATTCCCAGTAAAAAAACATTAGTAAAACTTAAAACATTAAATATAACAGTAAATATAATTAGAACACACTTTAAAATATGTTCCACGGTGGCCCTAATGACCCAGCTGCTAATTAAATGAACAAAAACAGAAAGGCCATCAACGGGGCGGCTTTTGCGCTGGTGTGAAAGTCTTTATTGGTGCCCCACCACTGACCTCTTTCTCGCTATACTTACTACCACCCTCCAACAGTGCCCTTCATCTCTCCGTAGTCTCTCCCCCTCATGAACTCCTCCTCAGACTCTCATTCTACCACCCTCCACCAGTGCCCCTCATCTCTCTGTAGCCCCCCTCCACCCTATGACGTTCTTCTCAGATTCTCTCATTGCCACCCTCCACCAGTGCCCCTCATCGCTCCATAGCCCCTCCCCCATGACCACCTCCTCAGATTTCCTGACTACCACCACCCAACACTGCAGCTCATCTATCTGTAGCCTCTCCCCCTCATGGCCTCCTGCTCACTCTCTCACTACCACCCTCCACCATTGCCCCTCATCTCTCCAAAGCCCCTCCTCCTCGAATGCCCTCACTGCCATGCTCCAACAGTGCCCCTCATCACTCCGTAGCCTCACCTCCTCCTGACCCTCTCCTCAGACTCCCTCACTACCACCCTCCACCAGAGCCCCTCATCTCTGCATAGCCTCCCCATGAACTCCTCTTTGGATTACCTCACTGTACCCTCCAACAGTGCCCCTCATCTCTCCATAGACTCTCCCTCTATTCACCTCCTCCTCGGATGCCCTCATTGCCACCCTCCAACAGTGCTCTTCATCTCCACTTAGCCTCCTCTCATGTGCTTTTCATTTGTTGTGTAGCGCTACTCGTAGTGTAGGGTTTCACAGTACTTTATATCACGCACACATTATGCAGAGACAATGAATCATACAAGTATGTAAATCAGCCTATGAGGAATGTCACATAAGCCAATGAGGATTACCAGGTGTAGGACTCACATGTAGAACTCACATGTCATTCATACTGGTGGGCAGTATGTTTTAAGAGGGATGGGTCTGGAGAAGCACAAACACAGAATTTAAAGCATAGCCTAGTGGTTGAGGGGTTGGCTTTACTGGTTAAAATGTATATCTGCCAAAACAAACTCTTTATAGCAACACTAGCAGCCCGTCCCGACGTTGTCCGGGAGCAATTAGGCTTCAGGCCCCCCGCCGCCCCGACTTTGTCCGTGGGTCCCCCAGAGCCTTCCTCCATATATTGTAATATTATACCTCTATGTTTACTTTGTATGCTTTTGTAACCTGCACACGTCACTTTTTCCTCCTGTAATGCACCGTTTGCTACGCTCACGATTGTCACTTTTGTAATGCACCGTTTGCTACCTCTTGTATTTTTGTGGCTCACGATTGTCATTTTTGCTTTTGCTTCATTTAATGTAACGTTTGCTTTTGTTTTTTGCTCACTTGTAATGTTCTCATGTTCTCATCCGCCGCTCCCCGCTCCTTAATAAATAAATAAATAACCTACCTAATCCGCTTGCTTCATTTAATGTAATGTTTGCTTTGGTTTTTTGCTCACTTTTAATGTTCTCATGTTCTCATCCGCCGCTCCCCGCTCCTTAATAAATAAATAAATAAATAAATAACCTACCTCATCCGCCGCTCACCGCTCCTCCCCGCCGCTCCTCACCGCCTGTCCGCCGCTCCTCACCGCTCCTCCCCGCCTGTCCGCTGCTCCCCTTCCGCTCCTGCACGCCGCTCCTCCCCGCGCTCCTGATGTCACCACGCAGGTCGCGGCCGGCGCTACTTGCAAGGGACTACTTTTTTTTATCGTCAATTTTTTAAATAACGTATATTTTTTTAATTATATAGCTTATGTCCATCTGCACACCCTGACGATTACAATGATGTATCGGGTGTGTGGATTGGCGCTGTGGTTCCCGAGTTTACCCGCCTCAAAGGTCCAAAGTTCTTGCTTTATAATAGTAGTATAGATTAGAATAATTAAATACTTGGAAAATTCCAACTATATCGCAACACACAAAAAAAGGTCTAATAATAACATGCAGGTTTGTATGCAGCCCTTTGATGACAGTTCATAGGTCACTGTCCTATGATAGGACTGTAACTTCTGAACTGCAAGTAACACAAGAATCTCTGTAACAAAGGCAGTAACCCACTGAGCTAGCCACATAAACTACAGATTATCTGTATTCCAAAACTACATAGAGAGAAAAGATTGCTCTACAGCAGGATCATTAATCACCAGAGTTATCTCGACAATTTTTTTGTTGTCTTGCATTTGTGGCAGAGCCAGTCATGAAAATGATACAGACGATTAAAATTAAATATACACGGCATACACAAAGTATGTGTCTTGCTGGGCAGTCACAGATTTAAAATATATGAATAAATAGCCACACATTTTCAAAACATACATGAAGTATGTAACTTGCTGGGCCTTTGCATATATATTTTTTTAAAACGGAATAGCCACACATTCTTTTACCTGCTTACTCTCTCACTACCACCCTCCACCAGTACCCCTCAGCTCTCCAACGCCGCTCCTCCTCTAATGCCCTCACTGCCATCCTCCAACAGTGCCCCTCATTACTCAGTAAAACACAAGAGATGATGGACGGAATGTTGCACAATGGCAAAACATTCACCCCCAGTCACAGATCTGGGTTTAATCCATCGTTATTTTGCTCACCAAGCAACCCCAGTTCAGACATGGCCATATGCAAATCAGTCTTGACCCTGTGCCTCATGGGAACAGTCCAGCCCGAACTGCCAAGCCATGTCTTCCCTGGACCGGAATCAAGCATCCTAGGACCGGTTTCTGGCTATCAGCCGTCTTCAGCCACGATAGCTTGACTCCAGTGGCGTAGTGAGCACGGGACCCATGTCTGGGCATACCCTTCCCACTGAGGGTGAACAGCAAAACACAAGAGATGATGGACGTAATGTTGCACAATGGCAAAACACTCACCCCCAGTCACAGATCTGGGTTTAATCCATCGTTATTTTGCTCACAAAGCCACCCTAGTTCAGACATGGCCATATGCAAATCAGTCTTCACCCTGTGCCTCATGAGAACCGTCCAGCCCGAACTGCCAAGCTGTAGCCTCTCCCTCTCATGACCTCCTGCTCAGACTCTTTCACTACCACCCTCCACCAGAGCCCCTCATCTCTGCATAGCCTCCCCATGACCTCCTCTTTGGATTACCTCACTGCACCCTCCAACAGTGCCCCTCATCTCTCCATAGACTCTCCCTCTATTCACCCCCTCCTCGAATGCCCTCATTGCTACCCTCCAACAGTGCTCTTCATCTCTACTTAGCCCCTCTCTCATATGCTTTTCATTTGTTGTATAGCGCTACTCGTAGTGTAGGGTTTCACAGTACTTTATATCACGTACACATTATACAGAGACAATGAATCATACAAGTATGTAAATAAGCCTATCGGGAATATCACATAAGCCAATGAGGATTACCAGGTGTAGGACTCGCATGTCATTCATACTGGTGGGCTGAATGTTTTAAGAGGGTTAGGTCTGAAGAAGCACAAACACAGAATTTAAAGCATACCTTAGTGGTTGTGGGTTGGCTTTACTGGTTAAAATGTATAGCTGCCAAAACAAACCCTTTTTTGCAACATTAGAATAATGACATACTTGGGAAATTCCAACTATATCGCAACACACAAAAAAGGTCTAATTACACCATTCAGGTTTGTATGCAGCCCTTTGATGACAGTTCATAGGTCACTGTCCTATGATAGGACTGTAACTTCTGAACTGCAAGTAACACAAGAATCTCTGTAACAAAGGCAGTAACCCACTGAGCTAGCAACATAAACTACAGATTATTTGTATTCCAAAACTACATAGAGAGAAAAGATTGCTCTCCAGCAGGATCGTTAATCACCAGAGTTATCTGGACATTGTTTCTGTTGTCTTGCATTTGTGGCAGAGCCAGTCATGAAAATGATACAAACTATTTAAATGAAATATACATGGCATACACAAAGTATGTGTCTTGCTGGGCCGTCACAGATTTTAAAAATATGAATAAATAGCCACACATTCTCAAAACATACATGAAGTATGTATGTTGCTGGGCCTTTGCATATTTTTTAAAAACGGAATAGCCACACATTCTTTTACCTGCTTGGTTGGAAATCTGTCTCAAAGCCAGGTCTTTAAGTGGGATGAAAAAACTGAAGTGTCTCTCAAAGGGTGCGTGGCGGATTTAATTTAGGGGGTGGCTTAAAAACAGGTAAGCTAAAAATCTGTGCTCAGCATGGTGTGCTGCCCGACTAGTATTTTGCTGTTTCTGTCATCGCATCCAGACATATGATAAAAAAAGTAATATCATACCTATAACAAGACAAGATTATTGGCTCTGTAAATGGTTTTTAGTTGCATAAGATGACTAAGCCGCAACTATGGCTTATATAATATATTGAAAAAGCTTCCATTTAAAGCCCTGGTGACACCTCGACTATGTTGCTGCTCCTGAGTTTCAAAAAGAGAAGGGAAATCCAGAGAAAAAAATGACTCTCTTTAAAGCAGAGGTCTTCAAACTTTTTTACTCTGAGCCCCCCCTAAGCAAAATGTTTGGAGGTCGGGCCCCCCCTCCAAATCTTTATGGCAAGTATTGGGGAGCGGAAGGGACATGGCTGCGTGCAGGGAGTGGGGCTTATGAGATGGTATCAGAAATACTTTTTCTATAGCTTATGAACTGCACTAAATATGAGACTTATAGAACAGCAAATGCATCAAACAAAAACAGATTTTATCCCGAACAAACTCGTCCCCATAATTGGGAGGTTGTGAGCCCATCACACGCTTTGACCCCCATGCAACTACAGCTGCTGCACTAATGATAACTGCAGTCCTGAGTAGCAGGCTATCTCCTCTGTATCTTTTACCTCTTCCCCACCATGACAGATCATCACCTCGGTCCTAATGCTTTAAAGAAAAATAAGCTCCGATGCCCCCTTTTTAAAAGTAGACAGTCATATCTGTGATGCAGTGGGCCCCTCAAATCCCTGGGCCCCAGTCCTGCTGCATCTGCTTCCTTAATGATAACCAGCAATGGCGACTTACACATTTGTCAGCAGCATCAGCTTCACTAATGAATGTCCCTTAAAAAATAAAAACACTTCTATTGTCCCCTTCTTTGTGATATCTCTCTGAAGATGTCGTCTCTGGCCATTTGTAAACATAAAAATTAGTCCTCATACAGAGCTCCCTATGTGGGCCTTCTCTTTGACAATATTTATGAATCTCGCGCCTTTCTTGTCTTCTAGACCATTGCTGGGAGGCCCCAGGGATCAAGACATTAGGGTTCTGCATCTGAATGCAACCCTGCTGGGCTTCTACCAGCCACCCCATGGACTCCGCTTTCACAAAAACTGCCCCTGAATGGTTATAACTGACTTTGAGGAGTCATTGCCTGAAAGCGAAGGGTGTGGTGGTAGTGCAGAAAGTTAAAGAAACCAGCCATTAATTGAAGTGCATTGTGAGTGCAGAGTGATCACTGAGTGCAGGGTGGGGGGTGAATGGTTTGAGTGCATGGGGAACAGTGTGAAGGCATTGTGATTGCTGTGAGTGCAGGGTGAGTGTAAATGTTAAGGATGAAAATGAGGAGAGTGTTGTCTGAATGCAGGGTGCATTTCCAGACACTTGAAGTATGTCAGCATGTTATTGACGGCGGCGTAGCGTTTCACATATAAGTTAAACTGTTGCTATTATGGAATTAACCAGGGATCGAGGGTGGAGGAAATAAATAATGTGCTGATCCTGCAACAAACTTATAGTTTTGATTAGGGTTGTCAGCTCATTATTTTGATGTTCCAGACGGTACAAAATTAAGTACTCACTAAAGCTGTATTTACAGAATTTATCTGTGCATACTTTGAACAGCAAATATAAATAGAAAGCACTTTAAATTGTGTTCTAGGGCTGCCTGAAAGATCCATGACTGATAATTAAAAGGAACAGACTGAAAAGTCACACTACAAATAAATACTTTCTACTTTATTTATAAACCGCATTTAGTGCCAAAACAAGAAATTTGCAGGCTGTTTATGAAACACATGGCTGGCATTTTTCTTTTGGCAACTTGAAGACCTGTTAGCCCTGTGGAGGTTCCCACCTGCCTATATAATTCTAAAATAAACTACTACCTTTCCAGCTTGGCTGCTGTGCTCTTCTAATACAGCCCAAGTGCAACATTCCACACAATTGCCTGGGAGGCTAATGTGATAGTTGAACTCCAGTCTGGGAATATTTTAGAGAAAGTTAAAATGTTCCAAATATTTACAAACAGGTTTGAAATGGTGTAATTTGGCTTCTCTGAGCAGACAAGGAGCTACTACCCTAAAGTTACCTCTGAAGACAGAAGACAAGAGGGCAGATTTACAAGCCCCTTGCGCCACTTTTGCATCATTTTTTCCATGTTAAAAATGACGCAAATGTGGCGCAAAGGACTTGTAAATCTACCCCCGGGAGTATCTCATAAACCCCAAAAGTACTGCAGCCCTCACAGTAAGCAAGCAAGCATTTGCAATGCAATAGGTCTCTCATTATTTAAGTTTGAGCTATTGGCATTGCTAAATAATGCAACACCAATAGCTCAAACATTAACAATGCCAGACCTATTGCATTGCAAATGCTTGTTATTCCTGTGAGTGCTTGTGTAGGCAGGGCCCTGTGCACTGCTTGGCCCGGGGACTTAGAATGCTGTTAATACGGCCCTGGATGCAGCATGTCTTATGTGGGCGATGTAGGTTTGAGATGCATGAGGCTTTGAAGACTGACAAGCGCAAGCCTAAACGAGCGCGCACTTAGGACCCGGCCCCCCGGCCCCCGCTCCTACCTCGGCTAGAGTTCCTGGCAGCTGGTCCACCCAATGGGGTGGCCGGCCGCGTAAGCCCTTCCGGTGCATCCTGTGACGCGTTTCCGGTGGGACAGAGGGCGGGGTCAGGGGACCTATTTAGGGCCCGGGGGCAGTGACCTCTGTCTCTTAGCCCTCTGTTCCACCGGACCGGTTGCTGGTCGCGGAAGCGTCCTCTCCCACTTCCCGCCTTTTCTAATTTAACTTAATTTAAATCCCCATTCGAATCGAGGCGGAGGTCGGCAGATCCTCGGGTGGCAGCGAGTCAGCACAGCAGTTCCATGGCGAGGGACGATGAGGGAAAGAGCGTCGAGGTCGGAGGCCGTTCATCTCGCCAGGTGAGGAGTCGGGTGTGCTCGGGGGCCTGGGTGCAGCCGCGGAGTTTCTGTAGGTAGTGCGGGGACTAGGTTGCTTCGGTGGTCTGCGGCTGCCGGCAGGGCCCTGGGCTCACGGGCTCCTTTCTGGGCGACGTGGACGGTCGGGGGTGGGGACCGGGTGCGGGGATCCCCTTCCCTTTGTTTGTATAAAGTTTTTAATTGAGGCCAGAGTAAAGAAAGTCAATATCAGCCAGACTTTCGATAATCCGGTCCGTTTTACTATATAATGTAACTGGTGCTATGTAAGGCGCTCTGATTCACTATTCATGTTCACGCTATACGAACTGGGGATGTGGGTTCGAGCCTCGGAATCCACGCTAACCATCCTGTGAGTCTGGGCAAAACATTTAATCTCCCAACAAATGATGGTGTCCCTATGTAATGTAATTTATGCTAGGTAAGGCGCTCGGATTCATGCTTCACGCTATTTAAAACCATAGCTGCCAGGGTTTCAGATTGCTATGTGTGACGTTTTTAAACATTGATTTACTGTGTGAGGAATGTTGCTGGTTAGTGGTGTGTACGCAGGGTGTCTTGGGGCACATACATTAAGACTGGTGTTACAGGCAAGACACGCACATGCCCATCTGGGTGACGAGTGTACACTTGGTGAACTGTTGGTCATAGGCGACCGAAAGCAGCTACCTAACCTCTGCTCTAGAATTTATGACACGGAAAATGCGTCCTATTTCATATGGAATAATGAGTACGTAATTTTTAGTCCGGATATTGGTTGAGCCACTTCCCTCTATCTTCATGCATGGAGGGAAAGATAACCTTTTAACCCTGCACAGCTTTGCATTGCCTGTTGACGAGATTTAGGCGGTGCAAATGCTACTTGTGTACACTGAAAAATTATTACCTCTTCGTCCCATGCCTTTACCGTTTAACATTACATTTGATTAGACATCTGTTGTTCAGCCCGAAGGTACGCTGGGGTATACGCATGCTTACGTTATCTGTAGGGGCCTGGTACCAGCTGTCAGTTGACCTTTAGGGTCGGCTAGTCTAACAATGAGCAGGAATAAAAAGCCATTGTAGCGTTTTAAAACAAATGTGTTAAAGCTCTGTGTGTCCCGATTTCCCCCGTGTCTGCCTGTGTGTTGAGTGTACATTCTGTGGCGGCTCTTACCAAATAAGGAGAAGTAGGGCGGGGATGAATTCCTTTATCTGAAGAGGGAAGTGCGGAGAACATGTCTAAATGAGGCACACAAGGGGAAGTACACGGCAATAGTGCAACTTGATGCGGTCTAGTCACTGCCTGGCACCATTGGTTCATAGACTTTCTAGATCCATGCTAAGGAGAAATTCCCTAATCAATCACGTTTCTCGGCATCACCTGGTCAGGCACTGGTTGTATTTTCAAGGTTGGATGAGCACAGCACAAACCTGGTAATAAGGGGGACACGTACTTTGGTTGCCACTCATAATAATTGGTTTTAAGCACTTTCATTACAGAGTATGGTACTGTGGTTGTTTTTGTATTTTATGAAGATATTTCAATAGCGCTAACTACCCCTGGGGGAGACTGAGGCTCTTACCTGCATGGAGAGCAAACTACACAATTTTAAGGGTGCTGTATTTGTTTTGTGATAAGAGAAAAGTGTCTGCATTTATGATTTTGTCCCGTTGTACAAAACTTGTGCTAAAGGAAACATGCTTCAGTAGTGTTTTCCCTTTTCAGACAGATATCTCTGACAACAACGAGCCTCACATTTCTAATTGGGGGCCCAGCCCGGTAGGGTTGCACTACCTTCCACAAATCACAAACGACTTGTTCTTGCTCCTAGCTCACTAAATGACTTTAAGGCATTAGCTAGGTAGATGCGAATGAATTTGATGGACCCCTTAGGCAACAGCCTTCAAAGCAGCGGTCTTGTTTGAAGAAAAACGTACACACAGTGGACCTGAAAGCTAATACATCACGACCGTCCTCAAGGGCTTTGTGTTTACATTAGTGATGTATTTCAGGAGGTCGTTTCTCACCACTATGATATGAACCGAGTGATCTGAGACAGTTAAAACGTGTTAAAAACCACAGTTAAATATACACACATTTTATGCCCCTTGAAGCTCTGGGGGCTTAAATAAATGTAATCTCTCATCAGCGCACAGTCACGAGGCTGATGCAGAATCGATGTTGCTGATGGCGCACCTTAAACCAGCATGGACTGGTGGCCTACTCGGGGGTTGGGGGGCCGTGGTACATACAGGTAGTGTTGGTGATGCGATGCACCAATGTTATGAGATATTGGTATGCAATGATAATGAAGTGCCTGTTACACTCAGGCACAATGGCGAAGGCGGCTCGGCACTCTTACCCTACTCACTTACTTGCGAACTTGCAAGGTTTGAAAGCTGGCAACTTATGCCTCTGCCAACAGGCCGGAACTGTGGCGCGAGGCTTAGCTGTTTTGATAAATGAAAAGGGGTAGGGTACGACACCATTACACAGCCTTTTGCCGGTTAGAAAGTGCCCGGTGCAAGTTTAATGGTAAACAAAAGGGCATACCAGAGACCACTTAATCGAACAATACTGGCCCTAGTCCCCATCCTTATCAGACCGAAAAAGGCCGGTTTAATCTTCAGACAGAATTATAACTAGGGGAGTGACATTCAGGGGGGTAAGTGTAACATGGACATGGTCGTCCACCTCCCAGATTGATAACCGGATAAATACCCAGTGAATAGTCCTTAACAAGACTCCCGTAGCGTCATAGGCCCTTGCGTTATCCTTAGTACGAACACCACTTTAGGCCTAAAACTAATAACGGATAAATGCCGCAGTGTACAGTCCTTAACAAGACTCCCGTAGCGTGATAGGCCCATGTATACCCTTAGTACAAACACAACTTCGAAAATAAAATCGTGTTCAGTCTTCGAAGAGCGCCGGGTTGGCATTATAAATCGAACTGGTGTTAAATACAGTGGGCAGCAGCTCTCTGAGCTCCTGGGTATGCGCGAGGAATTTTTTCGCGCAAACATAATATAATACTTATTCGTATTTAGTAACTGAATAGGGGAACAAAACTCGCGGTTCTAGGGACGACAAATGGCACGGCCGGGAATTCCAGTGTTAGGAGAGTCGTGTTTAATAATACAGCCCCTGTCTCACAATAAAAGCGTTACAAATAGATCCCCTGAGATGTGCGTGCACCGCGTGGCTTTGCTCGGCAGTGCTCCATGCAAGCAAGGTGTACGCAGGACTGCATGCCATTTCGTATGTCGGTAGGCTCCTGTGCAATGTTGGTGGGTTGACCGGAACTATCTGGTCGCATTTTGTATGCTACTGGCAGGTAGTGACGATTGGGCGGGGCCAGCCCGAACCCGTGAGGTCATAGTTACCATGTTAAAGACATGTATCTCATTACTACCTGACGGATCCCGCTGTAATTTTAGTTGGGACATGGGGGGGTCATGACTCATAATGGTAATAAGTCCAACACAATACTGTGTCCGGCTGAACGCGGGGGTGGTATTTCTCACACCGTACCTGGCGGGATCCTGAGGCTGGATGATAATACGGTGCCCCAATGTTGTTACTGGCATGCGGGTGGTCAGTTTTGTTTTGCCACATATCGAGCATGAGTGACGGGTGCACAAGGGTTACGATTTCGTCATGACTATGTCTGAATTTGCTGTTTTTCTCCTGTGCATTAGTGTGCCCTGTCGAGAGGGGAGAGTCACTGGAGAGCCTGGCGGCCAATGAGGCGCTGCTGAATGAGTATGCCTGTCGGGCGACACCACGCAGGGCAGAGGGCCCCAGGTGCAGCCAGGAGCCGGGAGGGTTTCGGTGAACCGACCCACTTGCAATGGGCCAAGTCGAGCTCAGTGAAGGGCCACTTGCGTCACATTGATGAAATTTGGTGAGTTGAGAGATCTCAAGGAAGGGCACGGAGCGCGGCCAAGAGCCTGGAATGTCTCGAGGGAGGCGGCTCAATGGGGGAATGGGCCGGGTTGTGCTCAGTGAAGGGCCGCCCGCGGCACATTCCACACCTAATGGTTTACGGTGAGGTGATGTATCATAAAGAGGGAGTACAGTTAGCACACACTGCTACGGATACTGGGATTGGAGACTGTAGGTCTTTCATGGAGCGCTGGTGGGGAAGGTGACGGACCTGTGGGCCCTGGTCACCTTTGTGGCGGTAGAAAGACCTTGTAACAGTAAAATTGACCGACGGAATGGACGGAAGTCCGCCTTGCGTACTCCCTAGGTCAGCACTGAGGGGGGGAGACGGTAAGCTCCCCGGTGGAAAATATGACCCCGGCTGGGGAGGCTAGGGCGACAGGTTACGAGCCTCCTGGGTCCCTGGGCAGCCTGGTGGTCGGAGGGCGGGCCCCTGGTGAGAACGGACAAGGATCAGAGGTTTGGGGCCCAATCCTCATGGGCGCAGGTGCGTGGATGCACCTGCGTGGATGCTCGGCAGGGAAGATGCGAGCTGGATGGCCCCTTAGTGCTGGAGGATGAGAATCTTGCTGAAGAAGAGAGAAAAAGACAAGAATAAAATTATGTTGATAAATAATAAAATTATGTTGATATAACTGTGAATAATGAATTTGAAATGCATCGTCATGTTTATGAAGTGTCAAAGAATAAACATGGCCGTTTTACACCCAGGCAAATCTCTGTTGATGATTTAATGGGGGTCTCAGGTATCGGGTGGGAGCGGGGAGCATGCTGGGGGATCCGGGTCCTATGACAAGCGCAAGCCTAAACGAGCGCGCACTTAGGACCCGGCCCCCCGGCCCCCGCTCCTACCTCGGCTAGAGTTCCTGGCAGCTGGTCCACCCAATGGGGTGGCCGGCCGCGTAAGCCCTTCCGGTGCATCCTGTGACGCGTTTCCGGTGGGACAGAGGGCGGGGTCAGGGGACCTATTTAGGGCCCGGGGGCAGTGACCTCTGTCTCTTAGCCCTCTGTTCCACCGGACCGGTTGCTGGTCGCGGAAGCGTCCTCTCCCACTTCCCGCCTTTTCTAATTTAACTCCCACCCACCCGTCCCTTCAGCTCAGTAGTTAGAGGGCGTGTTACGGTAGAAAGACCTTGTAACAGTAAAATTGACCGACGGAATGGACGGAAGTCCGCCTTGCGTACTCCCTAGGTCAGCACTGAGGGGGGGAGACGGTAAGCTCCCCGGTGGAAAATATGACCCCGGCTGGGGAGGCTAGGGCGACAGGTTACGAGCCTCCTGGGTCCCTGGGCAGCCTGGTGGTCGGAGGGCGGGCCCCTGGTGAGAACGGACAAGGATCAGAGGTTTGGGGCCCAATCCTCATGGGCGCAGGTGCGTGGATGCACCTGCGTGGATGCTCGGCAGGGAAGATGCGAGCTGGATGGCCCCTTAGTGCTGGAGGATGAGAATCTTGCTGAAGAAGAGAGAAAAAGACAAGAATAAAATTATGTTGATAAATAATAAAATTATGTTGATATAACTGTGAATAATGAATTTGAAATGCATCGTCATGTTTATGAAGTGTCAAAGAATAAACATGGCCGTTTTACACCCAGGCAAATCTCTGTTGATGATTTAATGGGGGTCTCAGGTATCGGGTGGGAGCGGGGAGCATGCTGGGGGATCCGGGTCCTAATGCTCCATGTACGGATTATATGTCCTTAGCAAACTTAAATACATAGAAAGCAACTGTGCACTTTGCAGCTGGAGGGATGACAATTCCGAAGGTATGAGGTATTAGGGCAGGTGCTGGTGTGGGACCAATGCAGAAAGAGAATAAGCAGGTATCGGATGTGAGGAAGAGGGACACCTGAGGAAATCTTACTGGGGCGCTGTTGGTACAGGGTCTGTAATTGGAAGGATTACAGACTTATTATTATTTTCACTTTCTTTTATGTCCATGCTATGTAGATTACAGTGGTGCAGGGGATATTTTGCATCCATATTTACAGCTCCCGGCATTTACGCTGTCTGACCACTAGAAAATAAATTGTCACTTGTTGAACTTTACATAAGTGCAAAACGGCGCCATAGTTGGTAAAACGTAACAAACCCAGGCCCCTGTGATTATTGCCAAACTTGCCGTTTTGGGGCTAGTAAAAGGTTCTTAAAATGAAGCCCCTTCTTATTTTGTGATCACAACCTCCACATCCCACTCAGATGGGTTCGCCTTTGACTGTAGTTGATCTTTCTGTTCCTATTTTCGCTCTTTCTTCAGTTCTCATTGTTTTTGACCGTGGATGGATGCGGAAGGTTCAAACAGTTCATGTTCATTATATTGGAGCTGGTGTCTTTGGTTCTCGCTTAAACATGTGTGATCTGTGCCTGCCGCTTCTGTGTTGCTTCATATTGCGGTGCCTCGTTCCTGTATTACAAAGCACTGGACAGGGATGGGATTTAAGAGAATGTCGTCATGTATTTCGTGTTGCTCTACTGCCCGTGCTTGTGGCGCTGGAAACTATGAAAATACAATGAAACATACTTACAAACCCTCACTGGGAAGGGAAAGAAGGAGTTAACACTGCTTTTCAACAGGATCAGGCATTTCACAGTTAACAAATAATGAGAACATTCACACCTGGGCACTCTAAGAGGCGCGTTCAGCAGCAGTTAACACCTTCTCGGCTGTTTCTTAACAGGGCTTACACGTTTGCTCAAGTTACTTTGTTCTCGAACAATGGGCACTCACCACAAAAACGCAGATGGTGGGGAAAAAAACACGCCAGCTAGCTGCTGTCCTCCTCATTGGTGGAACGTCACTGATGACGTTCCTATGTGCTGATAGGAAAGCCGGAGCAGCAGCAAATCGACTTGCGACGTGGGACAGTAGAGGAAAAAGATAAAAGTAAAATCTTAGGGAGGATGCACGCCCCCCCCCCTGGGAGAATGGCGCGCCCCCCCAGGGGGGCGCGCCCCACAGATTGAAGAACTCTGCTTTAAAGGATTTCCCTTCCCCAACAATGTTCACCCATCATGACGTCATGCCACAATTTCTCCACTAGTGAGAAGTGAGCAGTGTGAGCTCGCGCACCTCGATGTGCCTGCTGTCACTGCTGTCCCGAAAAAATACGGACCGCCTGTGCCAGCGCACAAAACAGAGCCCTATAGAGACCCGTTTCGGGCCCCCCTTTATAAAACTACCGGTACTCAGCACTGGTGGGCCCCACCCACTTAAAGCCCTGGTAAAAGCCTGATCTGGTAAGCAGTGAAGGGGTCAGGAAAGGTGAAAACCAACTCCTTTTCTCTTGCGCTGAAGAGAAGGAAATAGCCACGCAGCACGCAAAGGTTACCTGGTGCCAAAGAAAGGATTTGTCCCCTTCGCATGCCCCTATTCTACCTGCTCGAGTGGGCGGGCACGCAGCTCACCTTTCTGAAAGGAGGTGCATGATTGGGGGTACCTGTGAGAGAGAGCTCAGGCCCAATCACGCAACTCCTAGAAGAAGAATTAAAATTACTTCAGAGGAACGTTTTAAATTATAGTGCCGATTTTCTGTTGGCCTTCTTGACGTCACGGCGAGGGCCAAGGCTCATGTTTGGGTGGGCCTGGCCCAACCGGCCCACCCGCTAGAACCGGGCCTGGTAACACCCCAAACAACCCCCCTGGAGCTACACCCCCGTACTGACCTTTCAATTTACCCTCGCACATAATTACTTTCCTTCTGTACCCTCACACATAACCCTGTGATATCTTATTGTTTTTGACCTTTAACTTTATATAGTGATTTCTGATCATGTTTCGTATTATTTCATCACTGCTCTCTCAGTGCCATTATTACTTTTATATTTTCATATGTTCCTAATGTAGAGTTCTGGTCACGCCTTCTGATTTTTGTTCAAGAGGGAAGTTTCCATGGCTCTGCTGTACTCATGAGTGCTGGGGAAGGAGGGTGTCTGAAACTGTCTAGAAGCTTAGATGGCCTTTGTAAATAGATGGTGCCATGAGGCACCGAGGGCATCAGGCCCTGTGGGCAGACCTGCCGACTCACACTGTGCCACAGTGTGACACACGATATCGGCCCCTTTTATACAGTCATATGGTGAGGAGCCAAAATTAAATGGTGGGAAGGAAAACAATCTGAGAAGCATTGTAAGCAGTGGATTTTCAGCTCATTTTCAGAGGCTTTAAAGAGCAGGTGACCGTTAATGGGCCGCAGCAGCTTAAATGAATGAATGACTGGCATTTATAAGGCGTGCAACTACTCCAAAAGGAGTGTCCCGGCGCTACAGGATCACACAGTACTGCCCTGAGATGGTTTAGCTCCTGAAAAGCCAGACTTTCAACAGTTTTTTAAAATTAGTCAGATCCGTAGAGGTTCTAAGGGGCCTACGGAAGTTTATTCCATGTTTGTGTGCCCATGAGGCTAAAGGATTTACCACCCCTGTGTGCCAGGCGTACCTTAGGGACACATACATACATCGCAGAGGATGATCTGAGTGCTCTTGTAGGTGCGTACCAGCAGACACGTCTCCTAAGGTAGCGGGCCCACTTGCCATGGAGAGCTTTAAAAAAGTTACCAATGCCTTACATTTTACCGGCTCCCTCACCGGGAGCCAGTGATGGGTTTTAAGAAGAGAGGCCATGTGGGACCTAGACAGAGAATTGCCCTAGCTGCTTAATTTTGCACCACCTAAAGGCGCTGCAGGAGGAAGTCCGGCAGGCCCAGGCAGAGAATGTTCGCATAGTCCAGTCTGGACGTGATCAATGCCTGGACCACTATCCTCCTAGAATCCTGTGGGAGGAGCGGAAGGAATTTTCTCAACATCCGAAGTAGTCCAAAGCAGGACTCTACCAGGGCCTGAACTTGGGAACGCATAGAAAGGGCATTATCAATATAGATTCCCAAATTCTTCACTGTGGATTTAACCACGCGGGGGGGAGAGAATTCTTCTGGCCACTATTGACTCCTGTCGTGCACTGCAGGTAAACTGAAAAAAACAATTTTCGATTTGTCAGAGTTGCATTTAAGCTGGTTCTCCTCCAGCCACCCGTAGACCTCTGTAAGACATGATCTAATTGCGCCCCTGTCAAACTCAGTTCTTTGTTGCAATAGAAAATCAGCTGAGTATCGTCAGCATATGAAATTATCTTGGCCCCATAGGCCTCCACCAGTGGTGCTAGGGAGGACATATACAAGTTAAAAAGCGTTGGGCTAAGACAAGAGCCCTGAGGAGAACTCTCACCTGCAAACTGGGCATGGGAGATGAGAAAGGGGGAGTCCAAATAACCTGTTCTCTGTCCTCCAGATAAGATGCTATCCAGGCTAGGGCCCTACCGCCAATACTCATATTCTTCAGTCTATAGAGGAGCCTCCTATGTGGCACTGTGTCGAACGCTGCAAACAGATCCAACAATCTGAGGATCGCTCTGCCCCCCTGATCCATCTTCTCCTTAAGATGTTCCGTCACCTCCAAAAGGGCTGTTTCAGTGCTGTAATTAGCCCTGAAACCCTATTGAGTGGGGTGCAGGAGATTGTGATTCTCTGCAAACTCCATGATCACTTTGTTAACGTGCTTCTCCAGCACTTTGGAGAAGGCAGGAAAGGGGGAGATAGGCCTGTAATGTGTGGCTATATTAGGGTCGGCACTTGGTTTTTTCAGGAGTGGCAGGATTTTTGCCTGCTTCCACAGAGGCAGCACAATGCCCGCTGCCAGAGATGAATTCAACATCTTATTAATTAGTTGGTTTATGGTAGGAGCAAGGGCAGGTAGAAGCTTTGCTGGGCACACTTCTACTGGTGATCCAGATTTAAGGCTCATCAGATTAAAAAAAATAAGTTCCCAATTTCAATGGCCGAAAAATGTAATAGTTAGGATCCTTGTGAGAGTCCCAAGGATGGAGGGGGCCTAATTGTTTCCACTTCTGGGCTAGGCGAGGGCCTATTCTCTGTGGACAACACAGAGAAGGACTGCTGAATTGTCACTATTTTATCATGGAAGGACTGGGCCACCAAGGCGGTCCAGTTTGCTGACAGCGGGCTACTTTGCTGATTACCTTAGGAGCCGTAAAAGACTTTACGATCCCAAAGATCTCTTGCCCTTATTTTTGGTGAATGCTTTTTTGGTCTGCCAATAGCTTATCTTGGCCTCTTTCACCATTTCATAATGTGCTTTTAAGGCTGCCCTATAAATGTTCCTATCCTCCAAGAGATAATGGTTACGCCATTCCTTTCGAGATTTTTACATTTACTTTTACTGACTCGGGACTCTCACACACTGAAATCTTTGTTTTAGTTGGCAGGTATGTATGGGGTATCAGGGACATGTGGTGTAAAAGGATCAGAAAGAGTGGGCGTGCAAGATATCGGGGAGAACGTGAAGTGTCTTGAAGGCTTATAAGCATTTAGAATGGCATGTTGGCACCCCCTATAGGGTGTTAAAGGGCATAAAGAGTGTCAACATTTGTACATGGTTTAAGATGACATTGCGGCTGTTAGGGATATTATTGGTCTAGATTGGCAAGGGGTAGTAATTGGCAGAGGTTTAGATCTTCTTTATGGGGATCGGGGCATAGGCAGTGTCTGTCGGGATGGAGGCGTGAGTGGTATAACATCATTGAGAGGCATAGAGGGTGCATAGGAGCTTAACGATGTAGGGGCACTAGAGTGTGTGGGTGAATATAGTCAGGCTGGTGTTAGGGGCATAGACATATCAGGGGTGAGTGTTTGTGAAGGGGCATAAAATGCATGGAAACACAGTGGATGCCAAGGAGTTTTGGTGGTGTAGGGTAGTGTTCGTAGTGTGTAGTGTAATTTAAGTGGGCACTGAGGCGTATCTGCTTACTGTGGGCCTTGGCACTGAAGAATGAAACTACAAAAGTATCTTAGAGTACATGTAGGGGTTGAGGGATAACCTTGTATAGAGATTAGCAACCAAAATGTGGATCAAGCACTGACAAATAGTAGAATGATGGAACATGTGTGGTGGTCACTTCTGTCTTTCAAAGTTAGACCCTCAAAAGCAAATACCTGCCTAGTTGCTTAGTGCTCGTCCTTAGGAGTTGTTCATCTGCTGTCCCTGTGTAGGCTCCAGAGCATATATGACATGGAAGATTGCTCCTCCCAAGAGCAGCGCTCTGTCACCTCTTGGGACCTTTCTTGCTTCATAATCAAGCCAGTTTATTTTGCATGATAAAGACCTCTTCAAAGATGATACATGCATGTACAACCACATTTAATTTCACTGTTTTCTCAAAGAACCCTGCACATGTTTGAGCAACATGGCTTGGGCAGTCTCTGTCATACACACACCAAAACATTTTACATAGCCACACTGCACTCTCGCACTTTCTATTCATCCACACACTAGAATCCAATGCTAACCGTCACACCTATCACTGCATATTTCTTCACTTCACCCAAGGGAGTTGGAACAAAACATGAAAGAGCACACCTCTGGTCCTCACCTCAACATTGAAACACGACTGATGTAGTCTACATGACTGAACTACACTCATGCAAGCCATATGCAAATGCACTTCAGAACATTGTCACCAGAAGCGCACCCTCATAATCACTGAGTATTACCATCCCTGTCACTGGTTTCATTCGTGGAGTGCGACTGTGGCAGCATACCAAGTTTGGTAAATTATAGTGACAGGCCTTTTATCTGTGAGACCTTTCATCTAAAGTTCTACTGCTCATGATGAACCCAGAATCCTGAACACTGACATCCCATGGATTGTACAAGTGCGTGTGCACTAGGATTGATTGTGTGACATGCACAAGGGGTAAGGCTTGCAAGTTCCATTTTGTAAGCCCACAGCAGGGCCCAAAGTACAAGATGGATGAGAGGTTGCTTTCCCCAGAGCGCATATGTGTATTGCTGACCTCTCCTAGATGGGAGGGAGGACAACCAGACGGTATAGTGAAGAAAGAGGAGACATGCTTTTGTGCGTGTGAGCAGCTTTCCTCGGCTGCCTTTGGCTTTCGCGTGCTTTTAAAAAAAAAAAATCAAGCACGCTATTGGGCAAAGGCGGGCGCATGTCCCGCCTTTGTAGCGCCCATTCCTGACAGTGGCCAGCGCGCGCAGAAGCGTGTGTTCGCTTCGCTGCCACGCTCCCGCTCCTCTGTGGTGCGCACGCACCACAAGTTGTTTTTATTTTACACTAGCGATCGCGACGCGAACCCTTTTTGGTGCTGCTTGTTTTTATACTCATTAAGCACTGCTCCTATGTCTCTAAACATAACATTGCTCTCTGCTCTGCACATTCACACTCCTAATAACCTAAAAGAGTGAAAGAGTGCTTTCATCCAGAACTGTCCCATCCCCTCACAAAACTGACCCTTCATCTCTCCCAAAAACATCCCCACTCTATTACGGGTCTCTAGCTACCTTAAGGAAGCTGTTAATGTAAGGGCATCAATCTTCACCTCTCCTCTGTACCTTTGTCCAGCCCCCTCAGCTATCTTTGCCTTGCGGGTGTTGCCCTCCCATGGTGCCAGGTTCTGTCTCTCTATCGTGCCCCCCAACCCGCCCTCCTCGGCTCTCATTACATTAAGATGCTTCCTGTCCCTATCAGGCTCCCTGCCTCCACCTCTTCCACGTCGTCCGCTCTTTACTAGGGATGTTGTTACCATACCTTCACATCTCTCCTTGTACCTCCACCCAACCGCGTGACCCCTGGCTCCTAAACCCTCATCACCTGAAGGATGCTACCTTCTTTCAGGCCTTCTTTTCCACCGACCCTCACTCTCCATATCATCGGCCCTCGTGACATGAATGAATCTGGTCCTCTCATGCCCTCAGTCTCTGCTTCCTCCATCCCATCCTTATATTCTCGCCTCTCGTTATGATAAGGTTGCTGGTCCTCTCGGGCCCTCATCCTCTGCTCCTTTAAATCTAAGCTCTCTAGCTCTCTCAGCAGATTAACAACAGGTTTAATTTGATTAATTCCGCTGGAATGTCAGAAATGCCGGGCATTACGGTGTTTCATGGCTTTTATGTTCTTGGAGCCCATTTCCCATAAAAAGGAAAAAAAAACAGAATTACATAACAAAGCATGCTTACCACCACAACCTGATTTCACACAGAGTCTGCCTCTCCTCCTCCAAAGGAACGCGCACACACACATGTGCCGTCCTGACTAAATCTCTATCAGAACAGGAGATCAAACACACACGACTCTACCTCTCTCCACCACGCACCCTCACAAACATTCGGCCTGCGTCTCAATCAAACGTTAGTTTTCCTTTTTCATCAGAGGTCCTCCCTCTCACTACACGTAATTTTATGCTGTGTCGACTGTAGATCTCTGTAGTGCCCACACACTGCATTACTTTCTCGCTCTTTTTCTCTCTCTCGCTTGCACACATACCCGCTCGCACACACACCAGTCCTCATCTTCCCATCGCATACACCCACACACACACACGATTTCCACCTCTTCCCATTACATACACCCCCTCCTTCTCTCTTCTCATCCCACATACATATACATGCACACAAATAGCTCTCACCCTAACACAAGAACCTGCTTTCTCCTCTCACTCCCCATCACACATACACACAGGAACACTACGGCTCTGTCCTTTGATTATATTGTCCATCATAAACACCAGGTACCATTACCCCAAAATCACAAACACGCACACTCATTACGTCCTCTGACCCTTATCACATGACTGGTAATGCAATAAAAAAGGTCTCTCATTTGCAAGAGTTTGACCTATTGACATTGTAAATTGTAAATGGCAATACCTTTTATTCATTTTTATTTATGTTTTGAAAACCTGCAAGCGGTGCATAAACACGCACTTTGTACTTATAGTCCTAGCTTACGAGAAGTAAGGCTGGCAGTAAAAGAGGTGCAGTTACAGTCAGCCTTGCTTCTATATACTCATCGCTTGCAGATTTCAAAACACATAAATAAAAGGCATTGTCTCTTGCAATGTCATTAGTTTCAAATCTCTCAAATGCAAGACCTATTGCATTGCAAATGCTTGTTTATAAGTGCCAGGACTATTCCTGATACATTGGGCTGTAAATTACTAACTGCAACTGCTGTTAGGTAGATGGCAGGGTGAGGCCTCTGCAGTATCTGTTGTTAGGGAAAGTAGTTGTAAGATCCACATTAATCACTTCCAGAAATCAGATGAAGGTTTAAAGATCACTTTATTAGGATCTAATTAACAGAGACCCCATCCAATGCACAGGACTGGCAACTATCATCTATGCCCAGCACAGCACAGTAAGACCAGTGTTCCAGATTCCATGCACAGTTAAAGGGCAATACAACATAAATGCCATCACTTAAGACACTACATTACCTTCCCCCTAATATTACAACAATAACAGTTAACAGCTACCTAAAGAAAAAAAAAACAAATAATGTTAAAAGGGAATGCAGCACAGAATGACTAACAATAGGCTCACACAAAATCCTGTAGTTTGGAAGGACGTCTAACCTCTCTTCTAGGTCTTTCCCGCAAGGATGATGATGAATTAGAAGCTTGAGAAGATGCCGAAAAAGACACCTCCGGGTAAAGACATTTAGACACTCTATTTAGATTCCACACTCTGTGGTCATTGGTCTTAATAGCATTCCTAAAAATCTTGATTACTTTAAAAGGTTTACTAAATTTGGAGTCACCAGTGTCGAGGCGGGGAGACCTGATTTTAACCCAATCGCCTACAGAAACGATAGTTTTCTTTGTGGCTCTGCGATTATCAAACCATTCTTTGCGTTTATCCAATACATTATGCTGTTTCTCCTTCCACCCCTCAATACCATCAACATTCCCATCCACCAGAATTCTTTTTACCAACACCCATGAAGGACACACTTCAACATTAGGTATTCTACCCCTAAAAAGTCTAAAAGGTGAGACACCAGTGTGTGGAGTAAACCTATATTCCCTTACTTTCTTTCTCATCGCCTGTTCCCAGTTGTTACCAGACACAGAGGCTAGCTGTAAACACTCTTTTAACACTTTGACAAACCTTTCCACAAGTCCATTGCATTCGGGGTGATAGAGAGCTGCTCTCTTGTGCCTTATACCTCTTGAAGAAAGAAAGTCCTCGAAAGCCTTTGAAGGGAATTGAACACCGTTATCCGACAATACTGAAGATGGAAAACCTTCCCTTTCAAACAACTCATCCAAAAAGTCAATGACAACGTTGTATTCTATGGAATTCACAAACTTAATTTCCGGCCAATGCGAATACATGTCTATACAGACTATTACATACCTATCAGAAGAATTCCTCCTCCCAGGGCCCGAAATATCAATCGAAATGCCACACCAGGGACCACCTGAAGGCTCCCTTTTTAACATCGGTTGCGTCATACACTTTAATATCTTATCACTGCTAGAACACTCTGGACAATCTCTAATCACTCTCTCAACGTGGGAGTCAACACCAGGCCACCAATACGCTACCCTTATTCTTTCTTTTGTTTTCACTATACCCATGTGGCTTGAATGTGCACGTTCCAGTAAAGAATTCCTTAGATCCTGAGGTGGGACCAATTTGCTACGGATACTCACTTGGAAATTATACCACGCCACGGACCTCCGTTCTTTGGAAACCTGCCTGCTAAGCCGCTGCTGCTCGCCGGACCCGCTGCGCGGGTCCCGCTTCGCGGACTTAGCAGCTGTGGGGAATTTGCCTGGGGCTTCGTTGGGACACCGGCAGGGCTGCGAGGGTAGAGCGGGTGGACTCTAAGTTCCAGGAATCCCCGCGCGCCCGTTGTCAGCTGGGCTCCTCTCCCTGCCGGCCACGCCCCCAACACAGCTGAACTTAATCATCTCCAGCCCTCACAGCAGCGGGATACTCACTTGGAAATTATACCACGCCACGGACCTCCGTTCTTTGGAAACCTGCCTGCTAAGCCGCTGCTGCTCGCCGGACCCGCTGCGCGGGTCCCGCTTCGCGGACTTAGCAGCTGTGGGGAATTTGCCTGGGGCTTCGTTGGGACACCGGCAGGGCTGCGAGGGTAGAGCGGGTGGACTCTAAGTTCCAGGAGTCCCCGCGCGCCCGTTGTCAGCTGGGCTCCTCTCCCTGCCGGCCACACCCCCAACACAGCTGAACTTAATCATCTCCAGCCCTCACAGCAGCGGGATACTCACTTGGAAATTATACCACGCCACGGACCTCCGTTCTTTGGAAACCTGCCTGCTAAGCCGCTGCTGCTCGCCGGACCCGCTGCGCGGGTCCCGCTTCGCGGACTTAGCAGCTGTGGGGAATTTGCCTGGGGCTTCGTTGGGACACCGGCAGGGCTGCGAGGGTAGAGCGGGTGGACTCTAAGTTCCAGGAGTCCCCGCGCGCCCGTTGTCAGCTGGGCTCCTCTCCCTGCCGGCCACGCCCCCAACACAGCTGAACTTAATCATCTCCAGCCCTCACAGCAGCGGGATACTCACTTGGAAATTATACCACGCCACGGACCTCCGTTCTTTGGAAACCTGCCTGCTAAGCCGCTGCTGCTCGCCGGACCCGCTGCGCGGGTCCCGCTTCGCGGACTTAGCAGCTGTGGGGAATTTGCCTGGGGCTTCGTTGGGACACCGGCAGGGCTGCGAGGGTAGAGCGGGTGGACTCTAAGTTCTAGGAGTCCCCGCGCGCCCGTTGTCAGCTGGGCTCCTCTCCCTGCCGGCCACGCCCCCAACACAGCTGAACTTAATCATCTCCAGCCCTCACAGCAGCGGGATACTCACTTGGAAATTATACCACGCCACGGACCTCCGTTCTTTGGAAACCTGCCTGCTAAGCCGCTGCTGCTCGCCGGACCCGCTGCGCGGGTCCCGCTTCGCGGACTTAGCAGCTGTGGGGAATTTGCCTGGGGCTTCGTTGGGACACCGGCAGGGCTGCGAGGGTAGAGCGGGTGGACTCTAAGTTCCAGGAGTCCCCGCGCGCCCGTTGTCAGCTGGGCTCCTCTCCCTGCCGGCCACGCCCCCAACACAGCTGAACTTAATCATCTCCAGCCCTCACAGCAGCGGGATACTCACTTGGAAATTATACCACGCCACGGACCTCCGTTCTTTGGAAACCTGCCTGCTAAGCCGCTGCTGCTCGCCGGACCCGCTGCGCGGGTCCCACTTCGCGGACTTAGCAGCTGTGGGGAATTTGCCTGGGGCTTCGTTGGGACACCGGCAAGGCTGCGAGGGTAGAGCGGGTGGACTCTAAGTTCCAGGAGTCCCCGCGCGCCCGTTGTCAGCTGGGCTCCTCTCCCTGCCGGCCACGCCCCCAACACAGCTGAACTTAATCATCTCCAGCCCTCACAGCAGCGGGATACTCACTTGGAAATTATACCACGCCACGGACCTCCGTTCTTTGGAAACCTGCCTGCTAAGCCGCTGCTGCTCGCCGGACCCGCTGCGGGGTCCCGCTTCGCGGACTTAGCAGCTGTGGGGAATTTGCCTGGGGCTTCGTTGGGACACCGGCAGGGCTGCGAGGGTAGAGCGGGTGGACTCTAAGTTCCAGGAGTCCCCGCGCGCCCGTTGTCAGCTGGGCTCCTCTCCCTGCCGGCCACGCCCCCTAAGTCTCTTAGTTCTTCTTTTTAAGGAGCAGTCTCTCCCCGCAGCGCGGGAGCGCGCGGGAGGGCGCCGGGAGAAGCCCGGGACAAGGGCGGGACCGTCTGTGGCCGTCCGGGGCCGGAAGAGGCCGGGCAGGGCCTGACCCCTTTCTTTCTTCTTGTAGTTCGGAGGATAGTGTCTCGCTACAAGATGGATATGGCAACAGAAGATGTTACTCCGGGTAAAAATTCCAAATTACGCAATGGCTCACTGGAGAATTACTTTCCTAAGAAGAGTGAGGGAGAAAAGGACTCTATTCTAGCAGAGCGTAGGGCAGAGCGGCGTCGCTCAGTTGAGAATATGAAACATAGACCCCCCACTGATAGTCTACTTGTATTGAACCGGGAGGGAGATACGACTGATTTGAGTGAGGATAACGTAAGTCAAGACGGAGTCCCCTTACTGTTTCGTGACTTTGTAGCCACTCCTTGTTTGCCCTCGGATAATATTGTAATTGTTTCACCTACCCCTAGTTGTAGCCGTGCCACTGAGACATCTAAATCTAGGCAGCAGAAAGTTAAGTTCTTACCTGTAGCCCAGACCCACCGCCCTCCCCCTAGTAAAAAAAGGAAGAAACAAAGGGTGGTACCAGGTAAAGCCAAAACATCGCACACCGACTTTGGTAAAGGGACAAAAACCCCCATTATAACCGAGATCCCACCAGTAGTAGAGCAGGATCATACACCACAGGTTGTGGTTCTACCGGTTCATTGCCCAGCTGAAGTAGCCACACAAGATGTGGCTCCAGATAACAACGATAGTGCCACCTCAACCGTTACTACACCCCAACTTCCCCCCTCAGTGACAGGGAACTTGGAATTTTTGTTGAGATCTCTCCTTCTTCCTATTAATGAGTCCATTAAAAAGGTTGAAATTAGATTAACCATATTGGAAGCTGCCATAACCAGTATGTCTACTCTTACCAAAAATAAAGGAAGTGGGGTGGTGCATCCCACACCCCTGACAGGGCCCCCTCTCATCACACCTCAAAAGGAATCGAAAACTTCATCTGTCCCTGCTCGGATTAAGCAAACTAGCCAGCCTCAGGGTAGAGCTGCTCCCCCACCACACAACATACCGCCGCCTAAACAATTAAAGGCACCAGCCACTGAATTGGGTGCTGTTTCCATCAAACCAACCTTAAAGGCCTCGACTAGCAACAATCAGAACGCACATGGGGATGGTGAAAATAGCAGAACACCTCATAAAAGGGTCCCACAAGTAGAGATTCCTCCAGAAGCTGTGCCCTATGTTGTGATTCTAACGGGGGTCCCTCAGTTAACAGAAAATAAGAAGGAGGGATATGCTGACCTCAAGAATAAAATTATCCACTGGTTGAGGTTGCACAGGCCGATAGCGCCAAATATAGATGGGGACATAGTTCATGTTAGACGGATTAACTGGCTGGGGAGTAGAACTAAAAATATAGAGGGGGGCCTAGTGGTGGTCAACTTTAGAGACCCTCGGGCAGTTGATTATATCTTAAACTGGACACCTGGGAACGGGGAATCCTGTATCACCCCACGGGCTTTAACATACTTCTACCCCAGGTTAGAAGTCACTACCTCTAAATATGCAAACAGACCTCAGCCTTTTAGGCCGTCTTTTACACTACCCTATACTAACAATCATCCCCAGTATGGGCATCAGATCACCAGGATGCCTGATCTACACTCCGCTTGGTCCATGGTTCCTTATAGACATACGTTGAACCCGGGCTCAAGGATGAATCACCTGATACCCTTTACCCCGTTGGATACTTACAATCGGTTTTCCCAGCTGTCAGGGCTGGAAGACTGTGATTGAAGTTTGGGGCCTGGGGGGGGGGGGTAAATGAACTCCATGGAGAAGAGGATCCTGGACTACTCTGTGGTAATATAGATATAGAAGAAGTTAGTTTATTAACAGCCCATATGGCCACCACCAATGACATCATTGAGGATTCTATGCTAGCTGGGCCTTTGACTAGCATGGTTGGTTGCTCTGCAACCTCCATTCCATTGGTCCAGGAGGGGGGGAGCCTTACGAGTAGGGTGGTTAACGAGAGTGTGATTGTGGTGGGTAATACTTCTATGCCCAGAGGACGGCGGGTAATAAACCTCCTTTCTTGGAACATTGCCGGGCTAAAGAGGAAGCTCGAAATTCCGGAATGGCATACATTCATTGAGCAGTTTGATGTTTGCCTGTTTCAGGAAACATGGAGCTTAGTTCCGCTATATAAATCGGGGTACACCACCCACTCTGTGCCCGCTGTAAGCAAGGGAAAGGGTAGACCAGCGGGTGGGCTCATAGTTTGGTTAAAAATAGATCTGAACTGGGTGGTCACATGCCACAATGTGGAGTGTAATGATATACTCCACCTTTCGGCAAGAGGACGGGAGGAGGTCGTTGGGCTTGACCTTTTTAATGTCTATGCGAGAGGGACACCGGGCAACTCTACCTCTTCGACCCTAACAGCTCTGGACTCGGCTTTAGCCAATTGCTCTTGTTCAGCTAAAATCCTTGTGGGGGGTGATTTTAATTGTACATTCGAACCCCTCCTCGGAGATGATCCCTTAGGAATTGAAGAGGAGGATTCAAAATGGTCCATCCCAACTCTCTCCCTCCCCCCTATTAAGAAGTGGTCATCCAGGGCCATTCAAATTAATGCACTGACAAGGGACCACAAATTAAGAGCCCTTAATGGCAGGACCATATCCGACCAGACAGGGGCACTGACCTTTAATAGACTCTCAGGGCCGTCTCGAATAGATTACATCCTAATGGACGTTGGATTCTGGGCGGACCTTATTGATATGGAGGTCTTTCCAAGTCAGGATAGTGACCACAATCCCCTGTGCTGCAAGTTCAATTGGGGTGTTTCTAACGTCAGGCGGGCGAACGACACCTTAAAAATAACTAAAGAGGTTATCCCATACAACAATAACCGTAGATTGAAATGGGATAAGGCTAACCTCAAGGAGGATGATATAGGTATCATTAAATCCCTGGTTGAGGGTTTGACTTCTAATTTAGAGATCTGGGATGGTGATAATCGGACCATCAGCCCCCAACACCCCTCACTTGACTCTGCCTATAAAGCCACAATAGATCAAGTTGGCCAATTTTTCATCTCGAAAGGGAAAAGTAATAGGGCTCCCGCTATACCCTCTACTCTTTGTAAACCATGGTACACTGATCACTGTAAGAGCATAAGGAAAAATCTGACAAAAGCTCTGCTTTCAGGGAACCCCTTACTGGTTAGAGCGGCCAGGAAGGATTATCTGATAGCATTATCACTGGCCAAACGGGAGTGGGAGGAACAGCATTGGCAGGATCTCTCCACGGCTGTGAGCAGTAGGAACCCGAACCTTTTTTGGGATTTGATTAATAGAACAAGGCAGAGAAAATCGCAACCATTGGCTGCTCATATAACTAGTCAGCAATGGTTTACTCATTTTTCATCCCTATACGGAGACTTAGAGGAAACAACTAGTCCTGGGGTGAACGGTCTGGGTGAAGGGGTCCACCTAGAGGAAAATGCCCTTTTATTTTCGTCCTCAGAAGTAATGATGGCGATTAGACACCTAACCCCAAAGAAAGCCGCCGGGCAGGATGGGATCCCTGGAGATCTGTTGATGGCGGAGCCAGAGGCCTGGGCCAAACTAATTGCTATAATAATGAATCTGATCACGAGGGGACACCAGGTACCAGACTCCTGGAAAGGGGCCGAGGTAGTCACTGTGTATAAGAAGGGGGCAAGAGATGACCCTGCGAACTACAGACCTATCAGTCTGATAGACATAATTCAGAAAGTGGTCGGCAGGGTCATCATCTCAAGAGTAGGCGACTGGATAGAGGAGGCTAGTATCCTCTCCCACTTACAAGCGGGGTTCAGAAGGAAGGTTGGCACGATGGACCAGGTCTTTCGTTTTTTTGCCATCTATTGGAAGGCGGTTACCATCAAGAAAGGCAGTTTGTATATGGCCTTCATAGATCTCAAAACTGCATTCGACCTGGTCCCTCGTGCAAAACTTTGGCAAATACTTGGAGAGATGGGTTTTCCCAGCAGTCTTCTGAACCTAATCGTGAAGCTACACGAGGGGAATTATGCGAGGGTTAGATGGGGATCCCAGGGACAACTAACAGATAGGATCCCAGTGCGGAGAGGAGTACGTCAGGGCTGTGTCATGGCTCCGACCCTCTTCTCCCTATTCGTAAATGGAGTGGTTGACCATCTGAAGAGGGAAGAGACGGATGCCCCATCCCTGGCGGGGGAGAGAATCCCCACACTTCTCTTCGCGGATGACACCCTATTAATTTCCAAATCCCCGGTGGGCTTACAAAAACTCTTGAATCGGTTTAGCTCCTTCTGTACCACCCGAGGCTTAACCATCAATACATCGAAAACTAAATTGATGGCTTTTGCCCCCTCAAAAAGATTTAAAAATCACTTTGTGCTCAATAGTGCCCCCCTCGAGCTGGTTGAATCCTTTGACTATCTAGGAGTCCGGATAAACAGCCGCATGACCTGGAAGGACCATCTTTCCAAAATGCTACTTAGTCACCGTAGAGTATCCGGGGTGACGCTGAAGGAGCTCCGGGAGTCAAGTAGTAAACCGGTCTCCCCAGCTATGGCCATCTATGAGGGACAGATCCTTCCTGCAGCACTTTATGGCTCCGAACTGTGGGGGTTCGAAGGGGTTACAGATCTGATGGTAGCGGAAAATAATTTCTTTAGGAAAGTGGTAGCTCTTCCCGCTTCCACCCCAATGATCCCACTAAGATTAGATCTGGGCAGAAGAACATTAAAGGACTTGGTGAGGTTACGCCCATTGCTCTTCTGGTCCCGACTAAGAAGAACTGAGGAGCTCGCAAAGTATGCAGAAGGGTTGGACGATCTACTCTTGCTGGACACATGTAAAAAAATAGGATGGCTAAATAAACTGAAAGAACTGGCCTTCAATTTGGGTCTAAGAGAGGCATGGGAGTCGCAATCACCGCCACCCAAAGATGTTATTAAAAAACTATACTGGGATTGGGTACAGAGTAACGCCATGAGGGTTACGAATGTGGGCTCACTTACTGATCAATTTTTGTCAATTAAGTGTGTGAGAAAATTGGAACCCTTTCTCGACCTGATAACTAAACCGTTGGATCGAGCGCTGTACCTAAAATTGCGATATGGGACGCTCCCGGTGCATGACTTTACGACGAGATGGTCGAATTCTGATGCCCTCTTGCGTGCATGCCCTGGCTGTGCGGCTCCAAAGGAATCGGTGGCTCACTTGATTTTCGCCTGTCCAGCCTACAAAGGGGCGCGGAAACTCTGGTTGAAGCCCGTCTGTAGGGAATTAGGGTTGAGGTGCCACAGCCAGGCACTACGCGTCCTCTCTACAGATTCTTCATCTGCCATTATGATTTGTGGGGTGGCCAAATTTTTGGGTAGTGCGTGGTTGATACGCTCCCGCTTACTAAAATTGCTCCCGGGGGGTCCTACAGGCTGATACTGAATTTACTGTGTAGTAATTTATTGAAATGAGGTGCCCATGCTTTTTATTGTATTTTATAATCTTTTTACTGGTAATTTGGAAATGTATATGTATATGTATTCTTTTATGGTGACAAATTGCCGAATAAAGATATTCAAACAACAGCTACCTCTTAAAAGAATGCCATCCACAACAGACAACTCATCCTTGACCTGCAAAAAACCTCTAACTTCATCACTACAGTCTTTCTTGTCACACCACCGTCCGACAACCATGGACATTACCTCCTGTATCACCTTATCCTTTACAAGCGAGTCCTTCCAGTCTTTTTCAGAGATAATCCCTTCACTGATAAGGCAGACGTTAATCTCTTCACTGAATTCTTCACCTGCAAACCAATCAACTTCACTGTCAACTGAGGTCACAGCTTCATTATTCATGTCACCCAACCTGGACCAGCAGTCAGCTAATTTATTACTAACTCCTGGAAGATAACTGACTTCAAAATCAAATTCCTGCAACACCACCACCCACTTTCTAAAATGATGTGAAACCAAGTCAATACCCTTTCTTGATAGAACTTCTTTCAAAGGCTTGTTATCAGTCAGAACAGAAAAGGAACAACCC
Organism: Lissotriton helveticus; assembly: GCF_964261635.1. Classification (NCBI taxonomy): domain Eukaryota; kingdom Metazoa; phylum Chordata; class Amphibia; order Caudata; family Salamandridae; genus Lissotriton; species Lissotriton helveticus. The sequence goes on from NC_136068.1 coordinate 447,367,173, forward strand.
CACAAAAACTTGCGAAGCTTACGTATGGCCCAAAAAATGGCGAGAGCTTCCTTCTCTATAACTGAATAATTGAACTCAGCTTCTCGCAAGGGTCTAGAGAGAAACAATATAGTCTTATCTTCTGTTTCTCCTTTCTGCATTAAGACAGATCCAATGCCTTTTGAGCTTGTGCCTGTCATCAAGAAAGAAGGTTTCTTAGGGCAAGAACTCCCTAAGTTAGGAGCTTTGTTCAATTGTACCTTCAAGATTTGAAACTATTTTTCACATACCTCCCCCAAATAAACTCACACCCCTTCTTTAAAAGAAGTCTCAAATGTTCTGTGACATTGGCAAAGTTGGGAATACATTTATGGTAAAACTCTACCATGCCCAAACACTTCACTAGTTCATCTTTATCTTGGGGAGTTCTCAGGTTCGAAATAGTGTTAACTAAGGATGGTTTTGGCTTAATCCCATTGGAAGACAACAGGTGACCAAGGTATTCAATCTGTGCAACATTAAAGCGACACTTATCAGCTCTCAAAGTAAGTCCTGCAACCCTTTCAATATCGCCCTCAATCTATGATCATGTTCACCCAAATCCATACCAAACACAAGGACATCATCTTGGTAGACGCGTACCCCATCTATGCCCTTTAGTATGTGTTCCATTACCCTCTGAAAGACAGAGGCGGCAGAGATGAGACCAAATGGCATCCTCACGAACTTGAATGTGCCAAAAGGCATCACAAATGCTGTGAGGTCTTGGGATAAGGGGTTTAGTCTAACCTGATGGTATGCAGAAGTGAGGTTGAGAGAAGAGAAGTGTTTGGCGCCATCTAATGAGCACATCATTTCACTTATGTTGGGAAGAGGGTAGTGATCAACAACAACCGCCTTATTTAGCTCCCTCAAATCCACACAGACGAGTCATAACAATGGGAGAAAGCCATTCTGTTGCTTCCACCTCTTGTATGACACAGTTAGCAATCAGTTTGTCCAGTTCAACCTTCATACTCTCCTTTGCCAGGAGTGGTACATTGCGAACCTTGGCAACTTTTGGGATTGTATCTTTTTTAACCTTAATGTGATGGTAATAATTCTTGAGGCAACCCAATTTGGTTTCAAAAACTTCTAGAAACTCTCTTACCCATGAAGTTCTATCATCCCTCACTTGGTTTACAACAGGTAATTCTTTTAAATATACCGAGGGGTTCTTTTTGGGATCCAAGATTACGTGCAAATCTCTTTGGTGGAACCAGCTAATCAGTGAATCACCCTTCATTGAAAACGTACACTTTGCCTGGAATGATCCTACCCTTAAATCCAATGGTACCAACGAAACCGCCCAAAAGATCGATGATTTCCTCACCATAACCTCTTGGTTAAATGTCAGGCTTAAATAACCTAACCTTTCCTTTTAGGTACTGATCAAAGAATGACTTAGGAATTAAAGTGACCTTGGCCCCAGAATCAAACAACATCTTGACTGGGGCCTCATTTACAAGAACACTTTTGATGGGACCATCGCAACCTACAGATTTTACCTGACAGATATTAGTTGCATCATAGTCAGAGTCACTTTCATAGAGATCTATTTCTCTTACTTTCTTTAGACCCTTTCTTGATCTGCAACACTTTGTAAAGTGACCTTTCTTGCCATACACACTACAGGCAGCCTTCAGAGCAGGACAATTCTTTGAGTTGGCCAAATGTCCAGAATTGCCGCATCTGAAACACTTACCAGAGAAAGGTTTTGAGAACCCAGCTTTGGACTCTGCTTTGGACGAAAACCCAGTTTTGGATTCTGCTTTAGAAAAAATCTTGGGTTTAGGAAACTTTTATTTTTCTACCACTAAAACATTACCATCGTCCTTTTTCTTAACAGAATCATTACTGTGTATAGTATCAATACAGGCTTTGGAATGTTCATGAGTTTTCGCAATAGTTATGACTTCATGTAGTGAAGGATTGTCTTTTTGCCAAAGGCTATCACGAGCCTTATCCATCATGCAACCCAACATAAACTGGTCACGAAGACGTTCTTCCAATGAAGCAGAAAAGTTACATGTCGCAGCAAGTTTACGCAGTTCAGTGACATACTGTTCCACAGACCCATCCTCCCTTTGCATCCTTCTTCCAAAATGAAATCTTTTAAGAACAGTGCTAATTTTTGGCAGAAAGTGTAAGTCCAATTTTTTAATTGCTATTTCAAACTCATTTAAACCTGTGGAGTCAGTATCTGAAAGCTCAGGAAGAAGTTAAAAAATCTCCTGGCCTTCAGAACCCAAACAAAGCATTAATAATTAAGTCTTCATCTCTGCACTGAGAGATGTACCACAGACTCTAGCGTAATGAGTGAAAACCTTCTCCAATTTCAGCCATGGAAGAATAGGATCACCAGGAGATGAAAGGAAGAAAGAAGGTGCGGGTACGTTTTGCATGTTTGACATCAAATGTAGTAAAACAAGAATAACACTGAGTATGCAAAGCATGAACTGCTTTCCAACTAAGTGGCAGTAGGACAGAATATATAAACATATAATAATATTTGCGTAATATAATAGTGCCTCTTGTCACAACACACTTTAAAATGTTTCAGCTGTGTGTCAGTGACAATTATTTAAATAGACAAAAGAGGAAGAGGCTGTGCGCATCAGCGCGTCATGAAATACTAAAATACACTTAAGATGTAACAGCAGTGAGTCCGTGACCAATAAGTAACTGGGTGTTGGACTTGGCCCTTCTGGCAGGTTCACCCCTGAACTTTTTGCGTTTTAATTGTGACCTGGTGTTAGTGATTTTTGGTTTCTGCGCACTTTACCACTGTGTCCCAGGGTAAAGTGCGTGCGTGTGGTCAGGTTGACCTGCCCTCCCATAGGAATGCATGGGGAATGTATGTGTCCATGTTAGTTCCCGATGTGTGGGGAGTGCAGGCTCGAGTTTGGTATGTGCGGACTCATGTGATTAAATGTTGCGCGATGATGTGTGCGGCGTGAATGTGACTAGTGTGGAAGTGCCACTTCTAGAAGTTGGCCTGTCTGTGTAATAAAGTTAAATGACTGGCTAGCTTGTGATTGGCTGGAGCTGGCTGGTGTGCCAGGCTCCAGGAGTCAGGATGGGTCTGCCCCGGTGGTGAATGGGAGATCTGCATGTTGATGGCTGGGGAGGAGTGCACCTGGGACCTGAATAGGGCTGGGCTTTCCCCACACAATGCTGGCTCCGCCCCCTGTGGTGCGACTGATGACCCTAGCCTGGCCAGTGAATGGGAAGAGGGGCTGAGCAAAACAAAGTGCTCCAAAACCAGCTGCGTCTGGTTTTACCCCCACCCTGCACCCTAGAGACAAAGGGATTTTGTGTATAAAATGAGGCTGTGACCTTATGTTCAATGTTCTTGTTTCCTGACTCGAATCTACCAGGGGCGTGCTGCTGCTGGGGCCCAGGGGAAGGCTTGCCTCCCTGGGCCCTGCCCAGCCCCTGGATTGCTGATGGACTTTGGTTTGGGACCCCTCTGCCCTGCCTGGGTGCTGGAGAACTTCTTTTGGACCCCCCTGTCCTCCGCACCTAGGAGGACCTTGTTGCTGGGGCCCTGGTTTCTGTAGGGGTCATCCCTTAGGGGCCTGGTGCTGTCTGTGCCCCCAGCGCCTTGAGAGCACTTTATCTTTTCATCCCTGGGCAGAGCGCTGTCGTTTCCCCGAGTAGGGAAGCGCTCCTGCCCTTTGTGTGCCCCGAGTGCGCAGGTGCCCACCCTGCATCTTCATTTACAAGTTATGATTATTATTACGATTGCCCACCCTGTTTTGATATGCCCCAAAGTGGATACTATCCCCGCTATTTACTTTTTTTTATTATGAGGGAACCTACCCCTCTTGCCCCCGAGAAAATCACCGCCGCGGCCGGGCCGGAAAAACCGGAAGTCAGGCACCTGTGGCCGGCACGTAGGCAGGGCCTGTGATCCGGCTGGAAGTCCCACCCGCCGCTGCCGGCCGGAGAGAGAAGCAGGCCGAGCTATGGCCGCCCGGGGCTCCCATGAGCTGGGGAGAGCCCCGGCCAAGGAGTGAGCCCGGAGCCTCGCAGGCTTGATTCCCAAGTCCCGGCCCCGACATGGGGGCAGGGTGAAACAAGGCACCTGGTGAGGCAGGGCTCCCGTGGTGTGAAGAGAGCCCCGCAGGCCGCCGCACTAAGAAAGACGGAGCTGCCCAGGTCAGCCCCGTAAGTGAATACAGGCTGGGGTTTCCGGGCGTGTGTGGGTGCCAGTACAAGGACAGAGTCATAGCGGCCCCGTGTGCTCAGTGGGCCGCTCCAACGATTGCGTATCTCTCTCCCTCAGAGGCCCCTGCTGGCCCTGTTGTCACCCCCCATTATGTCTGGGAGCCTGTGTGCTCCACCGTGGGGAGCCAGTTCCTACGTTTTGGGGGCCTGTTGCTTATGGAGCCTAGGTGGCTCCCCCCGCTCCCCCAGATTGGCAACATTTGATCCAGAGCCAGATGGCTCCAACATGTGCAGTATTGTCCCACAGTGCTTAAGGGCATGTTCCTTCCTAGAGCCTAGGTGTCTCCAACGTGTGGGGGCATTGTTTTTTTTTAGGGCCTAGATGGCTTCACCTTTTGCGCAATCTGTGTTCTAGAGCCTAGAAGGCTCCCACGTGCACACTCTTGTCCTAGGGCCAATCAGAGCCCATGTCGCAGTCCTGATTCTACTGCTGCCCAGCAATTAGTGGGCAGCTGCACGGTTTAGGTATTTTTCTTCCTAGGGACATGTACTCTGGACTTAGAATTGAGACGCACTCCTTCATCCCTACCTTGGCCTTCCCCAGCTGCGCAGCACTTAGTGCCAGCTGCAACTTTTAGGCCCTGTTCTTGTCCCTCAGCTGCCCAGCAAGTAGTGGGCAGCTGCTACGTTTAGGTTCTGGCGCAGTGACGCAACCTGATTTTGATGTGAGTTATGTGCTACATGTGATTTCTGCGCTAAATGTGATTAATGTGCTAGTATGATTCATGCGCTAATGCTTGGGGTGTTAGGAAATGTACTGTGTGTAGTATGTTTTGTGCACCCCGTGTTCTGACACCTCTGAATGTGTTTTTATGCATCATGTGTAAAGTTTCTGGCCTATACCCCTAAATGTATTTTTATGCGTAGGTGGTTGTTTTTCCTAGTATAGTTATGCTAGTGAGTTCATGGTCCCCTGCGTGATATTTTCCTAAGGTGGTTAGGGTTGCGTAGGTGGTACTTAACTTTTACCAGTGGTTACTGGTTGTCTGCTACATTTGCTATTTGGTGCTTAAACTATCTCCAAGGGCTTGATACTGAGCTCGCCCCCTGACCAGAGTCCCAGGACCAGTGGACTCTATTGTGCCTTCCCTGCCAAGTTGCTGGGACTTGTCTGACCTCCCGGTGCCGCTGGAGCCCCGCCTGAAGTGTGCCTCGCTCACCCCCATTTGCAGCCTGTGCCTGGCCGCCCCCGCCTCGAGCCGCGCCGCTCTCCTCTGAGCCACGTCCGCTTCGCTGGGCTGCCCACACCCTGCCCCCCTCCTCCTCTGAGCCGCACACCTTTGGGTCGCCCCAGCCTCAGAAAAAGCCTGGAGCCCCCTTGGGAGGCGAGAAAAGCCCACACGCTTGTAGTGTGCCGGCCGCCTCAGGCCCGCTCCGGTCTGCCGAGGAGGTCACCCGTATTGTCCCGCGCTACTAGAACGGAAGGTACGTCCGTACCCGCTGCCAGTTATTATATGTTCTATGTTCTAAGCGCTATTCCTACAAGTATTCTATTCCTAAAAAGTGCTATTTCTAACAGGTGCTAGTTCTAAAAGTTCTTATTCCTGACAGTGGTCCATGTGGCCCTGTCCCATGTATATAATCCCCTGTAAATTCTGCCCGTGCCGATGGCACATTGTAAAGTGTATGCTCCTTATCTAATGTGTTTGGTATAATACAAAGGCTATTTTTATATAACCTTGTGTAGAGCTCCTTTTGTGGGGGCCTTGGATGTTGCTGCTGGTGGGTGCATGCGCAAATACTTAACTTCCATTGCCTCCGGGGTAAGCCTTACTGCTCGTGTCACGCTACCAAAGGGAGTGAGCAGGGGTTATCTTGGCGTGTAACTCCCTTGCCCTGACTGGAGTGGTGGTTTCTGCCTGGTTTTGGCGCCAGCCTTAGCCAACCGGAAATCCCATTTCTAACACTGTGGAAGAAGCTGTGCGCATCAGCGCGTTATGAAATACCTCAAGCTCTGTGTGCTTCAAAAGATGTGTCATCCAGTGTAGAATAAGCGAAGCTGTGTGCATCAGCGTGAAGTGGTGAAAACTCAACTGAGCGCTTACAAATATTTTGCTGAGCTAGCGAAGGTGGCTTCATCCGTAAAAATGTGGGAGGAGCTGTTCGCGTCAGCGCGAAGAGATGTGAGAATTAGATTCACACAGACACCCACAGGCTGTGCGCATCAGCGAAGAATAGGCCGAGCCCAATGCAAGATGGCCGACCCTTGTGTGATGATGCAGAACGTATCGACGTGATGAGGAATAACTTGATGACGAAGCGCCGAGTGAGCCAGAAGAAACGTTCCACCAGGAACAATGGCAGCATCAATGAGAGGACGGTTGTGGCACAAGCGCAATACACGCGTCAACCAGAGCGAGACAGCAAGGCCAGGTGAGACGGTTGGTTGTTCACATTTGATATTTACCCAGTGAAGCAACAGTTCCTTGCAAAAATGTGAGAATTCAGGCAAGAAAGTCAGCAAAAGGCACTCAATAGATGAAATAGCAGTTGTATATAAAAAACGGTAATAAAACAACTTTGATCGTCTCACTTTAAAATTAAACAATAAAACAACTTCTAGAGCAAAGTCTTTATATTGATAAAAATCGTGCTCTGTCATAGGAAAAGTCAAGCACCATATCACAAACTTGGAGAAAGTCTTAAAGAAGTCGTATAAATAGTAGGTAGAGTAGGCGCTGTCACACTCTAAAAGTCAAACATTATCCTCAAGTGATAAGTTAAATTGCACCTCACCCAAAGCGTTGAGAGAGCAGGAACACGATGAGTAGTGCTGTGAAGAGATGATCTTAGTATTCAGTAGTTCTTGAAGCGTCCTGTAAAAAGTTGCTGTTGGGGTCTCTTGAAAGAATAATGAAGGGGTTCTTCATAACTCCATCGTCGCCAAATGTAAGATCCACATTAATCACTTCCAGGAATCAGATGAAGGTTTAAAGATCACTTTATTAGGATCTAAATAACAGAGACCCCATCCAATGCACAGGACTGGCAACTGTCATCTGAGCCTAAGCACAACCCAGCACAGTAAGACCAGTGTTCCAGATTCCATGCACAGTTAAAGAGCAATACAACATAACTGCCATCACTTAAACACTACAGGATTTTTTTGATGGGAAGAGCACTCTGGGACTACCAAGCAGGCAATGGTTGGTGTCACACTGACAGCCAATTCCCCAGAGGTGATGGGACATTGCCTGAAACCCAAACTGAAACTGAATGAGGAATTATTGCACTGTCTTGGGTGCCAAGACATCTACCCCGTGAGTAAGGGAAGGAAATGCCAACCCTGCAGGAGGAGCTAATTGTGAAAGGGACTGTTGTAATTGGCACTGGTGCAGAGTTTGTACAATAGAAACTCAGTAAACAAGGGAGCCAAAGGAATTGTGGTACTGCTAGACTGGACAGGACAATCTTTCTCACTTATCCCTAAAGTAGCTACTAAGGCACTTAGAGCAGTGTGTACCCGAATGGTAGGCCGGACCAAAGCCAGGATAGGCGTCTGTTGGTAGCCAGTGTGCCCCACTAGTGGAATGTATGACCATGGGACTGCCCAAGTGTGCCGTTAGGTCAGAACCAGTCCGGAAGGTCAGTGACCTGAGAGGTGCCCTTGGGGTGCATCATGAAGATTCAACGTCTTCGCCTCGAGGAACTGTATGCTGAAAAGACCACCTAGCATCTGCCAGAATGACGAATCATCACCTGCAGGCATCTGATCATCGTGCTCAAGAAGAGGTGCAAAGTACTCACCGGAGTGTAAGAGTGAGCTGCTCTGGGAGTGAAGTAACCACCAGAGCACCAGGAGGGTGCCACAATCTGAGGCCAAACACCCGAAAGAGGTCTACAGAGGGGAGCTTCCACTCCTGCCTTGACCCTCGTAGTGAAATGCTGCATGACTGGCTACTACGTAGCTCCCTGGAAGAATGTCATGTGCTGTCTGGAATCTTCCTGCTACCGGTGTGGGAGGGCTGAATGCGGCCCAACACTAATCCTGAGGAGGGGGGGCCTCAGAGTCGGGAGAACCCATGAAGGGGCAGGTGGCTGGGCCAATGGATTAGTAGGCAGAGGCCCCTGAGAGTGCTAATACTCACACCTGTCAATTGGGTATGCATGCATTATTGAATGTGTAGTGGACTTCTATGTGTTCTGTGTAATATCGAACTTGTCTTTTCCACGAAGAGAAGCACTGAGCTGGACTGTGATCTTATTGCACTGCTGTGGGTATGGTATTGATTCCTGAGCCTGATTTACCTGCACCATTAACTCCATGAGCACCCTGTGACTGCTCAACCCCCTACCACTGAGAGTCAAGTGTGGAAATGTTTTTCCTTGGCCCCGTTTGCAGTGCCTTAGTAAGACATGGCCCAGGACTGCAGTAATAAAGGCCTCTACTCTCAGATTGTGTCCCCGTTGCCCCTGCCTGATCCATGGTCTCCTCAAGAGGTGTCACATTGGTAACGTTGGACTGGTTCCAGATGTTTGCTAAATTAGTGTTGGGTTGCAGACAGACATGGTGTATGCAAGTGGATGCAAGTAGGAGGAGCTCATTTTTAAATAAAATGCGCAGGTTGGTAAGTGAGAGGTGCACATGTACAACAAGGTGAGAAATAGCGGGAGAGAAAATAGCCATTCTTGATGTCAGCATTGAAGGATAAAACTCATCAATCAAAGCATGGTGAGACCCAAATGCCCCTTGAGCGGGACAAATATAAAAATTGGGAGAATAACCATAAAATCGAAAGGAGGGAACTGAGATAGATGAAAATGCCATTAAATCACGAGCAAGGGTCAATTGTTTTTGCTAAACACTTTAATTAGTTTGTATTTGTGAGAACATAAAATGTAAACATAAAACGGCACCATTACACACTCTATTAGTGTCCCTCCATGAACAATATGCAAGTCACTTGTGTGGGTCAAAGGAATCGGACCATCATAGTCCCACCATTTCCCCGAAATCCAGGCGTGTTTCCGAGGACACCCCCTCACTTGAATTTGGGTTCTTCGATTGTCGCTGACCAGTCCATTGCAGAAAGTTTTGAAAAACATAAAGATAGTGAGGTAAGACTATTATTTTGAAATGGGCCAAGTGTATTGAGTGGTAGTGAAACCCATTGTTAAATGTCGGTGTTGAGAAGAGTCGCCAGGTTAAGATTCCATGTCAGCTCCGGCTTGCGGGAAATGTGTATGCCTAAGTGTTTGAAGTTGAGTCTCCTTATCGGTATGGACAAGGTCCCTCCTGTGACTGTGGTGTCTCCTTAGATTGCGATCAATAGTGATTTATCTTTGTTAACTCGGACTCTGGATGCTTCCTCGTACAATTCGAGGATCTTAAGGCATCATGGCCATTTGAGATGAGGGTTTGCCAAGTTGAGCAGGATGTCGTCAGAGTATAGTGCAATTTGCTCTTCAGTGGAGTTTTCCCATTGCCAGACATGCATCTGGGTATTGCATTGCACTAGGCTGGCCAGGGGTTCTATTGTAAAGGCAAAAAAACAAGTGGTGAAAGGGGACAGCCCTGTTGAGTGCCCCATTGAATGGGGAAGTTGTCTGATAGTGCTGCGTTTGTTAGTACGAGGACCTGCAGTTGAGAGTATAGCATGTCGATGTATAACTTTGCAGGTGGGGGCTGAAGCCCATCTTTTCCAGGACTGTTTCAGAAAGTTCCAGTCTACGGCGTCAAAGGCCTTTTCATAGTCTAGCATGAGTGGCATCCCGGAATGCCTGGATGGCCTATAGTACAAACTGCAAACTGTAGGTCTGTGGGATCTGCACTTTTACGGTGTTGGCAAGTCACATTTTGTGGCACTGTGCCTCTTGTGGAGATAGTGGCAACTTTGTCTATCTTGCTCGGGGCCTCTGTCTTTCCCCGTGCTGTCTGGTCTGTGAGTGTGGGGTCCCGTATTGTTGTTTTGTGAGAGTTGCTGCCTGTCACAGGACACTCCAGGCCTACTTTACTCCTGCGGGTGTGAGGAGCATCAGTGCAGCCTATAGCAAGGCTGCAGTTCCAGTGGCATTGTATGGCGCCCCCTCCAAGAGGTTCAACATAAGCAGCTCTGTTCAAGGCTTCTGCAACACCCTACCAGGCCACGCCTCTCGGTGGACAGCCCATGGGTGTGGCGGGCTACGATGTTTCAGAGGCTGCGACTTGCCCCTTGGTTTGGAACAGCACAAGCAGCCTCAATCAGGTCTTCCTTGCGTTGGCAGTCAAGAGTCCATGTCCCAGGTACAAGGGGCAGCTGCAGGCGGGGCCAGACAGTAGGTGGTCGACTTCGCCAGTAATTTGTGAGAGGAGGAGAGAGTGAGGCACTTCGGTGGTGCCAGATTGGGGAAGGTCCTGAAGAGCAGTTACAGCGTGTCTGCCAGCTTGGCAAGGCAAATCATGGCCCCCAGCAAGGGACACATTTAATTCCATTCTTAGCTACAATTGCCAGAAGGTGAGACTTACAATGAAATGGGATTGGTCTCTAGTGAGACCAGGATTAGCACATAGCTGAAAACCCGACCTTTGCTCCTGTCTGGCGCCCCTCCCTTGATAGAAAAGCTGCTCTAAGTTGTTTGCTTGATACAGGGAGGGAATGACTCTTGACCCAGGGGCGCAACACCCATTCGCTGAAAGGGCTTTAGCACCCCCTCCCCCCCCCCCCCCCCCAGCTGCTGTGAGCGGGGCTAGCTGGTCTGCAGCAGATGGACCAAAAGGTCATTCTCATCCTGCTTGAAGTTAGAGCGCCATTTATAGTTTTACAGGCCTCACTAATTATTTTTTTTAAGTGTATTGATTCTTGTGATTTCACTTTTGTAACAATAAACACTCACCTGGGCTACATAAGGTGTTCTAGGGGTAGTCTGTAAGCAGCATTGAACTTAAATGTCAAGCACTAAGCAGCATGTGTATTGTGTTGTGCATACTCCTATTGGAACGAAAGGAGAGGAAGGCTACTATCAGCATGAAATTATGGCAGAGCTAGCAACAGTAATATTCTGACACCTGGTTTTGTTTCCAAAGAAAAGTGCTACATTAAAATAGAAAACTTCTGGTTGACGAAGGCAAGATAGGGACCACGCGGATGGCCGTGTAAAGCTTGAGCTCCCGGACCCCGCTCTCCGTACTTGGCTATGGAACCTCCCCACTAATTTAAAATGCTCTGAAAGGAGATAACACAAAGTACAACCCTCGCCTCCTGGGATTGGAATGCTCTGGTACGGCGGCATCCCGAGTGGTGGTGTTGCAATTCCTGGAGCTGGTCTGCCATTCTTCCGGGTCTTCATACATGAAGCGGGTGACGCCCGCAGCGCGAGCACGATCAATGAGTGAAGGCGGGGTTGACCTGGCAGCGCCCCAGTGGTAACGTCTCCAAAGTCTGGACGAGGGAAGGTTCGTAACCCGATGGAAGTTGGAGGAGCAGCTGGTGGCAATTCTATATGTGGAGGCAAAAGCGGCAGTATGGGAGACCCAGCAGCTGAATGGCAAGTGAGCACACAGGGAGAAACAAGCGGTAAGGTCACTGTGCCGTCTTTGTTTTTCCCTGGAAAATCAAAAAAGCAGCCTACCCCCCACATGCAGGCCCTGCTAAGGAGGTTAATGGACAGATCATTAAGGTTGGGGAGACTTTGATTACTAATCTTGATCATAGGGATGCTGATGTGAATGGTGTCTGTCAAACTGGGGGCATGCCTAGCCAAACTACTATATTAACAAAAATAATAACTGTGGGTCTAACAACAACTATCTCTGTGTTCACATGTGTATATAATGCAACAGTGTGTAATCAAATAAAACTAGTAAGTTGCATAGGGACTAATCACTATGTGATATTGTTCCCATCAGTTATCTGTTCTGAACCGCCCTGGTCATCATTTGGGCCATTACACAGAGTGGTACGTCCACCCCGCACTTACAAGTGTCCTTACTATTGATAACTGAAAAGCAGCGCTGAACCAAAAAAGTGAGTGAAAGTGCTAACTATTAAAATTGGATAATGAATTTGAAGGAACCTCTTTTATTTGTGACACAATTCATTTCCAAATTTAAAATATATCAAATGCAAAGTAACAGTAGTTTAAACAAATATCTACTGCAAAATGTTTTCAGGTCGACATGTTTCTGCAGTTGTGTGACCCTAATGGTGTCTACTGCTTCTTCAGGACCAATAAATTACCTTGCTACTGCTTAAACAAACGGGTGAGTGCATAAGGAAACAAAAAGGATTTCACCTGATACGGTCCTCGCATCTCTGTTTAGGATGAAATCATATCCATACGTCCCATTTTGAAAGAAAAGGAAAAAAGAACACATGACACAAAGATAGTGAGACAACAATTCACTTAGGAATGTTATCATATGAATGAGCTGTATGGATTAGCCCATACTAGGTATGATGCAACATTACCTACCTCTATGTAAATTAATAGGGTTATCTCTCACTCACCTAGAGTATGGAGGATACGCGCCGCTCCTCATCTGGCTACAGCTCAGGAAAAAGGCGCATTGCTCTAATTAGATAAACCAGAAATGAAAATGGTGAGGAAAGCTTCCAGAGACATGCAGACACCCTTCAAACCTGGCTGGGTCAGAAGAAGTATCCAAAAAAGTTGATTCGGAGGTCCAAGAAGAGGGCTTCAAACAACAATCGTGAATCTCTCCTCGAATTGACACCTCCTAAACCCCAAAATGAAAGGATCACATTTGTAAATACCTTTAATACAAGGTCAAATGCTATACAAAAAATCGTAAAAAAGCATTGGAAAATTTTGAACACTGGTCCTGATACACTGCCTGAACCACTATTCGCGTACAAGAGAGGGACGAACATGAGAGACCGTCCAGTGCACACTAGACCGAAAACAAGAAAGGTCCATCAAGTTGGCACTCTCTGGGATTTGCCCCCCGTGGAGGGACATCATCCATGCGGGACATGTGCGGCATGCCCACAGACTACCCACTCTACCAGTATCAACATAGGTACTTCACGACGGTGGGAACAAAAGAGGTTCACAAATTGCAATAGCACCAACCTTATCTATTTGATCACGTGCTCTTGCCAATTGAAGTACGTTGGCATGACAACGAGGAAAGTGAAAACGAGAATATCAGAACACAAAAGCACAATCAGGTGTAAGAAACAAGCGACCCGCCTCACAAATCATTTCTTAACTGTGGGCCATAAACCAACTGATTTTACCTGGACTGTGCTAGAACAGCCATTCATTCCTCCTCACGTCACTGATATTTCAAAACATCTGTTCAAAATTGAGCAGAAATGGGTATATCGTTTGAATTCTGATAAATGCGGCCTCAACGAAGATATCCCTTGGATGACCTTGTAAGAACAATCTGGTCCTTTCCAGTACATGTAAGAACAATCTGGTCTTTTCCAGTACATGTGATCTTTGTGGATATATGACCCTCTATGTGATACTAGACTTCACTAACAAAAATGTGCATTTTTTAAGTAAATGTATTATTCAAACAGTGAAGAAGGGCCTAGCTGTTATTGGATACCCTACGCTAGGGCACATATATTCCAGACACACATAGAACTAATAACGTGGAGATTGCTTTTTTAAGTATTGACAAGGTACACATTTCCCGTTGTAAAAAGTTGAGAAAAGACTGAACTATTTGTTTATAATTGGAGAGGCTGACTTCTGTAGAATTGTCAACTGCAACCGTTTTACCTAGCTTTTTTGACATTATACAAATGATCAGGTTGATTAATCTAGAGACGGTATGGGATTTGGTTTTTGTCAGCGAGGGGGTGATTCCTTATTCTTTAAGTAAGTGAGCAGAGATCTCCCCTCGTAACTAACTTAAAAAACGACAGTTTAGAAAGAGATTGCATCTTTACAAGTTTACCCTTTAATCAGTAACTGTCACACAACGATAACACTACAGAAACGCCATTAGAGACTACATTTCCCATGAGCCTCTGGAGCGCACACGCATGACGCGCTAACATTGACCAATGAGAGCTAGTTACTCTCATGTGCGTCATAACTATGCGCCGCCGATCATGGGACGCGGGCAATCTGGATCGTATCTCTTCATAAGGAGGCGAAGTCGGGCGTTCGAGTGCCTCCCCAAACAGCCCGGATGCCCGCTTGGCGTATTGACGGACAGGTGAGAACCTCCGTCGATTTCGAGTGTTTTGCGGGAATATCCAGCAAACTACGCTTGCAAAACAATTACGCTCGCTTCTGACCATCAGAAGTAGACGACTACTACTACTTTAAGAATCACGTAATACATGCTTTGTAATTGGAGAGCGAGATCTATCATTAGCTGTCAACTATAGAATTAAGATACTAGACCTATTTAGGCACTAATTTTGGCAGATTCAGTGTACAGCAGCGACTGTGTGGGGTCCTCACCATTTTCATTTCTGGTTTCTCTAATTAGAGCAATGCGCCTTTTTCCTGAGCTGTAGCCAGATGAGGAGCGGCGCGTATCCTCCATACTCTAGGTGAGTGAGAGATAACCCTATTAATTTACATAGAGGTAGGTAATGTTGCATCATACCTAGTATGGGCTAATCCATACAGCTCATTCATATGATAACATTCCTAAGTGAATTGTTGTCTCACTATCTTTGTGTCATGTGTTCTTTTTTCCTTTTCTTTCAAAATGGGACGTATGGATATGATTTCATCCTAAACAGAGATGCGAGGACCGTATCAGGTGAAATCTTTTTTGTTTCCTTATGCACTCACCCGTTTGTTTAAGCAGTAGCAAGGTAATTTATTGGTCCTGAAGAAGCAGTAGACACCATTAGGGTCACACAACTGCAGAAACATGTCGACCTGAAAACATTTTGCAGTAGATATTTGTTTAAACTACTGTTACTTTGCATTTGATGTATTTTAAATTTGGAAATGAATTGTGTCACAAATAAAAGAGGTTCCTTCAAATTCATTATCCAATTTTAATAGTTGGCACTTTCACTCACTTTTTTGGTTCAGCACTGCTTTTCAGTTATCAATAGTAAGGACACTTGTAAGTGCGGGGTGGACGTACCACTCTGTGTAATGGCCCAAATGATGACCAGGGCGGTTCAGAACAGATAACTGATGGGAACAATATCACATAGTGATTAGTCCCTATGCAACTTACTAGTTTTATTTGATTACACACTGTTGCATTATATACACATGTGAACACAGAGATAGTTGTTGTTAGACCCACAGTTATTATTGTTGTTAATATAGTGTTTCTCGTAGGGGACTATAACTGCGATGGGTCTCTAAATATTCCCCTGGACCCCCCTTCTCTCCGTATGTTGTCAGTAGCAAAACTACTACCCAGAGTGCAGGAGGTAACAAAAGTGCTTCAGAATTTGGTAAAGGGAGAGGTGATTGTACTACCACTGATATTGCGGATCCCCTTCTCAAACAAACTGCACCGGATGGCTTCAGTAAGAATCCCTCAGATAAAACCAGTATAATTGAGGGGCAACGGAGTGAACCCTCTAGCGTTGACATTATAAGTTCAAAATAGGATGACACCACCCAAAGATTGGTAAAGGAAATTGATTCAGGGGACAACTTCTCCCTTTCTGATCCCTCGGATTCCTCTGAGGACGAGACTGAACCAACTACTCGGTCTAACCGTAGGGGGTGGGGATCCCCGAACAGTGGCCATAGTGATATAAGTAGCACCCACCCAGAAGATCTTGGCACTGACACAGGGGGCAACCCAGAAACTACTTCACGAACGGTACCAAAGAGAGGTGAATTAGGTGAATACCTTAAGGCCAATGGTAGCACTGATGCCATGCGACTATTCTTTTCTAGCTGAATCCGGGGCAAGTGGTGTGACTAGCTCTACTCAGTCGAGTGAAAAGGCATTGGAGAAATCAGAGGACATTTCATTGGTGGTCATATATCAGAGCATAATGGTCCATAGAGAGGAGACGCCTATTGAGAGCCAGCGCACTCTGGGGGCTTACCGGAAACTCCAGAACTCGGTTCGGCGGATTGCAAAATCATGTTCAGAATTTGTAGAAAGATTAATGCGAGGCAAAAACACGGATCTCTAACCTGGAGGATGAACTAGCAGCTCAAAAGGCAGTGACAGAAGCATTGGGCTCATCGAAAGATGACACACAATGGAAGCTGATGGACCTTGAAAATCGTCTTCGTCGAAACAATCTGCGGGTCTTAGAGATTCAGGAAGGTGCAGAAGGACTGGATGCACAAACCGTCCCTGGACTGCCGCAATGGGATTGGAATCTGGAGATCCAGCGAGCGCATAGATTTCCCTTTAAACAACGTGCAAAATCAGGACAAAGTGCTCCTAGGCCTAGAGCAATTCTAATCTCAATTAATAACTTTTTAGCTCGAGAAGCAGTCTATGATCTAGCCTGCCCAGATCAAAAGAAAATGGGGAAAAGGGTGGAGTTTTTTGTGCGACCTGATTATTGTCCCCAGACGATGGAGAAAAGATGGCAATTGCAGCAACTCATCTCCCCTTTTCAAGGCAAGGGGGCTCAAGCCTACTTGCTAAACCCAGCTAAATTGAAAGTTATATTCAATGAACAAGTAAGGTTTTTTACTGCAGAACCTCAGGCCAAATAGTACTTGCAGTCTTTATAAGATGGGTCATATGCTAAAGGCAGCCTGATTGTTTAGGAGGTCTTAGCTTTGTTCTGGCCTTTGGTGCTCCTTTTGGGTGTGTTTATCCTTCTTTCTGATACTGTTGATGGGGATACTGTTTGAAAGGGTATACATTAATTCTGCGGGAGGGGGTAATCCGGGTGGCAGGAGCTTGATCCATCTTAGGGACCATTGGTCCTAAAGCCTCTTTTCAGAGTAAGGGTGGAGGGAGGGACAGGGCTTTGGCGGAAACCCTGTGATGAAGGATGGGGCGGTGGGATTAGGTTTGGGGCACATGGGGAGGGTAGGGAAGCACAGGGGCTGGGAGGGGGTGTGGGGGGCACAAGATAAACCAATCCTTGACATTTTGAGAACCAAAAGAGATGAGTACATGCAACTGAATTATATGGTCGTAGAATGGATAGAAACACCGATATTTGATGTGGGATAGGAAATGTAATATAGGATAACGTGTCTGCTCTTTTAAGGTATGTGGGCTGAATAACTATGGGAAGAGAAAACGGGTGGCAGCGGAGCTACGGGTGGCCCAACCAGGTTTGGTCTAAATACAAAAAACTCACATTCTGTGGTGTAAACGGAAGGTTTGAGCTGAATTTGGATACTCTGTACTGATGTGTACACAATAATCTACAACAAATCGAGGAGTAGCAGTTGTAGCTAAACACAGAATACAGGGGTCGGGAAGAGTTCTGGCAGATAAATAAGGGCATTGGGCTATCATTGAATGCATAATAGGTGTGTGTTCTACATCCAATATCTCTTCAAATATGGATCACATTTCAAGCTGTAGGGATAAATCATATCAAAACCAGGACTATTTGATGGAAGTTGGACATTAGATTTATTATGTAGTACCAAGGAGTACATATTTCACATTCTATCTGTTGTAGTGCATGCTCTAGGAGCATCCTTCCCCCATGAAAGCAAGAGAGTGTTCTCCTT
Source organism: Lissotriton helveticus (assembly GCF_964261635.1). Lineage (NCBI taxonomy): Eukaryota > Metazoa > Chordata > Amphibia > Caudata > Salamandridae > Lissotriton > Lissotriton helveticus. The sequence goes on from NC_136068.1 coordinate 447,384,975, forward strand.
CTCTAGCGTCCCACACTAAAAATATTGCAAAGGTATTATGTGTCTGTGTAAGTGCAATGTGAAATGAAAATATTTTTTTTTGTTTAAACTGGGCTATTTGCCACCACTTTTCCACACATCTTTTGGGGAGGATGCTCAAATATTTTGCAAGCAACGGGATACGACCTATGCAACTGGCCAATTGTATTTTAGAATTTTAAAAAATGACGATAATTCTGGACACTAGAAAAAGAAATTCCACATCCTGCCAGAGCCATTGCCCCAAAGTATTTGGAAATGCAACGTTTGCCATTCATCTTTCTGAATGTCCTTAATGGAGAGCTATGCACCCCTGTAAATGTTGAATCCTATTTTGCCGAGATCATTCCGCCTGGCACTGTGTGCTTGAAAATACCCAACTCACCACATTTTGCCAAAATAAATCCCCCCATTGTAACACATCGGCCCAGAACCATGAAAGAAGGCCCCAGAAGTATTTTTGAATTAAACTCTGAATATGGCTTCGCCCCCACTGTTCTTGTCTTAGACGCCCCCTCCCGAAGTTCAAGTCAGTCGCGCCCATACCTTGATCCTATGTTCCTCGTTTATCCCGGTTCTTTTAGGGCAATGACAAGCCAGGCAGCATTCTTTCAGCACAAAACACATTTGCACAGTACGTTCCGAGATGTTTCCTGTCATATTCTTGTTTTTTATTAGGGGTGGACAGAGAACTCCGCTCCGCCAGCGGAGCAGACTTAGCCAGCCACCCCCGCTCCCTGGCCCGGTCTCTGCTTCTAAAAGCAGCCAGGCCGAGGAGAGACTCCCTGGGCCCTGATGGACCCCCGTCCCCACGCCCAGACCCTCAGATAGCTAGCAGGTCTGAGGGGCTCCTGCACCCCGGGGCCCGCCGGACGGAGATCTAACCACAGGCCAGGTCCCAGCTTCCGAACCCTAGCCAGGCCCCTGTGGACCCCCGGCCCCAGCACCAGATGCTCGGCTGGTTTGCAGGACAGAGGCTCCCGCATCCCAGGACCTGCCGGACGGACACTCCGGAACCCACCGGATGGAGCTCAAGCCCCGGGCCCGGTCCCAGCTTCCAAACCCTAGCCAGGCCGGCGAGAGCCTCCCGGGTCCCGGTGGACCCCTGTCCCCAGCACCCGGACCCTCGGCTGGCTTGCAGGACAGGGGACTCCCGCACTCCGGGACCTGCCGGACAGAGCTCAAGCACTGGGCCCGGTCCCAGCTTCTGAGCCTTAGCCAGGCTGGGGAGAGCCTCGCGGGCCCGGAGGACCTCCGTCACCAGCGCTCGGACCCTCGACAGGCTTGCAGGACAGGGTTTCCTGCACCCTGGGACCCGCCGGACGGAGCTCAAGCCCCGGGCCCTGTCCCAGGTCTGAGCCCTAGCCAGGCCAGGGAGAGCCTGCACAGGCCCCGATGGACCCCCGTCCCTAGAGCCCGGACCCTCGGCTGGAACCAAGGAGGGTTAAGCCTATCACACATCCTCCCCCCGCCGGTCTGCCTGGGGATCCCATTTTCCTCAACTATTAAGCCCCCAGATAGAGGGGGCTTACAGAACCCTGGGGAAGGACAAAAGTAGGAGTTGCCGGGTGGCCATCTGGTTACCCGGCCCACAAGGCCATCTGGTCACCTGGCCCGCAGGGCCATCTGGTCACCTGGCCCGCAGGGCCATCTGGTCACCTGGCCCGTGAGGCCATCTGGTCGCCCAGCCCACAGGGCAATCTGGTCGTGCAGCCAGGCGACCAGATGGCCAGGGTCGACCCAGCGCCAGAAGGCCTAGGAGGGTGCCATACCCAGTCGCCCTTGCAGTCCGACAACGGCGAGGGGGGCTAGATGCTCCGAGGCCGCGGCTCGGGAGGCTCCTTCCCCGGGGCTGACCGCCTCCCCGTTCAACTCGCATGGGAGCAGTGGGAAGGAGAGGCCAGGCGGCCCAGGCCATCTGGTCACCCTGCCGACTTCAAGGGATGGTGGCCCCCATCCTCGCATCCCGGTGGGGCAGGGAAGGAAGGGGGAAGCCCCCATGCCGGAGGGCACGTGGTGGAGGCAGCCTCCTGCCTGCGTTACACCCTCAGCCTCCCTCCCGGCGGAAGAGGGACGCAACCCTGGGTGTGGTGGAGGAGGGAATCCGCAGGCACCCACGCACGAAGAGACAAAAGCTTGGCTCAGAGAATGACTTTCAATAGATCGCAGCAATGTAGCTGCTCTGCTACTTACGAACCCCTGACCCAGAATCTACGAATGATTTAGCACCGGGTGTCCCACGAACATGCGGTGCACTAAGGGCTATAGAGGCGGCCCCCTTCTGTCCGTGCTCCGGTCCCCGAGCGAGTGTCTCTACGCACCGGCCCCCGAGAGAGGCCGGCTATCCCAGGCCAACCGAGGCTCCACGGCACTGTGGTATCGTTACGGTGTAGGGGTATTCTGACTTAGTGGCGTTCAGTCATAATCCCACAGATGGTAGCTTCGCCTCATTGGCTCGTCAGCCAAGCACATACACCAAATGTCTAAACCTGCGATTCCTCTCATACTGAGCAGGATTACTATTGCAACAACACATCATCAGTAGGGTAAAACTAACCTGTCTCAGGGCGGTCTAAACTCAGCTCACGTTACCTATTAGTGGGTGAACAATCCAACGCTTGGTGAATTCTGCTTCACAACGATAGGAAGAGCCGACATCGAAGGATCAAAAAGCGACGTTGCTATGAAAGCTTGGCCACCACAAGCCAGTTATCCCTGTGGTACCTTTTCTAACACCTCCTGCTTGAAACCCAAAAAGTCAGAAGGATCGTGAGGCCCCGCTTTCACGGTCTGTATTCATACTGAAAACCGAGATCAAGCGAGCTTCTGCCCTTCTGCTCCACGGGAGGTTTCTGTCCTCACTGAGCTCGCCTTATGACACCTGCGTTATCGTTTGACAGGTGTATCACCCCAGTTAAACTCCCCACCTGCCACTATCCCTGGAGCGGGTCACACCCAGCAGGCGCAGTGAACTTGGAGCCAGAAGCGAGAGCCCCTCGCTTCACCTGGTCCCCGGCTGAGAACCCCCGGCCCGGGAGGGGTGTTCCGTCATACCCTGCCCCTAGTAATCTGGAGGAAAGCTTCCCCTCTTTCTGGTAACCCGTGTGCACCGAATGATGGAGGGGACCCAGGGCGCAGAGGCACCCGACCTCCTGGAGCCCTGGCTGGGATCAGGGAGGCGGACGAGCTTCATCTGGACTTCCAGGCCGGCCCGGCCATCTGGTCGCCCCATTGGAAAGCATTGCGTGCGACCAGATGACTGAGGGGGGAAAAGGCGCGACCAGATGGCCGGGCCGGGCCCTTGCAGGGCTCGGGGACCCCGGCTGGGCCTCAGGCACGGGTTGACCGCCGGAGCTTTCAGGTCTGGGGGAGGACTGCCCAGGACCCATGGTGTCAGGTTTCTCCTCCTTGCACCTGCATTGTATGTGCATATGTAAGGGTAGGGGCGGAGGAGAAGGACGTTTAGAACGGAAAGGGGGAAAGAACTACATTCCCCAGAATCCCCGGCACGGGTGAAGTACTTGAGCATTGTTCTCACGCATCCTGTTGCGTGTTATTCCAGCATTTCCGGAGTTCGTAGTTGGTGGAGGTCGAGTAACGCTGCACGTCGCGGTTGCTTGACGAGTCCGTGCAGGAGAGCAGCCGGAGTTCCTCGGCGGGTGCCATTGCAGGTAGAACAGTGCTTTTGGCGCGTCGCGTCAGCAGGCGATCGCCTGCTTCTGTGCCTCTCGTTTTTGGTTGGACATCAGAGGAGCGGAGCGCTGTGGTGGTCAGCCACACGTTACCGTTCTAACAGCCCCGAAGTGGTGTTAACTTCGGCAAGGACTGGAGAGATAAGCCAGTTTTCTTTTGTGCCTTGGGGAAAGGCTACTTGGTGTTTCAGTGCGGGGCGCTGTGGTGGTCTCAACTACGCGTCACCGTGCGCTGCTGTTTATATCTGCAGTGACAGTTGCAGCTTGTTTTATGTTTAATCCTTTATTGGTTCTACACAGCAAACAAACTACGTTTTGATACCCTGTTGGGAAGGGTTAATAACTAGGTCCTTACCTTATGCTGCACAGAGCGGAGTGTTGTGGTTCTTGCTTCCCACGCACTACCGTGATCTGTAAATAAGGATATATTGCACTTCTTTCATCCTTGAGGAGATCTTTTTCCTTGTCTTTGCACAGCCCTATGCTGTGCCTCCATGGAATCCAGTTATGGCGTCTCTCGCCTGTATTCATGGTATGTGTACCTACAGGGACTAACCACTTGATGTTTTTGTGCCCTTGGAAGTGTGTTTTGTTTCTGACCTATGATTGTGTTTTCAATCGGATCCCGTGGAGCAAAGCCTGACACATGGAGCCCGTCCCGGGCACTTTGCCACGTCCCCAATCCCAGCCAGGGCTCTAGGACAACACCTCCCCTATGTCTGGGGGGGACAGAGGGGAGGTGTTGTCCTAGAGCCCTGGCTGGGATTGGGGAAGCGGCGAGCCCTCATCGGGACTTCCAGGACGGCCCGGCCATCTGGTCGCATTGCGTGCGACCAGGTGGACGAGGGGAAAAGGCGCGACCAGATGGCTGGGACCGAAAGGACACCCACATGCCCGACCGGAGCCTTCGCTGTAGGGCTCTCACCTGCCCTTGCAGGGCTCGGGTCTGCTTCCCTGGTGGCTCGGGGACCCTGGCTGGGCCTCAGGCATGGGTTGACCGCCGGAGCTCTCTGGTCCGGGGGAGGACTGCCCAGGACCCATGGAGCCCGTCCCGGGCTCTTTGCCACGTCGCGAGCCGGAGGAGGGAGCCCCCGGACGGAGCGGAGTTGTTGTCCTGGCATAGCCCATCTGGTCCCTGGCTGAGAACCACCAGCCCGGGAGGGGTGTTCCAACATACCCTGCCCCTAGTAATCCGGAGGAAAGCTACCCCTCTTTCTGATAACGGTTGCACACCAAGTGACGGAGGAGACCCAGGGCGCGGAGGCGCCCGACCTCCTGGAGCCCTGGCTGGGATTAGGGAGGAGGACGTGCCCTCATCGGGACTTCCAGGCCATCCCGGCCATCTGGTCGCCCAATTGGAAAGCATTGTGCGTGACCAGATGGCTGAGGGGAAAAGGCGCGACCAGATGGCGGGGACGGAAAGGGCACCCCTGCCCGCTCAAGCCTTCGCGGTAGGGCTCCCGCCTGCCCTTGTAGGGCTTGGGGGCTCTGCCCCAGGGACCCTTGTCCCGGGCACACAGACACTTGGCAGGCCACAGGACGGGAGCTTTCACACCCCAGGCCCTGTCTGAAACCCAGGTCCCGGGGCAGGTCCCTGCTTCTCAACCCAGTCAGGCCGTGGAGATCGGGGAGCCTGCCGGGGCACGAGGGACCCCTGTCCCGGGCACATGGACTCTCGGCTGGCCGCAGGACGCGGGCTTCCACACATTTTTTCCATAACTCCTCGTAGTAGGGTTACGCCAACTCTGCTCACCCATATTTTTTATATCTGCCCTTCATGCAGCAGGCTTCATCGCTCCCTCGTTTTCCCGCCTCCTCTGCTTCTTCCCTCGCCTCGTGTCGTACGTATATCGTATGACAAAGAAGAATCGGGAAAATCCAGAATCATGGCTTGTGGGAAGATGGTAATTTCCCCAATTTCATATATTGAAAAATATATATTTTTAGTGAGCCAATTATCATTTACTTTCTCCCTTTGTATTTCCATCAAGAGGCGCTGAAACTTAAAAAAATAGCAAAACATCGATTTAGGGCATGAGAGTTACAGCTTTCCCATTTTTAATCCTATTTCATAAATATTTTTTGAGTCTGGAATTGCCCTTAAGAGCGCAAAAAATTGGATTTAGACTCTCAATTTTGCAACTCTGAGTCACAGAATTATAATTTTGATTATTATGATTTTTTACGAAACCTGAGCAGGGTGATAAAAAGAAATCTACTGTTTGTCTTTAAGCATAACTGTATGAGGAATTAAAGTTAGCTTAGAATTTTGACTACAGATTATCATCTATTTTAATGTCTTTTCATTTGAAAACATCATGGGGATGTGACTGATATGACCCAGGATTGTGGGGTTTCCTTCTGTCACTGTTTTTGAATTGTGCTTGTTTCTATTTGGAGGCGTTTTGGAATACAAACTTTCATTATTATTAATAGCCCTGATGAAGTTCCTATGGAATGAAACGAGTTGTCTGATGTCCAAACTCTGATTATTGTGAAGAATAAAAGAACTTTATGGACTTATTTTAGTGATATTGACTTCTTCTCTGGTGCACCCTCTACAACGGAAATATCTAATTATAAAACGTATTTGTAAAGCTAATAAGTCTTGCCTTTGGGATTTATTGGCTTTGCCAATGCCTTTTAGCCATTCTTTACAGCATCTGCAGGATGCTGTGGTGAAAAGCTAAAAAAAAAGGCACAAGGATGCTTCGGCGTCATTTTGTAGGCATGCACGTGCTCTGTAATGTATCAGTAAAAAAAAAAAAGAAATAGAAGTAGCAGCATTGTAAAACGCTTTTAAGGCAAACGGGCTGGCAGCAATCTGCTACCTGATCTCCGCACACAAAAAACAAAATACATTTTTAAAAAGACAGTGGGTAAAGCAGCAACTGGAAGCTAGAGTGTGGGAGGTAGAGGTAGCACCGGAGGGAAATGCAAACAAGTGAGAAAGAAACATGAGGGGAAAAGCATGCAAGCGCAACACAGACGAGGTGGGGGAAAAGCACACAGGCAAGAGAGAGCAACAAAGTAATGCCTGACGGGATAGTAGCGGAAGGACACAAGGAATGGCTCGGTTACCTACCGGTCACCCTCATTACTCGGAGCCCAGGACTTTCCTGTCGCAGGCCTTACCAAGTTAGCAGTTCCCATGCTCGTCAGAACACCATTCCCTAGCTGAATAAAAACGTTCCTCCAAGATGGCTACAGATTATCTAAAATACCAAAAAGGAAGAATTAATATCCTGGCATAGCTAAGCCAGGAAAAATATATAAAACTGAAGATCCAAAATCATATAAACAGGTGGCAGGACCGGGTCAGGACTCGGAGCAATGAATATTACCAGTATCTGTAATGTATCAGTAAAAAAAAAAGAAGTAGAAGTATTGTAAAACGCTGTTAAGGCAAACGGGCTGGCAGCAATCTGCTACCTGATCTCCGCACACAAAAAAGCAAAATACATTTTTAAAAAGACAGTGGGTAAAGCAGCAACAGGAAGCTAGAGGATGGGAGGTAGAGGTAGCACTTGAGGGAAATGCAAACAAGTGAGAAAGAAACATGAGGGGAGAAGCATGCAAGCGCAACACCGAAGAGGTGAGGGAGAAGCACACAGGCAAGAGAGAGCAACGCCAAGATAGATGGAGTAGAAGCGAGAAGTATATGATGGAGGCAGCTGGAAAACACATGCACTCTAATGAAGTGCTTAACCAAAAAGAAAAAAAGTAATGCCTGATGAGAAAGTAGCGGAAGCACACAAGGAATGGCTCGGTTACCTACCGGTCACCCTCATTACTCGGAGCTCATTACCTCCACGTCCGTCTTCTTGTTGCAGTCCTTACAAAGTGAGCCAATACCTAAGCAAAGCAAGGTTGATCATAATACAAGAGAAATTACAAAACACTATCCAAATACTGCATGTATAATTGTAATAAATAATGATTTGGGAATCAAACATCATGTACAGAAGACAAAACTCTGGTGCCAAAATCTGCTAATGCCTCACCCCGTCCTTGAAGATGGTAATGCGTCATGAAAGTGTGGGAGGAAGCCCAATTGGCTGCACTGCAAATGTCATTTAATGAAACACCTTAACCCCTTCCATGCTGATGACGAGCTCAGCTCGTCATCAGCGTTACCTACCGTGTGCTGATGACGAGCTGAGCTCGTCATGTAACGCGGTAATTCTAAAAATGCCGCATACCATGGGAAAAACGGCTTCACGCATGCGGTTAAACATTGCCCATGAAGAAGCCTTGTCCCAGGTAGACTTAGATTGGACGGAAAAAGTCAGACTGACTTTTGAAACCTCATAAGCTTACATAATTGGCAACCTAATCCAGCTTAAAAGAGTTGACGACAAGGGCTTTGATGCAAGACCAAATGTAACAAACAATGAATGAGTCTTACGAAAGGAAGGAGTGCGTTGAGGATAAACAGAGATAGCTTGATGTACATGTAGAGAATTACTATTCTGTACATATAAAGAGGTTGGATTGGAATAAAAAAAATGGTAAGACAATGTCCTCTTTGCTGTGGAAATGAGAAAAAACTTTCAGAAGAAAAAGAGGACTGGGCCTTAGAAAAAACCTTGTCATTACAAAGTCGCAGAAAGGGAGGAGAAGGAAGAAGAGCACCTATCTCTTCGATTTGCCAACCCAAACAAACAGCGACTTGGAACAGAAATCTTAGCTAAACGAACTTAAGGCCCAAAAACTGGAAGGGCTCAAAAGGACTGAGCATCAAGGCATGGAGAACTAATGGGAGGTTCTAGGATGAAACAGTATAGCGGTTAACTGGCCTCTGCAAAATTAAAGATCTCAAAAGCCATGAGACAAGCAGAGAAATGGAAGCAACCTGTGCCTCCGAAAAACCAGAATTGCAGCCCATTAGGAATGAATCATTTAAACAACCAAACCCAAAGCGAAATCACCCTTTAAGAAACATCCATAATTCTGAATTCATCACAAGAAACAGGAGATATAGGAGAATTGACACCAAGTTTTTAAGTTTCGCCAATGGCAAGCATAAGCATTGCTGGTAGAAATGTTCTGGACAATTGAATGTATTCGGCCATCTCTGAAAAACAGCTCTGAGCCAGAAGGGTTAGCCTCTCAAATGCCAGGCCCCAGACAAAGACGTCTGAGGGAATCTGTCTGAAGCTCTGGAAGTCTCAATGGAGAGGGATACATTGGAAACTTCTAATGGGATTGAACGTTAAGATCCAGAAGATGCAAAGGAAGCCCTGGCCTTCTGGGACACTCTGGGACCACCAAGAGAACCTCCCCATGATCCTGCCGAATTTTCCTTAACACCTTGTCGATTAATGGGAAGGAAGGAAATCCACGGAGAAGACCCAGAGGCAAGGAGATGGGCAAGGAATCGCAAGCCCAGACCCTACTAGAGGTAGCCAGACTGCAAAAACGAGGAAGAAGAGAGTTTGCTTTTGTGGTGAAAAGATCTAACAATGGAAGGATGAACTTTTGGACAAGTTGATTGAAAAGATTTGGACAAAGGCAGCGAGGAATTGAGGAGGGACATTTCCGGTTCAGGCAGTCTACAGGCCCATTCTCCTTCCGTGGGATGAAACAGATGTCTCTCAGCCCAACAGCTGATCTTCAGCGAAACGAGATGTAGCTGGGGAGTCCTACCCTCTTGCCAATTTACATATGCCCTGACAACCTGATTGTCTGTCTGACTGAAATATTTGTAATAGAAACAGAGAAAACCAAAGGAGAGCCTTCCACATAGCTGCTAGCTCCTTCCAGTTTGAAGATTGAAGCTGTTTTAATGAGTTCCATTTGCCCTTGGTCTGCTGACCCTCCTAAATTGCTCCACACCCCACTGGCAACTGTGGTGATGATTGAGGATGGAGGAGGAATCAGAAGGAATCCCTTGTCTAGAGTCTAAGGAGAGAGCCACAATTGAAGTTCCAGAGAAATGCCAGACCTCATTTGGTTAAGAGCTTGGTAATTTTGAGACAGGGGGTTCCAAATCTGTAACAAGGGGTGGATTAAGAGTTACAAATGAGACCAGCTGCACAGAAGAATGACCACAGCCAAAGCCATTTCTCTACGGCTCTGCAACCAAAGCCTCGCTGGATGAGTAGAATGAGATAATAGGAAGGACAGATGAACATCAGGGTTTCCTTTCCGTCCTCGATAAAGAAGACCTTCCCTCTACCTGCCTGAAACAAAGTTCCCAGTAACGGCAGTGTCTGAGAAGGCTGGAAGTACGACTTCTTGTAGTTGAGAAGGAATCTGAAACTCATTAGAAAGTTGCAGGCCCGTTCACATGATCTGTTGCCTTAGGAAGAGAACAAGATGCAACCAGCCATTCATCAAGATAAGAGGATACCTGAATACCTTGAGAATGTAAAATACCCCTCAAAGTTGCCAAGAGCTTGGTAAAAATTCTCGGAACTGAGGAAAGGCTGTAAGTCAGGACCTGGAACTGATGATAGTTCCCGTTGATGACAAATCACAAGAATGTCTTGTGCGTAATTGAAATTGACACATGCAGAGATGTATCCATCATGTCCAGGGAACCCAAACAATCTCTTTGATTGACTAGTTACAGGTTGGGCTCCACTGTCACAGTCTTGAACAAAGGGTGAGGAATGAAATTATTCACCCCCTTTGAGGTCCCGAACTGGGTGATAGCCTCCTGATGCCTTTTTTCACAAAGAAGAGAATGTAATAAAAGCCATGATCCTGTTTCACTGGAGAGACTGGCATGATTGCAGACTTTTCCTGAAGGAGATGAACTCCAGACAGAAGAGCTTATCAGCTTATTGGATGCCTTGTCAGAGGAGTTTGACGAAAGCTGTCATGAGGCAGGATGGAAAAGTCGATGTGATATCCCTTTGAAACTATCTGAAAAGCACAGGTATCTGTTATTCAATGATCCCTTTCGTTTCAAAGAGCAGCAATCAACCCCCCTCCACTGAGATTGTGGCATTGCCAGGCTTTTGGAGGAGCAGAAGTTAAGGAACCAGATGGGTGGAACTAGGATTTGTCATTGGCAGGGGCCCCCCGCCATGACACCTAAAGGGCTGGATGAAGGTTTTAACAGAGGAAGGACCAAAAGCTCTGCCCCATGAGTATTGACTATCCACCTTCACTGTAGGTAGCACATCCTTTGCAAAACCATTCAAGGGATACTACTTTGAGAGAAAAAGTGGAAACAATGATTTGTTAATGTCCTTCCACTCATTGGTGATGATGACCATGTGCCCACTCTATGAAGAAGTAATGATTTTGGATCTGGCTGATAATATTTCATAAGGAAATCCTCCTCATTAGTACTTGCTTGTAGCATAGGCAAATCCAGATTTTCCTTAACATGTTGAAAGATCTCAGCTAGTTTTGTGCCTTAGACATAGCAACCCTGCTTGTCTTCCTTTTCTAGATCGTCTTGAGGGGCTTTATCCTGGCAAGGTATTTTTGAAGAAGATGGTGCTGCAGAATCCCTCGCTATAAAGGCAGCCTCTACTGTTGCCTCAATGATCAGCTGGTTGACTGCAAAGAGGGGGAGCAGATGAAGATCTAGCTTTCTCCTCCATTACAGCGTATAACAGCACACCAGCAGGTAACAAAGCAAAACGTCCTGCTTTTCCGGTTACCAGGATAAAAAATCTCTTGGCTACCAAAATCTCGCTGTAGCCGGCATTTTAAAATCAGGCCGTGTCCAGAAATATCCTACAGCAAGCAAATGAGGATGACAATAAAGCCAACCATTGGTAAGCAATGGGCTGACTTTAAGCCTAGTGCAAACTGACAATGGGCCTTTTCGCAAAGCAGTTAGCTTGTGCTGCCTGATAGGCAAGGCCTAAAAAGACTGAAATGAGCGTGCAAAATTGGTTCTAAAATGCCTTGAAAACCCCCATAATTTCAAGGGGCCCAGGGGTTTCTTTTTTTTTGTTAAATCTTTTTATTATTTTAAAACCATGAAAAAGAGAATAGACACATCCGGCACCATACATTCATAGACAATAACAGATTGGACAGATACTTTGACAGGATAGACTTGGAGCAACAGAAGAGTCCCTGATGCGCCTGCGTTGATAAGTCCAAAACAGATATTGCAACAATACAATAGAGAAACAGTTTAAGCAGAAGCCATCTAATCCCGCCCACACCATATAATCAGGATAGTAGAAGAAGCGTGGCCACCGGACATTGGAATTTAAAAGTAAGCAGGATATGTCACCAACTATACTAAAAAGAAAAGACCAAGAAAGACTAAGGAAAGAGAAACCAAGAGAAAGAAACACTAAGAAAATAATAAACTCATCCCCCCACCCTGCACCCCTGCATATGGCTGTCGCCTAACCCCAACTAGCAGCGTGCCTGTCGCCCCAACTAACTAGGTTCCGAAGATGGAAAAGAGAAAAAATGGGGGAGGGCATATCCGTATGGGCTCCCAGCCCCCTTCCCCCCCTGCCAGAGACAGGCACCCCCTATAGTAAAAATACAAGTGCATCAGAGACAATAGTAGAAGAAAATTAGGGGGAGCTGTAATACACCGCCCAGCCTCCCATAAGTCCAACAGTTGCAGATCGAACACCCATTTGAGCCAAACCAACCGTCTCGGTCAATCGATCTCAGCCTTGACCCTTCCGAACAATCACGCGAACCCCTCCCAGCAAGACTAATATGCCGACAAGAGAATCAAACACAAAAAGGGATCTAACAAAAATCAGTCTGTTACTACTCGTAATCTGTGAGTCCACGAGAACTTCAGCTGCACAAAAAAGCTCCCTCCTGGATGGATAGTCACAATGCAGTTTTTCCCGCAATCGTACAGTCACCAAGGAGGGAAAGGATGAAGACAAAGTGGAAGAACAGTCAACAACAAACATCTCCGGGAGGGGAACGTCGATCGATACATCCACAGTCAGCAATGATGGAAGGCTTAACGACATGCTCATGACCTCGGGAATACAGTTCTCCAGAGCACCAACCGAGGGTTTCGACACTTGTTTCCTCACGGGGTCCTCGCACAGAATCAAAATGGCCGTTGCTTGAACCGCAGCCGGTTGCAGTTCCTGCAGTGGGACAGGGTCCGGTTCCACAAACACCATCTCAGATAGGCCCGTATTCATTTTGTGTATCAAGGCATATGCGAATGAAATGCCCAGATCGCTGCCAATACTGACATCAGCGATGGCTCATGCTCCGTGTGGTCCATTATCTCTCGCCCGGTACCAATCATAATCACCTCCCCCGGTGAATCTGGTATCCCTGGGGGGAACAAACAGGATCACGAACGGGCGGCGTCGGAGGGTGACTGTTCGTTATATGGGGCAGTAATTCGCCCGTAGACACCACGGGCGAAGGCCCCCACCCACCGAACCCCGGCGGGGGCCAAAACCGGGTCCGCGGGACGGGGACCTCCACCCACAGTCGATATCTTGCCGAGTCACTCTTCCCTCGATGTTAAGTAGTCAAACGATCGCCGACAAATCCGGGTGAAAAAAAAAACCTCCACTTCGATAGACCGGACCCTGCTTGAATCACTCGGCCGATGTTGAACTGCAACCCGGCTATGCAGATACTCGAGGCCCCGGCTGCCCGCTGGACTAGGCCACAAACTTAGACTCGACGCAACTCCGTCAAACAAGCCGATCAAAATTTCAGGATTACACCATCGGAGTGCGGAACAGTTCATCTACACGGAGGTAGGGCATAAAAACAGGATAATTGACAGGATCATCTGGCAGGATACGGAGGTCAGCGGAGCCGGGAGCCTAAGCAGCCATCTTGTTTCCTAGCGTAGCTCCTCCCCGCCCAGGGGTTTCTTAATATGAAAAACAAGTTTGATGTGGAGAAAAAGTTAGCTCCTTACACTGAAAACCTAACTGTAAACCAGTTGTATATCCATCAGTGTCTTAAATGTTATGAAATCTATAATTTTAATAGATTTATATGCACAAATTATAGGTTTTGTAAAAATTATTAACTTGAGAACTATTGTAGGTGTTAAGAATTGTAAATGTACTTCTTATGATTTTGTAAATCGGAATCTGCTTTAAAAATCCACTCATGTATTTCCTAAATAATGATGTCCGTTTCTGACAAACTGAAAAAAAGTCCTGAACAGGATGTTTTCAAAGCAGTTTTCTACATTTCCTAAAGTCAGCAGAGTGCTCCAGGAAATTTAAACCTGATAACAAACAAACAGTTTAATGAATCACGTGCTCTCATGAATTGCAAGCAACTTTTTTTGTTACAGCTAACTTCATTCACATGTAATCCCTCACCACAAACATTTCCTCGATTTTGTATAAAGGCACCAATATATCAGCGAAACCTAGGTAATGATAATCTCAGAGAAGGACAACACTCACTTCTTGATCTTTAATAAATCATACATTTTATAGTCACCAAAAGCTAGAAGAAGCAGCACTCTATGGCCCTGATTACAAGTTGCAAAGTACTCGTGGGGTGTAAACGCCGCATGCAAAATGTACATTGCTGCACGGTAACAGTGCCATTACCATGCAATTGTGAGTTAAACCCCATGGAATATACTCTAAGGAGGATGTCTATATATGCTTCGGCCTCTGTTTGATGTCGGGTAAAAGAAGAGGGTGTGTGGAGTAAGGGAGGAGGCCAAGCTAAGTTCTGGCATGAGAAAGCTAAGTTCTGCCATGAGAGAGCATAGTGTGCTCCCGCTGCCAGAAAAAAACATGCTGCTGCAACCAAAGCCCATTCCATTTCCCTAGGCAGAATTACTGCCTGGCAAATTCGGGTGTGGCAACACCCAGGAAAACTGACTGTGAGATCACCTGCCCTCTAGGAATCTGAAAGATCAGAATTGTATACTTTAACCCCTCGCTTCTAGACTCTCAATCAGGGCTAATGTGTAATATAGCTGGCAAGTGGTATCATGGCATGTGTGGCACCTTCATCAAGCACTTGCCTTTTAGACAACATTATTTTACATTCTGGGACACGTTTTATTAATGCCAATGTAAGCTTGAAATGAAGAGACCTCTTCAAAGCCAGGACTGTCTAGAGTTGTCTAACATGACATGGTCCAGTTGTTGCAGTGATCGAGACAGGAGCGTCATTGTGTGTACAAGTTCAAAGGCTCTGTACCACGTGAGGAGACTTGTGGTTAAAAGGTATAACAAGCATTTGCAATGGAATCGGTCTCCCCTTTTGGACCTTATAAGTATTTATCCTTGCAGCACATTATCCTGGGTGCTGCAACCACCGGCTCAAATTGAGCAGAGGGAGCAACAAGGGAGGGATGAGAAGCCTGGAGGGAGAGGGGAGGTAAGAGAGGCCTGGAGGGAGAAGAGACTAACATAGGATGACGAGAAGCCTAGAGGAAGAGGGGAGCAAAGAGGGAGGGACGAGAGGCCTGGAGGGAGAGGGGAGGTAAGAGAGGCCTGGAGGGAGAGGGGAGGGAAGAGAGGCCTGGAGGGAGAGGAGAGCAGCAGAGGAGGGGCGAGAGGCTTGGAGGAAAAGGAGAGCAGCAGAGGAGGGATGAGAGACTTGGAGGGAGAGGGGAGCATTGAGGGAGGGAGAATTCCCATTGTTTTGACATCCAGGAGTTGGGACGCACAATGTCAGCCCCTTGAACTTGAGAACATCCTTGGCTCATGCAGATTAGACCCCTTTCTTGTCGGCTTCGGCAAAGTCACAGGTCACACAACACATCATGACCAATACCGAAATGAATACAACACAGGTAGTTTGTCGAAAGATGGCGGTGGGTGTATACAACCCACAAGTTTCTGTGCCAAGCAAGGCTCAGCTCCCCTCGAGCTCTGCCTCGAGCGTATCTCGGAGAATGGCTGACAGCCAGAGGGGTGGAGGGGGCGAGGTGCCCCAGCTGTGCATGTGCTGCCAAGGAACATTCCAACACTGCTGCCACTCTAGGCTGTGCCAACTCACATATGCGCTCCTCGGAGGAGGGGCGAACAATTCAGAGTGCAAATGGAGGGAGATGGGAGAAATTAGGGAGGGACGAGTGGCCTAGAAGGAGAGGGGAGCAGCAGGGAAGGGGTGGTGGGGGGAGAGGGGGCTACCTAGAAGCGTGTGTGAAAGATAAAGGGCGGTGTCCATGTATTGGGCATGGAGCTGATACAGGAAAATGCTCATTAAAAGTGAAGGCGAGGGGCGCTGAAGGATTAAAAATAACAAGCAGTAATGAAGGGTGAGGCACAGGGTAATTTCTCTAAAGAAGATTTAAGGGCTTCAGAGCAAGCCATGAAGAGCAGCATTTTTACTGCATGTTTACAATCGGTGCGCAGAAGACAATGTGGAAATCTACTACCAAAGCACAGGGATATTAAGTAACAGCAAGTGGCAATGAGAAGGATTAACAAGCAAAAGAGTCATGCCGGAAGTAGAGAGAGAGAGAGACTGTGGTGTAACATCCAGAACTGCCGAATTAGGACCTGGGGAGCCGATTTCGAGTCTCGGCAGTGGTAAAACTGTGCATTTAAAAATAAAAACTACATGACGATCGCCAGTAAAACGATGGCAGGAATGCGATAACCCCCCAAAAATATATATATCCAGCAGGCGATGTTAAGGTGACTTGGAGAAACCCTGGAGGTCAGAGGAGGAGTGGCGAGGAGTGACTCTGGGGAAGTACCAAACAAGCATTTCCAATGCAATAGGTCTCGCATTAGGAAAGTGTGAGCTATTGGTATTGTAAATGCAATTTTTTTAAATATGTGTTGGCTTTGAAAATATAAAGATTAATAGCATTGTTATTCACAAAGCCAATAGCTTACACTTTCCTAATGCGAGTCCTATTGGCTATAGCAATGCTTGTTGGTAGCAAGCAAGGACAGTGCTGTTGTGGTGCTGAGTGATGATGTGGTTGGGCTGAGTGATGTGGTGGTGTCCATGAGTGATGTGGTGGTGTCCCTGAGTTATGTGGTGGTGCCCCTGAGTGGTGCCCCTGAGTGATGTGATGGTGTCCCCGAGTGATGTGATGGTGTCCCCGAGTGATGTGATGGTGTCCCTGAGTGATGTGGTGGTGCCCCTGAGTGATGTGGTGGTGTTCCTGAGTGATGTGGTGGTGTTCCTGAGTGATGTGGTGGTGTCCCTGAGTGATGTGGTGGTGTCCCTGAGTGATGTGGTGGTGTCCCTGAGTTATGTGATGGTGCCCCTGAGTGATGTGGTGGTGTCCCTGAGTGATGTGGTGGTGTCCCTGAGTGATGTGGTGGTGTCCCTGAGTGATGTGGTGGTGCCCCTGAGTGGTGCCCCTGAGTTATGTGGTGGTGCCCCTGAGTGATGTGGTGGTGTCCCTGAGTGATGTGGTGGTGTCCCCGAGTGATGTGGTGGTGTCCCTGAGTGATGTGGTGGTGTCCCAGAGTGATGTGGTGGTGAAAAAGGTTGCTTTCATACTTAATAAATGAATGAGGGTCCACAGCTTTCTGTATCTTTTAAGCAGGAAAAAAACAAGTGATATCTTTTAAAGGGGGCTGATTTATAAAAGGGGGATATGGAATTAAAACTTAACAATTCGTTTCAGGATGCATAATCTCCGCTGTTCTGATATGTCTTGAATGCAAACAGTTGCTGCGTGCCCAAGTATTACGAACTCTGCAAATAACCTAAAACGTCCAGGCAGCCTGGTAGCTTTCCAGCCTGTATGAAGGAAAAGTGCTGCAAGCAAAGCGCCTACAACACGGCAAATAAGACACATTGGATTTGAAAGTGTGAATTAGTTGGGGCTTTAAGGATTTGGGCATGGGGGAACGAAGACATGAAAAGGAAGATGGCAGACAGCTAGTTAGGGGCCTGGTGGAGCTGTTGGACAGAACTGAACTTCGCCAAGGAAGTGACGGGCTGGATCATGAAAGATCGTGTCTGCCAGCAGCTACAAGAGTACACTTTTACCCTTGCTGCTCAGAGCGAGAAAGGGAGAAAAGGAAGTTCGTCAGGAAGTTCGGCGAGCTGTGCGCCTTTCTTTTCTTCTGCATGACTTGGCCAACTGAGTTTTTTCAATATTATATGGCTTTTTTAAGCAACGTGGCACGCTGGCAGAAGAAAAGAAAGGCGCGGACACCATTGTTGAAGATGAAGAGCCGCGTGCTGTGCTGCTTAAAAAGAACAAGCTCTCGGCATTGCTGTGGCGGGGGGGGGGTGTCTTGAATGCAAACTGTTGCTGCGTGCCCAAGCATTATGACCTCTGCACATAACCTAATACGTCCGGGCAGCCTGGTAGCTTTCCAGCCTGTAGGAAGGAAAAGTGCTGCAAGCAAAGCGCCTACAACACGGCAGATAAGACACATTGGATATGAAAGTGTGAATTAGTTGAGGCTTTAAGGATTTGGGCGTGGGGGGAACGAAGACATGAAAAGGAGAAAGGCAGACAGCTAGTTAGGGGCCTGGTGGAGCTGTTGGACAGAACTGAACTTCGCCAAGGAAAAGACGGGCTGGATCATGAAAGATCGTGTCTGCCAGCAGCTGCAAGAGTACACTTTTACCCTTGCTGCTCAGAGCGAGACAGGGAGAAAAAGAAGTTCGGCGAGCCGCGCGCCTTTCTTTTCTTCTGCATGACTTGGCCAACTGAGTTTTTTCGATATTATATGTTTTTTTAAAGCAACGTGGCATGCTGGCAGAAGAAAAGAAAGGCGCGGACACCATTGTCGAAGATGAAGTGCTGCGTGCTGATTAAAAAAATCAAGCTCTCGGTATTGCTGTGGCAGGGGAGGGGGGCGGGGGAGCGGCAGCCTTTGAAGCCTGATGCGAGGCACAGACAAATGGTGGTGCGCGCTGTGCACGCGAGGGGGGGTGGGGGAGCGGCAGCCTTTGAAGTCTGATGCCGAGGCTCAGACAAATGGTGGTGTGCTAGCGGCTTCCTTTCAAGTCTGCGGGGGGGGGAGGGGAGCAGCGAGCGCGTGCCCGGCACACATGCACTGGCCATAATTCGCATTCCAAAGCCCTCTTGGTAGGATTTTCTGGTGCCCCTCTATGTCTCTCGCCACAATGCGCAAGCGCATTGGCAGGCGAGACCTAAAAAACCAGGCACAGCCTCCTCCTGCGGGACAACCAAAAGAAATCTCTGGGAAGAGGTGTAGCACAGCGGCCAGGGCAACTGACTCCAGAACCCGGGGCACACGGTTCGATCGCCGGCAGCAGATCAGCCCAGCACCATGTGACTCTGGGCAATAGCTCGCTTAATCTTCCCGACGGCCCCCCAGAGCCTTGACACCCTCAGGTAATTGTTTGCGCTTTTCAAATACTGGACATTTACATTCGTGAAATCGCCATTTATTTAATTTATTTATTTATCTTGTATAGCGCAAACAGCTACCCAACAAAGGGTTTCCCGGCGCTGTGATTCAGTGATGAGTAATCGAATGACTGACTTAGATGTTGAAAAGCCAGGTTTTTAAGGCTTTTCTGAATTTGATGTAGTTAGCCTCTGAGCGTAGAGCTTGTGGCATGGAATTCCACAAGGAGGGACCAAGGTAGGCGAAGGATTTGCCTCCCATGCGTGACAGTTTTATTTTGGGAACAACACATTTATTAGCTGTTGCAGATCTCAGCGTCCTAGATGGAAGGTAACATTGTACAAGATTTTGTAAGTATTTAGGGGCTTTGTTTGTTGAGATTTTGTGCATGAAGCATAAAGATTTGAATTTGATTCTATTCTCAATTTTCAACCAGTGCAACTCACGTATGAGTTTGGTGGTGGGCGAGTGGATAGGAATTTTACCTAACAGTCTCGCGGCTGCATTCTGCACAGTTTGCAGTTTGCGGACTGTGGCTTTGTTGGACCCCAAATATAACGCATTAGCGTAGTCTAACCTAGATGTTATTAAGGCGTTAATGAC
Organism: Lissotriton helveticus; assembly: GCF_964261635.1. Classification (NCBI taxonomy): domain Eukaryota; kingdom Metazoa; phylum Chordata; class Amphibia; order Caudata; family Salamandridae; genus Lissotriton; species Lissotriton helveticus. The sequence continues at coordinate 447,404,497 of NC_136068.1, forward strand.
AGTTTTTTTAGTATGATCCGGTAGCATCCAGCAAATTTTCTTTAGCCACTTCAGGATGACAAAACAGGTGGCCGATGTTTTAATAGCTTGCTGGTGCATACTGAGTGTGTCATTGACAACAAAGCCTAAGTTCCGGGCCTGGTTGGTTGGAGTTGGAGAAGGGCCCATTTCAGAGGGCCAGTGCTGGGGTCCCCAAAGTTCTTTATTTCTTCCCAAATAATAAGTTCGGTTTTTTCACCGTTTAATTTCAGGAAGTTTTTTTGCATCCATCCAGCAATTTTCGTTAATCCTAAGCTTAGTGTGGAGGGATTATTGTTGCCTGATGGTGGAAGGGAAAAGAGAAGCTGAGAATCATCAGCATAAGAGAACATTATTAAGCCGGTCTCCTCAACTATTTTTGCGAGTGGGCTCATGTATAAATTAAAAAGTAGTGGACTTAAAATTGAGCCCTGTGGAACTCCGTGTTTGAAGGTGTAGGTTTCAGAACAAGCAGAATTGGAAAAGACTTGAAATGTTCTGTTTTCAAGTAAGGATTTAATCCAATTTAAGGCTGGGCCACAGATGCCAAAAGAGTGCAGAGTTTTTATTAGTACCGCATGTGACACAGTGTCAAATGCGGCACTGAGGTCAAGAAGCACCAGTGCCACTGTTTCACCTTTGTCTATCATCGAACGGATGTTTTCTGTCACACCTAATAGGGTGGTCTCCGTTGAGAAACCAGCCCGGAAGCCAGACTGATGGGGAGGTAGCAGGTCATGTATGGTTATGAAATGCGAGAGACAGCGATGGACATGTTTCTCCAGAATTTTGGCAAAAATAGAGAGGAGAGATATTGGTCGAAAATTCGAGGGTACCCTAGGGTCTGCATCAGCTTTTTTATAAAGTGGATGAATCATTGCGTGCTTCCAATCCTGAGGCACACATTTTTCCTGCAAGGAACTATTTAAAAGATCCGTAATAGTAGATAAAGCTTTTTTACTGAGTAATTTTAAAATGGGGCAGGGTAGAGGGTCATTTGGTGAGCCTGATTTTATCGTGTTTAAAAGGTCGGTGACAGTTTCAACGTTAAGCATAGGCCATATGCTTAGTGAGAGGGTGGGAGTTTTGCCAGAAATGGTATCTAAAGTGGCCTCTTGAATGCATGGTCTGTTAGAGGGAGAATTAAGTATATCACTGTGAGTTATGTCGTATTTGTTCTGATTTAGTTTGATGGCCTGATACATTTTATCAACTTTGTCTACAAAAAAAGCAGCTAGTTGATTACATTGTGTTTTATTTAAATCAGGTGGAGTTGGTGAAGTATTTGAGCCGGCCAGCTCTTTAACTGTTTTAAAAAGAGTTTTAGATTGGTTTAAGGCTGCAGTGATTTTAGTGCAGACAAAATTGGCTTTAGCTCTGCTACATAGCTTTTGGTATTGTGTTAATTGATTTTTATACTCATTTTTGGCTTCCATGGAGTAGGACTTTCTCCACTGACGGTCAGCGTTTTTACATTTGGTCTTTTCAAGCTTCAAGGAGTCGTTAAACCATGGGGCAGGTAGACGTTGATTTATGCCCTTTAACTTGGTCTTGGGCAGGCATGAGTCAATGGCTGCCAGGAGCCAGGATTGGATAGAGGCTGATAGATTTTGCACTCTTGAGTTAGTACATGGGATCGTGTCTTCTAGTAAAGTATTAAGAATGTTGATATCAAGTTTTTTCCATTTCCTGATAGTGGGGATTTGGGCTATTGGAGAGTTCTTAAAGGTTAACGTTTGAAATGAGAATTTGATAGGGAAATGGTCTGACCAAGGAATTGGCAGAGCCGGGAAGGTGTTCAAGTTATGAATATTTGAAAAAATCGGATCCAGCAGATGACCTGCATTATGTGTAGGGCCAGAGTTTTTTAGGCTTAGATTGAGGGACGCAAGGTTGGCAATAAGTTCAGTGGCCTTAATACAGTGCTCATTTTCCAGATGAAGATTTAAATCGCCAATAACTGTGAAATTGGCAGTGTTCATGGTGATGGGGCCTAGGAGTTCCGATATGTTATTTAACCAATTTGATGCTGTTCCAGGTGGACGATAAATGAGTGCACCGGAAAAGGTAAAGTTGGGGGAAAGTATAATTTTGAAAGTGGCACCTTCACACCCCGGAAAGGGGAGTTTTATAAACTCACAGGTATAGGTTTTTTTAAAGATCACTGCTATGCCTCCTCCTGTTTTATTTATCCTATCAAGGCGTATGATCGCATATGAATCGGGGAGGGCCATGGCCACATCGGGTCCGGAGCTTGCATGAAGCCATGTTTCGGTAATAAACAAAGCGTCAGGCGCCTCATCTATTAATAAATTAAAAATGTCAGTTTTGTGTCTGGGCAGGGAACGGCAATTTAAGCTGAAGAAAGTAAACAGCTTAGTATCAGAGTTAGAGCATGTCATATTTGTTTGGGTCTCAAATTGTTTAGTTCTAACAGAGTTTATTGCCAGTGAGCAGCCGTGGCAAATGTTATGATTTTTGTTTATTGGAGGAAGGAGCCACACAAAGGAGGGACACTTGCAGTAATAGATTAGTTTGAAGCTAGCATTTCTGGATGCCACAGCTAACAGCCATTGGCAATAGGTGGGTTTGCCAAAGCCCCACAGAGAGATACAACAGGGCAGTGCTAATGCTCACCCTAAAAAGAGTGTTTATACACAAACAGAAATTGACAAAAGTGAAAGAATACAAGTAATAGACCTCTGCTCCGTGGGAGGGAGCAAGAAACCAAAAAGCGGGATAAAAAACACGGATGACCCAGATACAAGCAAGCTTTTGGAAAGGACACGAGAACAAACAAATTAAAAAACCATGGGCAAATGTAAGCCCACAGAGTAGATCCAGCATAGTGTCTCGAAGAGACAGCGCATGCAATGCCTAGAGCAGACCTAAAAAGAATACTGGGGATTTAGATTAATTTTCCACCTACTCGATTTCGGCTCGTTCACAACAGCAAAAAAATTTAATCAAATGGCTGATATTTTTGGGTGAGAAAGATGACAGCTCTAACAAACCTATGGCTGCGTTCTCTGAGTTTTTTTTAATGTGCTCACCTCTGAGGACGGTATTGTCTTCCTATGATGAGTGTCCTGTTCTGGGCACCTATGTTTTGTAGTAATTCCTTCCCATTTCTCCTCGTTGTGCCTCCCTACGCCTCCTCTGGGGAGTCATAGCATTCAGACGAATTCCCAGGTTTATGATTTCTCGTAAATCTGGGAATGTGTCAGATTCTGTGGGTGTTGCGTGGGAACAAAGCAAACACAAGGAGATGATGGATGGAGCACTGAAACTTTTCATACACTCACCCCCAGCCACAGATCTGGGTTGAATCCATCATCATTCTTTAGCTCACTTCCCCACCCCAGATCAGGCACAGCTATATGCAAATCGGTCTTGACCCTGTGCCTCATGGGAACAGTCCTGCCAGAACTGCCAAGTCATGTCTTCTCTGGACCAGAAACAAACATTCCGGGACCGGTTCTGGCTAACAACCCTCATCAGCCAGGCTAGCTTGAATCCAGTGGCAAAGTGTGCAAGGGACCCACGTCTGGGCATACCCTGCCAACTTTGGGCGAACAAAGCAAACACAAGGAAATGATGGACGGAGCACTGAAACTTTTAAGACACTCACCCCAGTCACAGATTTGGGTTGAATCCATCATCGTTCTTTAGCTCATTTCGCCACCCCAGATCAGACACAGATATATGCAAATCAGTCTTGACCCTGTGCCTCATGGGAACAGTCCAGCCCGAACTGCTAAGTCATGTCTTCTCTGGACCGTAAACAAGCATCCTGGGACCGGTTTCGGGCTAACAGCCCTCATCAACCAGGCTAGCTGGAATTCAGTTGCAAAGTGAGCAAGGGACCCATGTCTGGGCACACCCTGCCAACTTAGGACGAACAAAGAAAACACAAGGACATGATAGGAGCAATGAAACTTTTCAGACACTCAACCCCAGTCACAGATCTGGGTTGAATCCATCATCGTTCTTTTGCTCACTTCGCCACCCCAGATCAGACACAGCTATATGCAAATCAGTCTTGACCCTGTGCCTCAAAACATGGCTCCAAGAAGCTGATACGGCAGTCGTGAATCTTGCACTTCCCCCTGAATATTCCATCTTTACACACAATCGGGCTTCTAGGGGTGGTGGCATTGCCGTAGCCGTAAAGTCGTGCTACCCTTGTGAATGGAGGGTGGTGGACTTAGTAGGGTGTGAAAGTGCTTTTTTTAGGATTTCTATCAGTCATCAGTTTACTTTGTCCGGTCTTCTAATTTATCGCCCTCCTGGCTGTGATACGGCTTTTAGAAAGGCTCTTCCGGAATGTGCCAGCTCTTTGGCTTTGGGCTGCGCTAACTTTTGCATTCTGGGTGACCTCAATCTTCATTTTGATTGCGGCCATTTGTCTACTATCAGTAGTACTCTGGCTGACTTGGAGGCTCTCCAGCTCAATCAATTGGTCATCTTCCCCACTCATGTGGGGGGCCACATTCTTGATCCTTTTTTTACCAACCTAACTGAGGCCAAGGTAGCCAGGCTCAGTCCAATTGCTTGGACTGATCATTTTTTTGTGAAAATCTCTCTTGTGACTAAAGAGCTCCCATTTAAACCCTTGGAAAGAGTAGTGTTTAAACGCCACTGGAAGAAACTCAAATTGGAGGACTTTCATCATTTCCTGGAGGTCAACCCACTAGGTTCGTACCTTAGTGTAGAATCGGGGTATGACGCATTTTGTGATTGGGTTTCTCGCGCTCTAGATGCTCTGATTCCCGCTGCCTGGACTAAATGCCGTTCCAGAGAACCCAGCCCATGGTACGACAGTTCCCTGGTGCCGTTAAAAAAAGCTTGTAAACAGGCAGAAAGGGATTGGCGGAAATCCTATGAGGCTGGGAAAAAAACTGTTTATTTTTCTAAAATTAAATTATATCACAGAGCGGTGTGTAGAGCTCGCGCTGCTTACTACTCCCAGGAATTCAGAAATAGTCCCAATCCGTCCAAGCTAATTTTCAAAGTCCTTAAGGACCTGACGGCCAAAAAAGCTACCGCGACAGAAATCTGCTCTGTGGATCACTGCGAAAATCTGGCTGCCTTTTTTATTGAAAAGGTTCAAGCTATTTACCGTGCTTTTCCCATCATCGAGCAGGTTGCTGAGCTTCCTAGTCCTTTATCGGGCATTGATGGAGCCTTAGTCTCACTGCCCAGTCTGTCGACGGAGACATTTACAAATTGGCCGCTAGAATTAAATCGGGCTCGCCAGATGATCCCTTGAGGCCTGCCCAGTTTAGAGAATCTGCTGCTGTCTGTCTCCCTCCGCCATCTCATCAATCTCTCTCTCGCCTCGGGTGCTGTCCCTAGTAAGTGGAAACAGGCTGTTGTGACACCTATACTCAAAAAGCTGACGTTGGACCCCCTTAAATTTGAGAGCTACCGCCCAATTTCTCTCCTTCCCTGGGCCGCCAAAATTGTGGAGGCCCACGTAAATGAGGTGTTGTCTGAACATCTTGTGAAGGCTTGCATTCTGGATCCTTCCCAGAATGGGTTCCGTGCTGGTCACAGCACTGAAACAGCCTTGCTCTCAATGACGGAACATCTTCGTTCTGTGCTCGACTCTGGTCAGACTGCGGCACTTGTACTACTCGACCTTAGTGCCGCGTTTGACACGGTCTCGCACAGGATCTTACTCCAACGTCTTCGGGCTGCGCTAACTTTTGCATTCTGGGTGACCTCAATCTTCATTTTGATTGCGGCCATTTGTCTACTATCAGTAGGACTCTGGCTGACTTGGAGGCTCTCCAGCTCAATCAATTGGTCATCTTCCCCACTCATGTGGGGGGCCACATTCTTGATCCTTTTTTTACCAACCTAACTGAGGCCAAGGTAGCCAGGCCCAGTCCAATTGCTTGGACTGATCATTTTTTAGTGAAAATCTCTCTTGTGACTAAAGAGCTCCCATTTAAACCCTTGGATAGAGTAGTGTTTAAACGCCACTGGAAGAAACTCAAATTGGAGGACTTTCATCATTTCCTGGAGGTCAACCCACTAGGTTCGTACCTTAGTGTAGAATCGGGGTATGACGCATTTTGTGATTGGGTTTCTCGCGCTCTAGATGCTCTGATTCCCGCTGCCTGGACTAAATGCCGTTCCAGAGAACCCAGCCCATGGTACGACAGTTCCCTGGTGCCGTTAAAAAAAGCTTGTAAACAGGCAGAAAGGGATTGGCGGAAATCCTATGAAGCTGGGAAAAAAACTGTTTATTTTTCTAAAATTAAATTATATCACAGAGCGGTGTGTAGAGCTCGCGCTGCTTACTACTCCCAGGAATTCAGAAATAGTCCCAATCCGTCCAAGCTAATTTTCAGAGTCCTTAAGGACCTGACGGCCAAAAAAGCTACCGCGACAGAAATCTGCTCTGTGGATCACTGCGAAAATCTGGCTGCCTTTTTTATTGAAAAGGTTCAAGCTATTTACCGTGCTTTTCCCATCATCGAGCAGGTTGCTGAGCTTCCTAGTCCTTTATCGGGCATTGATGGAGCCTTAGTCTCACTGCCCAGTCTGTCGACGGAGACATTTACAAATTGGCCGCTAGAATTAAATCGGGCTCGCCAGATGATCCCTTGAGGCCTGCCCAGTTTAGAGAATCTGCTGCTGTCTGTCTCCCTCCGCCATCTCATCAATCTCTCTCTCGCCTCGGGTGCTGTCCCTAGTAAGTGGAAACAGGCTGTTGTGACACCTGTACTCAAAAAGCCGACGTTGGACCCCCTTAAATTTGAGAGCTACCGCCCAATTTCTCTCCTTCCCTGGGCCGCCAAAATTGTGGAGGCCCACGTAAATGAGGTGTTGTCTGAACATCTTGTGAAGGCTTGCATTCTGGATCCTTCCCAGAATGGGTTCCGTGCTGGTCACAGCACTGAAACAGCCTTGCTCTCAATGACGGAACATCTTCGTTCTGTGCTCGACTCTGGTCAGACTGCGGCACTTGTACTACTCGACCTTAGTGCCGCGTTTGACACGGTCTCGCACAGGATCTTACTCCAACGTCTTCGAGAGGCCGGTGTTGAAGGCATTGCTCTCGATTGGTTCCGTTCCTTCCTTGCTGACAGGACCTTCAAGGTTTCCACTCCGCTGTTTGTGTCCAATTTCTATCCCCTGGAGCTGGGTGTGCCTCAGGGTTCATCGTTAAGCCCCACACTATTCAATCTATATTTGAGGCCGCTGGCTGCTGTCGTCAAGCAGTGGGGCATGACTATGGTCTCCTATGTTGACGACACGCAGCTGGCGGTCGCCTTGAGTGGGGATTCCGACCTTGACGCCCCCAGATTTCGGGATGGACTCTTGGCAGTAGCTAGCTGGATGAATTCCAACTGTCTCCAGCTCAATGCTAAAAAAACGGAGGTCATGATAGTGGGTAAGTGAACGGATCTTTGGGGTGACTTGTGGTGGCCTCCTGAGCTGGGTGTAACCCCGACCCCAGTCTCAGAGGTCAAAAACTTGGGGGTCTGGTTAGACCCTGCCCTCAGTTTTTGTGGCCACACAAAAAGAGTAGCGGCCACCTGTTTTGGTATCCTACGAGGGCTGAGACCCATTTTGAGGTTCTTTAATGCTTCGACTAGGCAGTTGATTATACAAGCATCTATATTATCTTGGCTTGATTATGCCAGCTCTCTGTTGTTGGGAGCCAACCAGGCTGAAATCGCCCGGATGCAACGTATCTAGAACGCTGCAGCCAGAGCCCTGGTGGGGTTACCGAGGTTCTGTTCTGCAGAGAGTACCATCCGCTCTCTACACTGGCTGCCTATGGCACAGAGGATTCACTTTAAGACTCTGTGCCTTTCCTTCAAGATCCTCAAGATGGCCTCCCCCCAGATTCTTGATAATCTTCTGAGGCCTTATGTGCCCTCGCGCCCCCTGAGATCCCTTAGCCAAAATCTGGTCGTGGTCCCTCGTTTCAGACTATGTAGAGCGGGAGGTCGCTCTTTCCGGGTCTTGGCTGCAAAACTGTGGAATTCTCTTCCCTCCCACATCCGTGAATTAGATGAGCTGCTGAAATTCAGGAGGGCTATCAAAACACATTTATTCCCTCATAGTTCTTAAAGTTTCAAATCTGTGCGCTTCCGCTCTCGTATTGCTGTGTTGTGTCTGGGTACCCTTCTTGAAGCGCCGGGACGCTTCTTGGCTGGGGCAGCTGTGCGCTATAGAAGTGTTTTTAACATAACATAACATAACATAACATAACATAACATCATGGGAACAGTCCAGCCTGAACTGCCAAGCCATGTCTTCTCTGTACCGTAAACAAGCATCCTGGGACCGGGTTCGGGCTAACAGCCCTATTCAGCCAGGCTGGCTTGAATCCAGTGGCAAAGTGAGCAAGGGACCCATGTCTGGGCATACCCTGCCAACTTAGGGCGAACAAAGCAAACACAAGGAGATGATGAACAGAGCACTGAAACTTTTCAGACACTCACCCCTAGTCACAGATATGTGTTGAATCCATCATCATTCTTTAGCCTACTTTGCCACCTCAGTTCAGACCCAGATATATGCAAATCAGTCTTGACCCTGTGCCTCATGGGAACAATCCAGCCCGAACTGCTAAGCCAGGTCATCCCTGAACCGGAAACAAGTATCCTGGGACCGGATTCTGGGGAACACCCACAGCAACACTCATGGAACGCCCCTTTCACACAAAGTGCTGCGTGTAAAGGGGCCGTATTAACAAGGAAAGTAAAAGTCACGCAGGATTACTTTTCATGTCCTTGTAAATATGGGGCAGCAAAATGCCCCGTTGCTGTGACAAAAAGTCAATAAGCCTCTCTATCTTCGAGGTCTCACTCAGATTATTATACTTCTTATGGTGATAAAATCAGTATAGTTAGGTATAGTAATAATAACATGTTCTATTAAATGTGCAGAGTACCAAAATAGCTTTTACTGAGCTGCTGTTTACAATGGGATAAAATATCCTTGATCTTGAACAAGTATTTTGCTCTATATGTGTTCTTTAAACAATCACGTTTAAAGCTTAAGCATTACCTGCTTATATACCTTTCTGCATATAACAAGAAAAGGACTAGCACATTATTCTGTCCAGCAGCATGGTGCTCAGTGCCGGTACATTACATAGAGAAGTTAGCACTATAGTTTGGTATGTTGACCTGTGTAATGTCAAAAAAACAAATTGAGGTGGGGACTGAAGCTGGGGCGAGGTGTGGAATGCAACTAAGCTGCCAGACACGTGTGAGAGTAGCTAGCGCACTTTGTGAACCTTGCAGACAAGGGCTGTCTTGGCAAAATTGTGGGGCTCGGAGTGTTTGGAAAGATGGCAGATTATCTGGGTGAGCAGTGGTGGCAGGAGGAGCAGGAGCCTACTGGCAAGGAAGCATCAGGTATTTGAAAATACGCGAGGCATGTGCAGTCAAGCATTTTCTGTAAAAGTCTGGCTTCTCTCACTGTGACTCTGATTGACTGGCATGTCATGTGTGCCAGCGTTTACAGTAGACCTCTTTAGTGTACATGAAAAACTTGAGAAAGTCTGTCATGTTAATATATTAATAAGCAGTCAAAAGACGTGCCAATTTACCAGTACCTACGAGGGTAACTATTAACTCCCCTGTGTTTTCATAGGAATTCTGTCCCCCAAGTACTCATCATTGTATCAGTGCCAGCTGCACGCAGAGTTGTCTCCATTTCTTTTCATCCTGGACAGCAAATAATTGTGCTACACTTTAGAAACGATTCGTATTCTGCCCACTAGCGGGCACTAATGCTACTCAACTGGATGCCGCTGTAGCATTTTCTACGCTACACATCATAGTGGAAGAAGCGTCAAAGTAAAAACATCCTATATTTAATACTTCGATCACAATTGTCCGAGAAAAGCTTTCTGACCGGGATGGGTTTAATTTGGTCTTTTATTAAAGAAAGCAATCTAAAAATAAAAACCTTAGCTATACACATACAAGATACAGGACAGTATTGTTGTATCTGATGTATACATTGATTTACTAAAATGCTACGGGCAGTGAAGTGATAGCATATGCTCCTTGACCCTCAATGACATCACAATAAGTGACATAATTTCACCATTAACCCTGGTGGCATCACAGTAAATGTCACATGGTCTTCAACAATGCTGGAATTACTGGCCGAGACTTCACTGAAGTTAAAAAATGCACAATAAATGATAGTGAAAAAGAGGATACTAAAGTAGCTAAATGAACAAAACTAGGCACGGCCACCTCCTGCGAAACAACCAAAAGAAACCAGTAGTGAAATCGCCATGGGAGGAAGGAGCCTCACAAAGGAGGAACAATTGCAGTAATAGACTAATCAGAAACCAGCATTTCTGAATGCCGCAGCTAACAGCCAATGGCAATAGGTGGGTTTGCCAAAGCCCCACAGAGAGCTACAACAGGTCGTCACTAATGCTCGACCTAAAAAAGATGAAAAGATGTAATTATTGCATTTGTGATCACTTATGTTTGCCCTTTGTCCCATGCTGTCTTTGTGCTTGCAGATTCCTCTGACTCTGTCAGAGGGTTCACCGAATAGATGGCCTGAGCCTCTTGTCCTGCGCCTGGCACTGCTTCGTTCAAAACCTTTGAACACATTTTCATCAACATTGCTTTCCTTCTCTAATACAGAGACTTCTTTGGTATTCCCTAACATGCAGAAGATCTGCTGGGTCCATGCATTAGATCTGCGTCAATCTGGACACTGGCAAGGGCTTGGCTAAGGAAGCCATCATAGCAAACACCACTTGAGCAAACTCCTGAACACTGCCCAAGAATGCGTCATCATCTGCTATGCCGAGGGGCCTCTGCTGTGGTATCAACGTATCCTGCCCCCACCTTAACTTGGTGGTGTGAGCAGTATGGAGCAGTGCCATACGAGTCCATTTACCAATAAGGAGCTTGAGCAGTTCTCAGCAGGGAAGCCTGACAGGAGAGACTGCCCCTGATGATTCTGGAGCAGAATTGATGCGTGGTCCTGTTATGACTCTTCAAAACAACAGATGATATATTGTTATTGTTCCCCAATCGGAATATAAATACTTCTAAATTTCTGTATTGCAGTGTTAGATATATTATGTAATGATAATGTATATACAGTGTAATAACTGTAGATGCATATACAAGCTTCCTGTTCATTAAGATGAGACATGATACAAGATATTAAGATTATAACGGAAATACACTGAATATACATAACCACATGGATGATATTTAAGAGAAAGATATGTCATTTAAAAAAAAATAAAACATGGAAACTAACTCAGGACACCTTTTTTTTGCTGTATCAATTTTTGGCCAAATGGCCTACACTACACACAGTGATCCCTTGGAAGCACTTCAGAAACCTTTCATACCCATTGTGGTATCTTTTATATATCTGTTTACGATGGTGCACACATTATGATTGGCCTTCGGATGGATGTGCTCTGCTATCAACTATGGGATAATTCTGACCCTTCCCTCAATGGTGCTTATAGACACAACAATTTAAGATCCGACTTCATGTGTTATAGGCAATCAATCTTTCATTGTGTGCAATTGGAGTTGAGGAATATTTTGCACTGTATATTTAAAAATGTGGGCAGGATTTTTTACTCAACTTTGGATGAAGCCTCATCTCAATCATGAGTGGCGATATGAATAGAGACCAGTGTCAAAATCATCATAATAATGATTGAGGTTATAATCCTCATACGCTTCCTTCTTAGAAGTGGCATGGTAGCCTTAAACCTTTGCTCTTTAACCTACTTTCACCATATATGCCTGGTCTTTCAGCTTGTCTTGCTGTTTGTCTTTCTTTGTACCCTGAGTGTCTCATCCTTTGTGAAGGACTATCAATATTGCCTGTCAGGGACCTAACCGTGTCCTAGCAGTACTTATTTAGCAGCAGATCACACTCTCCTGATGATGTAGAGTAAGGCTTTTTTTGATAGCGGCCGTTCGGACCGGCGATAGCTATCGCAGTGGTCAGGAGACTGCCCGACAAGCAGTCAGCAGTTCGACCACCGCATTAGGATGCGACTGCCAGGCTGGCGGTTGGAAAGTGCTCCTATACACAGTGATTTGTGCTGCGGCCCATGAAATGGGTTGTAGCACAAGCCGCTGTATAATGGAGCACTTCCTGCACATCCATATGCCATGCACCATGTGGTACAAGGTACACAGTGCATGGAGGTATGTGGGGGCACTACATGTGCCCCTTGGGCTACTTTACAGTGGCCCAAGACGCCTATTTGGGGCCCCCAAAATCCGTATCTGTCTGCCTTTTCATGACGGTCTTTCAGACATAAAAAGGCTGTCGGAAAGGCATATTGTAATCCCGAAGGCGGTGCCGGCCTCGGCTCTGCCTCCATTCGGGATTTCTATTCCGACCGCTGCCCTGAAGGGCTCATTGATCCTGTCGTAGGCCACGATTTCCCCCCTACTGCATTCGGTCTGACTGCCTGGAACGTTGTATGGCGGTAGGACCAAAGGGTTGTTGGTTGGTCGAACCACCACCGACGACCTGTAGGTGGCGGTCCAACAGACATTGTAATCAGGCCTTAAGTTTGCTTTGGGCTTTCATTGTGTACATACAAATGTCCTCTATAAGATCGGACTACCTTTAAATATGGATGCTTGAACTGTCGGAGCTTGTATCCTACCAGAGTGGATTATTAGGATTGCTCTATGAGGAATATTCATTATTTGAAACCTGGACTAGAAGCGTATTCTCCATGAGAGACATGGGGATATATTTGGGGATATATTTTATGTCTGAAGATGCTTTTAATGTGGTGTTTGAATACAAATTATAGAATCTTTTTGTGAGAATAACATATATTGTGCAATAATGATTTCATTTTTAGGTTGCTACCCATTGCTTCCCATTATTACTGTTTTATAAAACGGAAGCTAGAATTGGTTACCTGGTTTAGAGGGTGCAGATTTTCATTAATTCAGTATGTGCAGAAAAGTGCACGAAACTGGGTATTAAAATGGCTCCAATGTAGAAGCCAAGAACTCTTATTTAGGATTGAAGTCTTAGGACAGATCAGGGTGTATTTAGCTAAGTATAATGTACAAACACTATCTTTGTTGTATTCAGAGCAAAAATTTGGGGCCGGGACAAAAAATGCAAGCAGCACTGAGCTTAAAAAAGACTGAAAAATGGGAGTCATCTCCATATTTCACTGGAAATGCTAATGAGGGAGTTAAACTCAGTCAGTCAGTCAGTCAAAAATCTTTATTCGATAAATCAATATAAAAAAAGGCACAGTAATGGAGGAGGAGCTTGGCGGGCATCCATGATGGCCGCGTGAGCACAGCGCTCTCCGGACCCCCGCCACTCCCGGCATGATATCCTGACTATATCCTGATTAATTACGAGGACTCTTGTAGAGGAACCTGGGCTGATCCTAATGCTGTTTTTGGATTGCGAATTGGACCAGGGGCACGGACGCTACGTCGACTCAAACTTTCGGGGCCCGCCCAGGTGGTGCGCCCGGGCCTTGGTGAGGCTCTGTTGCCGTGTCTGAGTTGAACAACAGCGGCAGGGAGACTCGACTTGTGGGTCCCCCTCTTAACTTTCGGTTTCGATTCTGCTTCAGACTGCGTCTTCCAGTGGAGGTGTCTGGCCGGTGCTGAGTCCAGCGGCGCGAGGTGGCAGTTGCACCTTTTGCCTGCTTTGTGCCCTTCCAGGCCGGTTCACACCTCGATGTGCCCTCGTTGTTGACTTTTGGCTCCGACGCCCTGTCCTCCTGTGGCCATTTTCACCAGGTCGCGCGGGTCCCTCGGGGACGTGGTCTCCACCATGACTGGCAGAGGGGACCAGGAGAGGCGGGGGCCCGGTCCAGTCTAACGTCATGGACCGGTACACGCAATCGAAAGGGTCCCCTGGAGCTGCCTTGCCTGGCCCGAGTGCGGTTGGACACCCTTCGGAGGCTTCTGCGGAGCCGTCCCTGCAGGACATCATGGGCGCCATTTCTGGCATGAGGGAAACCATCGGCCAACAATATGAAGCTCTGGCCCACAAAATTGATACTGTGGCTATTGATGTGAACTTGATTCGGGCCGACTTATCTAAAACCAATGAGAAGGTGAAGTCATTGGACCTCAAGTCATCTAGTCTCACGGCCGACGTCTCGGAGACACAGACGGAGATCGGCAACCTCGGAAAGGTGAATGATTTCATGACTCAGTGCTTGGAGGATTTTGAAAACAGAGCACGGCGCTGTAATGTGCGTGTGGTTGGTGTTCCGGAAAATCCTGAACCGCATTCTGTTGATCTCCTGGTTGAGGACTTGATACAAAACTACCTTTCTCCATCTGGCTTGAGCAAATTCTTTGCGGTGGAGCGGGCCCATCGAGTTCCGGGTGGCCAGGGCAAGCCGGGCGCCCCGCCGAGGCCCATTGTTGCAAAACTCTTTCACTATAGGGACCGAGACGCTATCCTGCAGGCCTCGCGAGTTAAGGGCCCGGTGGCCTTCGAAAATGCCACGGTGAACTTTTACCCGGACTTCTCACAGCTTGTGCAGAGACAGCGTATGGGCTTCCGTGGAGTCAAGAAACGTCTTCGGGACTTGGGACTGCGTTACGCCATGCTTTTTCCTACCAGGCTGCGAGTTGAGTACATTGGACGAACCCTTTTTTTTGATCGGCCTGATTTGGTAAATGACTGGCTGGACTCTCTGCCAGACCGGCCCAACTTGAATGAGCCCGCCGAGCACCCGGGTGGTGCCGAGGGTGGCGTATAAAGTTGACTTTCTTGTTTGGTCCCCTGTCTCCGTACCATGTGATTTCTTCCTGGGTTCTATACTTGAGTGCCTCCATTTTCTGTGTTTTCTCTTCTTCTTTATTTCTGTCGGGGTGGCGGGTGGGACAGGGGCCTTTTCCTCCTCCGGGGTCTTTTTGTAGAACGGGGGTTTTCGGGCGACAGGCACACTGCATGTTGGGGTGGCTTTTTTGCTTACTGCAGGGGTGCAGGGTGGGGGGTGTTTTCTTGGATGTTGGGGGGTGGGTTGGTGGGGTGTTTGAGGTTTGTGTTTTGTTTTTTCAATGCTACTCTATCTTGCTAATGGAATTTTCAATGTCATGCTCTTTGGGGGATGGTTCCTGCATCGCTTTGTGGGATGGGGGGTAGCGGGTTGAGGTTTATTTCGTGGAACGTCAATGGTCTGGGGGATCGTATAAAACGGGGGGTGGTGTTGCGATGCCTGCGACGTCTGTCTCCAGATATTGTTTTTCTGCAGGAGACGCATTTAGTGGTTAATACTTGTAAGGCCATGAATAGGTGGGGCTATCGTCTTGTGGCGCACTCGGGGTTTACCACGGGTTCCAGGGGGGTGGGTATCCTTGTCCGGGCCTCCCTTCCCCTGGCGATAGATGAGGTGATCCTCGATGATAGGGGGCGTTACGCCGTCCTCGTGGGACGATATGAGGGCCGGACCCTGTCTCTGTTCACCGTCTATGTGCCCCCCGGCCTGCAGACCTCTACCTTCTCCGATTTGGGCCGAGTGCTGTTGGGACTCCCTGATGGTGCTCTTTTCATGGCTGGTGACTTTAACTCTGTTCTCTCCGGTCTGAGTGATCGTTACCCCCTGAGGGATACTCCTTCGGCCCAATTGTGGCTGGGTGGCTTTTTGGATACTTTTGGTTTGGTGGACTGTTGGAGACTTATGCACCCCGCTCAGCTTCAATATACTTTCCATTCTGGGGCCCATGGGAGTCTGTCTAGACTGGATTACTTCCTCATGCCAGCGGCACAGTCTTCGGCTGTTCGGGAGATTAGACACCTTCCCCGGGGCATCTCAGACCATTCTCCGCTCTGGCTTTGCTTTGATGTGGGGGTGGAGGCGGCGGGTCGGGTGGCTCCTATCAACCCTTGGTACCTGACCTCCCCTGGGACCCGTGGCCTATTGATTAAGTCCCTGGATAACTATTTTTTAGACAACGAGGGGTCTGTCTCCTCTGCGGTGTCCCTATGGGAGGCTTTTAAGACGGTGATTCGTGGGCAGGCCCTGTCTCTCATTGCTGAAACCAAGAAGGCGAGGAACCGGGAGGTGGTGGATCTTGAGATGGAAATACTTGAGATGGAGGCTGACTTGGAATCGACTGTTACTCATGACAAACTCCATGCCCTGGGTCTGAAGCAGTTTGCCTATAAGTCTTTGATCACAGATGCGGCTAAAATGATGTTTAGAGAGCAACAGGGTCGGTTGTATGATGTTGGGGACAAAGCGGGTAAATTGCTTGCCTGGTTGGATAAGAAGGAGAGGGCGAATCGAGTAGTGCCTGTGATCCAGACTTTGAATGGTGTGAGAGTGACGGACCCAGTTGAAATAGTGGAATGTTTTGCGGACTATTTTCGTTCGGTTTACTCCCCAGTGTCGGAACGTGATGCAGACGACTCTCGCCTCTTGCTGCGCGACATAGCTTTGCCCTGCCTCTCTGATTTGGAACGGGTCTCTATGGAGGCCCCGTTCTCTACAGACGAAATAGCGACTGCGATTCGCTCTCTCCGTTCGGGCAAGGCTTTGGGCCCGAACGGATTGCCAATTGAGTTGTACAAACTGCGTCCTGATAAGATTGCACCCTATCTTCGGACCATGTTTTCAGAGTCCCTTGAGCGGGGTGCTCTCCCTTATGACCAGCGCCTGGCTACGATCGTCGTAATTCCTAAAGATGGTAAGCCCCGGGATCTTTGTTCGTCCTATAGGCCCATCTCCCTGTTAAATGTTGAGCCCAAGGTTCTGGCCAAGCTCCTGGCTACCCGCCTCCTAACGGTCATTAGTGACTTGATTCATCCGGACCAATCCGGATTTATCCCGCACCGTAACACAGCTCTTAATCTGCGTCGCCTCCACGGAGCCATTGCGAGGGCGGGGCTTCTGACGGAGCCGGCCATTTTGGCTTCATTGGACGCCTCGATGGCCTTTGATACGATAGAGTGGCCCTACCTTTGGGCAGCTCTTGAGAAGTTTGGTTTTGGCCCGGGGTTTATCGGATGGGTGAAGCTGCTGTACACTGACCCCCTGGCGCAGGTTGTGGTTAACGGTCGAGTTTCGGCTCCCTTTTCTCTCGGTAGGGGGACCAGACAGGGGTGCCCCTTGTCTCCACTGCTTTTTGCTCTCGCGTTAGAGCCGCTGGCTGCGTGGCTTCGCTGGGAGCCTTCTCTCAAGGGTATACGTTGGTCCCCAGACTTTGAAGACCGTGTTTCGCTTTACGCGGACGACATTCTTCTTTACCTTACTTCCCCGCGTAAATCTTTAAATGTCTTGTTCGACGTTCTCGCCTCGTTTGGCAAAAACTCTGGTTTGATTATTAATTGGGCTAAATCCTGCGTCTATGTTATTTCGGGTGATCTGCCCCCGTTGCCAAATAGATTTCCTATCCAGGTTGTTCAATCTGGCTTCAAATATCTGGGGATTTTTATTACACGGGATTCATCGCTCCGGTTTGAACATAATCTCCTTCCCCCGCTTCTTAGACTGAGGTTGGACGTCGCTCGCTGGCGTAAATTACCTTTGTCGCCGCTGGGTAGAGCCGCCCTTTTCAAGATGATGTCCTTGCTGCGATTCCTTTACGCACTCCAGAATTCCTATGATGATATCCCCGCTACTTATTTCCGTGAGGTCGAGAGTCTACAAAGGCAACTGATTTGGGACGGGCGTCCACGCATTGCCCTGGCGAAGCTCACCATCCCTTGGTATGACGGGGGCATGGCGCTTCCTGATATCAGGAGATATTATTGGGCTACCCAACTATCTGCCATTAACCACTCCATGTACTCCCCGGGTCGGATCCAGCCTTTGAAATGGATAGACTCCAACTGCCGGGTGGGGATTTTAATAGAGCGCTTTACTCTAGGTCGGCTGGGCGCCATCTTACGGGACCGACCAGGATTGCGGTTCGTGTGTGGCGCGCGGCGAATGTGAGCCTGGGATGGGATGATCGAGTGACGCTGGCGACTCCGCTTTATGCCTCTGAACGTCTGGGTTGTCTCTGGACGTCAAAGGGATTTGACCGCTGGGACATGATTGGAATCTGTAGAGTGGGTGACGTATATACGAATGGAGCGGTGAAGTCTTTTGAGGCTCTTCGGACTGAATATGACTTGAGTGATAGGGAATTATTTCGATATTTGCAGGTCCATCATGCCCTTGCTTCTGTTCTGGCTTCTGGTGCCGCCATCCCCGAGTCTTCCCCCCTCGAAGATCGTATCCTGGATGGCCATCTCCCCGATAGCACTATCTCCTTGATTTATAAGAAGCTGATTCACAATCGCTCTGACTTGCTTGTCCGACTCGGGGGGGCCTGGGTCGGCGACGGGCTGGAATTGGATGACGAGGATTGGCAGTCGGCACTGTCTTCTCCGAAAGAGGTCGCCATCCCTGCCCGTCTCCGTTTGGTTCAGCTCAAGATCCTCCACCGGGTGTATGTTACGGGTCCTCGTTTGGTTGTGATGGGTTTTTCCCCGGATGGTTTATGCAAGCGCGGTTGTGGGATGAGTGCTACATTTCTTCATATTATCTGGGAGTGTCCGAGGGTGGCTGCCTATTGGTCTGAGGTGCTTGCGGTAATGGCTGATGTGACTGGCGTTACTTTGGGGCCGGAGGCCCGGAGATGCCTGTTGAACGTGTGGGAACCTACCGATTATTCGGTTGCCCAGACCAGATGGGCGACCCTGGGATATATGGTTGCGAAGCGGGACATAGCGCAACTTTGGGGCTCGCACAGGCCCCCCACTGCTTCCGTGTGGGAAGAAAACATGGACTGGTCTATGTTCCGCGAAAAGACCGTTTACACAGCCAGGGGCAGACCTAGGGCATGGGCGAAGATCTGGAGTCAGTGGAACGCCTATCGTGGAGACATTTGTACTCCTCCATTGGTTGAGGCCCCCGATGTTACCTTCTCTCCCTAGGCCGGCGTTCCTGAAATTTCGTATACTGTCCTTTGGTTGCTTGCCCTCCCCGCTGCCCCCCCCCACCTTGCCTTATCCTATTGAGTATGACTCCGTATTCTTGATTGGTGGGTTTCCCCTCCCCCTCCTGGGCTGACTCCGTTTAGTATGCATTCGCCTTTTTTGATGTTTGTTTTTTGGTATACATAAAAATGAAAAATGCCTTATTTTGTTTCATAGTGTGGGCGACATCTTGTATCCGATTTGTGCCGGACCGCCGGAGTGGCTACCATTGTCTTTATCACATTGTGTCTTGATCTTAGCGGCCAGCCCGTGCGGTTGTAGGCCCATCTCTGTAAACCTGATTTTGTTGCTCAATAAAAGTTTTTAACCAAAAAAAAAAAAGGCACAGTACATGAAGAGAATACACACATTATACATACATACATACAAAATTAAAAATCAGCATTTTTGAGTTTTTAAAAAAGACCACATATCAAGGTCTGATAAAAACAATACAAAAGGAAAAACAACTTTTAAGATCATCGTTAGTTACTTAAAAAGATATGTCATAAAATATCATAAAAAAAGCATCATCATACCGCTATCAACATAATTCCTAATATATGATAGTATTTATATAATAAAGTGCTAGGTGCAAAAGACCTCATAACAGTGTTGCCAATCTCTCATTCTCCATAAGTCTTTTCTTGGTGCGCACCGCAGACACCAAAAAATTGGCTACACAAAAGACAATACTGGGATGATTTAACAACTGCAGGTAGAGAAGCGCTGGTCTTACTTGCAGAAACCCTGCCCTTTTTAAGATTGGCACAAGATACTTTCTCCTTTCCACTGCGAAGTGGCCACAAAATATGGTAAAATGTATTGTATCTTGGATCGAAAAGCTATCACAGGAACAGGGCAGAAAATCATCAGGTTTACACCAAGTTGTATACTGACCTAATATTAGATGGATCATATTGAAGCGGAAACGGGTTAATAAAAACCTATGAAAAGGGCGATTAACCAGGGTAAGATAAAATTCAGGGCCTGAAAAGTTTGCAACCAAAATGTGTGCTCTAACCAAGGGTTTTATCAACTCATTTTCCTCTCTTAATAATGACAGCCTTTCAAGCATATCACTTTTAGTTCTGACAATGTCATTCCGGGATATAGACTCCGGTGAGGAAAAGAGGTTAGGTCGACCCAAAGCGCTGAAACCATTTTTGACGTAAGTCAACCACTTAATTTTATGGGCGTTGTCAAGTAGAAGACAATCTTTCAGAATGGCCTGATTTACAGATAATTCATTATTGAGCCAAATTTTGAGCCACATGATTAAAGGGGCCACACGAATTTTATCTGAAATAAAATCGGCCCCCAGTTCCGAATGAACCGAATAAGATGGTGTAGACTGAGGTAAAGACAAAACTGATTTAAAAAATTTATTTTCAGAAACCTGAAGGCAATCTATAGTTCCATATCCCCATAATGAACAGCCATAGGTTGCAACAGACACGCACTTGGCGTTATAGATGGCCATGAGGGCTGGGACTGGCCTAGCCCCCAGCCTTCTGCTGAAACTCAAAATGGCAGAGGATGTTCTTACTAGGGCACTATTTCTGCTTCTTATTTGAGGACACCAACTCCCCTTATCCTCAAACGTGACTCCTAAGTATGGGAATGTCGAAACTCTTTGCATTTCCACATTGCTACAGTAAAAGGTTTTAACTTTCTTACAGCGTGAGCCTTTACCAACCACCATAGTTTGTGATTTTTTGGCATTAATTCTGAGATCTAATGAACCCATAAAAAGCCCAAAGGCATCCAATAGCCGCTGGAGTCCCAGTCCTGTGCGGGCCAGGAGCACCGCGTCATCCGCGTACAGGAGGACAGGAACACAAGTCTCTCCTATACGCGGTATGTCCGATGTTGCTGTCTTTAAAACGGATTCAAGGGCGTTAATATAAACTGTGAAGAGCAGGGGTGCCAAAATGCACCCCTGTCTCACCCCTCTTTTGGACTTAAAATGACTCGTACGTCGCCCCCCTGGGTCGACCCTAACGGAAGCACAGAGGTCTGAGTGAAGATCGGAAAGAAGATTTACAAGTGCTCGATCTAGACCCAAATCAACAAGGATATGCCACAGTTTATTACGGTTCACGAGATCAAAGGCCGAAGATAGGTCCATGAACCCTAAATATAACGACCCATCCTTGGCCCTAGTATATTTATCCACTATCATCTGCAGATTAAGGCACTGGTCCATGGTGCCCCGTTTAGTTCTAAAACCGTACTGCAGGTTGGATAAAACCCCTCTATCGTCAAGCCATGACTGGAGTCTTAGTAGGATAACCCTACCCAAAAATTTTACTGACGAATCAATAAGAGATATTGGGCGATAACATGCCGGGTCCACCCTACTTCCCTTCTTAAATACGGGAATAATTACAGACTCCTTCCAAGAAGCTGGAATACTGGATCTAGTTAGAGCATTAAAAACACCACACAACATCCTTGACCAAAGCTTAGGGTCCATTTTAAAAAAATCAGCAGGGACTCCATCAGGCCCAGGGGCTTTGTTTTTTAAGGTCTGATCAATAGCCTTCTCCACCTCAGATACCTCAAAAACAACTCCCTGTGTCTCATATGGAAGAGGAAGACTGTCTGACACATCTTCAGCTAGGTTGCTCGAATATATAGCCTCGAAGTGGCCAATCCAATCATGGTCCGAAATGTTTAACTCAAGGGAGACTTGGTCCTTGTCTGAAAAAAAGGGCTGATTGACTACCTTCCAAAAGTCAGCACTGTTTTTAACAATCTCGGGGTCAGACAATTGTGACCAGGCAGTGTCCCTAATCTCCTTTTTCCTATTTTCTTGGGCTTTTTTATATAAGGATCTTAATGTAATTATTAATGGGCGGTCTTTAGGGACAGTTTTGAGGGCCTTGAGCAGAGCAGAGTGAGCACTAGAGCAAGCATGATCAAACCATTTTTTCACCCTGGGTTTAGACTGTTTTTTCTTATTTGTCAGATTGATGTCAATAGTTTTACAAATGTTCCCAAAGGCAGACATGACTTGAAAATTTGATGCCCTTGTATCTAAACATGTCAACACATCATTTTCAGTGCTATTAAGGACTGCATGAAGAACATCCTCTGATACAACAGAAGACCACTTCAATCTACGACCCTGGTCCTTTAGCACCACATCTTGACTTCTATTCCCCCCTGACCGACTCTGATTAAAAAAGGCACTAGATAACAACTCCGCAACTACGGGGTTATGGTCGCTAAATGCTGAAACCATAGTGCCATAATGAACCACCCTCTCTAAAATTTGACAAGACACAAATATATAGTCGATTACAGTACCGTTGCCATTACCTTTAAAGGTAGGAGTTCTTCTATCACTTTCCCTGCAACTAGATTCGTACAGATTCCAAACATTCAGGTAAGATTCAAGGGTCTCCCCCGTAGTAGAGTGCTCAAAGTGTGATAGTACGGAGTACAAAGGCCCCTCTGCTAGGGGATCTGTACATAACTGATTGCAGGGATGAATATTAAAATCACCTAAAAGAATAACTTCGAACTCATTTACCTTTGTTTTATAGACTGACAAAAAAGAATCAATAATATCTCAATTCTGCCTAGTGTCCTCATTAGGACTAGAATTATAAAAATTAATAAACAGAATACTCGAAAAAGAGGGAGGATTAAATTCTACAATCAAACAGTTTTCGGAGCCAGAATTGTGATGTGTTAGCACCCCATTAAGAGACGATTTAAACAATGTTAGCAAGCCCCCCCTTGGTCTGCCTGCCCTTTCTCTAATAGCAGCTAAAGAAAAATGTATATATCCGTCCAAAGAAAAACTATTAGTTAAATCCCAGGTTTCCTGGAGTGCAAGAATGTCAAAGGACTTTAGTATATTAATCCATTCATCAATCCCTGCCTTGGCCCTAATACCAGCGATGTTCCAGGTCGCTATCCGACAGTGTTCATTTGGGGGACCCTCATTGGTAAACAGTCAATCGTTTTCATTTAAAGATGAAAGAGGTGCAAACCGATTGAACAGGGGCAAAACTGGGGGAGATTGTGAGTTGGGCCTGCACCGGTTATAACAGTAAGAGTCCATTTTCACTGATGGTTGATATTCTTGGTGCATCCCAGGAAAAAAGACCTGCCTATTTGAGGGGTGAGCAGGGGTTTGATGACCAACATAAGAATTTGGAGTAAGAGTCATGTTTAAGTGATTATAAAAATACCCCAATGGACGCACACTTATGTTATCCTCAGTGACTGGTAAAGAAGCTGCCCTTAACAAAACAGTTGCGACGTGCTGCGGGTGTCTTAGATTTACAATAACACAGTCGCCTCTGGATGATTTTCTTGAGGTGCCAATCCAATCAACCCTGCGCACTGACAATATGTCATTACAAAAAGCGGTGGGAAACCCACAAAATTTATTTAGCCAAGCAATGACTTTATTGCCTAATGAGCTGGTCAACTCGTCTCGTGCTTCAAAGGAGTTTGGGTCTACTGGCGGAACATTTGTTAAAACCACTGTGTATGGTGCACAATCAGGGGGTAAGTTAACTACAGGTTTTCTCCTCCCCGTTGTCCTCACCAGACCGCTTTCCCCTGTCTTGCTAGCGGCTGTTTTCATCTGTAGAATGGGAGCTATGGTGACAGGCTGTGTCTGAGGTTGAGCAGGACTCACACGAGTAACAGGTTGGCCCGTGGGTGTGCCTTTTGCCCCCTTGCCGCTATTTGAACCAGAGACTGCTACTGTGGCAGCAATCTCAGGTCCAATGGTCTGAGGCGGCTTAGTCTGTGACAAGTGTGTGGATAGGAGGCACCCAAGTCTGGAAACCTCTTTAGAGACTTGGTCTAGTTTGTAGTCAACCCCCTTCCTGCTTGCTACAGCACCCTCAGAGAGGTCACTCTGATTGGCATTTGTGACATTTTCAGTGATTGGTTGAGCTGATGGAGATAGTAAACTGCTTAATCTGGCTACCTCTTTTGTTACCATATCAACTTTTGCTATTAGGGGTTTAATCATTAGCTCCATCTTAGTGGTCATTATGTCGGCAAGTAGCTGAAGCTGATCATTATTCACAACTTCCTGACCCCCCTCAGTGCTATCATTATTTGTTACCTCTGCCCAAACAGACTGAGAGGTTGCAGTTTTCTTTTTACTTTGCCCCCCACACTTATTGATCAATCTTCTACAAGCCCTGACTGGGCGGCGGTTCAAAGATGGAACAGCAGTGCGAGAAGATGATAATACAACATTGCTATCATTGCTATCAAGGATGTCCGCCGAAGAAGAAGCAGTGTCAGTATCCAAAACAACAAGGGGAGGAACGGATAAAACACTCTCATTTCTGTTATCAATATCAATATTGTCTACAGCAATAACAGCTACTGAGGGCGAAGCAGGAGGGCTAATCCGGCTGAGCGACTGGCGGCGATCAGAATTTATCTTTGTGACCATCTTGACCATATAATTGTCCATAGTCCCGGCTAAAGCAGGGGTATTGGCAGAGCGCAGTTTTGCCATTTACTAAGTGAACGAGCTTGATTTAAACAAATGGGTGATACAAAAGATTAGACACTCACTGCGAGATGTTACAATCCATGGACGAAACAGCCAGGGGTCCTAGCCCTGCCCTGCCTCCTCCTGCCCCGGACGGCCCGCCCTTGTCCCGGGCTTCTCCCGGGCGCACCCGCGCGCGTCCCGCGGGACGAGGGAGCAAGAGTTCCTTTATGCGCCCCCAGGCGCTTCCTGATTGCCTGCGCGGCGGCGTCCTTGCCACAGGGGCTGATGGGAGTTGTGGTTTCACGTAGCCCGGCGGAGCCAAGCCCGGCCAGGCCACCAGCGGAGCAAAGCCCGGCCCTCTTATCTCCAGACGCAGGTCGGCGGAGCCCAGCCCGGCCACAGGACACACAGCGGAGCCAAGCCCGGCCGTGTGCGAGTCTCTCAGCTACTTTCCAGCGCCTCCCGCTGATTCTCCTCGCAAGAGCTCCTTTATGCGCCCCCAGGTGCTTCCTGATTGCCTGCGCGGCGGCGCAACGGCGTCCTTGCCGCAGGGGCTGATGGGAGGTGTGGTTTCACGTAGCCCGGCAGAGCCAAGCCCGGCCAGGCCACCAGCGGAGCAAAGCCCGGCCCTCTTATCTCCAGACGCAGGTCGGCGGAGCCCAGCCCGGCCACAGGACACACAGCGGAGCCAAGCCCGGCCGTGTGCGAGTCTCTCAGCTACTTTCCAGCGCCTCCCCTGAATGGGGTTGCCTACATTACTGTTAGCTTCTAAGGCATTCTTGTTCACCATGGGTGACATTTTTGTAACTTGTGCCGAACTTGACCAATACAGGACTCCAACAAGACCAACTGAACCTGAGCTTACAAAGCAAAAGCTAAGTGGATACCCAAAGGAACTATGACATAATAGACACATAAACTGAAATAGCAACAGGGAAAAACCCAAAACGAGAAGGAACCAAAAAAGGCCTAAACACAACAACAGACGTGGGGGAATGTAATAGTTGAGTGTGAACTAGAATGAACTGCCTAACAATCAAGCAACACTGTCATGCATCCGCTCCATGTTGTTTTGGCCTTAAATACTGCCTTTGCCTAGTCTCACCCAGACAAGCACCCTAGGCAAAACTCAAGTCAGCATTGTACATTACCCTCCAGTGGGACGGCGACTTGTAAATGCTTGGTTATTCAGCAGGGACCGCAGGGGCCTTCAGGCTCCCCTGCGGTCCCCAACAAGGTGGCCATGCCCTGGGCGATGGGTTCCTCAGGGCAATATCAACCCAGGGAGAGGGGCTGTGCTGGTCCCCTCTCCCATTTAAAAAAAAAAAATGTTGAAGGCTTGCCTTGGAAGTTGGCATCCCTGTGGCCGAAATAGACCTGGCGAGGCGGGCCGCAAGGCCCCACTCCCATGTCAAAAATAAATAAAAAATAAAGGCTGTGCCCTGGTGGCTGCGTCAGAGATTCTGTGGATGATGTCATCAGTGATGTAATTTGAAATGTCATCAGTGATGTCACTGACCATGTCATGAGTGATGTAATATGTGAGGTCATAAGCAGTGCATTGAAGGAGCGTGAGTCATTGTCAAGCTGGCCATGGAAGTGAATTAAAGATGGCATCAGGGCTATTGCTGTAGATGGTCGTTCAGTATTAGCCATTTGACATGTTTTTTGAAAGAGGTAGTCGATGGGTTGGATCTGATCTCGGGAGGAAGAGCATTCCAAGTTCTAGGAGCAAGACCAGATAAGGCACGGTTGTAAGTTCTTTTTTGTATTGAATTTGGGTGGTTTCAAAAGTAGAGTATTAGAGCTTCTTAAGTTCTGACTTGAGCCAGATAGCTCAAGTTGTTTTGCTAGGTAGGCGGGGGTGTTGTAGCGAATAGCTTTGTGGGTCAGGCAAGCAATCTGGAAGAGAAACCTCGCTTCAGTGGATAGCCAGTTAGGCTGACTTAAGTCTGGCGTGATATGGTCATGTTTTCTGGAGCCTGTGGTGAGTCTGGCCAACGCGTTAAGAGTGGCTCTCAGCGGAGCCAGACTAGCTTTAGGAAGGCAGGCAAGGGCCACCAAACCATATTCCAAGCATGAGATAATTCGGGATTGAACAGCCGTCTGGATGTCCTCAGGAGGCAAGAATGGCTTGACTTTCCTTAGGGAGTTGAGCTGATGATTAGCATTCCTAATAGTGGCACTAATGTAAGCTTGCATGTTTAGGTGTTTGTCCAGGGTGATGCCTAAAGATCTAGCAGAGTCAAAAACATGAGGGGTGCAGTTGAGTGCAGCGAGTTGTTTGATCTAGTCTTGGGTAGGAGCTGAGTGGTTGGGGAGGGAAATCTGAAGGAATTCTGTTTTTAGGGAGTTTAAAAACAGATGATTATGTGTTAGCCACTGTTGTGTTTTCCAAAGCGCATACGTTTTTATGTCATCTGGGGAGATCTTCAAATAAAGTTGCGTGTCATCAGCATACATATGGTATTGAATGTTGGAGTTTTTCAGAATATTGGAAAGATGTTCCATAAAAAGGTTGAAGAGTGTGGGCGACAGTGCAGAACCTTGAGGTACTCCAGTCCTGACTGGGGTACTGGCAACAAGTGATTGGTTATGATTGATTCTTTGTGTACGGTTATGCAAGAAAGAAGCAAACAAGTTTAAGACAGGGCCTGATAGCCCCGTCCTGTGTTGAAGAATAGCATTCCGGTTTTCATGTTAAAATAGTGTCAAATGCAGAGGACAAGTCAAGAAGGATCAGAAGACAAGGGACATTTTGATCAAGGGGTCTCAAGGCATCATCAACTATGTGGGTTAGTGCTGTTTCAGTACTGTGCCCTGCTCGGAAACCAGGCTGGTAAAGGCCAAGGAGCTGAAATTTCTCGATGTGGTTGCAGAGCTGTGTGTGGACGCATTTCTTGAGTAATTTCGCTAAAGTCATGATGCTAGTGATCAGACTGAAATTAGTGAGATCCGCTAGGTCAACATTAGGCTTCTTAGGGACGAGAGTGACTTGCCCCATCTTGAGGCAGTCAGGAATCCTCCCTTGTACAAGAGATTCTTGAAAGATCCGGGCCCAAAGTGGGAGAATGGCTGAATTGAGATCTTTGAGAAGTTTAGCGGTACATGGATCTTTAAAGTGGTTAGAGGGTTTGAAAGACGCCAGGGAGAGTGCCAGCTCAGCATCATCGGGGAGTAGGATGGAGGTCCAAGAAGCGTTTTTTTTAGGAGAGCCTACAGTGGGGTGTGAAAAAGCAATCTCTGCCTTAGGTACACCCACTGCTTGGGAACTCAAGGACCACTGATTAGTTGCAGCACATTGCAGTTCAAGTTAAATTTTCCTTTCCTTCACTGAGTAGTGAGCTGAGAAATCTTCCTCACTGGGGTACGAGGTCATGAGTGCCAAAATGTGGTTTATGGTATGAGTGGCTTGTGGTTGGATGATATCAAACAGTTTCTTGGGTCTATTTTTAGCGCTATCCAGCTGGGTCCTAAAGTGATCTGATTTCGCACTGCAAATGTGTTTGTGGTATCCGCTTCTCATCCTCCTTAACTGCTTGAGGCTTGTAGTGGAGGGAGTGTGTCTTCATATTCTCTCTGAAAGCCTAAGTTTACAACGTTCATCATTTAGGGATTCATTACACCAGGGTTTGGATTGTTTGGTCTATAGCATGAACAGATTTGTTATCCTGGAGATAGCTTTCTTTATTAAATAAAGCATCTGTACAAGAAGTATGTATCCATTGTTCACTAAAATCTCTACAACAGTTGCTTCTATTAACTAATCTTTTCTTCTGGTTTTTTTTCCTCATGCAAAACACGATTTTGTCAAGAGACTTCATTCTATTTAGAATCAAAATGAAAAGCTTCCTCTTCAAAGCAAAGACCTTATCAACTACTCTCTCAACCCGTCCTTTCTGTTTCACTGCATCTCTCCTTTTTCTACACTTTTTTAACCCCTTCCACGCTCATGACGAGCTCAGCTCGTCATGAGTTAAGCCTGTCGTACGCTCATGACGAGCTGAGCTCGTCATGTTGATAGAGCGCGCGAGGCCACCCGACCAATAGTTTTCGCCGTTTCCGGCTTCAGGGCCCATATACTTTCAAAACACCATACACATCGATCAGGTGACTTCACGAGCTCTACCAATTTGTGAGTGAGTTCCCTACTATTATTTCTCAGTGCACCCGACTTACCATCCACCGATGCGGGTACCTAATGACCACAATGAATCAGGGAGCTAGCTGTAAAAGGAAAGGCAGCAAAATACAAACCCAACCAAATAACATTCAAAATACTGTTGAAATGACCACGGACAACGGGAAGTTTTAAAATGTTTATCTAAAGTTCATTTGCTTCATTCATAAGGTACATCGATATAAGGCAATCAATAACCAAGATAACGTAAATGAGGTAACTGTAAAGAAATAACGACAGAGTAATCATTGAAATACTGATATAAAATGTAACAAGAAGATACTATGCTATTCAATAATATTTAAGCATGGGCGGACTATGTAGGTATAACTACAGGAGGGCCTATAAAGAGTAACACGCTTCACTTAAGGTGAACGGGCCTTTAAACAATCTAGGCAATGAGGTTCTAGACCATATCAGAAAATGACAAACTGCAATGCAAAATATAATTTCTAACAAGTGAGAAGACATAGGAACAAACTTATGGAAAAATGCAAATGACTTTCAATAGTTGCGGAAAGACATGGAAAAATAACATATGCAATGGTAAATTTTATTGAAGCAAAAGTTAGAAATTCAGAAGGTGCAAGATTTAAGAGGTTCAGAGCAATATTTACCTAGAAAGGTGTGGAAACCAAACCCTGGCCACGGGTCAGTTAAGGACAGGAAACCCTCAAGGAAGGATACCCCTCAAAGGACAGCAGGTGCAGAATGGACACCCCGGATAGGACAGGATACCCTCGGATTAGGAATCAGGACAGGACCTCAGGACAGGACAGCAAACCCTCAGGACAGGACCGCTCAGGACAGGACCGGAACCCACAGTTCGGAAGCAACGCCTGCGCTCCACCCGCTCTGCAGTTATCGATCAAGACCCCGATTGGGTCAGCGAACTCCCAGCAAAGTGCTTCGCCAGCACTTTAAGGTTCAGTAGAACCTTAGTCTATGGTCAAATTCAGACAGAGTGCTCCGCAGCGCTCTGTATCTTCAGTCACCTATTGAGTACGATGGGTCAGTGACAGGTCAGCTAAACCAGACAAGTCGGACGGTTCCCTAGGTGAACCCAGGGTAGATATACAGTTTGGGGACAGTGTACAACCCCCCAATGTTGCAAAGTGTCAGAATCCCTCAATTTCGATTGGTCCTAAGGTAGAATTTGGGTAACACACCAATCACAATTCAACATTTCAAGCCTGTATTTGCATGTTTGGGCACCGCCTAGTAAGATTGGGGTTCCCATGAGAAGCTACACGGCAAGCAGCAATACAATATTACATTGTAACATATAAGGAGCCACATTCGCTGTTCTCGCAGGGCAGAGGTGACTTTCTCAGGAGCATCTCGCCCATCGCTGCCAACTGGCTATGTTCCATCAGTCAAGGTCTACTGTGCTGCCAAAGTTGCGCAGGCGCAGAAGGGACCTCCAATATGGCTCTGCTTTCACTCAGACCCCCATTCCCCGCGGTACATGAAAAGTAAGCGAAAACAAATTAATACATAATAATGTCATCATGAAAACACATCACAGGGTTTGTACTTTCTACTTATCATTATAAAATATACTTATGCAGTTTAAATGTTAGCTACATTGATACAGACACAAGAGCAGTGGCACGAGCAGTACCACATGATGGGCACAGCTATGGATTACGCATGCGCATAAATTTCCCTCCACTTCTGCAGACGCGTCAGGACACGTGAGTGTGGCTGACGCATGCGCAGTAACTAAAATACAAGCGGCGGCCATTTTAAAGTACACGGGTTAAATGTATTAGAAATACACGTAGGCAAGCTTCGCAAACTTTGCCTAAACAAAAATAAACGTTAGTAAAACATACGTTTTGTTACCTTATTACACATAAACGAGGTTCTTGACTTCGGCAAGCCGCAAAATATGCGAAGCTTTGCTTCATCAATCCCCTCTTTGATGATATTTACTATCATCACAAAAATGGAACCAGATGCCAACTTTCTTTCACACTTTATATAGCTCTATCTCTTCCAGCAATCGTTCTAACTTTTCTCTCTCAGTTCTAGTAGGGTGAGAAGTCTTCACCTTTTTGTATATCTGATCATTCACTTCCTCCAATTCAATCTCATCCACACTCCGTTTCAACCCTCTTGCATTTACCTCGTGCTTCTTGGTGCGCTTACAGCATTTACAACAGATAAAAATGAGAAATATAATAAGACCTATAATACCAATTGGCATCAGTATCTTGAACAATAAGCTTTTGCCTACGCTAGCAAGCCAATGACCTACATTGGAGAGACCATCTACCAGTCTCTTCCAGGCACTATCAACCTCGAGTGGTTTGAGTTCCTTTGTCAAATTAGTAATGTTTTTCACATATCTTTTGATCTGTACACTTTTATCCGGAATATAAGTGCAACAATGTTGCGCCTTCAACATCGGCAGGCTCCGCCCTCTTTCGCTAATAAGGTGTCAAGAGCAAGTCGATTCTGCAAAACCATTGATCTGATCGCAACCATTTCGGTATTGACCAGTAGAAATCCATGAGCTGTCTCAGTAGACAGCACATCCACTATAGTAGATAATTTACAAATTCTGTGAGTGTTCAGAACCACTCCCACTCCAGGTATCAGTGCACTGAAAATACTACCCATAATTTCACCTATACTTTCTCTTTTACTACGCACTAAGCCATTAGTATCTTCATTGCTTCCAGCTTTTCCATTCACATGGTATATTTTCGGGAAGACAATGCCAAAATAGCAGCTTCCATACCAGTGATCCGGCAATTTGAAATAAGCCTTGTCCCCACAAATATAATAAATTCCAGGAAACACAGGCTCTGACCCATTTTTGAAACCCCAACCTCCAATTACCTTGTAATTATGTTCGCATTCACTGGAACCAATGAAAACATTATTATAATAGCTAGTCTTCTCGCGGTGAAGACATAGCTTGCCTTTCTTTTCAAAATCCAGCAACAGAGCAGGTCCCGCCCCACCATTTGAGGTGCCTTCCATGTTCTCTGCCCACTTTGGCTTTTTCTGACTTTCGTCATTAGCCTTCTTTTGTATTTTAATTCTTCTTTTCTCTGCCATGTTCAGGAACATCTTTTCCTGTTCACGCAAAGAACAAGTCAAGTTATCTCTGTGTGCATCAGCTATGTCAATGTTACCTATAGTCAAGAAGTAGTCTCCCATATATCTTATGGTGTCGCTTTTGGTATGTACAGGATTCAAGTTCCCACGTATAGGAAGTTCAGAAAAGATTACGTCATTATTAGAGTAATAGTACTGTAACGGTCCTCTTTTGTAAAATAAACTAGCTAAAATGCTACAGGAGATTCCATATGTCAATGGCAAGTGATGGTATGTCACGCCTTCAGCCACAGAAGTAGGTAGCTTCATGCAGACATAGCAATCTTCAATTTCCATAGTCTCTACATAGTGTATTAACAAGTTTGCAAAAACATTTAAGTGTGTCCTGTTCTTAATTCCATGATAATGTAGTCCTCCCTCATCTGATGCTTCTAAGTCTCGTTTTGTTTGTCTCAGTGCTCTCTCATGTCTTGCTACACTCTGTGTTGTCAACTCCTCACTGTCTGTATTTACAATTTCAGTAGGGACAATGTTAGTATCTTTACTTACAGTGAAGGGTATAAAGATTGTTAGTCCTATCCAAATTACTATCAGTACTACTATACTACATATACACACCTTGCAGCACATTTTGCAACGACTGCAACTAGGTCTACCATTCACCGTTGAATCAGACATTTCGGCTCAGAAGAAGTTTCTCGACCCCTCTTTGTGTCTTTACACAGCTAGCTTAATTTGTGCAAATTCACGGTGGTTCGTCTTCTTCTTCAGCAGAGTACTCAGGGAAGGGCTCTCTGTCGCTTACGTCAGTTATATCAAGATCTTCAAGTTCTTCCAAAACGAGTGTCCATTCAGGAGACTTGTACTTCTTGTTTTGTCTTTTTATTCGTTCACTCCTTCTTTTGGAAGAGTTTTCTTCTTGCTCTGCTATCCGCGCACTTCTCCTTGCTTCTGCACGTTTTTCTTCCACCGTCTTTATCCTTAGCCTTAGTCTCTTTACGAACCTAGGCTCAAGGTTGTTTCTTTTCTTTAGTCTCTTAGTGGGTACTTGGACTTCACCTTCTTCTCTTATCCTCTTGTTCTCTTTCGCTTGTGGCAATTCTGTTTCACTTTCTTCTTCTTCTTCCCCTATCTCGCTAGTTCCAGGGCTAGCATCAAATTCTTCTTCCTGGTTACTAATCTGGCCCTGTTCAGGAATATTTTGTTTTTGGCTTTCGATTGTCTCTGTTTCTGTTTCCTGAACCCGTTCTTCTAACCCTATCTGATCCTGTTCAAGCACTTCGATCTCTTGATTTTCTTCTGCTCGAACTATTACTCTATTTCTAAGCTGTCCCTTATCCACATCAGGTGTTAGCGGTGGTGTATCGAACACCTGTTCTGTCCCTGTCTGACCTTCTCCTTCCTCAGTTTTGATGTGAATCTCAAGCGGCTGAGGTTCTTCGCCTGTGCCTTGCTTTTCCTGACTAGTCCACTCCCTACCTTCACAAAGTCGCTCTCTTGTTCTGATGGGATCTTCGGTCAGATCAATCATCGGTATCCATTCTTCTGGCCATATGCTTGGCAGCTCGTCATCAGCTACTCCTGGCTCAGCTTCCTGGACCTCTTCAGCAGGCTGGATTCTTGGCAGTTCGTAGTCAACTACTCCTGGGCCAACGTCTGCTGTTCCTGCAGCCTGACTGGTGCTGGGCTGCTCGTTGTCAGCTGCTTCTGGTCTGGCTCCTGCAGAGTCCTCTGCTGGATGCCCTTCTTCTTCAAATTCTTTGTCTGGTAATACCTTCTGGGTGTGGCCAGCGTGGATCCACTGGGGAATACCTGCGACCTTCACTGCAGTGGTTGTTACCAGGATTACTTGGCGTTTCTTTCCCCACCTTGGTGCCAGACAGCTTGATCGAGTGTGCTTCTTTATTTTGACCCAGTCTCCTGGAACCAAGCTCTGGAGAGGAGTCGTTGGATTGAGGATGCCGTCGTCTCCAATCTGGCGAGAGATAGAACGCACTTGGTCACCCAATCTTCTGCAGTATTCAAGCACCAAATCATCAGTAATACTCAACAGTTTGCTTCCTGGCACCCATGCTTGTCTCATCACTCTTCCCATAATGATTTCATGGGGACTTAGGCCTGTCTTGCGGTCAGGAACACTTCTCAGTCCCATCAGGACCAGGGGCAGGGCCTTCACCCAGGTCATGCCAGTTGCATCAGTCAGCTTTGCTAGTCTGTTTTTGATAGTTCCATTTACTTGTTCCACTATTCCAGAAGCCTCTGGATGATATGCACAGTGAAGTTTCTGCCTTATTCCAAAGGCCTTACAGAGTTCAGCCAGTATTTCATTCTGAAAATGTCCACCCTTATCTGATTCAATAATGAATGGCACCCCGAATCTAGGTATCAGTTCTTTTAGTAAACACTTCGCTACGGTCAGTGCGTCACTTTGGGGAGTAGGGTAAGCTTCTACCCATTTTGAAAATACGCAAACAATGACAAGGACATATCGTTTCCCTTCACAACGGGGCATGGTGATGAAATCAATCTGTATCTTTACAAAGGGACCCCCTGATCTCCCAATTTTGCTCAGTTCAACCATTGTCCTTTTGCCTGGGTTCATCTGTTGACATGACAGGCACCTCTGGCAGAGGGACTCTGCTACTTTCCTGAACTTCTTACTGTACCAAGTCTGTTGAAATACCAGAATCATGGCATCCCTACCAATGTGTGATCCTTCGTGTATTAATCTTGCCATTGTGCCAAGCAAGTGTCGGGGTAACACAGGCATACCAGTTGGGCCCAAAATTACACCATCCACACGTCTCGGTCTACACCCATCCTCCTTCCATTTCTCTCTTTCTTGCCAAGGAGCCGACTCCTGCCACTCTCTCACTTCATCCCAAGTAGGCACTTCTTCAAACACTTGAAGTTGGCAGCTGGCTCCGATCCCCCCTCGTTTAGGATTAACGATATAGTGATCTCTGGCGCACCATTGGGCCACTCGATCAGCATAATCGTTTCCCAGTGATACTTTGTCCATGCTCTTCTTATGAGCACCGCATTTTACCACTGCCAGTTCCTTGGGTAACTGGATGGCCTCTAAAAGGTCATGAACAACTTTTGCATTCCGAATGGGAGTACCTGAGGAAGTCAGGAATTCCCTCTGTAGCCACAATTGGCCAAAGTCATGCACAACTCCATAACAGTACTGACTGTCAGTATACACTGTTATGCGTAGGTTCTTCCCAATTTTGCAAGCTTTTATCATAGCAATCAATTCGGCTACTTGTGCAGACTTGATGTTATATAGGTAACCTGCTTCTTCAATTTTTGTTAAAGAGACTACTGCATAAGCAGCACTCAGGCCTCCTAGTTCATGTCTTAGACAGGAACCATCTACAAACAGCTCTTTATCATGCTCAGGCAATGGCGTTTCTTTTATGTCTGGGCGTGGTTTGGTGCTGAACTCTGTCAGATCAATGCAATCATGTTCATCATCATCCCCACCTTCCATTTCCAGGGAGTCGGGGAGTAAAGTGGCAGGGTTCAGAATACCGCACCTAACAATGCTTACATTTGCTGCACCCACAAGAATCCTCTCGTATTTAGTCAGCCGACTAGGGGTGAGATACTGCGTTTTAGTTCTGGTCAATAGAATTACCACTCCATGTGAAACATACACAGTCACAGGATGTCCCATGACTATGGACTCACTCTGTTCCAAACTTGCACAGGTAGCAGCTACTGCTTTCAGACAGCCTGGTAACCCAGCAGCTACTGGGTCCAGGGTGGCAGAGAAATAGGCCACAGGCCTTCTGGTCGTGCCATGTTCTTGAGTCAGGACTGACAATGCGCAATTATCGCGAGTGTCACAGAATAGGGCAAACTCTTTGGAATAATCTGGCATTCCCAGCGCAGGGGCTGTACACAGACAGTTTTTCAGTCTTGTGAAAGCCATTAGGCTTTCATCGTCCCATTCTACAATGTCTGGCATTCCTCTCGTGGTCATTTTTATCAAAGGCCTGGCTAAGACTGCAAATCCCAGAATCCACTGCCTGCAGTATCCTAGTACACCCAGGAACATTCTGACGTCTTTTTGAGTACGGGGCAACTGCATCTTTTGAATTATTCTCACTCTTTCTGATGTGACTTTTCTGACACCCTTTTCTATCTGGTGTCCTAGATATTTCACTGATTTTGCACAGAACTGTAGTTTGTCAGGGGCCACTTTATGCCCTTTCTCACACAGATGATTTAGGAGGGCAATGGTGTCAACTACACAGTCCCTATGACTTTTAGACGCCAGTAGAAGGTCGTCTATGTACTGCACTAAGACAGAGTTCCCAGGTAAGATCAAAGTCTCTAGACATTTTTTCAAGATCTGATTAAAGATAGAAGGGCTCTCTGTATACCCCTGAGGGACCCGGTTCCAGCAATACACGTGACCTTCGAAGGCAAACGAGAAAAGAAATTTGCTGTCGGGGTGCAGGGGTATCGAAAAGAATGCATGACACAAATCAATCACAGTGAACCACTCAGCATCCCAAGGAATCTGGTACAATATCACTGCGGGGTTCGGGACAATAGGGCAACAAGAAACTACAATTTTGTTTACCTTTCTCAGGTCTTGCACTACCCTATACTTGCCACTAGGCTTCTTGATGCCCATAATCGGTGAGTTGCATGGGCTGCTCATCACTTCCTGTATGATGTTTCCTTCTAATAATTTTTGTATTTCCAGAGTGACACCTGCTTTCACTTCAGCATTCATTCGGTAGGGCTTAGTGTTAGGATATACTGCATTGTCCTTGATGGCTATCTGTATGGGGTCCACATCTTTCATTAATCCCACATCTTTTCCAGTGAAATCCCACACCTCTGGCTTTACCGCTTCCTGGAGTTCTTGGGGCAAATCCTGCAGGGTCAATCTTTTAATTTCTGAGTCAGGTCTAAGTAACAATAGTTTATAAATGCCATCTTCATCCGGGGTCTGTATTTCAACACCTTTTGGTGTGCAAAAGATGGTACAGTTCATTTTGCACAGCAAATCACGACCCAGTAGATTCACTGGACTGGTGTCACAGACGACAAACCTATGCATTTGTTTAAAATTTCCAATTGAAATCTCCATTGGTTCGGTAACAGGAGTACTAATCAATTGATTAGATACACCCACTACTTGGATATTTTCTCCCGAGAGGGGTAGGTTTGGAACGTCCACTGTTCTTACAGTAGAACGGGTAGCGCCAGTGTCCAACAGAAAGGTGACATCATTTCCGTCAACCTTTCCTTCAATGTATGGTCCAGACTGGTCTACCGGCAAGGAAGCGCCAAGTACGCACTCCTCGTCCTCCCCTCTCAGGCCCCGTCAGTACTGTTCATTACAAAGGAAGGTATCATTTAGCAGATACTGCGAAGTTGCTGTATTTCTGTTCTCACCGCTTTCCCAAACTTCTATCTCCTCACCCTCTCCCTGTTTTCCCCTGTATACCTGCTTGGGTGCTCGAGGCACCTGAACTGTTTTTACCTGGGGTTGCGTTTTTCTTGGTCTTTCTTTCTGCGTCTGTGGAGTTAAATTAGGTGTTTTGGGGTTATCATCGGTCAATTGGGGACACTCGTTTCGCCAGTGTCCAATTTCGCCGCACTGGTGGCAGGGAAATTTCTTCATAGCCTCTTCCCTGCTAAATTTGGGCCGGGGCTTTCCTCCACCCCCTCCCCCAGGACTTTTGTTCTCAGCATTTTTAACCATGTTACTCAATTGTTTTTCCTGCTGTTCTGCGAGCTTTACTTGAGCCCACATCACTTTTTCCTTAAGGGCCTTTTTCTTTTCTGCCATCTCGTCCTCGCAGTACTTAGCGTACCGTAGGACCTCATCCATTTTCTTTGTATGCCAACAGATTTTATTATCTTTTATCCACTGACAAATTTCAGGTCTTAAACCATTTACAAACCTGTAAATAAAGTGCGTCATGTCCTTCAAATCGATGTTATCAATACCACTGTATGTTTTAAATACCTGCAATAACCTCTCATAGAAGGAGTGCACTGTCTCGTCCCTTTCCTGTGTTGTTCTATCTATTTTTGTCCAATCAGTTTCTTTTGCGGGCACCTTTTCTTTCAAATGCTGAATTACCTGCTCATATTTTCGCATGACATCCTTTGATGGCTCCCCTGTTTCCTTATTTCTTGGGTACTCTTCAGTAGGCCAGTCTATGGCTATTTTACACTGGGTCCATAAATCTACCGGAACCACAATGTCGAAAAACCCATCCAGGTCTTTCCACAGACATTTCTGTACCTTCACGAACCTTTCCACCTGCCTGTACCAGTCTACTGGTTTCTCTCGTAATTTTGGAAAATCGTTCGTAAAGGACACAATATCCTGTCTAGACCAGGGGACATGCACATATTTCCCTCCAGGTACTTCGCGCATGGGGCATAACTGCTCAGGTTTCTCTACCTCCCTTAAAGCAAATTCAGGAGTCACTTGTCGGGAGCGAGCCTCTTCCCTCTTTTTCGCCCACCTGCTTCTCCATCTTTCCACATCTCCCCATTTCTGCAGTACCCCCAATAATTCTTTAATCTGCAACTTTTTTCCCGCCACATTCAGGTGCTCTATATCTTTGTCTGAGAAGTCTGCTCTGTACGGTTTCTGTAAGGGCTTGGATTTCGAGATATCTACCCCCATACTAGCTGCGGTTTCGGTCAGTTTTTCTTGGAGCACTCTGGTGTTCCTTGTAAAGCTTTTACATATAAACGACAATTCTTCTTCAGAGTAGGTATTCAATCGATCCAACCCCACATTTCCTGCCATTAATTCTTCTATTTCTACCCTCAGCTTGTAGAGGTCTAAAGGTTTCGTTTGCGGAGTCTGTTTCTCTAATTCACGACTCCAACTCTCAATTTCATCCGGAGTTACCAGAGAGACATTCCTAGTGCCTGTTGCTGACTCTAATTTAATTTCTTTCGCATTAAAAGGGTTATGCCTCTGCTGCATTCCCTTTCCGGTCGGTTTGTTTGGCAAGTCCAAGAACGCAACTTCAGACTCGCA
The DNA here is from genome assembly GCF_964261635.1 of Lissotriton helveticus. Lineage (NCBI taxonomy): Eukaryota > Metazoa > Chordata > Amphibia > Caudata > Salamandridae > Lissotriton > Lissotriton helveticus. The sequence goes on from NC_136068.1 coordinate 447,443,245, forward strand.
CTCACTGGACTGATCATCTATGATTATCGGTTCCTGTCTCGGGGGTGCCATGACTGGGGTCATAACTGGAGTAATCGGATTTCCCTGACCATTTCCGTATAACGGGACCACTGGTCCAATAGTTACTGGAATAGTCAATGCCTCAGGACTGGTATTTAACTGGGAGATTTTCTGAATTATTTCTGTCCTTTGTCTAGCTAGGGCCTCTTGCTCCTTTTCCACTAGTATCCTTCTTAAAGTCGTGTCATGTAATATCTGTGGGGTCAATGGAGGAGTAAAACTCGGGGCAGTAGGATGCGTTTCACTTGGTCCCCCACCATAATTTGGTTTCGGGAATAAAGTTCCAGTGTTAAAGGACCTGCGTTCTTCCTCATATGGAGGTTGAACAAAAGGCAGTCCTGAATTCGATGGTTTCTCTTCGTTTTCATACAAGGGTCTGGGAAAGAAAACTTTTGTACGTGAATATTTTTCTTCCTGGCTTGCGGGCACTTTGGGATATATATCCCTTGTTTCCGCCGGTTCGGGTTTCTCAAAATAGGGCAATACTTGACCACCCCCTTCCAGTCCTAGGGATCTGTCTTCTTCCTTGAGGAAGTGGCGTCGGGGAGCATCTCCTACACTGGAAGATCGGGTTCCCTCGTTATAAGGTGGCGGACTTCTGGTACAGATGTCATCTATCAATTCATCATCTGACTCCCCAGGGGCCCCCCAATGCTTACACTTTTCGGTACTTTTCTCACCTGCTCCAGGGTTATGACATGCCGGCATCATGGGAAACAGACCCTCAACAATCATGCTCTGCCTCCACTGTTTCATCCTTTTATCCCTGGACTCCTGTTTCAGCCTGGGGTACCACTTGGTCAAACCCTTGTCCATTCGGGGTCTTTCTCTTTCAAAAGCCTCAATCTCCCATTCCTCTAATGCCTCATACTGCGTTAGTCTCGGTCTGGGATGCAGTTCATTCATCCGAGTTCTTAAATTAAATAAGATCCTACCATTGAAAGTACCATCTAACGGAAAAGCCAATACTCCGTCATCTTTTGTGTACTTCACCCAATTCTCCAACCACACACAGGTATTGTACCCTCGGTCAAACATCATGAATGAGGCAGGAGTATTGGGTGGTGGGACAAGAACACCTTCTCTAGATTTAATCGGTTTGTCCGTTTTAAAATAATTTTTCACCTTACTTACAAGGGACATTTTTCTCTTGGTTCCGTACATAATATCGTATCTATTAGTCTTCCACTGATCCCTTTCAAACCCTAGGTGCCTTGGATCAGGTCGAGTTCCTGTAGTCTGCGAGTGCCACATACGACTTCTACGCTAAACTTTGTTTACAAACTACCTCCAATCAGAACGCGCTTCAGAAATCCGTGCGACCAATGGGTGCGCGACTCTGAATAATCTCCGCCAATGGGTGCGCGGCCCCTTCGTGAGACAGTTCCCACGCTCTGGCGCTCACCCCTCCTTTACAATCTCAGCTCCGCTACCCGCCCGCTGCTTCTACCAATCCCAGCGCGGCACAGAGTGACGTCAGAGGCGCTTCGCGACTGACTCCCTCCCTTCACAAGGTAACGGAAACTTTCTTTCTTTTAAAGTGCTCAGTGCTTGGTTATTTTACAACAAATACACATTCGCCACAGTGCTCAAGTGTCTAGACAGAGAAAGAATTATTTTACTGCAAGTAAACTACTTCCATTTACTTTTCACTCGCTGCGGGTAGATCTCTTCCGCCTACCCTTCACTCTAGCATCGGTGAACCTGTTATTCCCCTAAACTCATCCACTTCTTTCCGGGATATATTCCGAGTTTAAGGTTTCCCAGCGGACCCCTCTGCTTTCACGCTAGCTCCGAGGAACCTGCTACTCTTCCGATGTGACCCTTATTAGGTTACGCCACTATGGGAATTTTGCCAATGAACCCCGTTACTGACATTTATTCACACATGTATTCAGAAAACCCTAGTTAGTGCTTCCCGGTTATCTAAACCTGCACCTAACTTTCCTCGAGCCTGTGACCTCAGGACAATGGATTCTATTCACCACTTGCCCTTTCAATTCCCCGGGGAGTTCGGACAACACAGAACTAAACGGTTAACAAATGCATGGATTAATACATATAACAATATAAGAACAAGAATAATAACAATACAGCAATTCATGAATTCCAAAACAGCGTATTCACAAGAGAATGATCAGGTCTCTTAGAACAGCCGCTCTTCTAGCAGCATCAATATACTAGCAGCTTCCGACTCAACTAGTCCAACTAATCCCTGCCTTACTCTCAACTAGTCCCTAACCATCCTCTGGCTACCAGTAAAACTGATAGAGCGCGCGAGGCCACCCGACCAATAGTTTTCGCCGTTTCCGGCTTCAGGGCCCATATACTTTCAAAACACCATACACATCGATCAGGTGACTTCACGAGCTCTACCAATTTGTGAGTGAGTTCCCTACTATTATTTCTCAGTGCACCCGACTTACCATCCACCGATGCGGGTACCTAATGACCACAATGAATCAGGGAGCTAGCTGTAAAAGGAAAGGCAGCAACATACAAACCCAACCAAATAACATTCAAAATACTGTTGAAATGACCACGGACAACGGGAAGTTTTAAAATGTTTATCTAAAGTTCATTTGCTTCATTCATAAGGTACATCGATATAAGGCAATCAATAACCAAGATAACGTAAATGAGGTAACTGTAAAGAAATAACGACAGAGTAATCATTGAAATACTGATATAAAATGTAACAAGAAGATACTATGCTATTCAATAATATTTAAGCATGGGCGGACTATGTAGGTATAACTACAGGAGGGCCTATAAAGAGTAACACGCTTCACTTAAGGTGAACGGGCCTTTAAACAATCTAGGCAATGAGGTTCTAGACCATATCAGAAAATGACAAACTGCAATGCAAAATATAATTTCTAACAAGTGAGAAGACATAGGAACAAACTTATGGAAAAATGCAAATGACTTTCAATAGTTGCGGAAAGACATGGAAAAATAACATATGCAATGGTAAATTTTATTGAAGCAAAAGTTAGAAATTCAGAAGGTGCAAGATTTAAGAGGTTCAGAGCAATATTTACCTAGAAAGGTGTGGAAACCAAACCCTGGCCACGGGTCAGTTAAGGACAGGAAACCCTCAAGGAAGGATACCCCTCAAAGGACAGCAGGTGCAGAATGGACACCCCGGATAGGACAGGATACCCTCGGATTAGGAATCAGGACAGGACCTCAGGACAGGACAGCAAACCCTCAGGACAGGACCGCTCAGGACAGGACCGGAACCCACAGTTCGGAAGCAACGCCTGCGCTCCACCCGCTCTGCAGTTATCGATCAAGACCCCGATTGGGTCAGCGAACTCCCAGCAAAGTGCTTCGCCAGCACTTTAAGGTTCAGTAGAACCTTAGTCTATGGTCAAATTCAGACAGAGTGCTCCGCAGCGCTCTGTATCTTCAGTCACCTATTGAGTACGATGGGTCAGTGACAGGTCAGCTAAACCAGACTAGTCGGACGGTTCCCTAGGTGAACCCAGGGTAGATATACAGTTTGGGGACAGTGTACCACCCCCCAATGTTGCAAAGTGTCAGAATCCCTCAATTTCGATTGGTCCTAAGGTAGAATTTGGGTAACACACCAATCACAATTCAACATTTCAAGCCTGTATTTGCATGTTTGGGCACCGCCTAGTAAGATTGGGGTTCCCATGAGAAGCTACACGGCAAGCAGCAATACAATATTACATTGTAACATATAAGGAGCCACATTCGCTGTTCTCGCAGGGCAGAGGTGACTTTCTCAGGAGCATCTCGCCCATCGCTGCCAACTGGCTATGTTCCATCAGTCAAGGTCTACTGTGCTGCCAAAGTTGCGCAGGCGCAGAAGGGACCTCCAATATGGCTCTCCTTTCACTCAGACCCCCATTCCCCGCGGTACATGAAAAGTAAGCGAAAACAAATTAATACATAATAATGTCATCATGAAAACACATCACAGGGTTTGTACTTTCTACTTATCATTATAAAATATACTTATGCAGTTTAAATGTTAGCTACATTGATACAGACACAAGAGCAGTGGCACGAGCAGTACCACATGATGGGCACAGCTATGGATTACGCATGCGCATAAATTTCCCTCCACTTCTGCAGACGCGTCAGGACACGTGAGTGTGGCTGACGCATGCGCAGTAACTAAAATACAAGCGGCGGCCATTTTAAAGTACACGGGTTAAATGTATTAGAAATACACGTAGGCAAGCTTCGCAAACTTTGCCTAAACAAAAATAAACGTTAGTAAAACATACGTTTTGTTACCTTATTACACATAAACGAGGTTCTTGACTTCGGCAAGCCGCAAAATATGCGAAGCTTTGCTTCATCAATGTAACGCGGCTTTTTGAAAAAGTCAGCGCACAGCGGGAAAACCCGCAGCGCGCATGGGGTTAAAATTTAATGCTAGATTTACAAGGCTGTAACTATGCAATCATTATAACATATGCACATAACCTATGCACCCATATAAACACCCACATACAACCCATGCAGTCATTGAAATACACTCATGCACTAATGAAACACTCAGGGTCTACTCATGCACTCATGTAATTACATAGAGTGTACCATTGTAGTAAACCGATCACCCATATTGTCTAAAGACTACATATGCCTCAGTAAAACTTGTAAATACATGGGTTTGTGGTTAAATACATCAGTACTCCCTGGATGGTTAAATGAGTGCATAGGTAGTGCCTAGGTGATTCCCTGACTATGTCATAACTCCATGAGTCATTCCATATCTGCATCATGTGTTGGCATGAGTATACCACTAGTATCTGGGTTTTTGAATGAGTGTGAGTTCAGCCTGAATGACTCGACAAGTGTATGGCTAATGCTTCAATAATTCAATACCTGCATAGATACAGGTAGGATGATTAAATGAGTGCAACTCTAGTGCCTTGATGATTGCAAGAGTACATACATAGTATATATGTGTTTTATGCAGTGCATGGATAGTGATTTAATGATTATTTAAGCCCATGCATAGCACCTAGCCTATTGGATGAGTGGATGAAAAGTGTTTCAGCGATTGGATGTGGCCCATGTCTTTTTGTTTGACTGAACAGGTAGTGCCTGGATGCCTACATAACTACATGGGTAGTGCCCGGAGAATTGAATATGTGCATCAGTAGTGCCTATCTTATTTGATGAGTGCATGACTAGTGTCTGCATGATTCCATTGTTAAAGCTTGAGAGATTGGATGAAATTAAGTATACTGCAGGGATGATTATATTAGTGCAAGACCATAGGCTGTGTAATTAAATGACTGCATAGGTACTGGATGGGTGATGGGTTTACTACAATGGTACTCTATATGTAATTACATGAGTGTATGAGTAGAGTCTGAGTGTTTCATCTGTGCACGCGTATGCCTCAGTATTTCAATGACTGCATGGGGTGCAAGTGGGTGTTTAGATGGCTGCATAGGTTCTGCGCAAATGTTCTAATGATTGCATAGTTACAGCTTTGTTAATTGGATGTCAATAGATAGTACCTAGGTGATTAGATGAATGAATACATAGTGTCTGCATACTTCAATAACTACATAATTTCTGCATAGTTTCTGGATAATTGAATAACTCCAAGGAAAGTGAATCACTGATTTGATGACTGCCTGAGTAGTGGTTGGGTGATTCCTTGAGTGCCTGAGAAAGTACCTTCATTCCTGTTAGATACATATCAGTTGTTACTATATCTCTGAATCATTGGTTATCTCCTTCTGTCAGTATCAAACTACCTGTTTTACTGCATACATGCTTTTCTTCTGAGCTATTTGTGAGTGAAATATAGATATCACACGTGATATATAATTGCATATATGTCCCTCTAGAAACATATGTTGCTTTGTTACTGAGCGTATACATGCATCAGTAAGTTTCTAAAACAGAAAAAAACATTTTGAACATTTTCAGTGCACAAAATCTTTTGTGAATGGCATACCTACACCATTTCTCAAATACTTCTTCTGCTTCTAAAACATATATTCAGCATAAGGCCAGGCCCCGGGGGATGGGGTCCCCTCAATAAAATATTTAATTTAAAAAAAAGAAAAAAGAGGCAAAGCCCCAGGGGATGGGGTTTTCGAGGCTAATGGAGGCCTCAGGAGGGGGGCCACGCAGCCACCCCTCCTTAAATTTTTTTTAAAAAGTTAATAATTGCCCATGCCCTGGGGGATGGGTCCCCAGGGCCCCAAATATTGTAAAAGAAGGGGGGCCACAGCGCCCCCCTTCTGAAAAAATTTAAATTAAATAAAATCTGGCATCTCCCCGGAGGACCCGCCCCCTCCCTGCAGCACTCTGCAAACACGCCCTCTGGTGCCTTGTAACTTGGGGAATTAATTAATCTCGAATACTGAGGGCCCCGGGGGGCCAACTAGCCCACCAGGTACCTCCAGTATGCGCCGCAGAGCTGCGTTGCAGAGAGGTGGTCCGAGGCCACGCCCCTTTTTACACCACTCTGCAAACGCGCCTCAAAAGGCATTTGGCATTCATTCCTAAAAAAGGTAGTTGAAATAATCCAACCGGGAAATTACCAAGGCCTGTACAATTCGTTTTCTAGTATACTCTGGTAAGAATTTTAAAAACTTGGCTAAAAATTTTAGCAAACAAAAGTATTCAGCAGAGACATCCCTGATATAGGAATTAAAGTAGAGGTCCAAATCAAAATTTATACCAAACATTCTTACAGTCTGGGCAGGCGCAGGAGGAGTGCCCAGCGAGTGTGTCCAACGACAAGCCAAATTAAACAGAGAAGAATTGCTGAAGACCTTTAATTTAGACTTTTATTTAAGCTTCTGTTAATGTGATTGCATCCAGTCTGCGGCAGCTTTCAAGCAGCCCTGAAAATGCACTTCCAGAGATCTGTGAACCTGCTGGAAAGAGAGTAACAGTTATATGTCATCAGCGTACAATACTATCTTAAAGCCCAACGGTTCAGCTGTCCCCCAAAGGAGCCTTATAAATGTTGATAAGAATGGAGCACAGGCTGATCCCTAAAGTACACTAAAATATAAGTCTGTGAATCCAGATGGTAAAAGGTGGAAGTTGTACAACTTGTCCTCAAAAATAAAGGAAAGATTTCAACCATTTGAGAGCGACATCCCTCACCCCAATTATTTCCAGATGTTCCAGTAGAGTATTATGAGATGCAGTGTTTAACACTGCACACAGACCTAAAAGAACAACCACCGCTTTGTTACCCATATCCAGCACCAATTTATCAATTTTGAAGACCTCCACATTGCAGTCTCTATGCTGTGCCCTTGACAGAAACTCACCTTGGTAACATGCACAATCCTGTTTTCCCCAAATAATAGTGTCAGTTGTGTATTACCCAACTTTTCAAAAACTTTGGCCAGCACTAAAAACCTATAAGTATTAAGGTTAGAGATATCTGCCTCAAGTGCTTGTTCCAACAACGAGGAACAACAGTAAATAATGAATGATAATAATTGAATTAATAAATCATTGATATCATTTTTTAACAGAGGGCTACATTCTTTAGTAGCCACAGAGGGCAGGGGGCTAAAAGGCACCAAGCTCTAACTGCTAAAATGCACATTTCAGTATCTCTAAGTGAGACCAGGTCAAAGGAATTTAAAATTGCTTCTCCCATGGGATGTATCATGAGGCCCGTCGGGGTCTTGGGTATTTCATACCCTGTAGGGGATGATAATTGGATATCCTTGGCCTTTTTTTCTGAAAATGAGCTGCTAGTTGATCTACTAATGCTTGAGAGGGGGAATATTTTATTGATTACCCAAAGGGGACAGTTAAGCACAGGAAGAGCAACGGCATCAAGATCCGGCAACCAGGAAGTCTTGACTGGTTGCGTATATGGGCTGTACGGTCTATCTTGTGTGGGACAGTCAAAAACTTGCCCAGTGCCAGGACCTCACATGAACTGGTTGGCACTCTCGGACCAAGTAGATATTCACGGAACGAGCCGGTGCTCTACACAGCACCAGGCACGTTTTTGACTGTCCCACACAAGACAGACTGTGCAGCACATATACCTAACAAGTGGAAACTTCCTGGTTGCCAGATCTTGACACTGTTGCTCTTCCTGTGCTTTCTGTTGTACTTTACCATTCAGCTTGAGAAAGCCCCAGGTCTGCTTGCTGTAAGGGGGTGAAACACATGTTGGCTGTCTTCACTTAACGTGTTACCCGAATCGTCAGGATTTGTTCATAGCAATCTGTTGAAACAAAATAGGTGATTCTGAACTCAAGAGACACTCTCAAGCACAGGCTTTTATCGCAGAAAATAAAGAAACTTGCACAATAAAATTAAAAAACCACAGACCTAATTTATTAGAATACAACGTATATTAAAGCACATTCTCAGCTCTGACCTTACTCTAAAGCATGCACTTCACTCAATGGGTTAGGGATCTTCCATTAACAAAGGACATCTGAGAGAACTTAATATCCCCATTGCAAAAGGACAGGCTGACCTGGAACATTCATCCCTTTAGACATTGAACAGAAAAGTTTCCCTGCATGATTTTTGGGATTTGGTAATTTGGTGAGCAAACATCGCTTTTGTTTTCTTGATACATTTTTGGAAGTCTTTCAAAGTGGCATTATACACTGCATTATCCTCCGGGCAATAGTTTACCCCCCAGATTCTCTCTAGCTTTTTACATGCTTGCTTCATACTTTGGAAATGGGAGAAAAAAACACACCGAAGATGTATGATTTCTCATAGGCCCCCTTTTGTTAATCAGAGCAATCTCGTAAGTAAGACCATGTGTAAGGAAGTTAGCATCCACTTTCATGTTGCCCAACGGTGTGTTGAAAATACCAGGCAGTCTTAAGACATCACTATCTCTGATTTTGTGCCTAGGGCGTGAAGCTGCTTTTAGAATGTGTGGTGCCTCTCGTAAGTGCAAAGGAGACCTAGAGAATGGGATGAAATGGTGATCAGACCAAGTCACCGGCTAGAGTTTACCCACCTTGAGAGAGGTACAGTTTGTACAAATCAGATCTAAAGTGCGGTCTAATTTATGCGTAGGGCCAACCACCTTTGAGGCAAGATTGAGATCACAGTAAACCTTTCCAAGCTCCACGGCTGCTTTATTGTTAGGCTCATCCATATGGACATTGAAATCACCTAGAACAGTGACGTTGGACTATTGCAAAACCCGCAAGGTAAGAGCATTTAATAACTTTCCATCAAAGTAACAAAATAGAGAGGTGGATGATAAAGCAAGGCCTCTGAGAAAGACACATTGTTAGAAATCTTGAGAGAGATCATAAAGCTCTCTACGCTGCCCAGATCCTTCAACTTTCATTAGAACCATGATAGAAGGATAAATAAATCATGGAGATTCCTCCCCACCCCCATTGCAGCCCACTCGGTCAAGATGTAATATAGAGTATTCATAAGCGATTGCCAGGGAGATATTGGGCCTGAGAAAGCGCTCAGCCCCGCTTCGGTGATAAATACCATATCCAAGGTGTTGTCACTTAAGAGGCTCTAACATCCAATTGATGTTTAGGAACAGACCTCACATTAATTAGGCATGCACAAAAGCCTGAAAATTGTGAGATTCAGTTAAGTTTTTCTGCACCGGACAGCAAAATAAATTGGGGGGTTGTAACATTCTAGCCTCTAATAGTATAGTTTTGTTTTGAAACCACATAGGCTGCAACTATAGGCCTATTATTTATTTACTGGGTGTACGGGACTAAGTACTTGTTGCAGTAGCCCCCCACACGCTTTTTGCCTGGTTTTGTGATGCAACTTTGACTGTGGTGTACTGGGTCCCTGCTAGCCAGGTTCCCAGTACTAGTGTTCTTTCTCTAAAACTGTACCACAATTGACACAGCTTCAGCAACCCCTGTAAGTCCCAAGTAAATGATACAGCTGGTACCTGGGGCATTGGGGCTGAAGAGGGTCCACTAGGGCTTCAGCACAAATTGTGCCACCCTAGGGGCCCGTCACCAAGATCATACAAACTGCCATTGAAGGCTCCATTTCTTGGTGAAGAGAAAACTGAAGTGTCGAAATGGAACACATCCCTGTGTGCTATGCCTGAAGACAAAGCATTCAGTATAGGTAAAATGCCTTCTATAGGCCTTACAGTCCTAAGGCAGGTTGCACTATACTACATGTGAGGGCCTTACTGCATGACCAGATATGCCCCTGCACTGGGCACTTCGGTAACTGCCACTGCAAGTGAACAGGGAAGCCATGTTAAAACACGTGCGGGCCCGGGTAAAAAAACGAGTTCCTCAGCTACATGATGGCTTCACTGAAAATAACAATGCTTGATATCAAACATCTCATATTGATGAACCCATACTGATTCCATTGTTGGATTTATCAATACATGCACACAGAGGGCACCTCAGAAGTGCCTCCGGAAACTGCTGGTGGGCTGACTGACTAGTTTTAGCCAGCCTAACACCAGAGAAGAATTCCTACCCCCAAGGGAGAGCCCGAAGCCGCCTGCAGCCTCTTTGTGTAGGCCCCCTCAAATACAACTGCTTCTTGTGACAAAAACCTGACACCTAAGGACACCTCTGTGCCTGTCACCCCTGGGCCCTGGAGAAAAGAACCAAAGGTGCCCCCACATCCCTGGACATCGCAAAAGTTGAGCCCCCTTGCTGGTTCAGCTAGACTGCTCCCCCAGTCCAAGCCTGCTGCCTCTTTGTGACCAGACCGATACTCCATAGAAGTGAATGGGCACCAGACACTTTAATTCACCTCCGTATCTGGAAGCCCCAGAACCTTCCGAAGTGAGCTTTTGGTGCTTCTTTGGACCTTGTCTCCTACTCACCTTACGTCCAGAAGATCGGTCCCGTAAGTTTCTGCTAAGTGCCTGGATGCTGCATGTGTTTTTCCTGCATAGCTTAATAATAAACAGAAGACTTTCAATTCCGATTTCATGCATCAAAAACACTTAAAATCTCCTGATGCTGAAAAACATCCCTCTGCACCCAGACACCCCAGTGCCTCCTTGGGTGACCGTTTGTTGCTGCCTAGGACCTTGCCCCATACTGACCTCATGTCCCAGGGAAGGTTCCCATAAGTCGTTAGATAACCACATGCAGCATATGTTTTCTCCTTAGCTTAACATACCAGCAAAGTTCTTTAATCACATTTGAAAGTATAAAACAGCTGTTTACTTCAAATATACTATTTTAAACAGTACCCACCTGAACAAATTTTCTCTAGTGCCTAACATATATCAAGATACAGGCTATTTTTTATAAATTGGTGTTGATCTCCTTCTGGAGTCATGTTGTCATTTAATAATAATTGTGTGTATTTGCAAATGTCTTACACTCCTCTGTGTTAAGCCTAAGGAGGCTCTAGTACACTACCCCTAACAGAGCACTTTGGGATTACGTAGCAAGGCCCTGTCTTCTTTCAAGGGAACCACTGGTCTCTTTGCCTGGTATATCAAGTTATTGATATATCACATAAAGAGCGCACTTCCTACACTGGGTTAAAACAGTGTGTTTCAAGATGAGCACAAGGTCCAGCATTCTTGGAAGACTATGTTCAAGCTGCCTTGAAATACCAGCATTTGTAAAGCGCACAGCTACCTCCGGAGAGGTGTCCCGGCGCTGGGGGCCTTCAGGAAGATTAAGTGAGCTATTGCCCAGAGTCACAAGGTGCTGGCGCTGGCGCTGGGGATCGAACCCTGAGCCCTTGTGTTTCGGAGTCAGCCGTCCTGGGCGCTGCACCACACCTCTTCTGCAGTCTTAACAGAGAGTCCCTGTTCCAAGCGATCCTGGCATTACCATAAGATGGTAACCTGACAGCATGGCTGGTGCTGGCCATGGTCGAGTTGAGGAGGGGCTCTGACTGGCTAGCCCCTGGCACTCCTTTGGTGCCCCAGTGGGGAAGCAACACCACTGCCTGCATTTAGGGCAAGGAGTTGGGCCAGCCGCTCCCCGTGCTCGAAAATCAGTAGATCGCTAACACATAAAATGGCACTTCTAGATGGCCAAGGGAGCCAGTGAAAAATATCAGCCCACTCGAGAAACCCTTAAATTCAAAATGATCTGGAAAGTTAACTCCGTTCCCCGCGACAAAGCCTCCCGACCAACCAATACTGCCCATGGTTTTTCAAATAGATTCAGGCTCAGTACCAACAAAACATATCAATTCATGGCATAAGGTACAAACAGTTAAGACCTCTGCCTCACACAACAAAATCTCCCTGGTACTCTCACAAACGAAATTCTGGCTACTCCATAAGGCTTTCCGGACCCCTGCACGCGTATTCTCTCTAGGCCTCAGGGAATATGCACTATGCTGGAACTGCAGCAAGGAAAAAGGGGACCTAGCACACCTTATCTACCATTGCCCAACACTCAAAACATTCTGCGAGAAAATCTTTGGTTTCATAAATAAAGCACTGGGCTGCACACTAACACCTGAATTTTCCTCTCTCGTCACCGCATTCATGAACACAGAACTAAGATCAGAGCAGGACAAAGACGTACTAGATCTGCTGCTGACTGCGGCGGTAAAAATGGTCCTGGCCAACTGGAAGGACACAAGTAAGACATCATATAGAGGCTGGGTCAATTGGGTTATGCACCTCAGAGGGGCGGATAACATTGCACTACAGAACTCACCCTGGAGACCAGCAACCAAGGGGATGTGGAAGTCACTCGGACACGTACCTAGACTCTTACGAACCCCCATGAAACCATTTCCTCTCAGCGACCACCCCCCCCCCCTCGGTGGGCGGTGGGGCGAGAAGATGGAGCGCTACTACCGTGGCCCTACGGGAGACGGGTGGGCTGACTCGACTACCAATCTCGCCACAAGCAACCCAGCGGGGTAACGGCTTTGTCACGCGACTATAAGTCTTATTAGTCTCTTATTACAGAACCTTTCTTGTATCCTTCTTTCACCTCTTTCTCTTCTGCTTCTTTCTATCACCCTTTACCTAATTTACAGCAAGTCAAGTCAGAGGGAATTAGCTAAACACATATTTCAAAGTGCATGTAAACACTGCTCTACAAACTACGTTTGGCTACGCTTGTAACAGAAATGCTAATGTAATTGCTTATAAAATTAATAAAATACTTGGAAATCAAAAAAAAAAAAGAATCCTTAGTGCATATCATAAAGTGCAAGTTAGTTTGAAATCCATTAATATCATTTATACATTAAAAAGTTTCACCTTTTAAAATGCTCCACATACATAATAAATGCAGAGATTCAGAGTATGTAAAAGCACTAAATCAAAAACCTCCTACCACTGTCATACCAAATCAAGGTGATGCTGGTGTCCTAGCCAAACTATTAAAAGCTTAGCAAGTCTCAATCGTCTAAACATGGCTTATTTTTTGTGCCCTATTTTAGTTTTCCTCCTTGAAACTTAAGTTCCTTCTAAAAATGAAAGTGAAAATGTCTGGGAGGAAATTTTGGGGGGCTGAGGGAAGACACAAACAGCAAGAGTCTCTGTGAGTTGATCTAAAATAAAGTACTGGGCTTTCATAGACTATTGATGACAGGATGGCAACATGGGGCGTGACCCAATGGTCTAGTGTCAGGGCAGGAGTTTATGAAGTTTTGTGTCTCACCCTCATGAATGCAGGGTGTCAGTCTGGCTAGGGTTTGAACCATGGCCCAATCAGGACTCATCTTCCTTGAGATCATTCGCCCATAGAAGTTTACTGAAGAATTGGGCTTGGGTTGTGAACCTCTATTTACAGCAGTACATTGGGTGAGTTTCGGGAGGAAGAACGGGGGGAGGGACGGTGGGTTTGTTGCATTTGTTTTCTTACCTTGAACATGTTTGGTCGTGTCTTATTGTTTTGCAATATATTATTTGTAACACAATGACAACAACAATAAAAAGATTTAAATCTAAACATGTCCAGCTCTGTGTCATTCCTCTGGTTACGTTTGACCTGTGTAGCAGAAGACAAATGCAAAGCCAGCACCAAGAAATCATAAATACCATACAACACGTTGCAATTGACACGTAAAATGGACAATGAAACTAATTTGACAGACCAGCTTGCATATATCTAACACAACATCAATATGTCATGTCGTTGCCTATAAAGGTGCTTACATTTGCCCTTCCCTCCTTGACACGTCACACACTTACATCCAAAAGTATAATAATGTCAGAAATACAGGAAAAAAATAGGGTTTCAATTCTGCACTGCACAGACCACCACCATCACAAGCACCACACTGCCACCACCACTACGACCACCACCACTAATTATCATAATAGGCTGCCTGAAGATTGCAATGGCATCCTGAGAATCAAGGGGAAAGTCTCCAGATTCCCTAAAGTGCTATCACTCCATACTAATGGGTGATAACATAACAGGTAATACGCTGAAGAAATTGTGATCTATCCACTAAATAATAACTTTTCTTCCATATCACATTTCATACCAAACTTCTTGTTACAAAATTTCGTAAGTGGTGCTCAATTTTTCAACAAGTGTCACAGTAGGAGCTATCTTGCTGGCATAAGGAGGGGTTTGTGTTCTGGGTGATGAGACAACCTTTTGGCTAAAGGGTGAGACGGGATGCGACAGCAGGGTACTGATCCACAGGAGCTGATATCTGTGGGATAGGTGGAAGACTAAGGACTATGAATAAAGGAACTGCCGGAATAAGTGGGTTATAACGATGGCGGACGGACTTATGCCTGTCTGCCATTGATGCTGGGACTGGGACCGCGCGCCTGTGAGGTGGCGGTCCTGCACGTCTGATTAAGATGCGACCGCCACCGTGGCGGTCGCATCGTGCATGGTTAACGTTGCGGTGGGTGCTGCTGGCTGCAGCACCCGCCGCTATGCTAAAAATGCTTGTTGTGGGTTTCCCTGCACTACGAGGCAGGCACCACCCAGTGCACATCCACCTCCCCCAACATTAGGGGGGCCCGCAACGGGTCCCCAAATGCAATCCCCACCAGCTTTACCATGGCAGTTTCACCGCCATGGACAGGCTGGCGTGGATACAGTATCATCATTTGGCGGATGGTGCCTGGTAGGCACACCACTATTTTTGAGATGCTTGGTGGGTCCGCCAGGCAATCGTAACGATTGCCTGTAGTGGACACATGGTGGACGGACTTTGTGTCCGAAAGCACACCGCCCGCCATTGTAATATGGTGGGCGGAGAAGTGCTTCGAGATGGCCATGAACCCGCCACCGGCAGGCTGCCGGTGGCAGTTTCACCGCCATCGGAATGAGCCCTAAGTGTTCGAATTGTGAAATCTAAGTTGGAGAACTGTGGCAATAAGTGGTGAAATTGTGGCACCGTGTAACTTTAGGAAAGAGGTAAACAAGGCATACGAGGGGTGGAAATGTGGGATTATTACATTAAACTGACAGATAAGAGGAAATATTGAGACATAATAAGGGAAATGGATAGATGGTGGTGAGGGGAAATTGTGATTGAAAGAAGCATCAAGGGATAGTCTAACGGGTTTACACTTAGGATATTAGAAGGTGATGCAGGTCTGAAGATAAGGAGTATCCGAACAAAGCCTTCAATAGCGTAATAATTGATACAGTCAAAAGAAGAGAGTAGAGATAGAATTTGAGTAGCTCATACTAGAGCTAGAGGCACCCTACCTTGAGACGGCTGACTAGGCTGTCCTCTGTGACTCCCTTCACACACATTCCATATTGCAACAAACCTTAATGAAATTTACATTTGTAGATTTATATAGCACAGCTTCTCACCCATGAGGGTATTCAGGAGCTGCCCATGAGCATGGGGAGATTAAGTGAGTTGGACAGAATCACAGGATGTTGAGCTGACGCCGAGATATGAACTCGGCAGCTTTGGCCCCAAGCTCCTTTTTGGGGGGATCATCGCTGTATTGCATGGCCAGGGAGCCTCCGGGAGGGGCTTTGTAACAGAGGGAGTGCTGAATTGTTTTTGCAATTGCTGGATCACTGTCTCTTGCTGTAAAACCAATAAAAAGTGTTAACACAAAAAAAGGCCTTATAATTTAGGGGCTATATAATGTTGGTGTTCATAGTGGCACACGGGTGTTACCTACATTTTTCTCACTTGAACATTTCACTCCTCAGCATGGCGGAACAGCAAGATTACTACCGGCGAGAATGGCAACTTATCCATGGAGTTCCCATAATCTATGCCTTTTCCCAAGACTGGGAGCGGATCGACAATTTCCAAGCACGAATTGATGACATTGTCATAGCAACCTACCCCAAAGCAGGTAAGCTGCTCAATCACCAAAGGGTCTTAAATAGATCGTAGATGTGTTTGTGTGTGTGTGTGTTTTACTACCCTTGTGGACACTGTGGTGTGATAACACACTCAAGCTGTGGTGGCATGACTGCAATATGTGGACCTGAACATAAGCCCGCACAAGCCAATGTCTTTTAATTGATAGTGAACAACTTTAGAAACATCTATAACCGGTATTGTTTTATTGACTTGGTGGGGAGCTGTGTTTCATCATGTGTGTTTATTTTTTTGCTCATCTGCCGCTGTAACCAGGAAGTGGTATTCCATGCTTAAACACCCCAAGGAATCTTAACATACTTCAGTAAATCTGATCCCCAGACTAAGACCATGCAGATGTCATTGTAGGGACAGAATTGCTGTCACTGGCTACTTCTAACCAATTGAACAGGCTTTTCAAGCTCATGTAAACCTTTCTTATTTAATTAAAACAAATATTTAGATCACACGAAGTGCTTTCATTTGCACACTGTGTCTCAGAATTATTAAAAATCAAGTTGTGCGCACTTCCCGCGCCCAGGCCCTACCGGGAATATTGGATCCGGCTGGAACCCCGATTACGGATCCTCCGGCCATAGCGGAGAGCTTTGCTACATACTTCGGCGACCTCTACGCCCCCCGGGAGTGCCTGGAGGCTGCCACAGTTGAGAAATTAATTACTGATTTGCCACCCAAGGCGCTGTCTGATGAGCAGCGGGACCAGCTGTAGGCCCCCTTATTGGATGAGGAACTGGCCCTGGGAGAGCTGAATCCCGGGAAGGCGCCAGAACCCAATGGGTTTCCAAGCGACTTTTTTCATCAATATAATGTGCAGCAGGCCCACCATTACCGGGCTGTAGTGGAGGAGGTGCCGTACAAGGGGGTGCTTCCCCCGGACTGGAGACATGCAGAGGTGGTGGTGTTTCAAAAGCCCCGGTGCCCCCCGGAATGTCACGCATCTTATCGCCCCATCTCCCTTTTAAATGTGGAGACCAAGATTCTGGCAAAGGCGCTGGCCAATCGACTGCTGCCACACATTGCGTCGATGGTGCACCCCGATCACGCGTGATTTATGCCCCAATGGGCTACTCAGCACAATATTAGTGCGCAGGTGGCGGTTGCGGCGATTCAGCGATTTGGGGAGCCGGCGGCCTTACTTTTGGCAGATATGAACAGGGCGTTTGATTCCCTGAGTTGGGTCTACCTGTTTGCCCTGCTTCCTAGATTCAATCTGGGCTCATCGATTCCTTTCCTATGTGAAACTATTGTACACAGCCCTGACAGCGTCGGTGTGTGTTGCGGGCGCATCCTCCTCAACCTTTGCGATTCAGAGGGGCACGCGGCAGGGCTGTTCCCTGTCGCCATACCTGTTTGCCCTGGCTATGGAGCCCTTGGCAGCTTGGGTGCACATGGACGCACAGGTACATGGGTTTGAGTGGGCCACTGGTCTCTCCAATAGAATAGCATTGTATGCGGACGATGTTCTCTTCTTCTTGACAGCTGTGGACAGAACGGGGCCACAGCTTCTGCGTATAAGGCCGATCTTCGGGGAGACGTCAGGTCTCTATCTGAACCCCTGCACATCCACACTGTGGGTCCTGGGTGGGCAGACGAGGGTGGCTGCATGGGCAACCGTGGTTCAGTCGGCTGCGGGTGGATTGAAATATCTGTGGGTGGTGCTCTCGGAGGTACCGGCAGTGGCCTGGGAGCGTAATGTGGCACCTGCGTGGGAGCGGGTGCGGGTAGACATTAAAATGGTAGAACTTCCCCGATTTCTCTACCAGCTGCAGAACCACCCGTATCCGATCCCGGCTAGATGGTTCCGACTGGTGAACTCTGTGTTGGGGCAGTTTCTGTGGGAGGGAGGGAAGGTGCGAGTGGCAATGCATACATGTTTCCTCTCTACCTATTGTGGGGGGTTGGCATCTCCGGATCTCCTCTCATATTATCAGGCCTCGCACCTGCTGGTCCTCAATGAGTGGTGGTATGGGGACAGAAAGGACCTGGCGTACGCGCTGGAGCGCTGCCTTATGGGCCATCACACGTTGTACACAATCCTGTACTCAGCGAGGCTGCGGAATGCGCTTCCGCCGGCTACAAGGGTGGTGTTCATGATTTGGAGGCAGGCGATGCGGCGCATGGGCTGGTGGGCCGTCTTGACCCGGGAGACTCCACTGTGGAACAACGGGTGGCTGCCACAGTTGGCGGCCCTTTCGGGGTTTAGGGGATGGGACGCCATCGGTATTTCCACCTTGGGCGATGTAGGGGGCGACACAACACTTAAATCCTTTCGGGATCTCCAAGAGAAGTTTCATATGCCCCAGATGCAATTTTATCGGTATCTACAGCTGCGTCATGCGTTATACCCTAGCCTGCAGGGTCTGGAGTCCATTCCTGAGTTCAGCCCCATCGAATCTACACTCTTTATGAAAGATTTAGGGGAAAAGAAGATTTCGTGAATCTATCAATCCTTGGTCGTACATTGCTCCTCCACGCTTCCTAAACTCCGTGGGGACTGGAAGGCAGACGTGGGCGGGTTGGAAGAAGAGGACTGGGCAGAGGCCCTGGCAGCCCCACGGGGGGCGGCCATTGCAATGCGGCTTCACCTAGTCCAATTCAAATACCTCCACAAGGTCTACTTTACTAGGATGCGATTGTGGCGGGCGGGGACGATCGCCTCCCTGGTATGTCTGCGTTGTGACCAGGCGGAGGTTACATTTATCCATACAGTGTGGCAGTGCACATCATTGGATCGTTTCTGGAGGGCTGTGAGCTTTCCCGCACACCACAGCTGGCACTGCTGCATGTCATGGAGTGGGTGGGGGACAATGTCTATAAACTGCACCTTTTGCTTTTGGGTCTCACCCTGGCAAAGCGGGACATTGCTAAGGCCCGGAAGGCAGCGAGGGCTCCATCGGTGGCAGCTTGGAAAAACGGCCTGGACTTTTGCATGGGCCTGGAGCAGCCCATCTTTGTGGCCAGGGGGGTGCCCGCGCAAACACTATAAAATTTGGAACCGATGGGCGGAGTATCGGGGCCTTTGGCTGGAACCCCCTGCGATGGAAGAGCCCTTGCTGCCAGTTTTAGTCGAGGATTTCATATGGGAATAGAGGGTAGGAGTAGGGGGGTGGCGGGTTGGAATCGGGATCTTCTGAGCATTTTTCCTTGCATAACTGTGGACAAGGTGATATGGACTAGTGAAGACCTTTGGGGGGTGGGAGTTGGCGGGGGGGGAGTTGGGGATGGGGAGTTGGGGATGGGGTGCGTTACTCTTTTATGCTCCAGTATTTGGGGTTGTTGTTTGCGGGGGGGGGGGGGAACAAAAGAATACAAAATAAAAGTCGTTTGCTGTCTTGGATGTACTGGGAATGTTTTGGCAGATGACTCTGGTGTGCAGGGCGCTGAACGATATATGCAGATTGACTAATAAAATTTGTTTAAAAAAAAAAAATCAGGTGGTGCAGCGATGCATGAAAAACACATGACTAACTTGTTTGAATGGAAGACAATTGCAATATCAAATTTACCAAGAGGTGAACACCAAGAATGTCATTAAGTGACATTCAGGCAAAAACATTTTTTTTTTCAGCATAATGCCAAATACCATACCAAGGCACGAAGACATGTTATCTGTCTCTTTCATGAGATTTTTATTTGAGGTATATCCTACAGTACACATTTCTACATGCCTACAATTTCACTGGGGTCAGTCACATAAAATGAGTTGTTTTGCAGAAATTCAGCATTTTACATGTTCAAATATCAGGTGATATTCCACTTGCCGATTCCTTAGTGGTAGATTGCATGCAAAATTACTTCATGATACATTAGTAGATCTGGTTTTACATGGTTTTCTAGTGGTTAATGTGCTGCTCTCCCCTTCCTTCGGCATCCCTTTATTGGATCTAGGCCTTTGTCTAGATCCAAATGGTTTTCTACTTCAGCGTAGCTCTCACTGCAGGTTCTTGTTCCATGAGATAGTGATCAGTGCTCTTGTCTCTTAAAACCCCTCAACTGATTGATACCTGCCAACCCACCTATGGTGACTGTGCGCAACCTTAAGCTGAGTCTTTCCACTCTATGTTGAGCCTTCTCACATGTTAGAATTTTCCCATGAGCACTGGCTCCTACAGCCAGCATCTCTCGCCATTTGGTCAGTTCTGATATAGGCCTAGGCAATTTTGTTTTGTGCTCTTGCAAACTCAGAAAAATCCCAATTGTTCTTTATACATTTTATGCCTCTTTTTTCTCCTCAAAAGTTGCTAAGATCTATGATGCCTTTCCTGTGGCAGTACATAAGGAAGACTATCCAGCGACCTGCGACGAACCCCGGTGATATGATTATTTTTGACATCCCTTCTTTGGATGAACTCAATTCTCTCTTTTTGACTATCAAATCAGGTTCGCCACTTCACCCAGCCCCCCTCAAAATTCTGCGCTTGGGCACTACTGTTATCCTTTCCCATCTATCTAAACTGATTGCTAAGTCTATCAACTTAAGTTCAGTCACCAAGAAATGAAAACATGCCATGGTGACTCCATTCGGAAAAACCTTGCACTGGATCCCTCCGTCTTGGAGAATCTCAGACCGATATCCCTACTATCTTTTTGTACTACAATTTTAGATAAAAATGTGAACAATCTGTTGACCACTTTGATAGAATCCAAAGAAGCGCTTCATCCATCTCAATCAGGCTTTAGGCCTCATTATTCTACTGAGTTGGATCTTCTCCTGTTAAAGTAAGTGGACAATGCGGACAATGCGGACAAAGATCAATGTTCTGCCCTTATATAACTGGACCTAAACGCTGCCATTGACACTGTATACCTCTGCCTCCTAATTAACAGGCTCCAGGAGTGTGGGATCGGTGGAAAGATGTGTAAATGATTTAAGTCCTTTCTCCAGGATCGAACCTTTTAGGTTACTCAA
The DNA here is from genome assembly GCF_964261635.1 of Lissotriton helveticus. Classification (NCBI taxonomy): domain Eukaryota; kingdom Metazoa; phylum Chordata; class Amphibia; order Caudata; family Salamandridae; genus Lissotriton; species Lissotriton helveticus. Next base: position 447,464,453 of record NC_136068.1, read on the forward strand.
AAGCCCTATGTTTCTGAGACCTTCACCTTGTAGTGTAGTTCCTATCTTCCCAATAGGCTCTGCGCATTGGAATAATACCTACAGCAGTAAAGGCCTAGGCCAGACGTTAACTAGGTCTACTACTGTCGATACTAGACTTAAGTTTTGGGTTTGCCAGCGTAGCTCAGAGTTCGCTAGAAACTTTCTCGAATGTTCAGGAAAGAATTAACTCCCCTGATTAGACAAGAAGGGATTTAGTTTCTGACAACCATAGAACATGACAACTTTGCTCTCCCCTAATCAAGAGTCAATCTCGAGAGTCGTGTGAGCACAAGGCAATTATTTTACTCAGTCAGTACGTGCATTCTTAGTCTCATCAGATTGTAGAGAAAAGGAAGAGACGGGCGTGTTCAATAAAAAGGTGTTATTTATTGATCAGTCTCTTTTCTCGTACAAGAGAAATGGATCGATATTATTGCAATACTTATAGTTAAGTAAAGTGCATACATTAAAAGCAATAGTATAAAATAATACTGTAAAAACATTGATATGGTTTCTGAGCCATATGATGTTTAAAATGATTAAAATATATTTACATACACATATACATTTGACTAAACGTACTCAACTGGTGTTTCTAAATACGCCTACCCCGTGTACCTGACCTAAGTCTAATGCGTGGGCGGGAATAGAAAGTTACAGTTTAAGTTAAGTTTGTTTTTGCCAAGTGAATAACTAAAGAATTCTCTGTGAGGGGTTATTCAGTTCTGTACCTGGAATTTAGGATGAATGAGGAATGGTATCTCTTTCTCTGCTCTCGATATTCCAGGCTGCCTGCGAGGGCTGCCCAGAAGCGCCGGTGCTGGGTCTCTCGGCTTGAGATAGCAGCGCGTCTCTCAGCGCGTCAGGAAGGCGGGGCTGCTGCCAGCGGGGTCTGCTTCTGCTCTCGGCTTCGGCAAGTATGGCTGCTCCGTCTCGTCACCACGCGTGTGTTTGCATAGGGCAAGATCGGCAATATTTATACCTTAAAGGTGCCGAGATTGACGTAAGGATGGACATAGATACGTCAATAAAGATGTCATACGACTTGCTCGTTAGCACATTCTTTACTAAAGTTCTCTGTGAAATCAAAACAATGGCTGCACGGATTTTCCAGGTTGTCATAGGTTTGATTTGTTATGAGAACGTCGTATGCCTTATCAGGGGCTGGAGGAATGTCGCTTGTCTAATTAGATCTCAAGCGTTATGACCTAATCAGATAACACGTTCCTGTGCCGTAGTGTGACTGCGTCAGATAACGGTATCTGCATCATGGGGGCTTTTCTTGCCTCATGGGCTGACTGTTAGTTAACTTGATAGTTAGTTTAACCAGAATAGGGTCAGGAATAGGGGGATCGATTCAGAACCTATAGGAATACATGACACCCACTCCACGCTAACTATGGTCATATTTACTAATCTATGCATAGTATAACATAGTACAACATACTATAGAGTATAGTGTATACCTTACCACCCCAAAATACATTAATGCATTTTGAAATTTTCAAATATACTGAAAAATTGCAGTCATATATATTGTATGCACTTAAGCTATGAATTAAACGCTAAAGTAAACACGCATTGGTATGCATTATTGCTTATTTGGTATATGAGAAATACACATGAAATGGCTCTTAACATAGCTATACAGAAAGGAAGTGCGAGACCATTTCATCACATAATAAAATATTCGTGAACATCCCAGTGGGCAACTAAAGTGTATAAAGTATCTAAAAATAGAAATCTTAGTTCTCTAGGAATAGTTTCTTACTTTAAGCAGAAGATAAGTGTCCCGAAAATTTTGTAAAAAATAATTTGGGCTGCTAAAAAATTGCTGTCCGTGAACTGGTGGGAAAAATTGTTCATGTGACTTTATTTTTAAAGTTGAAGGCCGAATTCAGGGAACGCCGTGTGCGAGCTTGCTCAAAAGTCTCTATTTCTGTTCTGGAGAGAACATCATATCATTAAGGCTTTCGAAAAAACTGTCAACAGCTTCATGGGAAAGTTCCACTAAGTCGGAAATAGGTGTAACCATGCATTCGTGCGCATGATTGTCTGCATTGACATTCTGATTCGCATTGCTGACAGAAGGTCGTACCTGTTCGATGCTGCTTTCATCTTGAACTTCACTACTCCTCAATCGTAGTGGTGAAGATTCCACGAATGCCGTCATCAGGATTGGCAGCCTTTGAGGGCAGCACAAAGCGTGAACCTTGGTAGGAACCAACAATGTATCTGCATCCACTGGCGCATCCGATTGTAGCGTCAGACAGGTGTCTAACACGCATTCTTCTCCGCATAGCAGACACCTTAGTACAGGTAAAACACACCTTTGCCACATTGGTCGAAATGATAGAAACCAAGTCATGTTTAGGTCTCTAAGCCGGGAGAGTCCCAGGATTTTTGATATCCGGTCCCGGTATCCAATGGCTAGGATTGTATCTTCCATTGTCGCGAGAGTTTGATCTGTGACATGGGTTGCCATAACGAAAAATAAGGACCAAGAATAGGATTCCTGCAATTAGTCCCAGGATCAGGGGAAGTCCGCCAAAAATCGAATGGACGAAATCTGGAAAAATACCCAGTATGGCTTTGAATGGTGTTAATGCCATCGAAAATACTGTCTTAAATTCCTTTGAGACCCCAGCGGTATCAGAAATATTTAAGATTTCGCTCAGGATTTCCGCGAAATGTACGGGGGAATTAGTCGATAATAATGTATGTATCTCTGCAGTCGTCCTTGCGACTTGTAGATCATACGTTTCTTTTGATGACGTGAGCCTTGTAGGCGTCTGAAGAAGCACTGTTTTCATTCTGCTTAAAGTATCTATTCGAATAGAAGTAATTTTCAAACTGGGCCATGCCCTTGCCTCCCTGTCTGGAAAGGAGCTGGGGAACAAAGAACGTCCACAGCACTTGACCTTCGCAGTCGTAGTGACTAGATAAGGAGTCCCGGGCATAAGACTACAACATTTGCGGTCTACAATAAGAATGTAACTCCCATTATAGAGTCTTTGAAAGAATGGTTCTATTTCAGTTGCAGGTGCGCCTTGCTGGTGACATGAAAGGTTGTATGAATTCCCTTCACAGGCTCCATGCAAACTAATTCCGTTACACAGAAGCGTGCCGCTTAGTGACATAGCACAATTGTTGCCACTAAGAAACACTTTCTGTCCTTTATTACTGACACATGCATGTGAATAGGGCAGGTTCCAAGTTGTTTTAAGGTACCCCTTTCCCAATTTCTCGTACATGCCAGCCTGTATATATTTTTGGCAGTATTGAAACCTGAAGGTTGAGATTGGAATATTTATGATTCCGTGGATTATCCATTCACTGACAGGTCGTTCTGACATTGTCATTGGTAATCTTTCTAGTTTTTCAATGCTCAAGATTGTATAATCAGCACCCTTTTGCGCCATACCGATTTGTCTATCAGTAAGGTTAAAGATTTGGAATAGTGACGTTGTGTTGATTAAACGCCAAGGCACGTAGCCTGAACGCAGATTTTGTAACGTCCAGCCAAGCTGTACAATAGAACGCAATTGTGACTGACCATGTTGTAATAACAGTAAGTCTTGCGATAATATGTCGATTGCTGAAGACACAATGCTGTCCAAAGAAAAAATTCTGGAGGACAGAGTCATTAACCCATTGTCCACTACAGAAAGTGATTTTTCCAAATTAATACGGTCAATTTCCCGTATTCTCTCTGCTGTCTCAATTTGAGTAACCTTCCAGGCCTCATTGTATGCTGCATATACAGAGGCTGCTATGAAACGCTTTTGACGCTGTTTGCGTGGTCCCAGTATGAAATCACGCAAGTCAGCACCATCAGTAAGTAAAGTTAGGTGTTGCTTAATTTCAGGCAGTGTGGAAGTTTGTAGCCATTGAAGGCATAATTTGCCCACACTGTAGGTTGTTATTATCCCTGGGTGATGTCTTTGGGGATATCTAGGGTCTGGCCTGGTCATTTTGAAACCCTGTGTTTTATTCAGGAATCTATCTTGACAGTTATTTGTATCTGTGGGCCAGATCAACCATTGTTTCCAATCAGGATGTGTTCTGTTTTGGTTTAATATATGGTTTACGTCTATCTCTTCATCTGTTACAGAGTTATTGCTAAACATTATTGGCTTTGGAATAGACGGTTTATTTAAATCTTTGATTTTGGCTAAGCCAAGACAGGTGGTTTGTTGAACAGTGTCATTTAAAAATATCATTTGTTCTGGGATCATGCAGGCTCTAAACAAAGCTTCTAAACCCTGTACTTGCCAATCTTTTGTACCCCAAACACTTTTCAAATCAACATTTTTGTCCCAATAATCAAATCCAAAAGTATTCATTTTTCCGAAGAATGAATCTGAATATATCAATTTTGTGTTGGTTATCATGGTTTTCATCCCTGTCTTGTTTGACATTTTAAAATAAAATGTTTCAGCATTACTTGTGTTAAAACCTGAAAAATATGAATATTTGTCGTAAACGGTTCTTGAGCTCCCTTTTGGAGGTGTTGCACAATGTTCCCATTGATTATAATTTAAAACATTTCTAGGTTGTGCAGATTTATGTAAAAAGTGATTACCATAGTGGTTATAGCAATACATACTGTCATAATTTGTAGAACCTTGCAAATAATCATGTTTTGTAAATTTAGCAGACATTACTAAGTCAGACATCATGTTATTAATGCTTTCGAAGTCCCAATCATCAGCAAATGAGTTTGGTTTTGCAAAGTCACTCAAGGAGATCTTGATTTGGTGTGGGTATTTCAGGATCTCGACCGGACCATAAATTTCATAGTCAGTGTTGTCCCAGGCTACCCCACCAGGTATCGCAATGGCTGTGAAGTTGGCTGAAGAAAGTTCTCTTTTCTCGACGTGTGAAGATGTGTGTGGTTTGAGGACCAAGTTGATGTTCTGACTTGCTGTGTCCATTTTAGCATATTTTCCCTCAATGAAGCGTCCCAAAGTAAATACCATGATGAGCCAAAGTATGAGGATAAATGCACCAAAACCCACCCAGAATTCAATCCATGGAGAAATCAGATATGTTTCTTTCAGTTGGTTCAAAAGTTCCTTAGCTTTGTCTTTAAAGGATTTTGATGATGGCTGTGTCTTTGATTCACTGAAGCCTTCAGAGGAATCATCGAAGTTGATGAAGTACCCGGATGCAGTTCTGTCAATTGTTCCAATTGCTTCAGGATTTTTGTTTCTTGCATTTTCACTTGGTACTTCATTGTAGATTGGTGTGTCTCTGCTAAATGTTTTTATTTGGGTTGTCAGAGGTCTGAGTTCTATTGCATTGTTGCATAGTCCTTGTTGTTCTTCTGTAGGCGTTTCGAATGTGATGAGCCTCTTTGTTAGGACCTCTGTACTGGTAGCAAACCTTGGTGTTCTGCTACTTATTGGGAGTCCACTTGGCCTACTGTTTGTTATCGGCCACATGTTGTGGTTTTACCAGGTCGATGGATACAACTCGGTTCTCCTTTTTACCAGCAAGTGGCGGTAGTACAACTGATCTTGTCCCGTTGACAGACAAGACAGGAACTGCTTTTCTGTAAGAAGGCCCAAATTCCTTCTTTACCGCGATCTTCTCCCTGACTAGATCCCCGACTTTTGGAATCCAGACAGGTCTTGCTGGGACAGGTGGTGATTCTTCAGTGGTTGTTGGCTGTTGTTTCAACTGTATGTTGCTCAGGTATTTTCTTGTTTTGTTTAAGTCCTGCAAAATAGCCAAACGGTCTTTGACATCAAAGCTTTTTTCTTTAACCACTGAAGTCTGACTGTCGAGGTCAGAGATAATCATTCTAGTTCCAAATAATGATTCGTACGGACTGAATCCCTTCAGAGAATTTCTTGGCAAGTTATTTAGACTACGTTGGACACTTATTAGATGTTTGACCCACCCAGCTCCCGAACCTAATATCCTTTCCATTATAGATTGCTTTCTGCCTTGGTTTTTTCTTTACACCATCCCGTACCCTCAGGAAGGAAGTGAGAAGATTCCCGCTGGACTGTGCTCATTCGGCCATGTTTCCCCCCAGGCTGGTGGGCTTGAGTGAAAACAATGGTCGAACGTAGCATGCTCTTAGCGTATATGCCATTTAGACTCGCAAATCTTTGTATAACAGTTTGGACGTCAGCCGAGTGCTGGTGATCTACATTATAAGTGGAAACTAGCCTGTATATGTTAATCGCAAGCCCTGCTTTTTATTGGTCATATTATCTGCCTTGATACGACGAGGTATTAAACTGTTTCTCTCCCCACTGCGATCTCTGTTGCAGTTTGGGCAGTTTTTTACAAACATGGTGTAATGCAGGCTCATGCCTGGCCACCAGTACCGTGATTGTAATTCTTCCAGAGAATCTTTCAGTTTGAGGTGTCTGAGACCCTCGCCCATGTGTGCGTCTGCGATTAACAAGTTTCTCCTGTCCATGTTTGGAATCACTCTATCCCCCACTCCAGGGATTCGAGCAAAAGGGACGGAGTTTGCATCGATTATGTATGTATAATTGAGTGGATAGTTGATCGGTAACGCTGAGCATTCGCCTTTTGATGACGTTTTCACCGCCAGCACTGTTTCACCGTCAATGTATTTTAATGTACGCTTTTTTCGATCTACGGGAGCCGGTATAGTGGCTGCCGCTTCGGCTGTTTCAGCCAATGAATTCCCTACAACGTGAACGCCATCACGCTGATGACTCAGTGAGTGTGTCACGTGAGTCTTTGGTAGTTCTTTTTGTAAAAGAGCTATTTGTTCCCAGAGCAATTTCTGCTTTATTGGTGCATCTGTGTCATCTTTGTAACCGTTCTGAATCCATGTCTGCAAATCCTTGTTATATGCTTTGACGCAGTAATATGAATCTGACACTATAAGTGTCGGGAATTCGCGATCCGCATTATCCAGCGCCATTTTTAATGCTATTATTTCAGTTTGTAGTTCTGAATTAGTTTCTACTGAGTGTGATTTTGTTAATAGAGGTCTTAGTTTACCTCCGCGCCACACTTCTTTTGTGATCTCACATGTGGGGTTGTATGCATGTTCTCCCCAAACGGAGGGTTGAGCATGTCCGTCTGTATAAATTACACAGGCGTAATGTCTTAGAGGCAGAATGTCGATTGGCAGAGGATACGTCTTTTCATATTTTAGATTTTTTAATTCTTCTAGTTCTTTATAAAATTGTCAACCAGGCTATACTTGATAATTCATATCCTACGTATAAGACCGTTAAATGGGCAATTCTGGATTTTTTAAAGTTGAATTTGTAACCCTCTGCTGCGAACCCAAGTATTATGGTGTTCACTTTTTTCAAGTGAGTATCCAAGTCATCATCTGTTAAGTAAATGTCATCGACATAAGATAACGCTTCATCATCATATAGTTGTAGTAATTCTGTTACTCTCGCTGAGAATACCCCCGGGCTGTTCTTGTACCCCTGGGCTAACCGACAGAATTGCTTTTGAGTGCCATTTACTGAGAATGCAGTTAAATATCTGCTCTCTGGTGCTATGTTTTGACAAAAGAATCCATTGGAGATGTCCAAGGTTGTCTTGTATTTCTTGCGCACTATGTTATTCATTAGTGCAGCACTGTGTGAGTTTTGCACTGCAAAGGTTTTGCAACATGTGTTAAGGTGTCGGTAATCCAAAACTAGACGATATGAGTTGTCTGGTTTGGAGACCGGAAACAAAGGATTGTTCATTTGTGAGGTGCAAGTTTCAATCACCCCCTGGTATTCTAGCTGATCTAGTATTTCATTTACCTGTTTTTTAGCTTCTTGCTTAATTGGGTACTGCCTTTGTGCAGTAGGTTGTGATTTTAACTGGATTTTGTGAGGAGGAGAATCCTCATCCCATCCTACATGATTTTTATATAAAGCAGGTGCTAAGGCCACTGCCCACTTTCTAGCAAGTGTGTATTTTTTATGAATCGGGATTTGATTCGAGAAGGCAGGCATAATTACTTCTTCGCCATGAGGGCACTCCCTGACAAACTCTGGTGGCCAGTCTTTTTCAGCTAGAAGGATATCATAGCCCTTGGAGAGATTATCCCAAAATAGTCCCCTTATTTTCCTAGTCTTATCTCCCTCTATACGTAATGTTATCTCGTATATCTTGTGGGGTTTGCTAACTCTGGTGTCTGCAGTTTCCACTTGAAGATATTCATTCGTGTCCACTGTCTCCAGATGATTCATAAGGACTTTGCGAGCTATGCTCACCTCTGCTGCGCTGTCTAGCATTGTCTGAGCCCACTCTCCGTTTTTCAGTTGTGTCCTCAGTATTCTCGGCATTGTTAACTACCTTGATACTGGCTACCTTCTTTTTTGGAAATTGTAATTTCTTTTTTAGCTGAGCAGGTTCCTTGTCTTTGGACTTGGTGTGCTCTTCTCTTTGTTCTGATCGTCCTCTTCTTTCCGATTTCTGCGAGGAAGTCTGAAAAGATTGAGAGGGACGTGTATCAATGTCTTGATATCTATCAGGTTTTTTAATATTATCCCTATTTCTAAGGTTATATCTATTCCCAGAGGGGTCACTCTGCGGTGACCTCTGTCTTCGGTTTGGAGATTTTTCTCTTCGCCTAGGAGACCTTCCTCTGGACTGGAATTTCTTTTCTTTTGGATTGGATTGTTTGTTTCCATCCCAGTTCTTTTTTGGTGAATTATTATTAAAAAATATTTTTTCTGGACTTTCAGTCAGTTGCGGTTTTACTGGTATTCCACCTAAACTATCTCTACCTAGTTCCTCATAGGATTTTTCTATGATTCTGGCAATTTCAGCTGGTTGGTCTGCTATATCTGTCTCTTTTAACCTCTGGCGGATCGCCACGTTTGCTGCTTCACCTTTTATGTTGGCTAGTAATATAGCCGAGACCTGCTTGAAGTCTTTCAGTAATTTCATACCAAGAGTTAAAGCTGGTTCTGGACCGTATTCATCTTGAATTTGTTTTAGCACATCTGGTATCACCGAAATGGATGGAACACCGTGCGTTTTTGTGTAGATTGAAGCAAAGACTGTACCCCAAGTGTCACAGTCCTCTATGTGTGGTGCGATTCCCATTGGGAGACATATGGTCAGAATCCTGTGTTTTTCTAATGGGGTGGTGTCAGGAAACACCGCCTCTATTTGGGTGATTTTCTGTGCCAACCAGAATGGTATTTGTTCCCGTTTAGCCGGAACTTTACCTAGGCAGGATTGGATGTTCTGTGGTATGATTTTATTTGTGTTCCCCTGGTGAGGGGTCAGCTGTGGAAGTTTAATCGCTGGCTGAATTGTTGAAGTCCGCATTACATACTGAACTAATTGTCTATGAATTTTTAGTAATTGTTTTAGCTGTATTAACAGCTCTCCTGTAGACATTCCTTCGATGTCTGGGTGTGGTGTGTATCCGGCTAAGACCGGCCACGTTGCTCCTGGTCTACCTAAAGGACCGAGCCTTGTAATGTGATTGTTATGTATTAGGGCGCCATCAAATAAGAGCAAATGCTCTTGGAATTTGAGTGGTACTTCCACCTCCTCGAAAGGAGTGTAAATGTCGGGTGGAACCTCTATTTTGTAATAGCGGAAGTACTTTGTTACAGCATTTGCTGCTGGAAAATGTATCCTTGTATAGTATACCTCTGTCTGCCGATATTCGTGTGCCTCAATTACGAATATGACTGTGCCACCTCTAGGTGTCAGTCCATTTTCTATAAGTTTTAAGGTTATAGATTTCCTTTTGGCGACCGGGATGAGTATTATATCCCCGTCCGCATCTAGTGCTGCAGTATCAGCTGCTACTATTTCAGCTGCTAATCTAACTGCCTCTCTTTCTTCATCACTGTCTCCCATTTTACCGACAGGATGGTATTATGTTTGTTTGCAGATCAGGTTTCTTATGGAACAAAGATTAGATGCACAATATTTTGGAACAGTGTATCCTTCAACGTTGACTATACCAAGAACCTTACATAGGAGTTCCCTCCTGCGAGGTTTTGGAGGATATTACCTTTCACCCACTCCAGACGTCTTTGGAGTATTGTGGGAAAAGGGGTCTGAGTGAGAAAGCACGACTGAGTTACTCTAAATGTCTTACGTTAGTTTTATCGCCCTTTCCAAACGCGTTGGGCGCCATGTAGTGTAGTTCCTATCTTCCCAATAGGCTCTGCGCATTGGAATAATACCTACAGCAGTAAAGGCCTAGGCCAGACGTTAACTAGGTCTACTACTGTCGATACTAGACTTAAGTTTTGGGTTTGCCAGCATAGCTCAGAGTTCGCTAGAAACTTTCTCGAATGTTCAGGAAAGAATTAACTCCCCTGATTAGACAAGAAGGGATTTAGTTTCTGACAACCATAGAACATGACAACTTTGCTCTCCCCTAATCAAGAGTCAATCTCGAGAGTCGTGTGAGCACAAGGCAATTATTTTACTCAGTCAGTACGTGCATTCTTAGTCTCATCAGATTGTAGAGAAAAGGAAGAGACGGGCGTGTTCAATAAAAAGGTGTTATTTATTGATCAGTCTCTTTTCTCGTACAAGAGAAATGGATCGATATTATTGCAATACTTATAGTTAAGTAAAGTGCATACATTAAAAGCAATAGTATAAAATAATACTGTAAAAACATTGATATGGTTTCTGAGCCATATGATGTTTAAAATGATTAAAATATATTTACATACACATATACATTTGACTAAACGTACTCAACTGGTGTTTCTAAATACGCCTACCCCGTGTACCTGACCTAAGTCTAATGCGTGGGCGGTAATAGAAAGTTACAGTTTAAGTTAAGTTTGTTTTTGCCAAGTGAATAACTAAAGAATTCTCTGTGAGGGGTTATTCAGTTCTGTACCTGGAATTTAGGATGAATGAGGAATGGTATCTCTTTCTCTGCTCTCGATATTCCAGGCTGCCTGCGAGGGCTGCCCAGAAGCGCCGGTGCTGGGTCTCTCGGCTTGAGATAGCAGCGCGTCTCTCAGCGCGTCAGGAAGGCGGGGCTGCTGCCAGCGGGGTCTGCTTCTGCTCTCGGCTTCGGCAAGTATGGCTGCTCCGTCTCGTCACCACGCGTGTGTTTGCATAGGGCAAGATCGGCAATATTTATACCTTAAAGGTGCCGAGATTGACGTAAGGATGGACATAGATACGTCAATAAAGATGTCATACGACTTGCTCGTTAGCACATTCTTTACTAAAGTTCTCTGTGAAATCAAAACAATGGCCGCACGGATTTTCCAGGTTGTCATAGGTTTGATTTGTTATGAGAACGTCGTATGCCTTATCAGGGGCTGGAGGAATGTCGCTTGTCTAATTAGATCTCAAGCGTTATGACCTAATCAGATAACACGTTCCTGTGCCGTAGTGTGACTGCGTCAGATAACGGTATCTGCATCATGGGGGCTTTTCTTGCCTCATGGGCTGACTGTTAGTTAACTTGATAGTTAGTTTAACCAGAATAGGGTCAGGAATAGGGGGATCGATTCAGAACCTATAGGAATACATGACAACCTTGGCTCAAGGAGTTCCACAAGGATGATTCCTGTTTGTAAAGCGCAAACATATCACCCTCCTTAAGAGTTTCAAGGCACTGGGGGCCGTCGGGGTTTTTAAGTAAGCTATTGCCTTTAGTCACATGATGCTGAGTTGCCGCCGTCACCAGGTATCGAACCGTGAACCCCACGCTCCAGAGTCAGTTGCTCTGACCGCTGCGCACATCCCTCCCTAATCTATCCTGAGTCCGACCCTGTTCAATATCTATATTAGACCACTAGCGGATATCATCGACAAATACAAGGTTCAATTGGTGTCATTCGCCGACGACACCCTACTTATTGTTACTCTCTCTGAACGACTATATTTCAGCAGATTGTTTCAGATCGTGTGTGGCTGAAGTCGTCACTTTGATGGCTGACAGTTGCTTGAAAGTGAATGCGACCAAAACGGAACTCCTGATAGTAGGGAAACCCTCTTGATCTGGACCTCAGCCAGGTGCCCGTCTCCCTTGGTCAGCACCCGAAACCCAAACAGAAAAGTAAAAATCTGGCCGTTTGGTTTGATTCCAAACTCTCCATCAAGGATCAGATCAGAAACACAGCAGACAAGTGCTTCGATACCCTTAAGGCCCTTAGAAAAATCTTAGACTTACTTCCAATGAAGTCTCGTGAAACCATTGTGCATGCACTTATTACTTCCCAACTGGACTGTTGCAATGTCCTGTACCTCGGGCCCACTAAGAGCAGTCTCAACTCACTTCAGAGAGTTCAAAATGCCGTGGCTAGGCTTGTGCTCAATCCCCCTAGAGGATCCTCTGTGTCGGAAGCTTGCAACCAGTTGCACTGGCTTGCAGTAACCCAAAGAATTAAGTTCAAAGCCAGGTTATTCTTCCGCCGCATTCTTCACCAGCAAGGCTCCAAATATCTGCATCCATGATTCAACCATTCATCCCTGGTCACTATCTCAGATCATCTGCAGCAAAACTAGCCAAGTTGCCTAGGGCAAATAAAGCCAGAATGAGGCATGCTCTTTCTTCTTTTTGGCCTCCAAAATGTGGAACTCCCTTCCTAATGATCCAAAGAGCAGCACCCTTGGAGACATTTTTCAGAAGCCAACTGAAAACCTGACTGTTCTGCACCTCTTGATAACTTCCCCGTTGTCTTTTGATTCTTGTTCGTCTCTTTGTCCGTTGGTCAGGGCCTCATTGCGGGGACACACCTTCTGATGTAACCAGGTGCTTTACAAAACGCATTATTATTATGTAACTGATGCTTATTTGCATACTTTTCACTTGTTGCACAATGGTTACAGCTCAAAATATCTGTTGGGAACTGTTAAACTGGACGCATGACATTGCATGGTCCCTGCATTCCATGCTTTATTTGAATCTATGGTTATCAGTGGGGGACCGCCAGCATTTATTTTTGTGGATGGACACTTATTTGTCCTCAACTGACATTTCCTGAGAGCAAATGAGGGAAAATCACAGAAAGGGGAAAGAAGAATGAAGAGGAAAACGGAAAATACGTTACAGAGGGAGAAAGCAGGAACCTGCAATAGTGAGATAAAGGAGCAGGGAGTGTCTTGTAGTCGATTGAGGAGATATGAGGGTCAATCCAGAATACGCAGCCTGGGTATTCTGTGCCGCAAAATGTAACTGGGCCCTCCACAAGCTTCTGTGCATAGCACTATGGGCCAGATGTATGACCATTTGGTTTTGTCGGTCGCAAATTGCGATTTTTTTTTTTGCCACTCGCAATTTGCGACTTGCAAAACAGAATATTCTAATGTGACCCAGATGCATTTAGTAATTCCCAATGGGTCGCAAAAGACCTGCCTCATCAATATTCATTAGGCAGGTAGCAATTTGCGACCCATTGGAAATGGCCAGCACTCACAGGGATGGTGGTGTGCTGAGGTCAGCGGTCAACCATGTCTGTGACTGCCTCTTAAATAAAGCAGTTTTTTTTTGGTCTCACCTAGGCAGCGCTTGCGCTGTCTTTGCAAGACATGCTGTATTCAGGTGTGGACTTGAAGCTCCGGCCATGGTCCGCCCATCTTTTCAATTGGCTCCTGTTACTGTGCTTTCTAAATGGTTGCTGTTGATTCGCGAATAGGCTTAGTAGTCCCTCCTTTGTACCGCCTTTCTTTCTTTTGTAACCTCCCATGAGGACTGGCCCTCTTACTGTGTTGTTACTCAGTATGTTTTATTTACAGTCTGTAAGGACTATTTTACTAATGACCTTCTCCAAGCTGCTGTTGCAGACACGACAAGCTCCCCCACTTTACCCTACACACAGCACATGTAGCGAGGAATGCCTTCATCTTCAACAATGGCAGCCCTGCCTTTCGTTTCCATGGTGCGGCTAGCAAAACTCTATTTTTCAATATTATATGCTTTTAGTAACCAGCACAGCATGCTGCCAGTGGCCCGCTGTTTACTAAAAGCATATAATGTGCAGTTGTTACATTTCGACTTGCGTTTTATTGTAGCAGACATAACGAGAGATGACAAGTTGTAGCTGCCTGTCCAGGACACTCGCTCAGCAGGGTGTCTTTTTGCCTCACACAATGTCATCGGCTTGTATGTTTGAGCACTTATTTTTCGCTTGGTTAAAATGTTATTACAAATGGCTCGATCTCACGAGGGGAACTTTCCGTCCTCCTTTGTAAATGGCAGCTGCTGATCAGAAAACGCCATGTACAATGCTCCGTGCCAATGAGGGTGAACACATTCTGGCATACATACTTGGCGTTCAATTCGGATCATAAAGGAGAACTGAAACTTAAACCACATAATTGATACATGCATGCACTTGCCACTACACAGCTGTATCGCAAACATAATAACAGTACAAGGTGGCTCAGCAAGCTAAACATCGCTGCCGACTTGGGATGTCATGGGCGGACCATACTTCTAAGGTGGGTAAATGTAATATCTTTACAATAAGTAATCGTAACAATTGCTATTTACAGCATGTAGAGATGACAGGAGCGGTGCTTTAAAAATGTTATTCTTGTTCATAGGGTTCTCAGTAAAGCCAAGGTAGCAACACACCTTAACAGCAGCCCCTGAAAAACTCCTGGTTGGAAAGGGTGATGATTCACCTATGTCCTTCAAATCTTTATGAGCAAGGGAATTGCGTCAGAGAGAGAACTGATTTACAGAGGATCACACAATGCGAGGAGGCAAGGGACATCTGTGATAGTGTGTGAGTCTGCTGTTTACACCGGTTGACACTTGTTGTTTTCCTGCTTCAGTGGTAATTGTTTGTATTGCTACGCATAAAAAGAAGCCCTATGGTTTCATCTGAATACAGCATAATTTGTAAAGCAATAAATTCCTCTAGACGCAGCATGCTTCCAGTAGACACCTCCCTTCGGCCTGCAGGGAATGGTGTCATTTTTCCCAGACCATGCATGTGTTACATAACTTTACTTATTAAGTGTTGTTATGCACACACTAGGAAGAAAGTGCACAGGTGATTTATCAGGGTGTTAGTAAGCGGAAGAGAGACACTGACAAAATGGACGTTTACCGGTGATTCTCTAGTTTTCTTGAAGGGTGTTTCAGCATGTGCTGGTTTTGATTAATTACCATGTTTGCTGATTTACTGAATGTGATGTAATCTATGTCCCCGGAGGCACTCCAGCTAATTGCTGGCTAGAGGTTTTGTTTCCAGTGACGCGAAGAGCATTCAGATTCTATTTACTGGTTAAGTCGTCGGTGGTGACCCAGGAACCATCGCCCGGATCACAAAACAGTTTTGTGTCAGAGGCATTACAATTTACTCAGCATCCCCCCCAACCAGACCTTCCGTCCGCCCTCATCCCACCTCCCCCCATTCCAATCCCACCACCCAAGAAAGGAAATCGGACCAAATTCTGTTAATTCTGAGCAGGTCTTTGCAACCTTTCGTATAGCTCCCTGTATCTTCCTGCTCGCTGACTAGGTTTTCTGACTCTCCGAACGCATCTCCTCCCGGTGCGCCATAATGCTCTGGTAAATTAAATCCAAAGTAGGAGTATCTGGGCCCCTGTTGGATTGCCTCCTCTTAAACCTGGAGTATCTGTATAGTCCCATATAGTGTGTTATTCTTGAGACTCCTTTCTGTCAGAACAGTCACCAAGTGACTCCAGGTTCTCCTCGTTTCCATCAGAGTGGTCAGAGAGGGAAAAAAAGAGTTCCCCCTATGTCAGTATCAGACCATGCACCGGAGTAATTGCTGCTCCCCTGAGTTGATATCTGCTGGCCCCCATTGTTACTCAGTTAGTTCAATACCTTCCTTAGAGACCTTAAGTTGTGAGCAGTTGAGGCTGACTCCCCCAGATACACCTCTCTTGGGTTTCTCACCCAGCACTGGCCCAGCCCCTTCATCCATGCATTTCTCACCCATTTTACAGTTCCCTTCGGTACTCACAGTTCTCCCAGTTTTACTTAGACTGATGTTTTTTAAGCTACCCAAATCCATTCCCACTGTACTCGAAGCACCATCCCCAGCTTCTTGAAAGCCTCACTTCGTCTGGCTATAGTTTTAGCGTTGGAGGCAGGTTCTTCAACCCGCGCTTTGACGCCCCTCACAGTATTAGGCGCCATGAGCAGTGGTCGGCTTGTATAGATTAAGAGACTGCCCCGCCATTGCCTGGATTGCTGCTCCCACACATAGTGCTCGAACTGTACGGACAGCCTCAGTCCTGCTTCCCGCAATGCGATCTCCACACTCGGGCTCACGAAGCACAAACCAGAAATGCAGCCGCAAAGACAGAATTGGGGAGCCAAAAGAGCTGCGCACCACCACACCAGCAAGATCCATTTGATCCGCTCTCTGCATCAGCTTTCAGCATTGGGTCACGTAAGGGACAACAGCCGCTCACGCTGCAGCCATCTTGCCCTGGGGCAAGGGAGCATTAATTCAGAGGCCAGCAAGCAGAATTTTGCATCACTCAATGATTCATTAAGATCCTTTTTCTCAAGGGGGCTTCTCAGGTAGAATGTCGCAGAACTTTGTCAAATAATGAAATGGCAGATGGAGTTACAGAGGGGAATGTGGGGAGTTTCAAAGTTTTAGATTGTCTCAAGAAAGGTTATGCTGGGTAGGCATTTAGAATCATGTAATGGGGGATATAAGTTATCCGTAGCCACACTCAATATATGTGCTTTGAACGGTAGAGCCAAGAGACATAGGGTGGCATCAATATTGAGGTTGTGGAAGTTTGATATTATCTGCCTCTAGGAGACCCACATCCCTAGTTGTAAGAAAAATGTATTTTCAGATCTTGGACTGGACCTCTTGGGGTGCACATGAAAAGGGTTAACTTCTAGCGGGGTAGCTATACTCTGTAGATGTTCTAGTTGTACAGTACTTCGGAAGTTATCAGATAAAATGGGTAGGTGTGTCATAATTTGGGGAGTGGTGTTGGCCTAATGGCTGGGCGGTTGACCTCGAAACTAGGGAACTGGGTTCAAGTCTCGGCAATCATCCTGAACATCCTGTGATTCTGGGCAAATCACTTAATCTCCCCATGCTTAACAAAAAATAAAACAATAAATGTGTCTTCATGTAACGCAACTGGTGCAACGGGTCAATTTTGCGCTATATAAAACTCTGCAAAATAAAAAAAAATATATATATATAGATTGTAAGATTGGGGATAGAGGTTTAGACTGTCCTAGGTATATGTAGCCAAAACAGATGAGGCTGACACTCTGGCGTTTTTGAATGCTGAGCTCTCAAAATGGCTGACTCCATTGATAATGTACATCTATAGACATCTAGAGGTGAATAAAAGATTAGACTTCCCTCCAGGGGTATACAGGAAGAAAGCCTATGCTTTTAAAGGCACTTAGCTGGTTGGTTGAAAATCACAGGCTTGACAATATGTTGGGGAAATGTATGGCCCCCCAATCCAGGAAATAACTTTCTTCTCACTCTTGTGTAATAAATTAGTCAGACTGGATTCTTTTTTTATATCCAAGGCACTTACCAACCAAAGCACAATTGAGAGACACCCTAGGGTGCTTTCTGATCATAATCCTCTGATCATAAAGGTCTTGATGAAGGGTAAAGCACGAGCTAATTGGTCCTTCAATAGAAAGGTTCTGTGTACTTAGGAACATCTAGAACACATGCTACATTGGACAGCTCAATTTTTGGAGATCAATAGGGGTTCAACTAAAGAAACAGTGATTTGGGGCACATTGAAATCAGGGATTCGGGGGGGGGGGGAATCTTCAGTTATACATTAAAGCAGGAAAGGAGGAAGCGTAAGGAGATGCAAAACTTCCTTAAAAAGCTGTCTTTTCTCGAAGAGTATCAAATGCACACAATATCCCAGAATATTAGCAACCCCGAAATTCAGCAGAAAATTGTAGTTGTTAGAGCTAAGATAATGCAGTTTTCTATCTAGGAAGTTGCTGCTAAATTCCACACACGAAAAATGGAGTACTATGAATATGGGGAGAATGTGGGTCGCCTCTTGGCCCTTCGAACTAGGCAAAGGGAAGTGGCCATAGGGATTGAGGCAATGTAGGATGAGGAAGGTGTGAAACACGTAATACTCTCTGAAATTGTGAAAGTCTTCAAAAACGTATATGAAAAACTATACACAGAGGATGGGCAGTCCATGGTCTGGAATTATGCTGAAATATTACGTTTAATCGATGGGGTCGGGCTTAGCTCAAAAGATCAGTCTGTTCTAGAGCAACCAATCTCAGTGGGAAAAGTGGCCACAGCAATAGAATCATTAGCCAGGGAAGGCTACAGGGCCATATAACATCCCCTGGCGTTATATAAGGTACTGCTAAAAGAACTTATTGAGGATATGTTGGTGGTGTTTCGAAAAGGATAGCCAGAGGAGACACCATCTTCATGGGGAGAAACGTATATAGTTGTATTTAAAAAAAACAAAAAAACCCTTTGAATCCAGGATTCTAAAGGTCGATAAAATTAATTAATTGCAACGCTAAGCTGTGTTCTAAAATCCTGGCAATTCGCTTAGGTAATGTAATTACTAAATTTTTATCCCTTACTCAGCATGGGTTTATTCCCGGCTGTGGGGCAGTAGATCATATCAAAAAAGTGATCACACTTTTTGACATTACCGAAACCACCCAGGGGAAAATGGGCCTGATTTTATTAGATGCCGAAAAGGCGTTTGATCGGGTGTACTGGCCTTTTTAGGGGCTGTGCAAGAAAATATAGTTTTGGCCCAGGATACATTAGAGCCATCAACTCATTGTACTCAGATCCAAGGACTAAATTGCGGATTATGGGGTTTGAATACGAAGAGATTTTCCTCTCTAGGGGAGCAAGGCAAGGGTGTTCATGCTAGCCACTACTTTTTGCGATGTACATCAACTCCCTGATTGTATAATTGGAAAGCAATTGCCAGATTAACCTGGTGGTAGTAGGGCAAGCAAAATATAAATGATTAGCATATGCAGACGATATAGCAATAGTTACAACAAACCTACATTAAGCTTTGGTGGAGATCGAGGGGACAGCAAGGACATTCGAGCTCTCCTCGAGGTTTAAGTTAAACCATGGAAAACACAAGTAATCTGCACTAGCAATGTTGGGCAGTCTGACCACCGGGTAGTGAGTGAGGCAACTGGGGATATGCATCTCTATAGCCGTGGAAGATATGGTAGAATTAAACTTGAACCCCTTGTTACAGTCATTAGAACAAGATCTTAGAAGATTGAATCACCTTTTCCTGTCACGGGTGGAAAGGGGGAACGTAATAATAATGACGGTCCTTCCTACTATATTTATTCAGAGCTATCCCTTTAGAAATCAATCACAGGTGGTTCATGAAAATAGAAAGCTTGTGCTATGGCTTCCTCTGGGAGTTTAAAAAGACAAGAAGAGCGTCTAAATTCATGACACTGCCTAAGAATCGGAGGAGCTGGGTGTACCAAATATAACCATGTACTATTGGGCATGTATGTTACAAAATATTGGTACTTTGATTACAGGAAATACACACATGCTTAGTTCAGCAGAATCCCCTTCAATCTACGAACTTATAATAGGGGAGGGAGCCAGAGTTTGATTGCTGAATCATTGTGAACCTACCTATTACAAAAAACAAAAATTAAGGTCCTGCTGTGGGCATTTAGAGTATGGTGACAATGTAAAAATAAAATAAAACTACCCAAATATAATTACTACACCCCATTATGGGGGACTCTTAGCTTACCAGTGATATTCCACGACCCGACAGTAAGGAATTGGTCGCAAAAAGGAGTTCTATGGCTGGGAGGTCTCTTTTCTGGAGAAAATATAAGCTCATATGGGGATATTTGGGAGAAATACAGGATTTGCACTCAACAGTTCTTTAAGTATCTTCGGATTTAGGATTTTATGAATAGGCTGGGGAAGACCTCTTGTCTTATGATTCAGATACATATTATTGAGGCAATTGGTAAGAGAGCTATGATCGGTGATATTTCTGACTTATTGATTCAAAACTATCGGATGATTTAAATCTCAGAATGTTAATAGGAGGGTTGGCTGGGGACAGAGGGCTGAATATTGCAAGATTTTCCGTCGTTGGGGACAAGGTATTATTGATAGCTGGTCTAAAGTGTCAACATTTAAAAACTTTATTCGATCTGTATTTTAAACTAGAAAAATTGTTTAAATGGAACAGAATAGATGATGATCGCTGTCCTTGTTGTGGAGATCCTGGTGCTGAAATTGTTCACATGTTTTTTCTCTGTCCAAAACTAGATCCTGTTTTGTATGACATGGGTACATTTTTAGTACACATCATTGGAGGCCAAATAACAATCATTCCAACATTGGAGGTATTAGGAGTAGTAGACGAATCAGTGGAAAATAAGTTGGCCTAAAAAGATGGCTATATATTATCGCTATGGCAGTGGCACAGATGTGGATTGCTACAAGCTGGCTCAACCCAGAACCCCCCACTTTTTACGAGTGGAGATATAGATTTCTGGCTATTTAACCTTGGGAACAAAGTTGTATGAGTGTAAGGGGCAAAAGGCTCAGAAATGGGGGATCCGGATATGGCGGCCGGTCTCTCATTGGTTAAATCATGATGAACTGAACCCATTGATATCATAGTTTTAAAAGCAAGGTATTTAATCTTGTCATGTACTGTGCTAACGGAAACGAATGTTAACTATATCATAAGTCTATTTTTTTAATCTACCCTCTCGCGGATGAAGAAATCTGAGTTTCTTAAACCTGTAATATGCTCCTGAATTATCAGGTATTGCACAAGCACTTTATCTCAGAACTGTATTGCGTTTGCACTAATCTGTGTCCTGTATGGCTAATTGGCACAATTCTCTCTTTATAGATGAATAATGTCTAATTGAATAACTGTCTAATTGGTGTGTTTGTTTTGTCTTTCACAAGTTAATGAAGAATTTTGTCAAGCTGCTGGACCCCTGATGTATGCAAATAAAAATAATTTAAAAAAAACAAAACTATTCAGCATAATGCAAATAAGGCATACGAACAACTAGTTACATAACCTGACTTCTAAGTTCCAGGCTTGGCTTCACCTAAGAAAATATTAATGCGGTCCTGGGGAACTCTATTTTTCTTCTGTTCCTTTTTACCTCATTTGCCACAATTAGATACAGTCAGGCTCCGGTTTTAGGCACTAAATAAATTGCTGAATATGTACATTAATATTTATAGATACGGTCAAAACTCAAATCCTGGAATCATGCTGTCTTTGGGATAGAATACCCTTCCTAGACTCTTCCCTCCTCTACCACTCCTTGCATCATCTCATACCTATTTTACTATTCAGATCTCCCAGACAAGCCTTTCTAAACCCTTTCTTCTGACTCTCCGCCCACCTCCACCTACCCTTTACTCTTCCTAGACCTCCACCTACTACTATGAGCTCCAAAACAAACAAGCATTTGCAATGCAATAGGTCTTTCATTTGATAGCGTTTGAGCTACTGGCATTGTAAATGACAATGCACAATGCCTTTTATTTATGTGTTTTGAAAACCTGCAGCGTAAACACCCACTTTGTACTTATAGTCCTTGCTTACAAGTAGGAAGTGCCAGTAAAAGAGGCGCAGTTACTGCTAGCCTTGCTTCTTGTAATCAAGAACTATAAGTACAAAGTGCTTGTTTACGCTGCAGGTTTTCAAAACACATAAATAAAAGGCATTGTCATTTACAGTGCCAGTAGCTCAAACTCTCGCAAACACGAGACCTATTGCATTGCAAATGCTTTTTTTAAATGCAGCCCGTTTGGCTTAATGGAAAACGGGATGCATTTAGAAAAGAAAAATGACGTGTTTCAGTTTCATTTTCAAGAGTAGGCAGTGGTTCGTGTGGTTCGTGGGACCACTGCCTGACTCTTAAAAAATATTTTCGGTGCCCAACACAATGGGGAAGGGGGCCCCTGTGGACCTCTTCCATTTTACGAATGGCTTACCACCTACTTGAAGAAGGTGGTAACTGTGATTGTTTTACGACTGCATTTGTAGTTGCAAAACAATCATACATACCATTGCGACTCACTATTTGAAGGGACACCCTTTCCACTCGCCTTCTTAATAGCGACTCACAAACCCTGTTTTGCAAGTTGGTAATATGTTACCGACTCGCACAATAGGGGATCTACATAACACAACCCTTTTTAGTGGTCGCAAACGGGCCGATTTTCCGTTTGCGACCGCTAAAAAGGGTCATACTAAGCACCGCCTGCATTACATGAGAAACTGCAAGGAAAATACATGGAGCATTTATCTCAAGTTACTTTTGAATGCTTTTATGCAAATGTCACTTACAACTTCCATGCATAGTATTTTGCGCTATATAGTTGCATACTATTTGATCACAATCTTCGCGTTACACTTGGAAAAAGGACTATTCTGACGAATCTCCATTACAGTATTTCTTCTCAATTTCCTCACCTCACGTAAGGCCATCACTTTTCTGCACCCCACCCCTATCATCAGGAAACCACTGGGTGCACTCCTTCAGAGTTTGCTAGGTATAAGTCTTGATATATCCGACAGTGTTTACGGCATCCAGCAATGTGGAATTGCCTTGAGGAATTAACCCAAAAAATTGTGTTAATAAAATATTTGCAGAATAAGGACAGTTTCCCGGTGAATTCTGACTGCAAACGGTCTCCGCAAACAGCACAGAACTAATAGCACATAACATTTAAGTGAGAAGATTACATTTAATAAATGAACATTGTCCGAAGGACACCGGCATATACTCTGAAATTATAACTTAAGACAATCGTGAACACATTATGAGGAAGGAAACATTAAATTACGTGGCAAGAAAAGGCAAGTCATGGGAAAGAAAAACGATATGTTATACTATGAAATAAAAGGAACATTTTCTGGCACATACTTTGGGATTTTATCCGAGCTGTTTTGACATCATACTACTTATCGACACAAAAAAGATTCCAATGTTCTAGAAAATATATTCCACTCAAGAAAGAAAACAAGACATGTTAAGAAAATCCTGTCCAGATGAAAATTAATTACTTTATATAGTGTTTCATGCCATACCGCACCTTTGTCCTTTTTAAGCCCTGTATTTTATATAACATCACAGAAGTCAGGGAGCTGCAAATTACTGCATAGCTAAGTGGTAAGAATGTATCGCTGTGAGTCATCCTGATTGGGGTTAATCACCGACAATTATATATTTGATCATGCATATTAGATCCTCAGTAGCATTTGATTTACACTGTCCTTTTTACATTCCTGACTAAAATAGTGCCTGTAAGGCATGCAGAAAGTTACACTCAGCAGAAAATAGGCATACCAGTGTAAACAAGTAGGAAACTGTGCGATTATTCTATTCTTTCCATCCAAAGAGTTTTTGAAACGTGTTTTCAATCTCAAGTTTATCATCTGTTCACACGGAAGGGCACCTGGAAGCGATTCCATCGTTTAAAACACAAACTTCCAGAATAGTACTGTACTTTTATTATGAACTTTGTACCTGTCTCTCAAAGGCGCTATTTCAAATGAAAGGCTGCATACATTGAGAACATTATTGCTGAAGTGATTGATGGTTTGTAAATAGTGCTTCTGAAATAATTACAACTCTCAGAACAGTGCATGTGAAATTAGCATTGCTTTTCAGGAAAAAAATTGAACAAAACAAGCGTGTTTAGGTACATGAAACCTTGTGAGATTCGATTAATAAAAAACCTTTGATTCAGTCGCCCAGCTGGGGATGCTAATGCTGTTTGTGGTGGGAGCAAGCTCAAAGCAGGACTTCAGGATGACCTCCCTTAGATATGCAGATGTTCACTTACAGGTAACAAAAGGTCCATTAGAATGACGAAGGACCAATGTCCTGTAAAACCCTGAAGCTGCTTTCTCAGACCAGGGATGAGCCTTGCTGCAAGCACACATTTAGGTCTCGCCTAGATAGCGTATGTGCTGTCTGTTTGAGACCTTTTGTTTTCTGTTAGTGGGCTTAGAGACCACCCGTTGCTTACCATTGGTTGCCTACATTGTCGCTCTCATTTTCTTCTTATTGGTCAGCTGTCATAAGCTTGTGTCCGTCCACTGCTCATTTTTTTAGGCAGTACTTTTTTCTTTGGTTTAGGCACTCTTTCTGAGTGTGCCTTTTTCACCTGGCTTCCATGTGTATGTGTCCCGTCCCTCTGTGTTCCACCCCTGTCCGTTTACTTGCCCCATCCTCCCTCTCTCTGTTTGTTGTCGGTGTTGGCTTGCCCTTATGTGCTGTCTTTCTTTCAGTTGTCTGTGTTGCCCTCCCTCCTTCCGTTCGTCCTCAACCTGCCTCCACCCGCCTTTCATCTTGCCTCTCTCATGTTGCGACCTGCCCCACCCTCCCACCCAATAGCAATTTTAAAAAACTAGGATGCTGCCAGCACATCATTGTAATTCTAATTGTTATTGTAAATGGTATTTCTATAGCACTTATTACTCCTGATGATAAGTTAAAGCACTTTGCAGCGAGTAGCACGCTACTCCAGAACCCTATTTTAGAGGTGAAAGGGTAGTCGAATAGTAACATTTTTTGTTCTCTTGTGCATTAGATGTAATAAGTGTGTTAAGTTTTTGTTCTTGAGATCTCATATAGAATCATTTTGAAAGGTATAGATTAATTTAAGTGAAGTTGCAAAGGGAACATGTGAGGTGTTATGGGGCGTGCTGGACATGTTATGCCTGTTAGTCGGATGAATTCGATAAAGAATGGAAGCATTGGGAAAGGATGTTTGTGAGTCCATAACAGTCGGAAAGGATTGGGATGAGTCAGAGAGTAGAGGTGCAGACAAGGTTGCAAAGGAAAAATATATTTTTTCCCCACAAGTAAAAATTAATATATACATATATAGTGACATACCCACACATATAAGTATATAGCAATATGTATACATATTATTATCTTTGTGTCTTATAAAGCTCTCGGCTGCCCTACGGGGTTTCCCAGTACTGGACCCAGGTAGAGTGAGTGCAGTCCCTAATTTAAAACATTTATAAATGAACCAAGTCTTCAATTCCTTACAAAACTCTGTGAGAGAAGAACAGCTTTGCCGACATTCCTGGGAGGTCGTTCCAAAGCTTCGGACCAAGGTAAGAAAATGGCCAGCCCCCCCATGCCTTCTAGATTAATTCCTTGCACTTTACACATGGACTGGTTAGCTGATAAAAGCATGCGTGCCGGTTGATAAGGCGCCACCAGATTGATAAGGCGCCACCAGATCTTGAATGTAACGTAGCGCAGTGCCAAATCTAGCCTTGTACATATAGCGCAAGGCTTTGAACTGTATACGTTTGTCTGCGGTCAGCCAGTGAAGCTCGTGAAGAAGATGCAACGCTGACACATACTTAGGAAGGGGAAAGACAAGCCTGGCCATGGAATTTTGAACCACTTATAAGATCCGGATGACTGCCTTCTTGGCCCCCAAGTATAAGATGTTTCCGTAGTCAGTTCTGGATAGGATTAATGCTTGAAACACAGTTTTTTGGTCAGAGAGTGGGATTATGCCTATGATATTTTTCACCCACCTCAGAATTGCGAAGCAGGTAGAGGCTACCTTGGCTACCTGAGGCTTCATAGTAAGCTTCTTATCCCACCTGAAGCCACGTTTCTTTACCTTGGGTGACAGCTCTGGAAGGCTACCCGGAGCCTCCAGCCAATGCTGAGGACCAAATCATTGTGGACTTTTCTCCAGGTCCATAACCGCAGTCTTTTCGCCATTGAGCTTGAATGAGAATACATACAAACGCACATAGACACATAATACTTATAAACTCGTTAGAATTATGACATTTTGTGCACAAGAACCAACCCTGCTATATATACACTCATATGTATACACATGTAATAATATTTCCATTATCAGACATTTGCATGTGTGCTTAGCGTAATTATACATAGACTGTGAATTGTTCCTTTTCTCTTTTATATTAATGTAGCCCCATATAAAAGAAGCGGTGTGCAGTCATAATATCGAGTAATTTATTTCGACTGGACAGAATATCGAGTAAAAAATATAGAATGGACATAATATCGACTAGACATAATATAGACAACAAAAATATCGACTAGAGAAAATTAATATCGAATAGAATGGACATAATATCGAATCAAAAATATAGAATGGACATAATATCGACTAGACATAATATAGACAACAAAAATATCGAATTTAAGGTAAGTTAATAATAATTTTTATTTTTTGTGTAATATAAGTCTGTAGCGGGTTGTGGGTTTATAGGGGAATAGGGTGGGAAGTAATTTAATTCTAATTAATTAAATGTTAATTTATTTATTGAATTTTATTTAGAATTAATTGTTAATTAATTATTAATTGGTAATTAATTAAAATATAATTGGTAATTAATTATAATTGATTAATTGATGCATATTTTAATTTTAGTAATTTATTTTCTGTAGCGGGTTGTGGGTTTATAGGGGAATAGGGTGGGAAGTAATTTAATTATAATTAATTAAATATGTTAATTTATTTATTGATATTTATTTAGAATTAATTGTTAATTAATTATTAATTGGTAATTAATTAAAATATAATTGGTAATTAATTATAATTGATTAATTGATACATATTTTAATTTTAGTAATTTATTTTCTGTAGCGGGTTGTGGGTTTA
Source organism: Lissotriton helveticus (assembly GCF_964261635.1). Taxonomy (NCBI): domain Eukaryota; kingdom Metazoa; phylum Chordata; class Amphibia; order Caudata; family Salamandridae; genus Lissotriton; species Lissotriton helveticus. The sequence goes on from NC_136068.1 coordinate 447,491,071, forward strand.
TAGGGGAATAGGGTGGGAAGTAATTTAATTATAATTAATTAAATATGTTAATTTATTTATTGATATTTATTTAGAATTAATTGTTAATTAATTATTAATTGGTAATTAATTAAAATATAATTGGTAATTAATTATAATTGATTAATTGATAAATATTTAAATTGTAGTAATTTATTTTCTGTAGCGGGTTGTGGGTTTATAGGGGAATAGGGTGGGAAGTAAATTAATTATAATTAATTAAATATGTTAATTTATTTATTCTTATTTATTTGGAATACATTGTTAATTAAATAATAATTGGTAATTAATAAAAATATGATTGGTAAATAATTGTAATTGATTAATTGATAAATATGTTAATTTCATTCATTTAATTTCTGTAGCGGGTTGTGGGTTTATAGGGGAATAGGGTGGGAAATAATTTAATTCTCATTAATTAAATATGTCATTTAAATTATTGGTATGTATTTTGAATTAATTGTTAATTAATTTTTAATAGGTAATTAATTAAAATATAATTGGTAATTAAAATTAATTTATTAATTTTTAAATTGTAAATTAATTTATTGTTAATAGGTAATTAATTAGTATGAGTAGGCAATTTTTATAATTAAATAATTTTATTTTGTATTTATAAATAAATATTTAATATTTTTTATACACTTTTTAAATATTTTAATTATTTGTAATTGGTATTACTATTTATGTTATTTATATCTATTTGTGAAGTATTTACTTTCCCTACTATTGCACTCTCTGAAGTTGGAATAGTAATTTTAACCCCTACGCTATCCAACACTTTCCCTACTGTTGCACCCACTGGAGTGGGTATGCAACGTTTACAACGCAACTTTTACTATGCACTACCATTACAACGAAACTTTTGAAACGCAAAAACTTTTACAATGCATACATTTACAAAGCATGTTTTTACAACGCAGATACCTTTACAACGCATACCATTACAATGTAAGTATTGGTAAGTATATAATTATTTTTAAAAGGTTATATGTTTGGGATTTTGGGTAAAGGGGTATTTTTAGGGTTCAGGGTCAGTTTTCAGTTTTTGGGTAAAGGGGTATTTTTAGGGTTCAGGGTCAGTTTTCAGTTTCTGGGGTAAAGGGGTATTTTTAGGGTTCAGGGTCAGTTTTCAGTTTTTGGGTAAAGGGGTATTTTTAGGGTTCAGGGTCAGTTTTCAGTTTTTGGGTAAAGGGGTATTTTTAGGGTTCAGGGTCAGTTTTCAGTTTTTGGGGTAAAGGGGTATTTTTAGGGATCAGGGTCAGTTTTCAGTATTTGGGGTAAAGGGGTATTTTTAGGATTCAGGGTCAGTTTTCAGTTTTTGGGGTAAAGGGGTATTTTTAGGGTTCAGGGTCAGTTTTCAGTTTTTGGGTAAAGGGGTATTTTTAGGGTTCAGGGTCAGTTTTCAGTTTTTGGGTAAAGGGGTATTTTTAGGGTTCAGGGTCAGTTTTCAGTTTTTTGGGGTAAAGGGGTATTTTTAGGGTTCAGGGTCAGTTTTCAGTTTTTGGGTAAAGGGGTATTCTTAGGGTTCGAGTCAGTTTTCAGTTTTTGGGTAAAGGGGTATTTTTAGGGTTCAGGGTCAGTTTTCAGTTTTTGGGGTAAAGGGGTATTTTTAGGGATCAGGGTCAGTTTTCAGTTTTTGGGGTAAAGGGGTATTTTTAGGGTTCAGGGTCAGTTTTCAGTTTTCGGGGTAAAGGGGTATTTTTAGGGTTCAGGGTCAGTTTTCAGTTTTTGGGTAAAGGGGTATTTTTAGGGTTCAGGGTCACTTTTCAGTTTTTGGGGTAAAGGGGTATTTTTAGGGTTCAGGGTCAGTTTTCAGTTTTTGGGTAAAGGGGTATTTTTAGGGTTCAGGGTCAGTTTTCAGTTTTTTGGAGTAAAGGGGTATTTTTAGGGTTCAGGGTCAGTTTTCAGTTTTTGGGTAAAGGGGTATTCTTAGGGTTCGAGTCAGTTTTCAGTTTTTGGGTAAAGGGGTATTTTTAGGGTTCAGGGTCAGTTTTCAGTTTTTGGGGTAAAGGGGTATTTTTAGGGATCAGGGTCAGTTTTCAGTTTTTGGGGTAAAGGGGTATTTTTAGGGTTCAGGGTCAGTTTTCAGTTTTCGGGGTAAAGGGGTATTTTTAGGGTTCAGGGTCAGTTTTCAGTTTTTGGGTAAAGGGGTATTTTTAGGGTTCAGGGTCAGTTTTCAGTTTTTGGGGTAAAGGGGTATTTTTAGGGTTCAGGGTCAGTTTTCGGGTAAAGGGGTATTTTTAGGGTTCAGGGTCAGTTTTCAGTTTTTGGGTAAAGGGGTATTTTTAGGGTTCAGGGTCAGTTTTGGGTTTTTGGGGTACAGGGGTACTTTGTAAAAATAAAGTAAAATTACATTTAAATTAAATTTATTTAATAAAATTAAATAAAATTAAATTATATTATAATATTTTTTATTAATTTATATTCAAAAAGTGGGAATAGTAATTTTAACCCCTATGCTATCCAGCACTTTCCCTACTGTTGCACCCACTGGAGTGGGAATAGTACATTTTACCTCTACGCTATCCAACACTTTTGCTAATGTTGAACTCACTATAGTTGTAACAATAAATTTTAACCATTTTCTATGCTACGCTAAAAATGTTATATATGTTTATTTAATAATATGTTTATATATATATATATATATATGTGTGTGTGTAATTTTTGGTGATATAATTTTTTTAATTATATAAATTATTTATTAAAATTACATTTTTTTATTAATTATTTCTAAGTTTATATTAAATATATTTATTACTATATTAGTTTTAACTTAATTTTAAGACATTTAAAAAAAATCGATATTTTGACAGTCTATATTTTTGTAAGTCGATATTTTGGAGTCGATATTTTGGTACTTACCTGTTTGAAGATAGGGAGTCGATATTTTGTCAATCGATATTTTTGACTCAATATTTGTGTATCTCGATATTTGTGACGTCGATATTATGTCAGTGATCCAAAAGAAGCACATTCCCCAGTACATCAAGAGCAGTGCGTCCAGGGATCTGAACCATGGCTTCGGTATCCAAATCCAGAGATTAGCAAAGTAGTAGAGGACTCTGGGGAGTATAATAATTTTTGCTAGTGCAATTCTGGCTATAAAAGGGAGATGAAGCACTTGCTAGAAGGCAACATTACCCCTCTCTAACTACGCATGGCACACCCCAGATTGCCCTCCCTCTCATCTGTGCCTGCATGGTGTACTTTAACTTCCAGGTACTTAAAGACTCTGGAGTCCCATTGAATCCCCAAGTCCAGCACATGTCCTGCCACTCCGAGGAACGTGCATGTTTTCCTCCAGTTAGTGCACTGTCCCTGAAACCCGGCCAATGTTCTCTAAGAGGGCCATGCTCCATGGAAATCCCATTTGGGCCGCCCCCACGTAAAGGAGCAGGTTGTCTCCATAGAGCGAAACCACATGCTGGCCGTCGCGCAATGGGACTCCCCTGGCATTGTATAAGGGTGCAGTGGTGTGAGTGAAAAACGAGATTGGTGCTCTCTTATCAGTGGTACACACATGTGACAATTGTGATCAAAAGTGTGCATCTAAGAGCAAGAATAGCACGGCACTTTCTTGTCTAATCAACAATATAGATAAGGGTTTGCACACAATTTCAGTTGACGTTTTGATCCCTAAGGATTTCTTGATTTTTGTTTGGAATGAAAGATCATTTGGTTTATAGCATTGTTGCATTCATATGTCTAGGGGCCATTTTTTGTATTACCACACTATGTAGGGTATGTAAAAAGTTAACATCTGTATGCCCATCTGCAACAAAATATCCCATAGCTTTGATCTGTTCACCCAATTAAAAGATCCTTAAAAGAAAGATATATGGTTCCTCTTTTTGCAGCAGAGTAGTTTTCAATGATTAGATGTAAATTCAAGCATTGCTCCTGGATTCCCAATCCGTCTCTGATTCCAAACTGCACCATGGTATTTTCTGTGCAACTCCAGAAGACTGCGTTCCTCATGTAAATCGGGACCAGTCGAGCTGGAACTGCTAGGCCAGGTTACCTCCACACAAGAAACTAGCACACTTAGGTAGTTTCAGCCTATTGGGAATGCTCATTACCTCCCGTCCCTCCCTCGCCTTCCTTCAGTACAAATGTGGCCCGCCTCCCACCCAGACCCACCCCAGCATAAAAACTCTGCCCGCCCCCACCTCCACCTGTTTTTTTTCTGTCTCCCTAGTGAGACTTACCCTTTCAGCTCCTTCCTGTGGCGGTGCCGGGGAGTCTTCGGTCTGGTTCTCTGCAATGGCGGAGCCCTCTGCAGCGTTCTCCTGGCGGTGCCTCCTCTCCTCATCTCCCTCATGGTATGGGGGTGGAGCGGTGGCTCAGGAATCCGCGGCGGTGTCGGGCGGTCCTCCTGTGGCTGTGGCTGCGTTTCCGGGTCGGGCTGCGTGGCTGCCTCCTCCCGGTCTGCTGTCTTCCCAGAGGCCAGGTAGGATGGGTTTGTGCCCATTTGTTTATTGTTTTCACCCTCCTGGTAGGGCGTTTCTCTTGCCCTGTGGTATCAGCCTTGGTGCTGTTCCTCGGCGGATATTCTAGTGCCTTTGGTAGCACTGGGTTTCGCTGGATGGGGTTCGTGTCCTGCCTATGTTCCTTGATACATTTGATGGTGGCTTTGGCGGTTGTCTACCACTGGGTCGCATGGGGTTGTTGGGGGCGTGCTGGTGTCCTCTTCCTCTGCGGCTGGGTCTCCGGTCCCCCTGGGGCGACCTGGTCGCATGGGCTCCGTGGGGGGTGTTCTGCCTCTCATGTCTGGGTTAGTGCTAGACTTGATTGAGGTTGCTCTGCCCTGTGCTCTGGGGTTCAGTTGGTGCCTTCTATCCCCTCCTCATCCGGATGGTCCTGTGGGCGACTGGTTCACGTCTGGGTCCTTGGATGTTGTGGGTCCTTCGCCCGCCTCTGGTGCCGCATGTGGCTCCAGGGTGATGGCGTTCGGGTCGTGGGTCACTGGGCTCCTGTGCTGGTCGGCAGTGTTTTCCTCTTTCCTGCTGGGCAGGGACTGTGGGTTTCTTTCCTTGGTGTTCCCGGCCCTCCCGGTTGGGCTTGCCCTTTCATTCCGGGATGGGGGTTGGTGCTGTGTGAGTGGCGTACGTTGCTCATACTTGTTGTATGTGCATTGTGCTTGTGGCTTTGTCAGCTGTGGCTATGTCCAGCTGGCAGCTACTTGTTGGTTGCCTGTGGGGCCTGCCGTGTGCGGTCTCTCCTCGGCCCTCCGTCTTCCTTCTGTTCTGTGTTGGTCCTGAATGGTTTCGGGTTTCTCTACACCCTCAGTTTGCGTCAGGGGTTTTACTTCTGTACTGCGAATCCCTCTCTTCCTCCAGTGGCTTTGCTTCTTGGAAGGGGTCGCTCCTTTCCTGTTGTGCTGTTGAACTCTGTCCTGGCCACACTGCTTGGGGGGTCTGTTGTTCTGCTTGGCTGCTACCGTAGCGCTGGGGGCTGGCCTTTTCGCTGCTTCTTCTGTGCCCTCCTTGGTGCAGGGTTTCAATGAGTTGGCAGCAGCAGTTCGTGGTGGCTGGGTATCGCTGCCTTGGGCCCTCTGCATATTATTATAAAGAACAAGGGTACCCAAAGGAGCAATAGGTAAGAGACCTTGGGTGCATATACTATTTCAAGGAACAATGGTCCCTAATAGTTGACGGATAGTGAAAAAATAAATATAGATCAAAATTGAAATCCATATAATCTGTCCAGCCGGACAGGGTTTAATAACACAATTAGAAGTATAGTCAGTCAATCTCGTACAATATCAAGGTGGAACACAGCCTCTGTCCTACTACTGTATAGAGACAATAGAGACATATACGAACAAGTGAGGCAAGAACGGACAGTCTGCATACAATCCAAGTTTTGCAGACAATTGCAAGAAGAACACTTTTGTGATTTTAACTAATAATACAATCAAATCATCAAGTGTAAATCGTCGACGGCATTTCGATCCCCTTTAAGGCATAGCAGGATCATCATCAGGACATTTAAAATCCATGCCTCAAGGTATGAGGTGTTCAAATCTCAAAGGATTGAACAAAAATTTCCGGGATAGTAAAGGAAGACCACAGAGCAGTGGGCCCTCTTCATGCCTTGCCTTGTACGGGGCGTCCTGCCTTTCTCAGGTGCCTTGCGCTGGGTCCTCTCCGTCGTCCCCGATGTGGGTGTCTCCTCTGTCTTTCGGGTGGGCACGGTTTTGACCATTTTTTTCGCCCTGGCTTGCTGCCTCCTTGTCTGAATGCCCTGCCCTGTTGGGTCCCTGTCACTGCTGTCTGGTCGGTTCCCTGACAGTGAGTGGTCGTCTTTGGCGTTTCCTCCTCAGTTGCGGACGGACGTTTCTGTTGGCTGGGTCCTGTGTACTGTGGGCCACGGGTGCTGGGGCGTCTTGGTGCAGGTTCCTCCGGATCGGGGGTTCGGCTGCCTCTGGTGCCTGCCTCCAGTTCCTGCTGGGTGGCTCTGCTGGACTGGGTGTCCTGTTTGCTTGCCATGTGATCCATCTGCTGGGTTCCTGTCGGAGGGGCTCGGGTCTGGGGCCCGCTCCTTTCTGTTGCTGGGGCTGGGGTGTCCGGCTGCTTTGTGCCCGTCCTGGTTCTCCTGGGGGTCTGCTCCTAGTTTTGGACCATTCCCTTCCGTGTGTTGGCCCTTCGGGCTGTATTTCCGCAGGCCCTGCCTGGCGGCTTTTGGCATTCCCTGGTTTTTGGGGACGCTTCTCTCCGCATCCCGGTCGCTGCTTCTTTTCTGCGTTTCCTGCGTTTCTCTGTGGGGAACGCCTGTGTTCTGTGTTGCGTTGTTCCCCTTCGGCCTCAGGCCTAAGCCCTGGGTCTTCTCGCATGTCCGGACGCTCTTGTGGCTCTCCTTGCTGCGGCAGGGGTTTTCCTTCATCCTTCTCTGGTCGACCTCTTGTGGATGGTTCTTTGGGAGATTGGGTTTTTGGGGACCCGGGGAGTTTCTGTCCTGTGGCTACGGGTGCAGGGGCTCCTGGCTTCTGTGGTGTTTCTGGTTCCCTGGGCTCGTTTCCTTCTTCTCCGTCTGACTCCTGTTGGGTTGGTCTCTGGGGTCTGTTGTCCCTGCTGCCCTTGTCGGTCCGTCTCTGAGGGGGGGGGCTCTCCTGGTGGCTCGGCCGCTGTTGCCTTCTGGCTGGGAGTTAGCTGGCTCCTCCGGCTCAGCTTGTGGTGGCTTCGGTCACCGGCCTGGTCAGGGCTTGGCTCGGTTCGGATTACAGTTCTGGTTCCTGCTGCTCTTCCATGGGTCCTTTTGCTGGCGGCTTTGAGGCGTTTGGGCTTGCCCTGGTGCCCTTTCGGGGCTCTCTGCTGGGTCCTTGGGTTTTGGCTCAGTCTGTCCTCTGCCGCGGTCAGGGTGGGTCCAGGTTCTGGTCCTTGCTCCTTGGTTGCCTGCGTCCTGTTTCTGTCTGGGTGCTGGGACTGCTGGCTCTCTGCCTTTGGTGGGTGGCCTGTGTGCTGGCAGTTCTGTTGTGCTCGGTCCTTCCTTCATCCTGGGTTTTCTCTCTCCTTCCCTGTGTCCGGCCTGGTGGTGGGTCGTTAGGGCCTCCCTGTGGTGGTCCTATTGCGGCGCCATGGTCGGCCAGGGTGGCCCGGTTCTGGTCTCTGGACCGGGGGCCCGGGTCTTGGGGTGGTTGGGGGGGTCGGCAGCTGGCCCTCTCCTAGGACCCTGGGTTTTCTCTGTGCCTCCCCCATTCCCCCACCCTGCCTTTCCGATGCTCTGGGCCTTTCTGGTGCGGGCCCGGTGGGTCTGTACTTGGGGGTTGATGGTTGCTCCCTGTTGGCCCTGGGCTCCTTGTTTTCCTCTCCTGTCCGGGTTGTGTTGCGCTCGGTAGTGGTTCCTTGCGGTGGTTCCGTGCCCTTGATAAATCGAGCCCTTCCCCTGGGTTCTGTGTGGGGCTTGCGCCTGCTGCCTGACGGTTGTGTGGCTGGCCTGGGCTGTGTTGGGGGTTCCCGTCCGGTTGGCGGTGGCTTGCGGGCTTCCCGTCGGTCCTCCTCTCGGCTGTCCTGTTCTTGGTGTTTGCTGGCCTTTTCGGACTGGTGTTCTGCTCTGGGTGTTGTTCCCATGGTGCTGGCCTCCTTTTGGTGTGGTGGTTCCCTCCGACTGGGGCTCTTCTGGGTTTGTCGGTGGCTCCTCTGCGGGTGCAGTGGGCGGCTTTCCAGCTTCTTGGTGCTCCTGGCTTCCTTGCGTGTTGCCTGAGTTCTGTTGCATGGTTTTGTTTTTCGGGTCTGGTGTGTTTGTTTCCCCGCCCTGTCGGGTCCTTCCCTTCGGGGTCTTTGCTGCTGGTCTTGGATGTTCTATCCGGTCTTCCCTTTGGGCTCCTTGGGGGTCTTGGGTTGCGACTCTTGGCTTTAGGGCCTTGTTTTTTGGTTGCCATCGCCCCAGCGGGGTGCTTGGGGGTGTTGTGAGCCCTGTCTTGTGCGTTTCCCTTCTGACTGGTATGTTCATATCTGCTGGTTCAGTGTCCGGTTCCGTTCCATGTCCCTCCGGTGGCGCGGCGTTTTGGCTTTGTCATGGGGTGGTTTTGCCTGTGTTCTGCCCTGCTCCTTCCTTGGCTGTGGAGTCTTGTTTGCTCAGTTTGGCTGTCCGGTTTCTTTTGCTGTGGTGCCTGCTGGTTGTGGAGTCCTTCCAGGGTGGAGGTTTCTTTGTTTGTTCGCTTTGGTCCAACTCAGGTGTTGTTTGCCTTCCCCCGCTCCGTGGGGTTGTTGGTTTCGGTCCGCAGTCCTGGTGGCTTTTCCTGTTGTGGGGGTTCGGGCCACGGTGTCTTGTCCTCTTTGCGAGGCCAGGGATGTTGATCTGCTGTGTTTTTTGGTACTGTTTTGTGTTCTTTGTCCCTCAGTTGTCTTTCTCTGTTTTCTTCTGCTTGCTATGTCCTTAATTGTACCGAAGGAAGGCGAGGGAGGGACGGGAGGTAATGCATCCATTTCTAACGATAATGGCATTACTCCGAGTCCTACTCCCTCACCTTCCTTCGAGGACCCTCCCTCCCGGTGCGATTCAACTGAGTGCTAGCTCAGCTTGTTTGTGTACAGGTGGAGTTGGGGCGGGCAGGGTTTTTATGCTGGGGGTGGGTCTGGGTAGGAGGCGGAGCCTCAATTGTACTGAAGGAAGGCGAGGGAGTAGGACTAGGAGTAATGCCATTATCGTTAGAAATGGATGCAGTAAGATGCAGCTTGATTCCCATCGCACAGTGAGTACAGGGCCCTTGTCTGGGCATACACATCGCACTTACTGCATTGTATTGAGAGGAAAACAAAAAGGTGATGGGTGGAATGCTTGATTTAATCTCATCCGCTGGTAATTAGTCAGGACCACATTCCAGTTCCATCGTTTTTTTTTTTGCCCACTGCATCACCTTTGTTTTTCCGTCAGGCAGATATAAAGTAGGCAGAAGACAATCATGCTTCATGCCATGACAAAAATGAGCTCCCAGGGGTCAAGAATCAATGAGAAATAGCAAACAAATGGTAGAAATCTGTGACAAGCAAAGGGTGAATGTGAAATAACTTGTCCTTCTATCCTAGGCACGACCTGGATGAGCGAGATCGTGGACATGATTCTGCATGCGGGAGATGATGAGCAATGCCAGAGAGACTTCATCTACAACAAAGTGCCCATGCTGGAGTGCTGGGCACCCAATGTGATACCACCCGGTGAGTGACACAGGAAAATCAAGGTAACGTGGGAGCACTGGGTGAAAGGTGAAGGAGTGGGTGTAATGGTACTGGAGCACCGGTTGTCAGAAATGGTGTACGAGTGCTGACGGCCTGCAGCGGAGCTGAAGGGAGTGATGTAGGAGTCCTGGCTATAAGATAGCACTGAGGACAGTGCAGAATGAGACGTAGTGCAGGATAGAGTAGTGTAAGTGTAAGAGAGATACACTGAATAGTGAGAACAAGTGAGAACAAGTGTGTGGTGTAGGCCTCAATGAAATGATGAATGAGTGCATGCTGTGGGGCGCTGAGTCCAGCGGTGTTCAAAAAACGGCTACAGGCGAGCATTAGCACAGGGGGCGAGAGCACTCTGACGGACCTGTATCTCTGGTAGAATATCCGGTGCATCAGAGCCTAATGCTCGAAAGCATTCCAATATCAGTCAAGAGGTAATGGAAAGGAGTTTTAAAACTAATGGAAAGTTGGAAGATTTCACAATCCTGCATACCTCGCTAATAAAAAGGTTACAAATGTCAATAAATGCACTTAATATGCAGTCAGACAAGCTGGATATTCAAATTACTCTGATGAACATCATAACAGATTATATTGCCAATATAAACATTAAATTGGATTCACTGTCAAGCCAATCATTGCTAAAAGCAGCATTCCTATACCAGCTCCAGCAACTAACTGTGTTCGACAACATACTCAAACAAGCATTGAAAATGCAATAGGTCTCGCAATAGAAGAGTTTAACATTTTCCGTTTTGCAAATGGATGAGTGGCGTTGCATGGATGAGTGGCGTTGCGTGGATGAGTGGCGTTGCGTGGGCGAGTGGCGTTGCGTGGGCGAGTGGCGTTGCGTGGGCGAGTGGCGTTGCGTGGGCGAGTGGCGTTGCGTGGGCGAGTGGCGTTGCGTGGGCGAGTGGCGTTGCGTGTGCGAGTGGCGTTGCGTGTGCGAGTGGCGTTGCGTGTGCGAGTGGCGTTGCGTGTGCGAGTGGCGTTGCGTGTGTGAGTGGCGTTGCGTGTGCGAGTGGCGTTGCGTGTGCGAGTGGCGTTGCGTGTGCGAGTAAATGAAGGGAAGCGAAAGAGAGAGAGAGAGTTAAGGGAGGGAGGGAGAGAGAGAGAGAGAGAGAGAGAGAGAGAAGGGAGAGAGAGAGAGAGAGAGTTATGGGAGGGAGAGAGAGAGAGAAAGAAAGAGAAGGGGGAGAGAGAGAGAGAGAGAAAGAGAAAGAGAGAGAAGGGAGAGAGAGAGAGAGAGAGTTATGGGAGAGAGAGAGAGAGAGAGAGAGTTATGGGAGGGAGAGAGAGAGAGAGAGAGAGAGAGAACAAGTGATACCAAAAAAAGTAAGCCATGCACGAGTGATTAACGAATGCTGATATTTTTAAGCCCACAGCAAATGTTACTTTGCCCAGTGGGAGAATATAAAAAATTGTTTGTAAAAAATTGACAGAGTGCGCAAACCACAGAGTTAATGGCCAATAAAAATAAATCCAAGAGCGACCATGTGAGTTTTAGGCAAAGGAGACGCTGAAGAGCCCCCGCTGCCTTGGTTTAAAACAAGCATTGAGAGCCTGGTGGGTGTTATTTATTATATTGCACACATTCTAAACGTAGTGTCCACAAGAGGTCTCGGATTCGACTCTCGAGTAAACCGATGCACGGTGAAGCAAAGTCATTTGACAACGATCACACATTTTGTCAAGCTGGGAACCTACGATGATTTGAGTGCAGTTTTCTTGATTAAATGTTGTTTTGTTGAGTCACTGGATAAATGTTGAGTCGGACACGCTGAAGAGCCCCCGCTGCCTTGGTTTAAAACAAGCATTGAGAGCCTGGTGGGGGGGGGGGGGAGGGGGAGCCAGCGAGTGGGAGGGAAGGAGCATATGGGGATGGGGTGTGAGACGGTGGTCGTCCCTGGAAGGAGGGGGGGGGGAGGGGAGGAAGGGCTGGTGGCGCCAAGCAGAAAGCGGGAGAGTGTCAGCGTCTCAGCAGCAGCTGGCCTGCAGAAGTTACAGGGACTGCTCATGCAGTACACGGAAGCGGCCCAAAGTAATGGTTTTTAAACATTAACTTGACCCCACCTGCAATGTCCTGACAACATCGGCATGAGTGCGCCAAGGAAAGTCAGTGTGTCATGTTCACTGTATGTACAAGCAATATTGTGTATCTGGAGCAACTGTCTAGTCAGTCACTCACAATTGTTATTTATTATATTGCACACATTCTAAACGTAGTGTCCACAAGAGGTCGCGAAAAGCACAGGCTGGGTATTTATTTATTGATTGTTATGAAATGCTGTATTGATGGGGTGACCAGACGTCCCAGATTTCCCCAGACAGTTCCGGTCTCGGGAAGAGACGGGAAATTGAGTGTGAATGAGTGAAGAAGGGGTGAAATGGCGGGAGTGTCGTGGAGATGGGAGGTGAAAGATGAAAAGATAAGCAGAAGCGTGTAAAAGAGAGATAAGAAGAAAAGAAGGGGTGAAGAAAGAAGGTGAGGCTGCCAGCGACGAGGAGAGACTCTGGGGGCAGCGTGTAAGACATGGGCAGGAAAACCGAGTGCGTGTGAAGAAAAGTTTGTAGGGCTAACGTGAGCGAGAAGGAAGGGTGAAGAAAGAAGGTGAGGCTGCCAGCGACGAGAAGAGACTCTGGGGGAGGGTGTAAGACATGGGCAGGAAAACCGAGTGCGAAGGAAGAAAAGTTTGTAGGGGCAACGTGAGCAAGAAGATGGAGAAGAGTAGGGCTGGAGATGGGTAAATATAGATAGGACGAAGTGTGAGGAAAAAAAGAAATGAGAGGAAAGGGGAAAAGACGGGAAATTGAGTGTGAATGAGTAAAGAAGGGGTGAAATGGCGGGAGTGTCGTAGTGAAGGGTAGAATTGTTTGAGGTGAGAGCACATAGAGGCTATAATAAGACGGAAAAGAAGGCGGGAGATCGGGTGTGAGTCAGAGGGGCAAAAAAAATTGAAAAAGCTGAAGTAAAATGGAAAGAGTGGGCGAGGAAAGAAGGAAAAAATATAAAAAGCAGATTGCGAGTGGAAGAAGCAGAAGAGAAAGAGCGAAGCGTGTGTTTAATAAATAAAGAACAAGCGGGATCCTTGCGCTGAAAGTTAAAATAAAAAAAACAAGACGGAGGGCATTGCTGTGGGGAGGGGGTGGAGGAGAAATGCACACGGCGGGCAGGGGAGGGGGCGGAGCGGGGAGAGCGGCATGTGGGTGTGAAGAAGCCGGGGCCTTTGAAGTGAAGCTAAGCTTCACTTCAAAAGGTGTCGGAGGAATGCGGCTGAGGGAACAGACGGCGATTGCGGCTGAGGGAACTGATGTGCACGCGCTTTTAAGCTCAATGCACATGCGCATTGAGCTTAAAAGTCACGGGCACTGCAAGGAATCGCCACGATTCCTTGCTTGTTAGTTAAAGCGTGGTTAAGCCGCAATAGGCTCGCAAGCTCGATGCGCATGCGCATCGACAGGCGAGACCTAAAAATTAAGTGAACTACCAAGCATCTTAATGAACATTCTAACAGAATGCAAACAGCCCGTCCAGCCATCAGAGATACAACACATCGTTGCTAGAGATATATCAAATGGGAATAAGGTACAATCAACGGTAATGCATAACACAGCTGTGGCAGTTCCACTGAATGGGCAATAGATGTCCGAAAGGTTCATTTTTGCCAAAAATTCATAATAACAATTCTCTACCAATGGATAAAGGAACCCAAAGGCAAGGAATGGAAGACAAAATCTTAACCTGAGAACATCAACCATTACCACCTGTTGCCTTTGACCCTGTGTACAGAAAGCCAGTGGATGGGCCAACAAACTCCCCTATAGGCCATTTGAATACTACCCCAATCGCTCTAACGAAAAGGCAGAGGAAGCGTGTTAGGAAGGCCAGGAAGCACCTTCACAATAACAAGCAATTAGGCCTTCAGGCAAATGGCCTTTACCCCATATTCAACTTTAAAGAGAAAAAAAATCAGTCCAGCTGACATAATAAAGGAGAGGTGGAGCATCACCTAGATCAGCAGGTAACGTTGGAAACATCAAGACTAACAGTTGGAGAATCATTTACTTCAAATAAATCTGAGGTTTTAAAAAAGGCACATGAGAATGGCTTGAGTGGCGGACCGAGTCTTTTGCAACTTACTCAGCAACAAGCAACTATAATGATAGCAAAATGTTGCCATCTACTAACAAAACATACTGTGCTTTTCTGTAAACACTTTTCAGGGCTGAGAAAGAAACTCATGAAACCCTTGCTATTACAGTCGGGTTTTACACAATACCGCCCGGCTTTTATTTTTCTGCAAATGCTACAGAACTTATACACATGTGTAGTAATGTCACGATTTCTGCTGGCCGTTATCAATTACAGGAAGGAGTTGTAAATAGTAATTAAGTTATTATGCAGTGGAGGACAGTTTGTATATACATCTTTTTATACAGAATAACTTTTTGTACTCTGTTTTAAATTTGCATTCTGGTTTTTAAACTCTACCATGGATGTATTTTTGCAGCTTTTATGATCCACTTTGTGATTTAGAATAAAGCTTATTTTGATTTTATTTTATTAACAAAACAAGGACTAATGATGCCTCATTAAACAGAATCAGCAGTGGTGGTACCAATTTTCCGCGGATAACAGCCATAAAAATAAAAGAAGCTGGTGCCAAATCCAACAGTCTAGTTCATGATTTACATCCTCATCTGGAGACAAATATCCCTCGCGGTGGAGATCGAGAAATCATATTCAGAATGAGCTCTCTCCTGGTAGAGAACCGAGCAACCGAGTGTTGATACGAATGAATTCTCAGCGCGCTAAAGAGCAAGGCCATGACCCGAATGTGCAACCGTGTAACCAGAACAGTAGCCCAGCCCTTACGTCTCATTCAAGAACCAACGATCAAATACAACATTCAAACAAACAGGTATTATTAGTTCCACATTATACTTCACGAGGCTCACAAGACTATTTAAACAGAAGAAATGTCCCGACCCTAACTGCAGATATCCCAGCATTACAGCATATAACTTCAGTTGATCTGCTGTCAATAGAGTTTATCCAACAGGAGGGCAATAAAGGAAGGGAAAAAACCTTGTCAACTTGGAAGTCTGAGGATATTGCCTTAGCCATCTTAAATCACGCTTCCCAATTTGAGGCCTGGGGTATATCTTTGTCCATTCCAATAAAAAAAGGGTACCCACTACCCCTGCAACAGCAGCAAAGAACTATGACCAATGATTCCAATATAAGGTCCGTCCATTCGGGGGCTACATGGCACAAAAGGTAAAGAGGACTATAGGGACCATCGACCGCAAAAAGGGCGTGTTTACGACTGCTTGCAAGTTTTTAAAACAAATACATAAAAGGCATTGTCATTTTCAATGTCAATAGCTCAAACTCTCACAAATGCGAGACCTATTGTATTGCAAATGCTTGTTTTTATAGATACTTTCAGGCAGGTGTATTCGCTTTGGATTGCGTTAGCCCGAGATATAGTTTATACTCACCAGGACAAAAAAGAATGGAATGGAAAGAAAAAAAGACACAGCAAAGTAAAATACTTGACCAATAGCCTTAGCACTTAAATGCATTTCCATTTACGTTTTAGAAAGATGTGCCTGTGTGATCAAAGAGATACCTAAAGGGAGCTGTCCCATCGCCCCCTGTTGAATGCTGTGGTGGGTGGAAGCAAAGTGTGACGGACTGATGACACCAATAAATAAAGAGGGTGGACCCAAAGCATTTGCTATGTACATATATATTGTATTTATACAATGTATTCACATGAGGCAACCAAAACCTAACCAGTTATGTAGGCCTGACCTAAAAGTAATGAATGTCTCTGCTATCAAGCGTACTTCCACAGACGGTACCCAAGCGATTGTGGACATGCAGATATATTTCTTATATGTAGAACGCCAACGTGTTGCACTGCTCTCAATATGCTAAACAACAGAGGGAATGACAATTATTTATCACGGTCTCCAAGCACCGAGATGCAAACTGCTACTGAAAAACAAATGCACAGAGGAGATCTAATAATAGAAAGTGCAACAACAGGTGGTGGTATGGGTTAGAGGCATGTGGGCTGCTGAATTCATATCTATAGCATAGATCGCCGCCTAGTGTTGGGTCCGGATGATTGCACATTGTTGTCCTGGAAGAGTCTTCGAAGTATCACGAGATAGGTGGCTCCTCCCCTGGACTACAGTGCGCATGGGCATCGACTCCATCCCCAGATTGTTTTTTTCCGCCATTGGGTTCAGATGCATATTCGATATCTCCAGTTCGGAATCGTTATAGACTTTTCTTAAGGCCCGAAGGCCTTTTCCTATACCGTCGGTATTGTTTTGCGTTCGGTGCCCAGCTCTGTTCCGGCTCAGTATTCGAGTCGGACATCCTGAGGAGTCGCGTGGCTCTTCGGTGCTCGAGGCCCAGTCAACGCAACCAGACTTTCGACGACACATCATGGAACGGAGCCCGTTCAAGAAATGTCCCGTGTGTGGGTCGAAGTATCCCCACATCGACGTCCACCCGGTGTGCAACAAGTGCCTGTCGCCGGATCACGATGAAGCCAACTGTATGGCTTGTTCCCGTTTTTGATCGAAGAAGACGATTCGACTTCGGCGCGTGGCGCGCCTGGAGGCCCAGCAGTCGGCCCCGGCACCGGTGGACATCTTCGAGAGAGAACAAGACGAAGAGCAAGACGTTCGAGAGCCGATTTCACCTCCAGCGGAAGAGATCGACTACGACTATGACGCAGACGTCGAGGTGCTTGATGCAGAAGAAGTCGTCGACGAGGTAGGAGACGACAATGAGGCCTATGGGGCCATGGAAGATAGCTCAGGAGAAGAGCTATGCCCCGTTCGAACAATCACTAAGGCTCAGGTCGAGGGATCGCCACATGGCCTTACCCAAGACCTTACACCCAGATCCACGGCCTTGCCTACGGGCCCGGCTACGGACACTTATACGGAGCCGCCGTTGGTCAAACCGAAACCAAAACTGAAAGCTTCGGTGTCGACGAAAACGAAAGTGATGGAGACGCCATCGAAACAGAAGACGTCTGTCCCTTTGGCTGCCCCCTCGTCTTCCGACATGTCGGGGCAGCCGAAGCCAAAGAAGGCTGTCGACCCGGTGAAGTCAAACAAGGGCGTCGAACCAAAGTCGGTCAAGGGCGTCGAGCCCAAATCGATCAAGGGCGTCGAGCCGAAGACTGGGGCATCGAAACCAGTGGTCAAGGCCGCCGACCCGAAGACGTCAACGCCGAAGGCCGTCGACGCGGAAGAAGGACACGGCGCACCTAAGAGGGCTGATCCCGTGCATTGGCCGGAGACGACCAAGACATCGACGCTCGAGTATACACACGCTGCTGGACCGAGGACGTCTGTCGGGTCGAGGAAACCGTCCGCATCCTTCACGAAGCAGGTGTCTGACTCCTTGCAGCGCATCAGGAACAAGGCTTCCGCGGTCGATCCGAAGGATGCTTCCACCCCGAAGCCAGCTGCCAAAACGCCAAAGTCCTCGGCGCCACTCCTGTTCACGTTGCCACCGAAGGTGGCACCGAAGGCGTTCGCACCAAAGTCGGTCGCCGAAGCGCCCGTGCAGGTGTCTACAGGGTCGAAGCCTTCTCAGCCACTTGGAAGCTCGAAGCATCGACAACCCCTGATGGAGGAGCAGTCGGAACACTTTATCGACGCCGACACCGGTAAATTTACCCTCTACAAGAGAAAGATCACGGCGGCACAGCCTATGGAGTCCTACACGATTCCTTTGAAGCGCAAAAAGCCTTCTACGGATTCCCCGGTTCTGGTTGAGCCAATTGCTCCACGGACTCGACCAGTTGCTACACCCTCGCCCACTTATTCAGATGTGGAGGCTGGGGAAGGTGATGATTAGGAGTATAACTTTCCAGCCAACACTGACCCTGAGGATCACCAGGACTCTTGGGCAGATGCAGGGGACCTAGGCGATCAGCAAACTGCCCCGGACACTCAGGTGTACAATGTCAAAACCTCTCCTACTGAGGATTCTGCAGCATTTAATGCTCTAATTGAGAGGGCGGCTAAAAACCACGACGTCCAGCTGCATGCTGACCCTATCGAAGTGGACTTCCTCTTTGATAACATTTCCACAGCAGAAAAGACTGTCAAGACTCTCCCAATGCTAAAAGGGGTTCTGAAACATGCTGCAGACATTTTTAAAGAACCCACACGTGCCAGGGTGATCAACCCTAGGATTGAAAAGAAGTATAAACCGGCACCTTGCGATCCTACCTACATCAAGGGCCAGTTGCCATTGGACTCTCTGGTCGTTTCTAATGCCCGCAAGAGGGCGAATTCGCAGACCACTGGTGATGCTCCTCCCCCTGACAAGGAATCTAAAGTGCTAGAGGCATCAGGGAAGAGGGTGGCGGCTCAAGCGGCCAATATCTGGCGTATTTCAAACACTCAGGCACTCTTGGCCAGATATGACAGGGCGCATTATGACACATTAGAGACCCTGTTACAACATCTACCAGATCAGTATAAAGAGGCAGCGGAGATGCTCATTCAGGAAGGGAAGCTCATCTCCAACGCTTCTATCAAATGTGCACTGGACGTGGCGGACACCGCGGCCAGGGCCATTAACACAAGTGTGATGTTGAGACCTCAGGCATGGCTCAGAATCTCCGGTTTGAAGCCCGAGATACAAACCACCATCTTCAACCAGCCGGTAAACCCTGATAGATTATTTGGTCCTGAGGTGGATACCACCCTGGAAAAGATAAAGAAGGATACTGAGACTGCAAAGTCCATGGGAGCTCTCCAGTCCCAACAGTTTAGGGGCAGTACTTTTCGTCGCTCAAGCAATAGAGGTGTTTCCAGAGGCCAGATGTCCCAGCAAACGTAATACACTAAAGGTGGGGCGCAGTCCTCTTACACCAAGCAGAGTAGAGGCGGCTATTGGGGCAACAGTACTAAGGGCAGAGGCCGTGGAAACAACAACTCCCGTTCCTCCGCCACCAACAAACAGTGACGCCCTGTCACTGCCCCCCGACCATACCACACCTGTCGGGGGAGACTCCAGCAGTTCCTGCCAGTCTGGAAATCCATCACCACAGACAGGTGGGTCAGAAAACTTATCCAGTTCGGTTATTGTCTGGAGTTAACATCCACTCCACCCAACATGCCACCAAAACACCGTCCTATGTCCACAGAGAATTTGCACTTATTGCAGCAGGAGGTACTTGTCATGCTGCAAAAAGGGTCAATCGAGCTCGTGCCGGTGGAGGAAGAAGGCGCGGGAGTGTACTCCCTATACTTCTTAATCCCGAAGAAGGACGGGTCCCTCAGACCCATACTGGACCTCCGACCCCTAAACCTATATATTCTCTCAGAACGTTTTCACATGCTGACGCTGCAGCAGGTTCTTCCGTTGCTCAATCAGGGGGACTTCCTCGCAACCTTGGATCTCAAGGATGCATATTTTCACATTCCACTACATCCATCACACAGAAAATACCTCAGGTTCACCATTCAAAATCGGCATTATCAATTCAAGGTCCTCCCTTTCGGGGTGACCACAGCGCCCAGGGTATTCACAAAATGCCTGGCGACAGTGGCTGCGCACCTCAGGAGGCAAAACGTTAATGTTTACCCTTATCTGGACGACTGGCTTGTCCAAGCGACGTCAGCACAGCAGTGCGCCGCCAGCATGTCCCACACCATTCACCTTCTTCACGATCTGGGATTCTCACTGAATTATCCGAAGTCGCACCTTCAGCCAGCCCATGTGCGGCAGTATCTGGGCGCGACCATACATACTCTGGCAGCCACAGCTCAGCCGAATTCTGTGAGGATCGACAGCATTCAGTCGCTGATCCAGAAGTTCAGACCGCAACACTCGCTTCCAGCAAGAGTGTTCATGCAGTTGATAGGCATGATGGCCTCCTGCATCTTCATAGTCCCGCACGCGAGGCTACATATGCGTCCGCTCCAAGAATGCTTGGCTCATCAGGCTCAAGGACAGTTGAACGACCTATTGTTGGTGACCGGTCGGGCATACAGCTCTCTGCATTGGTGGAATCCACACAACCTTTGCAAGGGCCGACCGTTCCAGGAGCCTGTGCCACAGATTATCCTGACGACGGACGCATCTCTCCAGGGTTGGGGAGCTCATGTACTCCACTACACGGTTCAGGGACTATGGACAACACAGCAAAGGAAGATGCACATAAACTACCGAGAACTGATGGCAATCTTCATGGCGTTGAAGGCATTCAAAGTACATCTGTGCAACAAGGTCGTGTTGATCCGGACGGACAACATGACAGCCATGTACTACATTCAAAAGCAGGGAGGTACACACTCTCCACAGTTGTCTCATCTGGCTCAGAGCATGTGGAAGTGGGCCATTCAGAGGAACATCTTCCTCATGCCGGAACACCTCCCGGGCATGGACAATCAGATGGCGGATCTGCTCAGCAGGTACAGCCACCAAATGCACGAGTGGGAGATACATCCATCAGTACTCCACCCGTACTTCCAGCAGTGGGGTCATCCAGAGATAGACCTGTTTGCCACAAGGGAAAACGCAAAATGCCAAAGCTTTGCCGCCAGGTTCCCTCACCCACAGTCGCAGGGCAATGCGATATGGATGAACTGGTCAGGCAGATTTGCGTACGCTTTTCCCCCAGCACCTCTAATACCGCTGGTGGCATGAAAGCTAAAGCAACACTCGATGACACTCATCCTGGTTGCTCCAACGTGGGCACGCCAACCATGGTACACCACGTTTCTAGAACTCTCCGTGGTACCGCATCAAAGGCTGCACCTCACACCCAGACTTTTGACGCAGAGCCATGGCGACATTCAGCACCCAGACCCGCAACAGCTCAACCTGGCGATCTGGCTCCTGAAGTCTTAGAATTTGGCTACCTTAACTTGCCTCCCGACTGCATGGATATCATACGGGAGGCAAGGAAGCCCACCACCAGAGCTTGCTATGCAGCAAAATGGAAGCGGTTTGTCATTTACTGTACAGAACACAACATCAACCCGCTAGATGCATCTACTCACAACATCATTTGTTATTTGTTACATCTTTACAAATGCAATCTAGCATATGCTTCCATTTGGATACACTTATCCGCCATAGCGGCTTATCTCCAAAACAGGCAGCATCTCTCCGTTTTCAGAGTGCCTGCCATTAAAGTCTTCCTAGAAAGACTGAAACGGGTCATCCCTCCCAGGACCCCGCCAGCTCCTGTATGGAACCTTAATGTGGTCCTCACCAGGCTGATGGGCCCACCTTTTGAGCCTCTGCATTCAGGTTCAGTTTTTAACATGGAAAGTGGCTTTTCTAATAGCCATTACGTCTCTGCGACGTGTTAGTGAGTTCCAGGCGCTCACCGTACAAGAGCCATTCATACAAATTCACTCGAACAGGGTTTCGTCACGCAGGTTCTTGGTGCTTGAAGCTGAAGAGGCTGCAGGCGATGTGAAGGAGAAGTGTCCGGTGGGATCCAAGAGTGGATCCAAGTCGAAAAGTACCTGAAAGCAGAGGGGACAGAGTCTGGGTCACTCAGCAGTGACCAGGGTGGAACCAGGACGGAACCAGGCAATGTCGGGCGCAATCAGGTGGTTGTCGAGGAGCTTCTCTCCGCTGTCACGTGGGCTCTGGGGCATCTGCGACGTCCAGGAGCAGGTCACGATCTGTCCCACGTAGGCTCTCGCCGTCGGCGCTGTCGGCTTCAAGATTGGAGCAAACAACACTTGGCAAAGGCAATCCACGCGGAACTAGGAGATTGCTTCTCACTCGGACCAGGAGGGTCAGAGTGGGGGCTCCTTTTCAGGGGAGCTGGTGCAAATCTTGAGCAACCAGAATCACAAGTCGTATTTCAAGTTTCGTCGGCACAGGGGCCACAAGCCGGCTGGCAAGGGACCGGGCCAACGCGTTGAGCTAAAAGAAGCAGAAGGGCCCCACACAGCACTCGTCGAGTGTAGAGGGGTGAACTTCGGTGCAAGAGTAGCTCAGGGTTGGGGCTTCTCAAACCCCGGTGTACAGCTTCGAGGGTCACTCGTGGGCTGCACGGTCAGCATCTCGTGGTCTTTCCAAGATGGCGTGCCCAACGCTTCCGGTCGCCTCCACGGGTCTCAGCTCTGCAGGGACTGTGGATCGGGCTGTAAGAAGGCAGGCAAGCTTGATCTCGTCGATCTCTGTCGCTCGAGTTCCGGCGGGAACTGCAACAAAGCAGACGTCGAGGGCTGGATGGTGCCTGTTTGCACAGGGTGGTCACTCCTTGACCACAAGGGAGATTCTTCAGTCTTCTACGTTGAGTAGGATGTCGCAGGGTCCAGAGTTTCGTTTCTTATGTTTCATCAGGATAATCTGAAGTGCATTGGCACTGCTCCCACTCTTATTCGAATCTGGGGGGCTGGATTACCTGCTAGGTCCCCTCCTATGGGTGGGACCCAGGAAGGGGGTGGATACACCCCTTTCCTTTGATCCAGGCCGTGCTGGGTCTGGGGCTGGTGTGCCCCAGAACCGGTTTGACCGGATTATGCAAGGGGAAGCCTTGTGCTCCCCATGCAGTGTCTGGTTTCTTTCAAACCTCCCTGCTACAATCCACTATCTCCTGTCTGGGGGGTGTGACACCTCCCTGCGACAGGAAACCCTTTATCCAGGCCCCTTTGGCTGAGTTTCGGTCAGCTTCAGGGGGTCAGACTTGTGTCTGTGGCAGAAGCATCCATTTTGTGGATCTGAGGTCCTATTAGAAATTAACCGCATTTCAGTAAAGTAACATGTCTTCTCCCTCTAGAGGGGTGGAATGCTATCCCCGTCGCCAGAACTGGCGAGGGGATAGTATTCCAAATCGTATGACACCTTACACGACATGTTTTGATAAAGCCAAACCAAAGTTGCTATATAACCGCGAGGATTATAATGCACTTAAGAGTATATGGTATGGCATTATCCTGAAACAGTTTAGGGAGTTGTTCCCGACAGCTGCAGACAGGCTCAGCTCATGCTAGAGCTCCATCTTACATTAAACCACGCACTCTGCCTCCAGGATTGATGAGGCCTTCCATAGGAGTGGCTCACAGGTTTATATGTGTCCAGATATAGGTTTAGATATAGGTATACTATATCTAAGCAAGGGGTGATTACACCACCTTACCCCAGCTGAGTGATCAGCCAGTTGTGTCAACTTAAGAACCAGCCTGGGGTGGCAAAAGCTATGCTGCAGCCCCTGGGAGGCCTTGGTGGCAATTATGCCCTGAGCACCTATAGTGCATGTTACAGGGGCTGACAAGGAGTCCATTTCCAATTGTGGTATGTACCTATAGAACATGTATCATTAATTTAGAGAGAGAACAACAGGCTGTGGGTCTGATTAGCAGGCCCACAGCCTCAGTAGTTGAAAACCAGTGAAGCAAAAAGCAAACATTTGGGGTGACCATAGGATTGCAGACCCTACTCTCCTACACAACCCCCCCCCAAACGCAGGGACATTAAACTTAACCTTGACCAGATAAGTCTTCATGTTCTAAGTGGAAGTACCTGGAGAGACCATCTGCATTACCATGGTCAGTCCCTGGGCGGTGCTCCACTGTAAAGTCCATCCCCTGTAGGGAAATGGACCACCTGAGCAGTTTGGGATTTTCACCCTTCATCTGATTTAGCCACAAGAGGGGCTTATGGTCTGTCTGAACTAGGAAGTGAGTTCCAAACAAGTAGGACCTCAACTTCTTCAGGGCCCAAACCACAGCAAAGGCCTCCCTCTCAATGGCTGACCAACGTTTCTCCCTGGGGGTCAGCCTTCTGCTAATGAAAGCAATGGGCTGGTCTTGACCATCTTGATTAAGTTGTGAAAGCACAGCTCCCACCCCCAACTCAGAAGCATCTGTCTGTACAATGAACTGTTTGGAGTAGTCAGGACTCTTCAGGATAGGTGCAGAGCACATGGCCTTCTTCAGGTCATCAAATGCCTTTTGACAGCTAACTGTCCACTGAACCTTTTTTGGCATCTTCTTGGATGTCAAGTCATTTAATGGTGTCACAATGGACCCATAGTTTTTCACAAACTTTCTGTAATACCCAGTCAGGCCCAAGAAGGCTCTGACTTGTGTCTGGGTAACTGGAGGAGCCCAGTCCTGTATGGTCTGGATCTTGCTCTCCAGTGGCTGAACCTGACCCCCACCTACTAGGTGGCCCAGGTACACAACCTTACTCTGCCCTATCTGGCACTTGGTAGCCTTGATAGTCAGGCCTGCCTTTTGCAGGGCCTCCAGAACCTTCTTCAGGTGGATCAGGTGATCCTCCCAGGTGGAGCTAAAGACAGCAATATCATCCAGATACGCTGCACAAAAGTCATCCAGCCCAGCAAGGACTTGATTCACCAACCTTTGGAAGGTGGCAGGTGCATTCTTCAAGCCAAAGGGCATTACCACAAACTGATAATGTCCACTAGGGGTAGAGAATGCTGTCTTGGCTTTTGACTCTTCAGCTAGTCTGATCTGCCAGTAGCCACCTGTCAAATCAAATGTGCTCAGAAACTTGGCAGAAGCCAATTTATCAATGAGCTCATGAGACCTCTGTAGTCCACACACAATCTCATTTCTCTCTTTCCATCTTGGGTATGAGGTTTTGGCACAAGGACCACTGGGCTAGCCCATGGGCTCTCTGATGGCTCAATCACTCCAAGCTCCAACATCTTTTGCACCTCAGCTTTTATACAATCCCTGACATGGTCAGGTTGCCTGTAGATTTTATTCTTGACAGGCAGACTGTCACCAGTGTCCACCTCATGGGTGCACCAGTTAGTTTGACTGGGTGTGAGTGAAAACAAGTGTCTGTGGGCTTGCAAAACCTGTCTGCAGTCCATCTGTTGCTGGTCAGTGAGGCTGCCTGCCAAGGCTACTCCATCAACTGAACCATCATCAGGGTTCTGGGAAAGTAGGTCTGGGAGAGGGTCACTCTCTTCCTCCTGTTCCCCATCTGTGGCCATGAGCAAGCTCATGTCCTCCCTGTCCACAAATGCTTTCAAACGATTTACATGGAGCACCCTGTGGG
Source organism: Lissotriton helveticus (assembly GCF_964261635.1). Taxonomy (NCBI): domain Eukaryota; kingdom Metazoa; phylum Chordata; class Amphibia; order Caudata; family Salamandridae; genus Lissotriton; species Lissotriton helveticus. Next base: position 447,515,821 of record NC_136068.1, read on the forward strand.
GGCTCCTAGGGGTTCCAAGGTCAACCAGATAGGTGACTTCTCCCCTTTTCTCAATGATAGGGTAGGGTCCAGTCCATTTGTCCTGGAGTGCTGCTGGGGCCACTGGCTCCAACACCCACACCTTCTGCCCTGGCTGGAACTCAACCAGAACAGCCTTTTGGTCATGCCAAGCTTTCTGCAATTCTTGACTGGCCTCCAGGTTTTTGGATGCTCTCTCCATGTATTCAGCCATCCGGGAGCGGAGACCAAGTACATAGTCCACCACATCTAGCTTAGGCTTTTTGAGAGGTAACTCCCATCCTTCCTTCACCAAACATAGTGGACTCCTCGCAGGGTGGCCAAACAAAAGTTCAAAAGGGCTGTAGCCAACCCCCTTCTGTGGGACCTCTCTGTAAGCAAAAAGCAAGCAGGGTAAAGGGATGTCCCATTTCCGCCTAAGCTTCTCTGGTAACCCTTTTATCATTCCCTTGAGGGTCTTGTTGAATCTCTCCACAAGCCCATTGCACTGTGGGTGATAGGGTGTGGTAAACTTGTAGTTTACTCCACATTCCTTCCACATTGCCTTTAAGTAACCAGACATGAAGTTTGTACCTCTGTCTGATAGTACCTCCTTTGGAAAGCCCACTCTTGAGAAAACTGCAATGAGGGCTTTTGCCACCACAGGTGCTGTGGTGGTCCTTAGGGGAATTGCCTCTGGGTACCTGGTGGCATGATCCACTACCACCAGTATAAATCTGTGCCCAGATGCTGTTTGAGGATCCATGGGACCCACAATATCTATTCCAACTCTTTCAAAGGGTACCCCCACCACAGGTAGTGGTATCAGGGGGGCCTTTGTTGTGCCACCTGACTTACCACTGGCTTGGCAAGTGACACAGGAGCGACAAAACTCCTTGACATTTTCTGACATATGAGGCCAGTGAAAGTGTGGAACAAGCCTGTCCCAAGTCTTGTTCTGGCCTAAGTGTCCTGCAAGGGGAATATCATGGGCCAAGGTGAGAAGGAAACCCCTAAACTTCAAAGGTATAACCAACCTCCTGGTTGTACCAGGCTTGGGGTCTCTAGCCTCTGAGTAAAGGAGTCCATCATCCCAATACACTTTATGGGCACCTTGGGCATTCCCTGCAGCCTCATCAGCAGCCTGCTGTCTGAGGGGTTCAAGTGAAGGGCAATCTAATTGGGCCTGCCCCAGGTCTGCCCTTGAGGGTCCCCCTGTCCCCAGAAACTCAACCTGATCAGGTTCAAGTTCCTCAGAGACAGTCTCCTCTTGGACTGCAGAATCAGTTTCCTGTGAAATCTGGTCCTCAACCTGGGGCAAGGGGGAAGACATAGCCTTTACCCTCTTGCTCCTTCTCTTGGGTTGTGGTTGGTCTATTGTTCCAAGATCCACCACTGGTTGAGGAAGGCACTTCTTAGCCTGAGTCCTTGTCACTGCAAGGACATGTGCTGAAATCCCTAGCATTTCTGCATGAGTCCTGTACTCCACTTCTGACCAAACTGAGCTTTCAAGATCATTGCCTAACAGACAGTCTACTGGGAGGTCTGCACTCACAACAACTTTCTTTAGGCCATCTACCCCTCCCCAGGAGAAGTTCACAACAGCCACACTATGGGCCAGATGTAGGTAATTCATATTTACCTACTCTTAAATACCGAATTTTACCGATTCGGAATTTAAGAGTCGGTAAATATGAAGGGGGGAGATGTAGGTATTACAGATTCTGTAAATACCGAATCTTTAAGATTCGGTATTTACCGAATCTGTAAATACCGAATTGGTATTGCCCATTGATTCCTATGGGCCTTGAAGCCCATAGGAATCAATGGGCAATACCGATTCTGTAATTACAGAATCGGTAAATACCGAATTTTGCAAGGGTGCAGGGGGTGTCACTTTGACACCCTCTGGCACCCCAAAAATAGGCATGTGCGCCATGTGGCACACAGACATGCCCTAAGGGCATGTCTGTCTGTCACATGGCTAGGTGTGCATGCACACATGTGCATGCACACCTGAATTCAGTATTTTAACACCCAATTGGATTGGGTGGTAAAATACCGAATCTGAAAGGCCTGCGGCACTCAAAGATGTGCTACCTACATGTGCTTTTACAGAATCAGTATTTTTACCGAGTCTGTATTTACCAATTCGGTAATTTGACCGAATCTGTAAATACAGATTCGGTAAAATGGCGATTCTGTAAAGCATGCTCCTACATTAGAAAACCCTAATACCGGTCGGAAACAGCCGAAATCGGCCGTTTCCGACCGGTATTAGGGCTCCTACATCGGGCCCTATGTGAAGTAGTGGAGTTGCTTGCATTGGTCACTAGGTAACTTTCACCTAGTACAATCTGTCCAGGGTCCACAAAGTCAGGTGTCACCATAGTGACACTGGCACATGTGTCCCTGTAGGCCTGAGCCAGTTTCTCATTTATCAAAGGCGTCTGCCTATATTTGCCCAGGTTACTGGGACTCACTGTAGTGGACAAAGCTAAGTCCACATCATATAGGAGAACTGCCTGAGTAGGGATTCTGACTAGGCCAGATTTCATCTCAGTACCCAAGGTTAACCCTACTATACCCTTTGGCTGTGTACCACCACTGTTAACTGTACTAGGGGGTGCAGGTGCTTTAGGAGCTACAGTGGTGGGGACTGGATTTTTCTTGGTGCAGTCACTGCCCCAGTGTGAAACTGATTTGCAGGTATTACACCAAGGTTTCTTTGGGCCATCGTTCTTCTTTTTCTTGTTTCCATTTTGGGAACCACCCTCCTTATTATTAGTTTGGGGGCCTGAAGACTTCTGGTCCTTTTCTTTATCTTTCTGATTCCCACCCTTCTGGTCTGTTTTCTTCTGGTCACCACCTTGGTTCTGGGGTTTCTGCTTAATCCTTGTTCTGACCCACTTGTCCGCCTTCTTTCCCAATTCTTGGGGAGAGGTCAGATCAGAGTCAATAAGGTATTGATGCAACAGCTGGTTCTGACAGTTATTAAGGAACTGCTCTCTCATTATAAGATTGTACAATCCTGTATAGTCTGAGACTTTATTTCCCTGCAACCAACCCTCCGGAGCCTTAGTGGCACAATCAACAAAATCAGTCCAGTCCTGAGTCTGTGCTTTTTGGGTGTCTCTGAACAACAACCTGTATTGCTCAGTGGTTAGGCCAAACCCTTCAATAAGAGCACTCTTCAGGACAGAGTAGTTTTTAGCATCCTCAGGTCTAACTGCGAGGAGCCTATCCCTCCCTTTCTCAGAAAAGGAGTACCATAAAATTGCAGCCCACTGATCCTGAGGAACCTGCTGTACCATGCAGGCTCTCTCAAGAGCAGTCATCCATTTGTGGATGTCATCCCCTTCCTTGTAGGGGGGCATAATTTTTGTCAGGTTTCTATTATCATAGCTCCTGTCTTTCTCTCTAGGAATTATGCTGCCACCAGTGGCATCTAAGCCACACAACTTTCGTTCTCTTGCCAAGGCAAGTCTAGCTTGAGCCAGGGCTACCTCCTCCCTCTCTATCTGGAGTTTGACAGCCCTCATCCTGACCCTATGCTCTATCTTCTGAGGGGAAGTCATTCCTCTCTGAGATTCTCTTGAGGCACTAGAAATATGAGAGTCCCCTGATGGAGATCTCACTCTTCTGTTGCCTGGGAGAATGTGGTTTTGGGATCTGGGGAGGTGCTGGCCCTCTCCATTCCCAAGTAGGTCTAAGTTGGCCTGGTTAAGCCTGGCAACTACAACCTGGTTACCCCTCTGATCCTCATTCTCAGGATCCTCTACCTCTGAGTCCTCCTCCTCTTCTTCCTCCTCTTCGTCTTCCTCCTCTGGAGTGGTCTCAGTTACAGGGGGGTTCACTCCTTCACCTGAGTCTAAGGGAACTGTATTCGCCTTATCTAAGTCATCCTGTTCTAGAATGGCTATCAGGGTAGGACTGGTGGGACTTCTGCCCCTTTTTAGCCCCCTTGAAATGCACAAGGCAATCAAGTCTTGGTGGCTAAGTTTGTCATAGCTGGAAGTTGCCTTGGTCAGGTCAACTGTACAGGCAGAGAGCTTATAGCTTCACCTGTGCCAGACATGACTCTAGTGTGGTGTAAGTGATGCACCTACCTACACTAAGTGTTTACCTACTGTACCTTGCTAGTGAGTTGTAGTCAGGGTGTGCTAATCCCTTTAATCTACAACTACTAAGTTCAGTAGAACTTAATATGCTAAGCTTTTGATTTTATATGTACCTAAGGTACTTGATGTGATCTTTCAATTTGATAAAAAGATTGCAATGGTAAAACAACAGCAAGCTCAAATCCGCACCGCTGCTCACCAATGTGAGAAGTTGGCCTGATATGTGATGTTTCCAATTCTGCAACCACCTTGTATCAGTCCAAATAACCCCTTATGGTGTCTGGTTGTAAGTCAACCTTGTAGACAAGCTATCTTAATGGTAGCACAGACTAAGCAGCCTTAAAGGCTTAACTCAAGAGGTCGTGTTAAGCGAGCTGTTTTACCAATCACAGTCCTGTAATATCAAATGAAAGGACACCGCACAAGTATATATTATAAAAATATATGTATTTATTACTCAAAATAATCCCCAGTACTCTTTATGAATAAAGGGGCACAAGCGTTAAATCAAAAGCACAGTATAACATACAAAGTTGCACAATTATGGATGAGGGGGGAGGGGCCACTCAGACCATATACTAAACAAGTGGTATAAGAGATACCAATCGAACAGTGGTTAGGCCTAGGGCCTAGGGAATCGCTGGGAGCAGTCGGGACAAGCAATGCTGAAGTCGGGAAAAGCCCGCGGGATTCGGGTGCAGCGCTGAAAGCGCACGCATGCACCAATGTTAGTCAATGGTGCGTAAAAGTTACACAAATAGAGTTTAAGGACACTTCCGCTGAACCTAGAAAGACAAAACTTTAGACACAGGCCCTAGAGGTATATATCAGTGTGGGAACACCGGCGTTGCAATGTTACCTCACCCACAGGAAGCGGGTGCATAGGGTCGAAGTGGCGTCGGGTTTCGTCACGCAGGTTCTTGGTGCTTGAAGCTGAAGAGGCTGCAGGCGATGTGAAGGAGAAGTGTCCGGTGGGATCCAAGAGTGGATCCAAGTCGAAAAGTACCTGAAAGCAGAGGGGACAGAGTCTGGGTCACTCAGCGGTGACCAGGGTGGAACCAGGACGGAACCAGGCAATGTCGGGCGCAATCAGGTGGTTGTCGAGGAGCTTCTCTCCGCTGTCACGTGGGCTCTGGGGCATCTGCGACGTCCAGGAGCAGGTCACGATCTGTCCCACGTAGGCTCTCGCCGTCGGCGCTGTCGGCTTCAAGATTGGAGCAAACAACACTTGGCAAAGGCAATCCACGCGGAACTAGGAGATTGCTTCTCACTCGGACCAGGAGGGTCAGAGTGGGGGCTCCTTTTCAGGGGAGCTGGTGCAAATCTGGAGCAACCAGAATCGCAAGTCGTATTTCAAGTTTCGTCGGCACAGTGGCCACAAGCCGGCTGGCAAGGGACTGGGCCAACGCGTTGAGCCAAAAGAAGCAGAAGGGCCCCACGCAGCACTCGTCGAGTGTAGAGGGGTGAACTTCGGTGCAAGAGTGGCTCAGGGTTGGGGCTTCTCAAACCCCGGTGTACAGCTTCTAGGGTCACTCGTGGGCTGCACGGTCAGCGTCTCGTGGTCTTTCCAAGATGGCGTGCCCCGCGCTTCCGGTCGCCTCCACGGGTCTCAGCTCTGCAGGGACTGTGGATCGGGCTGTAAGAAGGCAGGCAAGCTTGATCTCGTTGATCTCTGTCGCTCGAGCTCCGGCGGGAACTGCAACAAAGCAGACGTCGAGGTGCTGGATGGTGCCTGTTTGCACAGGGTGGTCACTCCTTGACCACAAGGGAGATTCTTCAGTCTTCTACGTTGAGTAGGATGTCGCAGGGTCCAGAGTTTTGTTTCTTATGTTTCATCAGGATAATCTGAAGTGCATTGGCACTGCTCCCACTCTTATTCGAATCTGGGGGGCTGGATTACCTGCTAGGTCCCCTCCTATGGGTGGGACCCAGGAAGGGGGTGGATACACCCCTTTCCTTTGATCCAGGCCGCGCTGGGTCTGGGGCTGGTGTGCCCCAGAACTGGTTTGACCGGATTATGCAAGGGGAAGCCTTGTGCTCCCCATGCAGTGTCTGGTTTCTTTCAAACCTCCCTGCTACAATCCACTATCTCCTGTCTGGGGGGGTGTGACACCTCCCTGCGACAGGAAACCCTTTGTCCAGGCCCCTTTGGCTGAGTTTCGGTCAGCTTCAGGGGGTCAGACTTGTGTCTGTGGCAGAAGCATCCATTTTGTGGATCTGAGGTCCTATTAGAAATTAACCGCATTTCAGTAAAGTAACATGTCTTCTCCCTCTAGAGGGGTGGAATGCTATCCCCGTCGCCAGAACTGGCGAGGGGATAGTATTCCAAATCGTATGACACCTTACACGACATGTTTTGATAAAGCCAAACCAAAGTTGCTATATAACCGCGAGGATTATAATGCACTTAAGAGTATATGGTATGGCATTATCCTGAAACAGTTTAGGGAGTTGTTCCCGACAGCTGCAGACAGGCTCAGCTCATGCTAGAGCTCCATCTCACATTAAACCACGCACTCTGCCTCCAGGATTGATGAGGCCTTCCATAGGAGTGGCTCACAGGTTTATATGTGTCCAGATATAGGTTTAGATATAGGTATACTATATCTAAGCACGGGGTGATTACACCACCTTACCCCAGCTGAGTGATCAGCCAGTTGTGTCAATTTAAGAACCAGCCAGGGGTGGCAAAAGCTATGCTGCAGCCCCTGGTAGGCCTTGGTGGCACCTATGCCCTGAGCACCTATAGTGCATGGTACAGGGGCTGACAAGGAGTCCATTTCCAATTGTGGTATGTACCTATAGCACATGTATCATTAATTTAGAGAGAGACCAGCAGGCTGGGGGTCTGATTAGCAGGCCCACAGCCTCAGTAGTCGAAAACCAGTGAAGCAAAAAGCAAAAATTTGGGGTGACCATAGGATAGCAGACCCTACTCTCCTACAAGGAGCCACCTATCTCGTGATACTTTGAAGACTCTTCCAGGACAACAATGTGCAATCATCCGGACCCAACACTAGGCGGCGATCTATCCTATAGATATGAATGTCAGCAGCCCTACATGCCAAGAACAGATGCATACTGGTAAGTAGCATATTCATTCCGAAGCACCATGCAGAGACCAGCATATTATTCCAGAGGGAACAGCAATAATAATGGGGAGACACGGGGAGAAGAGGCATCAATTAAAGAGACTACACCGGCACCTTTCGAGGGAGGATGAAGCGGAGAGGCTATGGGGAAACGTTACCCACTATAATGAAATCACAAAAATGCAGCACTTCTACCACTTGTTCTGAGGACAGGTGTTTGACAGCTGTCTCACTATTAGCTCTCAGTGTCCACCTGAAATGTAATGTTAGCTTATGGCAGTCAACACAAGGCTGGTGTCTTTCTGGGGGAGACAACGACGGCTGCGAGGGGGTGAAAGCCATGCGATGGAGGCACTTTCTTGAACACTTTGCTTATAGAACAGGCTGCCTTACAAAAAGCAACTGCAATGCTAGCCACGGATAGCAGAACTTCTATAGATGGCGCCGCTTTCTGCCCCACCCTTCCCTTTTACTTGTTTTGCTGAAAACGGCCTGAGTTCTAGCCAGTACGTTCTACAAAGCGCTGTTCTGGTCACTCCTTGAAATCATGGGTGCAAGGCAAAAGGATGGTGCGCATACAAATGGAGGCTCATATCATGACAATAAGCCCTAGAGATTGGACTAGAAGATGGGTATAATTAATATATTTCTTTGATTTCACTGGATGTTATTCCCCGAAGCCTTTTGCAAGCATTTAAATGTGTGTGCATTTTCACCCTGAACCCTCACTTGTCTCGATGCGAACTGCATTTTCCGTAGTTGTGTCCCGATGTACGCGGCTTTTCAGCCCCAGCATCCATGCTTTGCAGCTCATGTGGCACCCAATCAAGAAACCCGGCACTGTGCAATATTTTGTTAAACTGTTCCGAGCTACCCAGGCCGAAGGAAACGGCTTCAGTGAGGGCTTAAGATAAAATGCTGCGCCACATACAATAGTAAAACGTGACCACAGAGATATACAAATGGATAATCATAAACTTGATAATGCAACGGCTGTCAACGAGAAGCCATCCTTGTTCTTATTCTAATCTTTGAGACCCGCGCAGCCTCTGACCTCTTTACACAGCAAGTTTAACGGGTGCATTGTAAATCCTGAGAAGCACTGTTGGAATACAGCGGCTGGTGTGTGACATCATTGTGGTGATGGTGTGCAGCCCCTCGTCTGGACAGAAGGTAGCATGGGCCCGCTCCCATCGTTTATTTAAACTTTAGTTGTTTTTTTCAAAGACCGTACACTGTGACTCCCTCGCGAAGCCGTTTTATGGATCGGTCTCCTTTCACTCAACGTCCACGCTATGTCAAGTGGGTTATCTTTAAAGTGCCCCTGTGTGTATAAACGTGCGTTTGATGAGCACCGTGCTGATTGTGTATAATTAACAGCGCGGCGCTCGTGAGGAGCTCCATGCTAATTATGCATGCAAGTGAGCATGCTGGGCTGCAACAATCCCAAAAAAAAGTTCCCCTCAGGCAAAATTAAAACATTAAAGCCGATAAAAACTGTGGTTAGGCTGTGCTGCTTCCGGATAAAACGGAAGTGACTTCTCTAATGCACAGCCAACCATAAGCCTGCTAAGAAGAACAATTCGAGTGTTTACAAATGGCAAGCTGCAAGAGTAAGTACCCAGGAGTTTCACCCCTGATACTGATTACTTGAAGTCTCAGAGAGACAGCGCATGCGCGCTGCCAAGCCGAAACCTAAAAATGGATCTGGTATTCAATAAAAATGCAAGAACAATTATTCTCATCAACCTTTATGCGCATCCAAAGCATAAGAGGAAAAAATAACTATTCAAAACCTTAATTACAACTATATCGGAACTTCCGGTTTGAGCATCCCGCATGGGAAATAACTTTAACAGGAAACTTCAATTCAAACTTAATATATACTCCAGAAGAAGACGACCAGTTAACTAATGCTAATGCAATATGGGCAGTACAAATTCAAGTGCACCCCATCTTCTCAAGGACTGATCAGATTTGGCAACAACTAGACAGACCTAGAGCATCTGGGCATGTGAGTACTAAATGGCAGAGTGGCTCAGGATAGACCGCCAATCTGCACTTACAAGTGCACCAATGTTAGCTCCATTTTAGATGACACAATTGTCACATTACCACTGCTAGCACAAACAAAGGCATTTTCAATTATACACTCTACAGAAAGCGATCATTCTAGGCAACAACTACTAACCACATTTCCAAGGCATGTGGATGCAGTATCTGAGAATGGAACCATAACAACTATAAATCTTAAAAGATTACATTGGACCAGTAGTACACTTCCCACAATTGCAGAGTGGGCAAAGGAACTGTGGGCATCTCAAGACTCACTAATTGGCTTGATGATAGACGTCTGGGTTACCTTTCTAACAAATCTCCCCAGCAATGCTAACTCAACAAATTTACATTGAAGCATGCCGCACTGCAAACGCAGAACATTGAGTTTGGCAGCTAAAAATTAAAGGAAAAAACTACGAGCTGCTATCAGATCCACAAGGGGTAACAACGCATTAGAAATGAAACAGGGGCAATTACAACAACTTAAAAAGCAGTTGATAAAACAAATCTGTGAGGGCAATAAAATGCAGCAGTACAATGTTTGGTCAAAACTGTTGTATAATGCTAGAAGATCAAACCCCAAAGCTTTTTGGGATCAAGCAAACACCCTTATAAGATCACCAAAAATGATAAATATGTGACAGAACAATCCTGGGAAGATCATCTAACCGCTACATTCTCAATGACATCCGAGAGAGCGAGTGCCCTGCAGGTACCCCTTTATTTCCAGCTGACAAAGAATCAAACTACATTTACGCACGCAAGTTCAGCTATTCAGGAAGTACAAACGCAACTAATAGACGTGACACGAACAATAATAAAGGAGGACAAATTACATATTACAATCAATACTTCCAAGGTTGCAAGAAGCATAAATCATTCATTCAGACACTATTCTTTACATGAAATTGTAAAAGTCATAGCCAAAGGCAGGTTGGAAAGCGCCCCAGGCCCGAATGGCATACCGCAGGCAATTTATAAACAAGAGCTCGATTTTTGGGCAACACCTACATCCCACCTGTTTGATGAAATGAGCACCCCAAATCGCCTGCCAGAGAGCTGGAGGGGTTCCATAATAAATCTGTTATTTAAGGGTGGGGAGCGATCTGACCCAGCCAACTATCGTCTGATAGCCTTAATTGTTCCAGAAACAAAGTATTATGCCTCATTGATCCTGGTAGATCTAATAAGTTGGTCCGAAAGCAATAAAATAATTCCTATCAACCAGTCTGGTTTTCAACGCGGTTCAGGTACCATTAAGAATGTACTTGTGTTGGGTCTAATGGCAGATTAAAGCTTACAGCAACAAAAGAACCTGTTTTTATGCTTCATCGATTTTAAAGCTGCTTTTGATCGAGTGAACAGAAGTATTTTATAGGCAGAAACTGAAGCAGTGGGGCCTACTAGAAAAAATATTAAGACCCATAAGGGAATTATATTCTGATACGTGGATGCAGTGAAAATAGCTGATGGGACGAAGCTTTCCAAAAACAATTGACAGGAAGGATGGCCTAAAGCAAGGATGCGTTCTAGCGCCACACCTATTCAATCTATTCATGGCCGATTTGTCACCTAGGCTTGATTAAATCAATTTGCACCCCCCACGATTGGGAACTCGCATTATCTTACACTGACAATATAGTTCTAGCAAGTCACACCAGTATTGGCCTCTAGAGAGCGATCGATGACGAGCATACAAAAAAGTATTCTCACTTCCACAGAATGGCTCACCGGCACAGGTCCGGGTAGAATTTGGGCCACACCAGTGATGGAGCAATCATCAGCAACAGCAACACAGAAGATACGTCACAATAAAAGCCTGGTACAAAGCTTGGTGCAATCGAGGAATTGAGATCAACAATGCACTTTGGAACGAGTTACAAGGCGATCCACATTCTGCCTACTCTAAATATCTTCAAACTTCCTTACGGTCCACTGGGAAGTAGACCTTTGGCAGAAGAATTTTCCATTTACCAACTTTCAGCAAATCTTCGAAAAGGAACTAAAACAACACTCAATGCTGGAGGATAAAGCCATCTGAAAGTAGCGAGCCCACGCGTTAATGGTTCTGGTATCCTATACAAGATTGCAACCATCGTCATTCTTGGGTCCGAAATTTTCTTTCTATTTAGAGTCCAAGTTTTTACCAATACGTTTTGGCAAACTGCCATCTAATGCAGATCAGCCAAGTTGGAAATATCTGAGCCCAAAGTCATGTAATCTTTGTAGATCACCGATACAGGTTTTTATTCACCTAGTTTGTATCTGCCCAGCTTTAAGTAAGGATCGCCGTAAATTGCTTAAGGGACCATTCAACGCAAGAGGCATTCGTTCCTGTAGAATTGCAATATTAAAATGTCTCGATCCTGAAGATCCGCAGCTGAACTGCTGTTTAACAAATTTTTTAGCTAACCATGAAGAAGAACTGAAACAAGGCTGGTGGCAAAATTACCACTAAGTTAGATCAGTACACATGTAACCGATAATATAACTATCGTTGAACACATTCCTCATAATGTTAAGAGAGCTGCACAATGGCACTTTAGATACTAGGTTATGTGTTAGTCAAAACGATTTGTTAATTTGTAACCGAATGTAGCATGAACTTTTGTGTTAGTAATTGTTTTTCTCTCTTTATTTTTTTAATTTATTTTCATCAAAGACCAGAATGGACAAATTAGGCAGCATACGTACGTGAACAATTGCGGCAGTACATTGTTACATGGTGGACAGTAAACGCGAAAGCACATGTTCAAACAATACATTGATCACGACCCCCAATCAGCAGGTCAATTTCGCCACCTCCACCTTTAGTTTGTGTTGGCTCGCATATCCCTCCCCTATAGTTGTTCCATTTCTCCCAGATCTGTGTCCACTTGGTGGGGCACCCTCTAGACTCATATATAGCCTTTTCTGTTACCATACACCAGTCCATGTCTTTTCCCCAGTCCTCTAACACTGGTGGGTCCCGTGCCTTCCATTTCCTTGCTATATTTCTTTTGGCAACTATCAAACCTAGAGTTACCCTTGTCCGTTCTTTAGAATTCAAGTCTGTCGGGTCTCAGACATTTAAGAGACCTAGCTTAATGTTGCAGCCAATGTGCTGTCCCAGTACCTCTGCCATGCATCCCGCCACCGCTGACCAATACCTTTGGATAATTATGCCCTCCATGAGAGTGTGGATAAATGTGCCCTATTGCCCTCAATTCCTAGAGCACCCTGCCTCTGTTGTCATATCCCATTCTCACCAACATTGGGCCGGCTAGGTAGGTTCTATGTAGAATCTTCATCTGTACCAATCTGAGCTTCGAGGAAATGGCCACTTCCTTAGGAGAGGCCAGGGCCACGAGCCACTCCTCATCGACAAGCCCAGCGACATCATAGTCCCATTGTGTACGAAGGCGGAGAAGAGGCTCTGTCATGTTATTGATTAGCTTCTAGTGTATGAGCGATATGGCTTTCTACGGAAGATATCCATCTAAGACCCTATCCTCGACCGGGGAAGATTCTGTCGGTGACTCCTTCTTTGGTAGAGCAGTGAGTAGCGCATGTCTGATCTCCAAGTATCTAAAGTGTTCAGTGTTTACCAGCTCATATTCCTTCTGTAATTGGGCGAAGGGAATCACTCCACCCTCCTTCCATAAATCACCAACGCAGGAAATACCCATTAGGTCCCAACGGTCGAATCCCCGAGTGCGACTCAACTTGCCCAGCTGGTCATTGTGCCAAAGCGGTGTAGCTAGCGTGATCTTACCCTCCCAACCCAGGCTCCTAGTGGCTGCTTTCCACACCTGGACCACGTTCCCTGTGGGCCCGGTCAGTTCTGACTTTGTCGGGCATGAATATAGTGCCCCTGCGAAACCACCCCCGAGAAGAGCCATCTGTCCACTTGGAATCCGGGGTCACTCTGGGTCCTATATGTACATTAGTTTATAGCAGCGAGCTGGGTCGCCCAGTAATACTTTTTAATGTCCGGGAGGCCAATTACCCCATCAAACCACCCTAGAGTTAACTTTTGGGTGGCGATCTTCAGTGATTTACCGTCCCATATCAAGTCTCTAAGAACCCTATTGATTTCCTTAAAGTAAACCGATTCGACCTGGTGAGGCGCATTTTTCAGTACATACAGGAATCTTGGGAGGGACATCATTTTAAAGAGGGCTGCCCGCCCCAGTAGGGATAAAGGGAGCGATCTCCAGTGTCGGACGTCGCTCTGGAGGCTGAAAGGTTTTGTAACGGAGGCTGAAAGTTTTGTTCATTGAAGCGAGACGGGTCTGCAGAGACCTGAATTCCCAAGTATTTGAAGTCTTCCTTCGCTACCGTTATCGTAAATCCGCGTAGAGCACTGACTTAGTCCAATTGATTTCATACACGGCAAATCTGCCAAACATGGAAGATGTGCAACATCCTGTTCAGAGAGGCTGCAGGTGATGCCAAATATAATAATATATCATCAGCGTATAGTGGAATGCGGTCCTCCCAACCATCGGCCCACCTGAGACCTCTGACAACAGGGTCCTTTCGTATCCACATTGCCAGTGGCTCAAGTGTCAGGGCAAGAAGCAGTGGGGATAGGGAGCAACCTTGTCTGATGCCTCTACTGAGTGCGAAGGTGCCAGATTTTCTATTGTTGACTACTATTTGGGCCAACAGTTCTTGATACAGAAGCCAGACCCACCCAGTAGATTCCTGACCAAGTCCCAATTTCCTAAGCGCTACAAACATGTAAGGCCATTCGATTGTGTCAAATGCCATGGCCGCATCAAGATAGACCACCACTCCGTCCTTGCTTATCATCCTGGCTCGGCTTAGCACCCTGTGTAGCATTTGCAAATTGAGGGAGGTGTTCCTAGCGGACATGAAGCCCGGTTGGTCCAAGTGCACTAATTTTGTGATTACCCATAGTAGGCGGGTGGCCAAGACCTTCGTAATATCTTAGCTTCTCCGTTGAGCAGTGATATTGGTCTATACGAGGAGCACTTATTTTCGGTTTACCCTCCTTGTGGGTACCCACGATCGTTGCCAACCTCTGGTCTGCAAGAAGCAGACTCCCTGCCTTACTTTCCTGAAACATTTTAGTTAGGAAGGGTGCGGGCTTACTCGAAGTTAGAATATACAGTTCGATGGGCAAGCTGTTTGGGCCCGCTGCCTTACCCCAGATCAAATGTTGGATGGTCTTTAACCCCTCTGCACTATTTAAGTCCTGATCTAGCTCAGATCTTTCTTCCTCAGTGAGTACCGGCAACGAGATGTCTCTTAGAATGGCGGCTGCCTCCTCCATGTGCGGCATCTGGGATGCGTAGATAGTTTGATAGTAATGGCCAAAGGCATCCGCGATCTCCTGTGAGCCTACCACCCGATTCGACCTTTATTTCAAACAGTACTCGATTTGCTTGGTCCCTGCAGTCTAGCCAGGCCAGCTATTTATCTGCCTTGTCCCTGACATCATGAATTCTGCTGAGTGTTGCTCTATACTGTACCCTCGCCGCATTCGTGGCCAAGTCTGTGTATTATCTGGTCTTCACGTATAGTGCCTGCTTTACCTCTCCCGAGTCATCATCCTAGAGTTGCCCCTCCATCTGCAATATTCCTTCTTCTAAGCGAACCATTCCTGCCTGTTTCTCTTTTTTTACCCCCACTATTTGAGCCAAGGCCACCCCCCTGATTACCACATTATAGGCCTCCCACATTGTCACGGCCGAGTCTACTGAGCCCTCGTTCTCTTGGAAATATAGTTCAGAGTCATGCGTGATTTGGTCTCTTATTTGGGGAAGCTTTAAATACCATGGATTGATAGGAGCTATCCTGCCAGTCATGGGCTCTCCCACCTCTAGCCGGCACCAAATGGGCGAATGATCTGAGATACTCCTGGTTAGGTGGCTCACTTCCTTAATACTATTAATTTGGGACTCTGGCATCAATATGTATTCTATTCTGGGCATGCTACGATGGGCCCCTGAGTAAAAGGTGTACTGTTGCTCCTCAGGATGCAGCTTCCTACACACATCCACTAAGCCCATTGCTCCAAGGAAGTTATGGGTCTGCAACCGGGCGGGAGGAAATACTCTCTGGGGCCAGCGATCTAAGGATTCAGAGCCAATGGAATTAAAAGTCACCCCAATCCCTAATCTACCCTCTGGCAAATCAAGAAGGAGACTCCCAAGATCTTTAAATGCTTGGACTTGGAGACCCGGGGGCAAATAGGCTGAGAGCAAGTTTAACTTGCGACCCTCCCATGTCCCTGAAGTCGCTACAAATCTGCCTAGGTTGTCTGTCGAAGTGCAGTCAAAAGTAATTTGAAAAGTTTTCTGCGTCATTATTCCCACCCCCCCTAGACCAAGACCCGAAAGCGGAATGTGCCACCAGTTTGAAACCCCACCTCGTCATTGCTTGGCAAGCATTCCCTAGTAAACACGTTTCCTGTAATAAAATAACGTCAGGGGAATGTCGTTTTATAAATTGAAGCACTATTCCCCTCTTGATCTTGTCCCCCAGTCCATTTACATTCCAAGACAACAATCTGAGCCCTTGCTTAACTGTTGAATCCATACTCGCCTAGGGTACAATATTGCAGCCGCCAGGGGACCCCCCAGCAAGGCACATCGTACTGCGCTGCTCCCGCTAACCATCCCACCCAGTTGTGCGTCAGTACCACTCCATTTAACGTGTTCGGTAAGTCATCACTAGTATCTTCTGCCTTGTCCATCCCTCCCAAACTGTTGATTAACTGGACTGAATGTCCCTTCCCACTCCGCCTGGCACTAACGTGTTTAGTTTTCAAGCTTTTGTCATGGGTACATGTCATGACAAAAAAGTGTAAGTGCACAGGGTCCCACCCCCCGAAACTTTTTCAACTGTGCCCTCCTCCCTGCCTCCCTGATTGGTGGTATTGGAACCTCCCGCCAACCCGAACTTGCAGAGTGCCTATCGCCCACCCTTTTAACTGAAGGTGCGTGTGCCCAACCTGACACCCGTAAGAAACATTAAAGTCAATTACTGAGTCAGTACCTGGATGCTTCCATCAATTGCTACATGGACTAACAACTCACAGTCTTGCATCGGCAATGTAGTTTTCATTCCATGTCTTGCCCCTGCCGATGGTCTAAACAGAGGTTGCAGCCATTGCCTGGCCCCTGAAGGGAGCAACTATGGGACCTTCATATTTACAAAAATGAATACAGACCAGATCTCATGTGTCTCATTCCGCTGTCTCACGCTCTCCCTGCAGGGAACTCTCGTCCTGCATCCCTGGTAGTTTCTCCTGACCAGTTCGTTGATTCTGGTGACCCTTCCTCCTGGCCTGTCGCCATCCGTCCAGTCCAGCCAGTTCCAACCTACTTCAGGAGTGGCGAAGAACCAGACCTTTCCTTCTAACTCCACTCTTAATTTGGCTGGGAAGATCATTGCGTATTTAATGTTCTTGTCCCGCAACTTTTTCTTCACTTCTAGGAAGCTGCGCTTCTGCCATTGTACCTTAAGTGTAAAGTCTGGGAAGAAAGTCACTCGGCTGTTTTGGAATTCGATCGGGGGTGCTGTTGAGCCGTCTCTCAGATTCTCTCAGATACTCTGTCCATCACCACCCCCTTTTTGAAATTATTTTGGCCACCATGAGTGTGGAAGGGTATGCTCAGACATGAGTCCCTTGCTCACTGCACCATCAGGAGTCAAGCAAGCCGGGCCGAAGACGGCTGTAATGCCAGAAACCGGTCCCCGGAAGCTTGTTTCCTTTCCAGTGAAGAATTGGCTTGGTAGTTTGGTCTGCCCTGTTCCCATGATGCACTGGGCCAGGGACGGACTAATTTGCATATAGCCAGGTTCTGAACTGGGATGGTGCAGTGAGCTAAAAAACGGTGATGGATCAAGCCCTGATCTGTTGACTGGGTAGGAGTGTTCTGATTAACTCAGATACTCTGTCCATCACCACCCCCTTTTTGAAATTATTTTGGCCACCATGAGTGTGGAAGGGTATGCTCAGACATGAGTCCCTTGCTCACTGCACCATCAGGAGTCAAGCAAGCCGGGCCGAAGACGGCTGTAATGCCAGAAACCGGTCCCCGGAAGCTTGTTTCCTTTCCAGTGAAGAATTGGCTTGGTAGTTTGGTCTGCCCTGTTCCCATGATGCACTGGGCCAGGGACGGACTAATTTGCATATAGCCAGGTTCTGAACTGGGATGGTGCAGTGAGCTAAAAAACGGTGATGGATCAAGCCCTGATCTGTTGACTGGGTAGGAGTGTTCTGATTAACTCAGATACTCTGTCCATCACCACCCCCTTTTTGAAGCTGTTGAGCCGTCTACAGGATGATATCCCTGTCCCTATAGTTAAAGATACTTTCCACTATAGGTCTGGGGGCGGGGTGTTTCGGCTTGCCCCAGGCACTTTATGGGCGGTCATGTCAGTGACGAGGGAGCTCGTAGTTGACTCAACATCTTTGAATCTGGTGTTCATTGAGCGCATATCCGCTCTTATTAGGGAGACTTCTGATGACACGGACTCAATCCTGGATTCCAATGACGTTCTCACCGTCGTTATAGCGGTTAGGATATTCTGCAGAGTTAGCTCCTTTGTCCCTCCCCCAGCCTGTGTTTTCTCGAATGGGTCTTCTCCTCCCTTTTGATTGGTTCCAGGGCCCTTGTCCCATGCGTATTTGTCCAGTTTGGTCTGTGTGGAGGCCTTAGAGTTGCGGCCACTGACCATGATCGTGTGAAGTGGGCCTGAGGTCGAGTGAAGGAGCCCATCCAGGCAGCTCCTCTATGTCGTTGGGGGCAGTTGTGCTAGAATACATCCACGTGCCCAGGCAACTGTGATATGTTTTGATTGCCGGGTTTGTGGACTGCACGCCGTGGGCACGTCAATCAGTGCCCCACCCTTGGTTGATTTAGCCTGGTGACTTTTAGTATTTTGCACGTCTCAAGTCACTGCCCAGTCCTGATCTGATTGCACAAGCTAAGGGCTCTTGCAGGGTCGCTGGAGGTCCCCTTGGTCACAGGCATCAATGATGATCACTGGGCCGGTCCGCCCACTGTATGAACACCTCTCCTCGCCAGTCGCCGGCCAGGGAGAGCAGGGCCACCCTCCGCCACAAACATCCAGAGCCGCCCAGCCAATGTCACTTGGCTGGGACGGCCACCAAGAAGCCAGGCAGCGAGGGGCTCCCTTGCCCGAGATTGGTCACGCTGCTTCGTGGTGATCGGACGCCCTCAGTTTGTCCTGGCCTCCGCCTGACGCGCCTCTTCATGCGCGGTGCGCTGCTTGTCCTTCGGCGAGCAGCTAGGTCCGTCTGCGCTGGTAGCCCCCAGTAATCCACCGGGTGCCTGCAGCTACTGCCGTGCCATGTCGCCCCGTCGCCTCTAGGTAGAATCGCGGGGGGCTCCTCTGTCGCCGCTATCTCCCAACCGACAGGCCAGGGTGAGAAGGCAGTCCCTAGCTCTCGGGTCTCTCGCCGTCCCCAGTGGCACAGGACCCTCAGCTTCATCGCCATCACTGAGCCGACCTTGGGCGGGGCCAGTCACTGTGGCACTCCGCCCGTCGAAGTTTTTTCTGATCTGGGGCCTCGATGGAGCCGGTCATTACCCCGCGGCTCTCCTGTGCTCGGCAGTAGTTCTTTCTTCGCTGTGGGCACGCGGGCCAGGCAGCCTCGAGTAGTCGAGTGTACTCCACACGCCGAGGCAGGTCCTCCAGGCCGCTCCCGTCACTGGGATGATCTCGGTCGCCCCGCAGTCAATTTAGCAGATTAATGGCTCAAAAGGATCGAGCAGGGTTTACAGGCCCAGCCCTGTCATTTCTGTCTCAGTAATTGCGGATATGTGAGAGGATAGTCCCTGGAACGAGTGCATTCGGCGGTGCCACCTCAAAGTGCAGCCATGTTCCTTGGCGGTTGCCCACGCCCCTGTTTTTATCTTTTAATCATTTTTTTAAAATGGATTTTTGTGGCATCACGTAGTACGATTTATTGTCTAATTGTTATGGTTTTATTTAACTAAACAATAAACTTTATTCATTCATTCATTCACTCTGACGGTCCTGTAGGGAGTTGTGAATGGGTACATGGTGTGACAGGACTTTAGGGACTAGAGTAGAGCACTAGCTGTCGGTGGAAGAGTTGGACACTTGTGCATGAACATCTGTCGGTATGATTGTGGTAACAGTGGCTCTATGGGTTATGTGGGAAGTGGTACAGGAGAGTTCATTTCCGGTTACGGTGGGTGGTGGTATAATATCACTTGTGATAAAATAATCAGGACACTAAATTTGGTTCAGTGTGTTTGTTTCATTTACACATGATATTTCTCTTCTATAGGGACTGAGATACTGGAGGAAACCCCATCTCCTCGAGTGATAAAAACGCATCTTCCTGTGTCGCTCCTTCCCAAGTCCTTCTGGGAGAAAAAGAGTAAGGTAAAAAGCAGACATAGTCACAGGAATCGACCTGTCAGGTGTAGTGGGGGAGCGGAGGAAGAGCCAGAAGAACACCCTGGCTGTGTTTGAGGGAGAGATTCAAAAGGAGTAGCACACCAGATAAAGGGCAATATTAAGATTAGCAGCAGGTGTGCCTGGGGTGCTGCGCAATTGAAGTCTTAAGAATGGTGGCTAGTTCGGTGTGAGAGGCACAGTGGCAGCCAAAGGTGACTGTGAGAATTCTCATTAACCTATTGTCACTCCACCCTGGAGTGTACATTGTTTTTTTTCACCTTAAGTGAGGTTACAGCCAATATTTTTCAGCTCAGCTCACGTTTTCTTTTGCAATGATGAATTCTGTCTTTATCCTGGTTGCGTCCCATCAGGACTAAGCCAAGGAGCCTGTATGTGCCCAATTCCAGTTTGAGAGGGCCACAGATAATGTTACTCCTCAGTCAAGGTCTTAGGATCATGTCACTTGAACTGAGGGTAGAAACCCTTATTTCGGTACCGTTTAATTACAGGCATGAGGAATAAACTATCTACTTGTCCATGGTGCAGGTTGCTTCATAAATCTACTTGTCCTGTAAAATAATCCACTTGTCCCTTTGGTGCCACTTAGTGTGGCAACAAATTATGGCAGCAATCTCATTGCATAAGAGCTCTGATAATAATTTCTCTGATTATGCCAGAGCTTATACTACAGAAGTGTCTAGATACTAAATATTTTATTTTTCCAGCTTTACACACATCTACAGACTGGGGCTAAAAGTAGTGGTAAGCAATAGTTCCAGGGCTGTTATGCCCTTTTGGGTTTGTGCGAACCTACTAACTTGCATGTTTTTGGGGTTTTCACCAGTTCTTCTTTAATCTTTTCCATACTGAAAAAGGTTGAAAATGTTCTCCTCGCAAGCCCAGAAGTAAAACTTCTTCCAGGGTTGGGTAGAAAGTTGTTGGAGGGAAAGCAAACTTGAAAACGCTCAACAGATTTTCACGTGAACAAATCAACACATGCATTTTTGCTTGTGCTAAATGGAGTACACAAGTATTTTCTAAGAGTATAATTTCCTAGCCTACTTCTGTAAATTCTTGTGAATTCACCAATGCAATGTATACCATGGGTGCATTTTTGTTACTTTCTTTAAGAATTCGGCCACTAATTAGGTCTGCTGTTTGCAAAGAACTTTTGTTTTTATTAAAATTCTATCTAACTATATGCCTGCCTACTTCAGGGTGAAGGACAGCATTCTGCTCTTTTACAAGAAGCATATCAGCACACAAGTTCGTTTTGTTCAGTGCCAGAAACTACTGTGGGAATGCGTGCTTTTTGAGACCGAAACATTGATTTGCTTTTTAACAATGTTGTTGAAATCGTGCAACAACAGCATCCACAACAATAACATTTTACAAAAGGCATGTCAAAACAAGAGACACATTGACAAAACCAAAAAGCTGAGCAACAATGTCAGACCTATTGCTTTGCCAAGCCCTGTTTATTTTCATGTTTGCCATAACTTGTTGAAACTGGTTCCACTGATTTTTCCATCAAGAATAATTTTGGGAAATACTAGCATGCATCAACACATTTTACTAAATGATGCTTCAAAACATTTCGCTAAAATTTCACAGTAGTATAGCAAAACCTTTTTTGTCCTAGTTGCATTTTATTATGAACATTTTATTTTGAAAGGAAAGAATCATCAATCTAGCTTTTTAAGCTTCTGCAAATATTTGCATCTAATTAGAGAGCACTCAGGGAGCATTATATGGAGCCTCATATTGTTAAAATTTGCAAACGTGTGTACACATTTTTTTAGTGGAACTATACACTAGCAGCCAAAAGGTTTGTACTGCAAGGGGCTAGGCCATCTTGTCCCAGGGACAAAATATACATGACAACCTCAAGGGGGGGAGGGAGCACACTGCTTCTCATCCCACTGTTCTCCTTCACCCCAATGTGTCCTGGATGACAGGCTATAGGAACTCTACAGCCCTGAATTATTATTCTAGTTCCTATGGTTGTGGGGTCTAATTTCCAATGGTAACCGGGACTCTGGGCCTCCGAGCTAGCATCCTCTTCCATAGACCCGCCTTTTACTCTCACCTTTTTATATAACAGCTTGAAAATGACCACATAGTCTCCTTTCCAAAGGTGCTCCCTTGTTGGTTACCATCAGGTGCACCTCAGTGGTTTAAAAATGCCGCACTAGGGCAACTTTGTAACCTTTAATTCCTTGCTCTCTTTATTCTTCTCCCTGTCTTCTCTATGGGAACTGCCCTCCCGTACTGCATCCTTCTTTTTTCTTCTCTTTGCCCATCTGCTCCTTTGAAGGCCTCCGCCTTACGTGTTGACCCTGACTGTGCAGCCTACTCCATTACTATACCTTGGACCTGGACATACCTGCCCTTTAGCAGCCTCACTTCCCTAATTTCTCTGTCACATCCAACACCCAAAGACCTTTTCAGCATATTAAAAACACCTTTAGCAGCCTTACATGGTATTAGGATCAAGGTCGGTGTTGAAGCCTGCCATCCAGCCACTGGCTGACTCTCCTTCTCTGAAGATGTTGTCTCCTTGTCCGTTTTCCTAGATCTAAGGCTCAGCCGAACATCAACTTCTTCCTTTTGTTTAGTACTGGCACACCTGTGATGCACTTCACTAGGCTCTGCCCACCATTTTGACTAATTTCCCCTATATCAGTCTATAATCTCTCCCTCTTCCACTTCATCATTACGGTAATCTAATAATGTATTCTTCTCACACTCTTGCCAAACTACCTAGCTCACCATCACACTTGTTCCAGGCACTTTGCCATCCCTAATACCCCAGATCCCCAAACTCATCCAAACATACCAAATCCAATGCCTTGGCCGTCTTCTGGAAGGAGGCCTCATTAAGCGTTCCTCCCTGTTCCAAAGTGTGGTCTCAAGTCATCTCAGAGAAGTCCACATAGACCTGGCTTCTGACTTCAGAGCGGTGTAAGCGAGCTGCATGGAAGTCTTCCTGCTGGGTAGGGTGTCCACACTGCTCCCGTCCTAGAACTAGCAAATCACCCAACTTGTCCTTGTCCAGGGCCTGCTCGCTATGCACCACTCCCGCATCAGTTTGCCTGGGCTCCTCAATCACCCAGAGTGAGTACAGTCTCTGCCCGGTACAAGCTCCAAAGACCATAGGGGGTAGAGAGAAGGGGAAAATCCTCCCTTGGCTTTTGTCTTCTCCCCCAACCTGCCCTAGACCTTTCCTTCGACCAAACCTGTCAAGGCTCTCTCCTGACACCTCCACTGATCACTCAGTCTCCAAAATGCTTCTACCCCCTTGAGCCTTAGTTCCTGGTGCCTACTTGTGAAAATCACTACTGTCCGCTCCCGCAAGATAAGGGCCTTCCCCGTGTTGTCTTCTACTGGAGGCATGTCTTGTATTATGTCTGAATGCAAGCACCCACCTCTTGCAACTTCCCTATGCCTCCTGATAGCAATGGGCCTGTTACGGGCCCGCTGCTCAGCCATGGACAAATCCAACTGCAAGTCCTTGCCCCACACAACCTGAAGCTACGTCCCCTCGCAAGGCCTCGGCCACACTGCACCCTTCGCAACTACTTCAGCCAACCCACACTCTGCATACCGCCTCCCTGAGGGCACACATACCTGCAATAGTTTTTCCTCTTTGGCTTTCCAAATGAGAGCCGCCCTGCTGGCCTTTCAGCCCCGGAGCACCTCCCAGCCAGCTCAAGCTCTGCTTACTCTGCTTGCTCCTTGCCCACGATCCACACCTATTCCTCCATTCCTCTGTAGTTTTACCTTGGGAGGAGAATAAGCCAGTATGGTGCCTTCCACTCCCCCCGCAGCATGGTGTGTGGGGCATGCCCACTTTGGCAGCCACGTCTGGTTAAGAACCCCAGGCTTCAGCAGATCTACCTGCCCTGCCCTCTACAAAACCAGCAAGGCATCAGTACTGCCTAATTCTAGCCTGTCGCCATTTTGTTTAACCCTACACTCACTAGACCAAATTAGAAATGCACTAATCGCCTCCATCATGAACAGGTGTGCTTTCTGTCTTCGACAAATGGAAAGGGACAATCTAGCAGCCATCCTAACCTTTGAAGGACCTTAGCCCCTCCCACATGCCACTCAACTAACTGTCCTCTTACATCTCCTGGATTCAACCACCCACCCAAATATCCCAGTGGAGGTAGGGCTCCTACCAGTGGCGTAACGAACCTTGAGGGGGCCCCCCTGCAGGGTACGTGAAGGGGCCCCCTCCGGACTCAATCTAGAGCTCCCCAGCAGAGGTGCAGTGCTGACGGGGCCCCCTGGAGGGTGAGGGTCCCCCGCACCGCGGGGGCTGCAGGGGCCTGTGTCACACCTCCCCATAACCCCAATTTACCCCATCGCCTTGGTCACTCCTGGTGATATTGCCTGATCTGCATGAGCCACATAACAGTGGGGAGCTGTGTCTCTCGGACTGCCAATCTAACATTGGGTCATGTCTTTCTTCAAAAAGCTTGGGTCATGTCTCTCTTCAAAAAGCTTGGGTCATGGCTTTCTTCAGAAAGCTTGCACAGGAGCCACAGCTCCCCTCCAGGCACCTCCAGTATGGCAGTTGGTGGTACAGGAGAGGGTGATGTGACAGTCCAACCAACAGCTCCCTGTTGATAGTTTCTCACTTCATCATTACGGTAATCTAATAATGTATTCTTCTCACACTCTTGCCAAACTACCTAGCTCACCATCACACTTGTTCCAGGCACTTTGCCATCCCTAACACCCCAGATCCCCAAACTCATCCAAACATACCAAATCCAATGCCTTGGCCGTCTTCTGGAAGGAGGCCTCATTAAGCGTTCCTCCCTGTTCCAAAGTGTGGTCTCAAGTCATCTCAGAGAAGTCCACATAGACCTGGCTTCTGACTTCAGAGCGGTGTAAGCGAGCTGCATGGAAGTCTTCCTGCTGGGTAGGGTGTCCACACTGCTCCCGTCCTAGAACTAGCAAATCACCCAGCTTGTCCTTGTCCAGGGCATGCTCGCTATGCACCACTCCTGCATCAGTTTGCCTGGGCTCCTCAATCACCCAGAGTGAGTACAGTCTCTGCCCGGTACAAGCTCCAAAGACCATAGGGGGTAGAGAGAAGGGGAAAATCCTCCCTTGGCTTTTGTCTTCTCCCCAACGTGCCCTAGACCTTTCCTTCGACCAAACCTGTCAAGGCTCTCTCCTGACACCTCCACTGATCACTCAGTCTCCAAAATGCTTCTGCCCCCTTGAGCCTTAGTTCCTGGTGCCTACTTGTGAAAATCACTACTGTCCGCTCCCGCAAGATAAGGGCCTTCCCCGTGTTGTCTTCTACTGGAGGCATGTCTTGTATTATGTCTGAATACAAGCACCCACCTCTTGCAACTTCCCAATGCCTCCTGATAGCAATGGGCCTGTTACGGGCCCGCTGCTCAGCCATGGACAAATCCAACTGCAAGTCCTTGCCCCACACAACCTGAAGCTACGTCCCCTCGCAAGGCCTCGGCCACACTGCACCGTTCGCAACTACTTCAGCCAACCCACACTCTGCATACCAGCCTCCCTGAGGACACACGTACCTGCAATAGTTTTTCCTCTTTGGCTTTCCAAATGAGAGCCGCCCTGCTGGCCTTTCAGCCCCGGAGCACCTCCCAGCCAGCTCAACCTCTGCTTACTCTGCTTGCTCCTTGCCCACGATCCACACCTATTCCTCCATTCCTCTGTAGTTTTACCTTGGGAGGAGAATAAGCCCGTATGGTGCCTTCCACTCCCCCCGCAGCATGGTGTGTGAGGCATGCCCACTTTGGCAGCCACGTCTGGTTAAGAACCCCAGGCTTCAGCAGATCTACCTGCCCTGCCCTCTACAAAACCGGCAAGGCATCAGTACTGCCTAATTCTAGCCTGTCGCCATTTTGTTTAACCCTACACTCACTAGACCAAATTAGAAATGCACTACTCGCCTCCATCATGAACAGGTGTGCTTTCTGTCCTCGAAAAATGGAAAGGGACAATCTAGCAGCCATCCTAACCTTTGAAGGACATAGCCCCTCCCACATGTCACTCAACTAATTGTCCTCTTACATCTCCTGGATTCAACCACCCACCCAAATATCCCAGTGGAGGTAGGGCTCCTACCAGTGGCGTAACAAACCTTGAGGGGGCCCCCCTGCAGGGTACGTGAAGGGGCCCCCTCCGGACTCAATCTAGAGCTCCCCAGCAGAGGTGCAGTGCTGACGGGGCCCCCTGGAGGTTGAGGGTCCTGTGTCACACCTCCCCATAACCCCAATTTACCCCATCGCCTTGGTCACTCCTGGTGATATTGCCTGATCTGCATGAGCCACATAACAGTGGGGAGCTGTGTCTCTCGGACTGCCAATCTAACATTGGGTCATGTCTTTCTTCAAAAAGCTTGGGTCATGTCTTTCTTCAAAAAGCTTGGGTCATGGCTTTCTTCAGAAAGCTTGCACAGGAGCCACAGCTCCCCTCCAGGCACCTCCAGTATGGCAGTTTGTGGTACAGGAGAGGGTGATGTGACAGTCCAACCAACAGCTCCCTGTTGATAGTTTCTCAGAATCTGCAGATGCACCATTTGTGAGGCATTGCCTCATGCACATAATGCTGCCATCTCTTGAGACAAACTGAAGGTGAGACCAGTAGCTGAGGTGTCAAATATTTCACCCGCTCGAGCCAGAACTAAACATTATTACATGCCCTGCGATGCTGTACCCGGCATTGTGGATGACATGTGTGCTTAGCCGCTTTCTTTCATACTTGGGTGTGAAACGCAATATACTATATTACTCCAAAAGTTACATTTAACAAAAACATACTGTTCAACACAAGAACCACATACCGTCTAATCTTAATGAGGTGCTCATCAGAACCTGGAGGCAACAGACCCACAAATGATGGGTGGAATGAATCAAACATCCACCCCCAGTCAAGAGACCTGGGTTAAACCCATCGTTTTTTTGCTCACCATGCCACCCCAATTTAGACTCAGCCATATGCAAATCAGTCTTGACCCTGCTCCTCATTGGAACAGTCCAGCCCAAATTGCCTAGCCAGGTCCTCCCTAGACTAGAGACAAGAATCCTGGGACCAATTTAGGGGTATCATCCCACATCAGCCAAGCCAGCTTGAACCCAGTGGCACAGTGAGCTTGGAACCCACGTCTGGGCATACCCGGTGCACTTAGGGCAAAAAAGCAAAAGACACACAAATAATGGACAGAATGCGGAACAAAACAAACAGTCTTCCCCAGTCAAGAGATCTGGGTTAAATCCATAGAGTGTCGTAGAGTGGCATAATATGGAGCAGAGTGTTGTACAATGTAGTGGCATACAGTGGAGTACAGTGTCATACAGTTCAGTGTTGTTGAGTGGAGTGTCGTACAGTAGAGTGGCAGAGAGTGTCATCGCGTGGAGTGTCATAGAGTGGTGTGTCAAATTGTGGTCTGTGGTAAAGTGTATGTAGAGTGGAGGAGAGTGTCGTAGAGTGAAGTGCGCTGTTATATAGTGGAGTGGAGTGTCGTAGAGTGTCATTCAGTGTAGTTAAGTGGCGTAGAGTGGATGGGCATAGAGTGGAGTAGAGTTTCATAGAGTGGTACAGAGTGTAGAAGAGTCTTGTAGAGTGGAGTTGCATAGAGTACAGTAGGGTATCGTACAGTGGAGCGTCATACTGTGGATTATCGCACTGTGGCATAGAGTGAGGTAAAATGTTGTGCCCTGGAGTAAACTGGAGTGGAGTCTAGTGGAGTGGCATAACGTAGTGTGTAGTAAAGTATTATAGAGTGCATTAGAGTCTCGTGGGGTAGAATGGCTTGGAGTGGTGTCGCGTAGAGTTGAGTAAAGTGTCATAAATTGGTGTGGCGTCTCATTCAGTAGAATAGAGTTCTGTGTTGGAAAGTCTAAGAGATTGGAGTAGAGTGTTCTACAGTGGAGTGTACTGGCATTGAGTGGAGTGAGTTGTATAGTGGAGTGTATGGGGATAGAGCGTGGTTTTAGAGTGGCATACAGTGTATCAGAGTTTTGTACTGTCCAGTTATATAGAGTGCAGAAGAATGTCGTAGAATGGAGCGTAGGGTGGTGTCGAACAGTGGCATAGAGTGGGGTAGACTATTGTGCAGTGGAGTAGAGTGGAGTGTTTCCGCATTGACTAGAGTAGACTAAAGTGTAATAGAAAGGAGTGTTCTGTTGTAGATTAAAGTGGTGTAGAGTGGCCTGGTATATCATACAGTGTAGTAAAGTGTCATAGAGAAGAGTGCTCTGTTGTACAGTAGAGTAGAATAGTGTGCTGTAGGGTGTTTGAAAGTATCGTAGAGTGGAGTGCCACTGAGTGGATTAGAGTGTCATGCAGTGGAATGGCGTGGAGTAGAATGTGGTAGAGTGGAGTGGCTTTGAGTCTCGTAGAGTTGAGCGGCATAGAGTAGCTTAGAGGTGAGTGGTGTAGAGTAGAGTAGTAGATTAGAGTAGAATCGAGTACTGTGTCATTGAGTTGGGTACAGTAAAGTGGGGTGGAGTAGTATAGAGGGATTTGCGTAGAGTGGAATATAGTAACATACAGTGGCATAAAGTAAACTACAGTGGCGCACAATCAGATAGACTGCTGGAGTACACTGTTGTACCGGGGAGGGCAATACAGTGAAGTCTTGTGTGGTATAGTGGAGGGGCAAAGAGTGTTGTTGAGTGGAGTAGAGTGGAGTGGTGTAGAGTTGAATGGAGTACAGTGGAGTGGCAGAGAGTGGAGTAAAGTTTTGTAGAATGGAGTGCTGAACAGTAAAGTGTGGTTGAATGTCGCAATATAGAGTGTGGTAGAGTTGAGTGGCATAGAGTGATGTAGTTGAGTACAGTGCAGTGGAGTTTTGTGTCGTAGAGTGGAGTAAAGTTGGGTGGAGTGGCATAGAGGGAGTTTCCTAGAGTGTCTCAGTGGAGTAGAGTGTCATAGAATGGCATACAGTTGAGTAGACTGTCATTCAGTGGCGTGGAGTAGATTGTTGTACAGTGGGGTGTAGGGGCAAAGAGTGTAGTTGTGTCATACAGTGGCATTTAGTGTATCAGAGTGTTGTAGAAAGGATTTGTATAGAGTAGAGAGTTGTCGAGTGGAGCAATGTAGAATGGAATGTCGTATAGTGACAAAGAGTGGGGTAAAGTGTAGTCGAGTGTAGTCACATAGTGTAGAGTGAGTAAAGTAGCGTAGAGTGGCGTGTCGTAAAGTGCAGTGACGGGGAGTAGAGGAGTGTCGGAGTGGTGTGTCGTCAGGTGGAGAGGTATGGTGTGTCATAGAGAGTGGTAAACTGTTGTAGAGTGGAGTACAGTCTTGAGGAGTGAGGTAGAGTACAGTGTAATAGCGTGTGGTATACTGAAGTGTCATAGGGTACCGCTGTGTGGAATGGCGTAGAGTGGAGTAAATTGTGGTAGAGTGGCATAGAGGGAATTGCATAGAGTGTGGCTGAGTGTCATAGTGTGGACAGAATAGGATGGAGTAGAGTTTGGGAGAGTGGAAAGTTGAAGGTGGTGCAAGCAGTATAAACTTAAGTTATAACTATAACTTTAGCATTTCTAATGTGTGAATAATTTCATGTGGTTTTGTATAGAAAGATTAAATAAAGTTTTCTAAACTATATCCTTAACCTTTGTTTTTTTCCAATGAATTTAAATGGTTTTTATTGTTTAATAAAAACTTGTTTCAGATTGCTGTGTCTCGTGCCATTCAGTTGAGTGTTGTTAAGGGGAGTGTTGTAGCGTATAGTGAAGACAGTGTCGCAGACTATTGTCGTAGATTATAGTGTTGTAGGGTGGAATAGAGTGGAGTGGTGTAGCATACAGTGGAAATACGTGTTGGTGAGTGGAGTGGATTGGATTGGTGTGTTGTATAGTGGAGTGAAGTATTGTAGAGTGGAATAGCATGTCGCACATTGGAGTGTCGTTGACTGTATAGCAGAGCTGACTTGAGTATGATAGACTGGAGTACAGTGTGGTGCAGTGGAGTAGCATATAGCGCAGGGCATACATTGGTGTGGGATACACTGGAATAGCATAGAGTGTAGTGGCATACAGTGGAGTAACATAGAGTGGAAAAGTGTAGAGTGGAGTAGCGTGCAGTGGAGTGGCATATACTGAAGTGGCATAGAGTAGAGTGTCATTGAGTGGAATAGCGTATAGTGGAGTGGCGTAGAGTGAAGTGGCATAAAGTGGAGTGGTGTACACTGGAGCAGTGTACAATGGAATACGTAGAGTGGAGTGGCATACGGATGTAGATGGAATTTGGCAGGAATGTACATATGTTGTGGATAGTAATGTAGAACAGCGATTTGCTCTGCCTTGCGTTTCTCCACATTTACCAAGCAGCGCAGGGCCAAGCATAGCAGCCTTGTGTTGCTTTGTAAATATGACTTACTTATTGAGTTGCCCATGCAAGACCATCCATGTTGCAAGGGTAACGCAAAACAATAATACCTCTGGCCCTTAGTTATACATTGGGCCATGGTATAGTGCGGTAACATCGCTGTATACCGTGGTACATGCCAAAAAGTAGGCAGAGTGTGATTGACAAAATTAAAATGAAGCCATATTATTTTAAGTACACTTTGCCTGTGTTCTAAATTATGGCCTCAGATATAGGTAAGTTGTAGGTTTTATTGTTGTTTCCTACCTATTACCACTTTATTAAAGTGGTAAAATGTAGGGATTTTGTTTTTATATATATAAAAACAAAATCCCTACATTTTACCACTTTAAACCAAAGTTTAAAAAAAGTTTACTGAGTACCGCAGTAGTATCTAGCAAGTACTATGTATTACACAGTATTTTTTAGGTATATCTGTGTGATAGACTCCATAAACTTTTTTGTGAAGAATTTAGGGCCTCATTTACAAAGAATTGGCATGAGGCAACACTACATGTAGTTTTGCTGTGCTGCCCTACGCCAATCCGAAAGGGCAGGAGTGCATCGTATTTACAAGATACAGTGCATTCCTGTCCTTTCAGCCAGCGCACAATTTGCAGCCAACTCAGGCACCCTTGCACCATGGTGCAAGGGAGACTGTGTTTTTGTCATGATTGATTGTGCAGGAAGGTGCCCCTTCCTGCACCACAGCAATCACAAATGGTGTTTTCCTCATTCTATGTGCGCTGCAGAATGCAGCACATGTGAAAAGGGGAAAAACAGGATAAATGAAAACATCTCCTGACACAGAGTAAGGCAAAGCAGCATTTTGTGCTGCCTTGCTCCATATCTGAGGCCATTGCAAAGCCACACAGGATAGCTTTGTGTAGCTTCATAGATATGCTTGCGTAGTCTGTGCCACATGAGCATAAAAAAGGGGGACGGCACAGGCCTCTTGTGAATGAGACCCCAAATATGTAAAAAAAAAAAAAAAAAAAATACACTATAGTGTGCTGTATTTGGGAAATATAATGTAAAACAGTGTTTTAATTGTTACTTTAATATTTTTTTTATAAAGTACTGAGGTACTTCCTAGTCGTATTGTGGTACTCCATCATATAGTTTTTAAAACTGTATACCAACGTATTCATTTTCCCTACCTATTACTACTTTAATAAAGTGGTAATAGGTAGGGAAATATATAAAAACTAATACTTACCTATATCTAAGGTCCTAATCCAGAACAGAGCCAAAGTGTACTTAAAACAACATGGCTGCCTTTAACTTATGTGAAAGCTATAATTAGCCAATTACATAATGGCTTCTCATAAAAAAAATGACCACTGCAGTTTCATAAAAGTTTGCGAAATTACCACAGCCACTTATATCACTAAGTTTAAATGACTTATAAGTTTACAAAATCACACTCTACTTACCTCAGTTACCCAAAAGGATCATCTCCACACCATAATCTACAGTCCTGCCAAATTGAATCCAGATCTGTCCAGTCGGTTGGCCGCTACATGCGATACAAAGTCTGTGTTTGGAAATTGTCTATGTAAAATGCATTGGAGTAAAAATGTGTTTTGGGATCTCCCCCTTTATTCTTTGCAGCCCCTTGACCAACCACTGTAAAACTTCGCATCCTCTGTCAATGTAGAAAAAGCTATAGGACTGGCCAATAGACACAACGTACACTGCAACAAACACAAAAAACTACGAGGTAATGGATGCAATACCTGAATATTCTCAGCCACTGGTAATCGCTTGGGCCACATCCTTATCCATAGTTTTTCACCTACCATGCCACCTCAGTTTTGACCCCGACATATGCAAAACAGTCTTCCCCCGGGACCCAAGCTATACTTGGCTGAAGAGCCCTAACTAGGCCCCTCAGGAGGACAGCACCATAAAGGTCATGCGGGGCAGGGAACACAGTGCCGTTTGCGGATGTATGACGTTACAACGCATACTTTTACCACGCATACCATTACAACGTGGTTTTTACCACGCATACCATTACAACGCATAGCGCTTTGGGGTGCTAGATAGTGAATAGTTTAATTTAATATTCCAACTCCAGTCCCCGTGGACACTAGGGAAGGTTATTGGATAGTAAATTAACCTATTCCCTATTCTAGAGCGCCCCCCAGCGCAATGCGTTGTAATGGTTTGCGTTGTAATGACCGCGTTGTAATGGTAGTGCGTGGTAAAAATTTCGTTGTAAAGGTTGTATACCGCCGTTTGCATCTTTGTAGCATCTTGACAACCATTGGTATGCCGTTTGTGTGGTAGTTTCTGGCGAGACAGGAGGGAGCAAGCAACAAGCAGAGACGTATCTGGGTGTGGACAGGGCAAGCAACAACGTAGAAGGGGCAGACCACACAAGCAACAAGGCAGGAGGCGGGTGGGGGCAAGGCAAACAACAATAAGGGCGGTTCGGAATGGGGGTGTGAGTACAAGGGGAAAAAATAAAGTGCCTCTAAAGGTGGCAAGCATTGGAAGGACACTGGACAAGGGAAGCAGTACTAGGCCCTTGCTCCAGAGTAGTGACAAACAGACGAACAGGAAGTGAAGTCAGCACTGGCTGACCAAAGTGAAGCAAGGAAATGAATGTGATGATAAGACCAAACAGTGGGAAGCAATGGGCTGACATAAGCCTCCTAAGTAAACAAAATGTCTCACAAGAGATAGTGCAGTCATAGTCTCAGGTGAGAGACCTAAAGTATAGGGTGTGGGGGTGGAGGCATGGAGGTAGAGGCAAACTGTCAAAAAGGTAAAGGTGCCTGCCAGACATAGTTAAAGTCCTAAAACAACAGGCAATGCCCCAGAAACGTTTGTGTCCTGCCTTGGAGGAAACCGCAGTTCCCTCTCAGACTTTATCATGCAGAATCTTTACCAAGCAGTCTTTACCTCACATGTAAGTACTTTTTTTGAATAACATACTTTTTATGTGATTTAAATACATAGATTTTAGGGTTTAGGGATAGGTCGACATAAAGGAGGTAATAATGACTTTTTTTTCAGGGGTAGGTAGAGGAAAACAAAAATGGGGGTGACTTGAGAGTTCGTGAGTGGGTAAAGGTAATGGGAGGCAAGGGTGATTTAAGCGTTCGGGTGGGTAGAGGTAAAGAGGTCTTGAGGGTATAGGGGTGGGTAGAGTTACATAGAGGTGAAGGTGACTTGAGGGCCCAGGGTTGGGGAGAGGTAGAGGGAACTTAAGGTGACATTTAGGGATTAGGACAGGTTAGAGATAAAGGAAAGTGAGGTTGACTTGAGGGCCCAGGCGTGGGAAAAGGTTAAGGGAGGTTAAGGTGACTTGAGGGCATAGGGGATGGTAGAGGTAAAGGTAGGTGAGGGTCACAAGATCTCAGGGTGAGTAGAGGTAAAGGGAGTTGAGGGTGGCTTCAGGGCACAGAGGTAAGTAGAGGTAAAGGGAGGTGTGAGTAACTTCAGGGCTCAGGATAGGTAGAGGTGAGAGGAGGTGACGGTGACTTGAAGCTTGAAGGCTCAGTGGTGGGGAGAGATAAAGGGAGGTGAGGGTGACAAGGGCTCAGGGTGAGTAGGGGTAGTTAAGGGTGGCTTGAGGGCATGGGGTGAGTAGAGTTCAAGGGAGGTGAGTGACTTGAGAGCTCAGGATCGGCAAAAGTAAGAGGAGGGGACAGTGGCTTGAGGTTTGAGTGCTCAGGGTCGGCGTGAGGTAAAGGGAGGTCAGGGTGACTTGGGGGGTCAGGTGGCTAGAGGTAATGGGAGCTGAGGATGCCCTCAGGGCTTAGGTGTAGGTAGAGGTAATGGGAGGCCAGAACCATATTCCGATGGCCATGAGTCAAGCAGGAATTTCTGGATCCCGACTGTAGTGGTTGTACTCTTGATGTCCCATAGGCCAACCTATTAAGGGTTCCGACCAATTGGGCTAAGTACCCCTTCAGGACTCGACTCTCAGTGGTAGTGCAGGTTGAGCAGTCCAAGGCTTCTCAGGAAGAAGGTAGGTGAAAGGTGAGCACAGACTCAAATACTTGTTTGTATCTGAAAAGAAATATTTATCTGATGGGCGTGGCTAAGCGCGCAACGAGGATGGCAGGAGTTTCTTGTGCTCTGCGATATCGTTGGTGCAGATGCTCAATTTGACACCTTAGACGGCTGACGGCTGCGGAACGACCCGTGAGCTTTGGAGGCAGCCCAAAAGTGTTCTGCTCTATTGTGTGCTGTTTTACGGGACGCATTTTGACTGTGACGAGGCTCTGAAATGGTGCCCGTTGCGGCAGCCTTGTCACGGTTCGACGTGCATGAGTTGGTGTCTGCCTATCTTCTCATACTGGATGCTTGTTTCCCATGCTGAATATGAGGTATTGTATGCACCAACCTTTTCAATATTAGACCACTGGTCTTGGAACTTCCAACTTTCAGTGAAGGGAGTACTTATTTTTTGCATAATTAGAATATACAAAATGGTGGTCGCTGACAGGAACTTTTTCATGTGATATAATTCCAAATCACAAATACTAATAATAGTGTTGGCATATAATTCATTAAGGGCAGTCTACCTATTAGCTGGAAGTCATTGGTAGTGGTAGGCAAGATGGCCGCTGACAGTCTGTCGGGGTGAGGACGCGCTTCTTACCTGCTCCCTCGCTCAGGTTTTTTCACGTAAAGTAAAAAGAGGAGAAGTATGGACTGCGATGGTTTTTTGAAAAAGGGATTATTTGTGATGCACAGCGGACCCCCAAACCACGAAGCGTAATGGATTGAAGGGCGATTGATGTGGTTTTCCACGAAGGTGAGGGCGGAGGCACTAGCCCTCTCGACGGTGGAGGAGGTGCTGACTCGAGCATTGGCTACCGCTCGTCAGCTGATGGTGAAGGCAAGCGGCTGGAGAAAGCAGTACCGGCAGTGGCAGCAGCTGAAGCGGCTCCGGCAACAAAGTTCAGCAGGGGCTTCATCTACGAGCTGGCACTCGATGGCGCCAAAGATTTCAAAAACGCTGAGGGAGGAGAAGGCTGCTTGGAGCGAGTCGGACGCTCCGGCAGCTAACCTCCGCACAAAAAAGCTGATGCGGACACAGGAGACGGGCGAGGATTTACAAGCTACCGATCAAGTAAGGAGCGTGATACGGAGTAAGGAGGCTGGCAGTAGCGTGGGGGAGAGGCTGAAAAAAAAAGACAAAACCAGGGCGGCATTGGTAACGAAAGGAAACAGGGGAAAAGTACCCGAACAGGGGAACCTGAGGCAGCCACTGGTTTCAGAAGCTTTCTTCCCGGTAATTGCAGCCAGCTCCCATGCAATTATTCCTCAGACAGACTTTGGCGATGTTATGGCCCTAGATCCGGATAACGGACCAGATAATGGACTTAATATGAGGGAGATAGACAGCAACTCATTGGTAACCAGTTCTTTAACACAATCCGAATATGTGGGAGCCTTAATTAAGAAGGCGTACAGGAATGCTGAGCCGGCACAAACTGTCTCGATAGAGAATGCGGGGATTGTGGAGACTCCCACTGGACAGGTTAAACAGTCTAAACAGTCTCATGAGTTAGGAGGGGAACTTTTACCTGATATTGGGAAAACCGCCGGGAATGGGAATGCTGGAAAGAATGACAGTGCCCCAAGTTACACAAATGATAAGCAGGGCTATATAGAGAATGCTAGCTTCCCGCACCATGCTGAGGAGATTACTGTGCTTACAGACCCGGGTTCAGACAATGCTATGATTTTGACGGAGGTACTATCAGAGGTATTAAGGGAAGAGCAGAGCAAAATTAACGCTTCCAGTACCTTTGCTGCTATTGAGGGCCTCAGTAATGACATCAACGCATCTAAGCAGTTGGAGAGGGGGATAGGCGCTGTGGGGTCTGGTGATGGAAACGGAAATGATAATTTGACCAAGTTGACTGGTATTGACCCTAAGGTCGTGATTTCTTTAACTGGTTCTCCTTCTGATGAATGTTTTTTTTCTGTTAATGAGGGTGAGGAGGAAGGAGAGGAGGTGGGGGCAGCTGGGGGGGGTGAGTCAGAGGACTCCTCTATTGCCGATTTGGGAAGCGACCAGACACTGTCTGGACTTGGAACAGAGACTGTATCTACATCTGGCTCGGGATCTGGAGAGCCTTCTGACAAAGATACAGCAACAAAGCATAAGTCTAAGGTATTGACTAAAAAAAGGAGAAGAGCAAAAGGATCTATAAGCCCAGCAGCCATAGATGTAGCAAAGAGGCTCGATTGGGACTATGCAGCTACATCTCAATTGTATAAAGAGGGAGCCGGGAGCAAAGATGTGCCCTTAGGGTCTTTACGGCTGACTGAGGAGAGAGTTAGGCAAGGTCTACCCGAGCCTCAGACTCAAAACCAGGAGCAGCCCCAATGTCAAAAATCGCCTTTGGGGTTTGAAATGATGTACTCAATGCTCAAACAGATACAGACGGAGGCAAGGGTAGAAAGCCAGAGAGCCAGACAGGAAAGTAAAAAGATACAAAACGCTCTTCGGAAGGTAAATAAAGCGTGCACAGAGTTGGCAGGGAGAGTCACAGAGGTGGAAGAAAGAACGGGGTGCCTGGAAGATGAAATGAAGGGATGGAAGGAATTCAGACAAGACCAAGAGAAAATGAATAATGATGTATTATGGAAACTCGAAGATTTCGAGAATAGGCAGCGGAGAAACAATGTCAGACTCCTAGGTATTCCGGAGGGAAGGGAGGGTCAGGACGCAAGAGCCTATATAATCGAATTTCTCAAGGGGGCTCTCCCAGATATAAAAGGCTGGAACTGGGAAGCTGAGATTCAGCGTGCCCATAGGTTCCCTTTCACACAGAGAAAGGGTGAGGGATTAAAAAAACCTAGAGCATTTTTAATATATGTGGGCAACTTTTTATTGAGAGAGGAGATAATGGCCAAAGCAAGACCACAAGCAAAGTGCAGATACCAGGAGATAGAGTTCTTTGCTAGACCTGACTTCTGCCACACAACGGTAGAACGTAGGTGGAGACTCCGGGAGCTGATAGCTCCATTTCAGAGAATTGGGTGTGAGGCATACCTAATGTTCCCTAGTAGGCTTAAAGTGGTTAAGGACGGCCAGTTTAAGATCTTTTACTCTGAGGTTAGAGCAGCTGAATTTTTGACATGGCTTAAGGAAAGGACCCCACAGAGCAGTGCACAGTCTCAGGATTTAGTGGTAGACTTACCCGATAAAAGCAGTAGGATATAAAAAAGTTAAAAAAAAAAAAAAAAAATTTTTCTCCAGATCTTATGAATAAATTCTACAGAAGCATAAGAAATGTTATATGAATGTGTAGATGTTAACAATGAGCATTCTCTATGTAGAGGGTTTTTGACATGATAAGAGCGGGGGGGGGGGAGGCGTTGGACCCAAACAGACGCAGCTGTCACATCTAGGTCCGATGGACCTACTTGCCTGTAGGGGGGGTGGGATAGCCGGGGTGGGGGGAAAGGGTGGGAGACACGGGGGGGGCAAGGAGCGTAAAACAAATAAGAAATGTATAATACAGGAAATACTGCAGAATAAGGGGAATAATGAAACAGAAGGAAGCTTTGTGTTTGTTGTGTTATATAAAGCCGTGGCTACAATGTGTAACCTGTTTTTTTTTTATATGATTAAAATTGTGATTGTTTTTGTTAAAAACCCCGGATGAGTATACGAATAATGACATGGAATGTCTGTGGCCTTAATGACAAGACCAAAAGGCAGAAGGCAGCTGTTTTGATTAAAAGTCTAAAAATAGACTTCCTATTACTCCAAGAGACACATATACAACTGTCTGAAATTAGGCTGTTAGATCAGTTGGGTCTTACGGTTCTAGCATACTCTAGGCAGGGAAGTAGGAATAGGGGGGTTGCGGTTATGGCAAGGCAAAGAGGGGTAACCACCAGGAAAAAATGGGAGGATGTATGGGGGAGATGGGCCTTGATAGAATGCTTGGTCGGAGAAACGTGGGTTACTTTTGGATCTATTTATGGGTCTACAGGAGACGATCCAGAGATCTTTGAGGAAATTGATATTGAGCTGGCAACCTGGGCCCCATTTATAGTGATAGGAGGAGATTTCAATATTAACGGAGCAGGGGGACTGGGGCTGGGGTTGGGGCCCCCAATTAAGTATAAGGGAAGGAAGAAAAGAGTCTATAAAGCAGTTGCTAACTTAGCTAGAAATAATGGCTTGATTGATGTATGGGACACTCTTAACCCTGGTCAGGATGGTTTCACATATTACTCAGCACCCCATAGGATAAGTGTCAGACTAGACTATTTTTTCGTTAATAACCAAGGTGGGGACGGGATAGATATTGAAAGAATACCAAGGCTGTTATCGGACCATAATCCTCTTATAACTACTCTGAAAGATATGACAGAGGCAAGGAAGGTTTCGGAGTGGTCCTTTGAAAAGGCTTTTTTAGTGGAGGACGCGTATATCCAACATATGAGGAGATGGATTACTGAGTTTTTGGATATTAATAGGCATACAGCACCTGTAGGAACAGTGTGGGATTGTTTTAAAGCCGGTGTGAGGGGCGAGACCATTAGTTATGGGGCTAGGAAAAGGAAACAGGACAAAGAAAGAAGTGAGGGGGTAAGGAGGGAGTTATTGCGGGCGGAGGAGGAACTGAACAGTAGGACCAATCAAGCTGATAATGATGCTCCAACGAACTCCGCATACCTTAAACTCGTAAAACTGCGAATGGAGGAGGAAGAACAGTTAGCAGAAAGAGCAGCCAAGCAATATACAGTAAATAGGGAGAACTGTTACGAGTTGAATGAAAGGGTGGGCAAAATGCTAGCAGCTAGAACTAGGCAGCAGGTGTCCTTTGGGGAGATAAAAGCAATTAAAGATAGCACAGGAGCGACTGTAACCAATACACAACAAATAAGGGAAGTCTTTAGGCTTTTTTATACGGATTTATATTCTGAAAATGATATAAAAGACCCTGAAGATATAACTGAGTATTTGAATGGTCATGAGGGGGGACAGCTGGAGGAAGTAGAGAAGAAGAGGATTGATAACATGCTAGAATTAGAGGAGGTAAAAACAGCCATGAAGAGTTTACCATCA
The DNA here is from genome assembly GCF_964261635.1 of Lissotriton helveticus. Lineage (NCBI taxonomy): Eukaryota > Metazoa > Chordata > Amphibia > Caudata > Salamandridae > Lissotriton > Lissotriton helveticus. The sequence continues at coordinate 447,554,940 of NC_136068.1, forward strand.
GGAAAGGCGGCTGGTCCGGACAAAATCCCGCTAGAGTTCTATAAGGTATTCTGGGAGGAGATACGTGGGGATATGTTACACACTATGAAACAGGCACAGAAGGGAATTTCAATACCAGGCACTTGGTCGGAGGCCGAAATTGTGGTTATCCTTAAGAAAGGGAAAACGCCAACTAACCCAGGGTCATATAGACCGATTACTCTTATGAATACGGACACTAAGATCTATTCAAAAGCACTTGCAACAAGATTAGCCAGTATAATAACACCTTTAGTTACTAACAATCAACATGGCTTTATACCAGGACGGGGGACTACACATCACGTAAGGAAGTTAATTACCCTCATGGATAAAACGGAGGCTGATGGGGATTCATTTGCGGTACTACTACTTGATGCCGAAAAAGCTTTCGACCGAGTGTCATGGGTATATATGTGGAGTGTCTTGGAAAAATTTGGTTTTGGGAGAGGTTTTTTAACAGCGTTAAAAACATTGTATAGAGAGCCTGTGGCGGCAATAAGAATCAATGCTGGGTTAACGGACAAAGTAAAGATCAATAGGGGTACAAGACAGGGATGCCCATGCTCCCCGTTGCTATTTGCAATATATCTAGACCCTCTAATTAGAAGACTGGAGTCAAATAGGAACATTTCCCCAATCGTTACACCTAGGGGGGAGTGCAAAATATTGGCCTATGCCGATGACGTGGCGGTCATAACATCATCACCCACAGAGGCTATAACACATGTGGAGCAGGAGGCAAAGAATTTTGGGAAGATCTCCGGGTATTCTTTGAATACTGGGAAAACACAAATCATAAAAAATAACAAGACTCTATGCCAGGACCCTCGGGTGGCACGGACGGGAACCTATTTGGGAATAACTATAACCTCAGAACTAGATAAGATAGTTGAATTAAATATCGACCCTATTGTACGGAAAGTTGGGGGGAAACTAGATAGACTGAACAATCTCCATCTCACCCTGGTTGGAAGAGTGAACATTATAAAAATGTTAATCATGCCGAAATTTTTATACCTCTTTCGAACAATTCCTTTATGGTTTGACAACATCTGGTTCAAAAGGATTGAGAATATGATTAACAAATTTATATGGTCCAAAGGGAAAACTAGGAGAGCGGCTAGATTTCTGGCACTTCCGCGAGAAAGAGGAGGATGGGCGCTACCAGACATCAAGATGTATTATTGGGCTGCTGCCCTGCAATATATGGCGGGATTAATAGGCGGAGCTGAAGTAGAAGGGGAAGATCACCTAGGGTCATTAGCAGTATATGGTATATTGATGGGAGAAGAAACAAAAGATATTTTTTTGAAAAACTTTGACACGGCATATTTTAAAAGAACACGCTTCAAGACTTTAGCGGACGCACATAAAATATGGAAGGCATTTATGAAAAAGTTTGGTCTAGGGAATTTTAATAGGTATACGAGGTTACACAAGAATACGTTATTTTCGGGAGATGTATTTTCTGATGTAGTTTTTGCGGAATGGTATGGGAAAGGGATAAAAAAATTAGGAGATGTAATGGGGACACAAGGGATGAAGCAATTTGTAACAATACAGGAAAAATTTAATTTGTCAACACAACATTTCTTTAAATATTTACAAGTAAGGAGTTTTTTACAAAATAAAAGAGGGGGTACATGTGGATTGGAAAAAAATAACATATTGGAGATAATAGAGACTGGAGTAGATTGTACAATTAAAAGATTTTATTGTGAGCTAAATGAACATAGGCCAGATGATATGGTTAAATGGGGGGAAACTTGGTCAAGGAAGCTGGGCATAGGACAAGAGTGTTTTAATACATCATTGGAACTGGGGGTAAACATCCTATGCTCTGCGTCACTACAAGCACAGCACTACAAGACTATGTACTGGCTATATTATACCCCGGCTAAACTGGCACAGTGGGGAGCGACAACTGGTATTAACTGTCCTAGATGCAAGTGTGTAGCCGCAGATGCCATTCACATGTTCGCAACATGTCCAAGTCTAGCTGGAATACTTAAAGAGATAGAAATGTTTTTACAAAGGGCTCTAAAATTACCTGCTAACCTAACACCTGCGATTATCTTGTTAGGGGTAGACGGTAATAACGTAGCTGACACAGGGAAATATTTCATTTTTGTGGCTATGGCAGTGTACAGATTGTGCGTCGCCACTGTATGGTTAGATCAAATGGCCCCATCATTTCAACAATGGTTAGCCAGGCTGTTGAGCATATACAATCTAGAAAAAGCGATCTACTCCAGAAGAGGTAAAAGGTTGAGGAAAATAGGTTTGGAAATTTGGGGGATAATAACGAAATGGAAGGGAGAAGAGTGATCTGTATAGGAAAGGTAAATGTATATAATTTGTATATAACTTGTATTAGTGTGTATAGGAAAGGTATATGTATATAATGTGTATATAATCTGTATGAGTCTGTAGACTTTGTGTAAAAAAAGGATTCAATAACGAACAACATAGATATAATGTGCTTGATGTTATCTAGTATGTATAAGTAGAGGTAAATTACTCCAATACGGAGGGATGGATTAATTTGGTGTTAAAAAGTTGTTTCTCTTTTTGTTTACCTTATTTCGAAACATATGGTGTAAACTTCATATGAGTAGACAATGTTGCTTTCCTTTGTTATCTGCTCCATGCCCTCTCTGCGCTCCAGAGGGGGGAAAAAAGTTAAAAAAACTTTTTTTGAATAAAAATATTTAAATAAAAAAAAAAAGGGCAGTCTACCAGTAAAGCGGTATTTTGACTATGGCGTTGCTTTGATAGAATGTCCGTTATTGTAGTTGTCTTGCTGCTACGAAATGGCTGCCATTGTCAGGATCTTCATTGTGTGCGCATCGCCTGCTGACAGACTCTAATTTTATTAGCGAGTTATAATTCAGCGCATCGCCTGGTGACAGACTCTCATTTTAATGGAGTTATAATTTAACGCTTGATTTTTTTTACACATTTTCTTCAGATGAGTTGGCCTCCTTAAGGTCTAGCACTAGTACTTCTCTTCTCTGGTATAATTACTGCCTTTCTTTATATGTGCATGTTACAGCGTACATTTTCTACGCACAGCAGGTATATTATTGACCCTGACCTTAGTGGCCTTATATCACTTTGCCTGCTCCTTTTACTCATTCTATTTGGTTGTGGTTATTACAAACGTACTCAATGGTGGAAGGCATGGTTGTTACTACTAAAGACAGAGATTCCAAAGAGAACCTAAAGTGCTCTAAACAGACCTCACCTACCCCAGAATCACCAGCTAAGGGTAGTCCTGAGTCTGCCTCAACTTTGGAAGCTATATTACTCAAGCTCAATACTGTTCACAATATAGAACAAAGTACCAAAAACAAATACAGATTTGCTTCAGGTAGAAGTGGCTGCAATTCTTAATGACCTTAAAAATCGTATATTACGTGTTTCTAATGCGGAAACAAGAATAAGTAGTGTGGAAGACTTTACTAACAAATAAGCGAAGCACACCTAAAATTTGGAGCGTTCCATTACTTCGTTAAGGGGTGATCTAACAGAACAGGAAGATTGGAATAGAAGAAGTAATCTTCATATTTTTGGATGACTGGAGGATTGTCTGAAGTCTGCTCCTTCAGTGATTGACTTCTTGCTTACCTGGATACAAAATGCCCTGAATCTCTCTTTCAATAAAGATTTTGAGCTAGAACGTGCTCACAGGGTCCCAACCTTTAAACCCAAAACGATGTCTTCTCCATGGCCTCTGATTTTTAAACCTTTGCGCCATCAACATACTGATCAAATTCTGGCACAAACGGGGAAGATCAAGGCAATACAATGGGAAGGTCACAGAATATCTATTTTACAAGATTTTGCCAGAGACACTGTAATCTGTTGCAAAAGCTTCCTGAATCTACGCAAGAGAATCACTGATATGAACATTCTATTCTCTTTTTCTGGACCTTCAAGATTCTGGATCACTTTCAAAGGTCATCCACAGATTTTCTCTGAATCTTCAGATCTTTCAATGTTCTTGGATAATAAATTTGAATCACAGATGGACTCTGATTCTCTTCTTGGTACTTCTCGCTCCTAATCATTTGTATATATTGACCTGGTCTGTCTCTAATGTTTTCCATTTATCTGATGTATACGCTGGTTCTATTTGATATTTTGTGCACAATCTCTTGTTTTTGCTAGATTTTGAGCTCATTCTACAATTGTTGGTAATTATACTGATGTTTTGCTCATGCTCAATGCTAATTGGCATTCTCGTTTACAATACTATTTAATCCTCCGTGCTGTATTTAGTTCTATTTGGGGTTACATCCCTACAGATTTTTACTGTATAATGCTGGTCTACCTAGTTTATATGGTTCCTTTCAGTTATATTGTTTTAACTGAATGATAGTATGTATGTATTTATTCTTTTACTCATCTTTATTTTCTCTCTTCCTAATCCCTTTGCTATAGGTAAGTATTCAACCCTTTACTCTACTTCTTATTCAACCTTTTATTCTGCTTCTTACTCTACCTCTTATCTTTTTTCGAGGCTCTTTTCTTGATGGTAATCTATTTACATGTGATATATTATTTAATGACATCATTGATCACCAATGAAATGACAGTTGTATAGTTGTTTTATATTATATGTATCGATTTGGAATTTATTTGATCATTTTACAATTTAGTTTTTTAAGTATATCTAAACTGGAAGTTATATGTTATTATAGATATGAGGATTTGCTTTATGAAATGACATCTTATGATAGACATTCTATATACATCTAATTTGTATCTAATATTTGCTCTAATTGTATGGTATTGTTCACAATATTTTTACTCCACAACTTTACAGTTGGATATTTATTCTATATATTGTGCGTATCTTTTTAGATCTTATTTGAATGAACTTTATGGATGGGTTTGTAATAAGCTTATGCTGGTATTTATGTGCTATTACAGTCTTGTTCGATTTGCTTATGGATACAATACTATGCAATCCTCTGTGCTGTATTTAGTTCTCTTTGGGATTACATCCCTACAGATTAGTACTGTACACTGCTACTCTACCTAGTTGATATGGTTCCTTTCAGGTATATTGTTTTAACTGAATAATTGTAGATCTGTATTTATTCTTTTACTCATCATTATTTTATCACTTTCTAATCCCTTTGCTATAGGTAAGTATTCTACCCTTTACTGTACTTCATATTCGACCTTTTACTCTACCTTTTCGGGGCTCTTTTCTCGGTGGTAATCTATTTACATGTGATATATTATTTAAAACCATCATTGATCACCAATTAAATGGCAGTTGTATAGTCATTTTTTGATTTAGCTTTTTAAGTTTGTCTAAACTGAAAGTTTTATTTTATTATACTTATGATGGTTTGCTTATGAAATGACATCTTATGATAGACATTCTATTTACATCTAATTCTTATCTAATATTTGCTCTAATTGTATGGTATTGTTCATGATATTTTTACTCCACAACTTTACAGTTGGATATTTATTCTACATATTGTGCGTACCTTTTTAGATCTTATTCGAATGAACTTTATGGATGGGTTTGTAATAATCTTAGGCTGGAATTTATGTGCTTTTACAGTCTTGGTCTATTTGCTTATAGAATGTTCATTTTTTTCAAATGTTCCACTTCTATTCATTCTGTCTTATATTATCTATTGTTGCTAGCAAGAGATATAGGTGATATTGTTATACATCTGAGAAGGCAATAGTAATTTAGCTGCTCTGTGGCTTGTTTATTATTGAGCCGTCTGCACCGAAGTTGATAGCCTCTGCTGTTGCTCCTCCATGTTGTTCCCCTAGGCAATATGTCTCTTACAGACATCCCCTGGTGGGGTTGAAGTTTGGTGTTGCTCCATTTTTTCTTGGAATAAATTTGTACCCTCTCTTTTTCCTCCTACTCTTCATTCCTTTCCTTTTTCTCTACCTTAATTTTGGGACATCTGCTTCATTTCTTTTGGGATATATGCTTAATTTCCTTTAGTTTTTAATTATATCTTAACTGATCTGGTTCTTTTATGAGAAGCCCTCACTCTTTATGTGCCATGTTTAACAATGACTGGCTTAAATGTAGTTCTCCTTAATGTTAAGGGTTTGAACCACCCAGTTAAGAGGGCCAAGATTTTAGACTGTTGTAAGAGTTTATCTGGTGATATGGTCCTACTTCAAGAGACTAAGATAGGTTTTAAAGAGGCTCTTCTTATGAGAAAAGATTGGGTACTTGATGTTACATATTCCGAAGCTTCTGGGAAGAAGAATGGGGTTATTATCCTTATCTCTAAAAGTTCTGGTTTGTCTATAGTTGCAGTTGAACATGATATCAATGGTAGATGGTTACTTACTTGTCTGACTAATGGTTCAGATGATCTATATATTATGAATGTATATGTTCCAAATATAGCTGATCACACTTACTGACATCCTGACATTCCACAAAATTCAAGAACACTTTTTGAAGGTGATTTTAATCTCCTCCTTGATCCTATTTTAGATAGACCCTCTGCTTTTAAATTTCAACCTCCTGGGGCGCAGAAACATATGCTTAATATGTGCTCATCTCACCATCTTGTGGATGCATGGAGATTACACAATCCTACGGGTAGTGATTTCACGTTTTTCTCCTCTCCACATTCTAGTTTATCTCTTATTGAGTAACTTTTGGTTGACGCCTCTCTATAAATGCTATAAATGTTATGATTCATCCAATAGTTGTCTCTGACCATGCGGCAGTCTTGTTAACCATCCTTATTCTCACGAATACTAGAGGTTCTTGTAGTTGGAGTTTAAACACAGAAATCTTAGAAGATAATGAGGAGGTCAAAGAACTTAATGATGAGATTGTTACCTTTTTCATAGATAATGAATCCTCAGTGGATTCTCCAATAGTATTGTGGGATGCATCTAAATGTACAATACGGGTCCACATTATTAAAAAAATGGCCAAAAGGAACAGTGGCATTAGTAAATCTCTTGAGGGTGACATTATACGGAAAGAGGAGTTTTATAGACATACTAATGACAAATTACTCTTGCAGGATATAAAACATTTAAAATATTCTTTTAACTCCATAGTCACTAAAAGAGCCTATTTTGGAGTGCACGTTAAAAAATCCTGTCCATAATTGTTACGGAATAGCGCTGGTAAGTTGTTATCTGCTACTCTAAAATATTAGAATACGAATACCAATGCTACTCATATTACTGATATTACTGATAAAACTGGCTCGAAAAAGTTTCACACCAAAGAAATTCTTGGGGTCTTATGAAACTCTATATACACCTCTGGATCAGTGTACCAAGAGTACCTGCCAACAGTTTCTTAATTCTCTCACTATTGATACTATTTTGCATGCTGATATGATTGAACTTGGAAAACCAATTGATACTGATGAGATTATTCAGGCTATTAAGGCTACCCGTTTGGGGAAAGCTCCCGGACCAGATGGGTTTCCTATTGCCTTCTATAAAACATTTACCTCTTCAATAGTCAAATATTTTAGGAAGATTTTTGATAATTATGTTCTTTCTGGCAAGGGTTCAGGTACTACTGCTAAGGCTACTATTGTGGTCATACCAAAAGAAGTTAAGGATCATTCCGATCCCAAAAACTTCCGTCCCATTTCCTTATTAAACATGGAAGCTAAAATCTTCCCCAAAATCTTAACAAGACATCTAGGGTCATATTCCTAATCTTATCCATGATTTTCTAATAGGTTTTGTCAAGGGTAGGCTTGCCAGAGACAACATTTGGACTTTCTGTCACATTTTAGAAAAGCAAAACTTTCCTCATTACCATCGTCGGCGATTGCCCTTGATGCCGAAAAGGCTTTTAACAAAGTCTCTTGGCCTTTTATACAAGCAGTATTAGATCACATAACCTTGGTTATTCCTTTATTTATATGGTTAAGGCTCTCTATGTGCAACCAAAAGCTAATCTCCAGATTAATGGTACTAGGTCTTCTTTTTTTAACCCTTGCCAAGGTACTAGACAAGTGTGCCCTCTCCCACCCCTTCTTTTTCTCCTATCCATTGACCCACTTCTTCGCTTATTTAATCTGAACCCGGATATTAAAGGTTTTGAATTTGGATCGTATACACTTAAGACGGCCACTTATGCCGATGACGTCCTTATTTTTTCAGAGGATTTTTTCAGCGATCCCTTCTATCTCTCCTATTATTAGTGATTTCTCTGTCGTTTCTGGGCACAATCTTAACAAAGAAAAACCAGAATTGTTCCCTCTAAACTCTCTCTGTGTTCTCCATCACATGGGTGATTCTGGTTTTAAATGGTAATTTACTCGTATTAAATATCTAGGGATCTGGTTTTGAAAGGATCTTTCAGATTGCATCACTTATAATGAATCCCACATCATAACTAAGGTAAAGGATCTTTTGTCCTCCTGTTCTCCGAAATATATTTCGTGGTAAGGCAGATTACAAACTCTTTAAATGATAACCCCAATCATTAATTTTTTATCTTCCATGCTCCTATTAAGCTTTCCTCTGCTTTCTTTCATGAGATTGACTTAATCACTGCAAGATTCTTATGGAATGATAGGAGAGCTAGAATTGCTTACAAATACATTAGGAAGACTTCTGTCATGGTTAGCTGGAATCTCTGGGATTGGAATCCATACCACATTTCCTTTTTGGTGTCTCAAGGTGCACTTTGGTTCTTACCAGATTCCCAGCATATACCTCCATTGATTCGTATTGAACGAGAATTATGTGCTCCTTTTTCTACTCCTTCTTTACTCACAGCCTCCAAACTTGTTTTATCTCCTTCTCAATGTATTATATCAGACACGGTTAGTGCGCTAAAATATATTGATATGAAAGTATCCAAACCTATTCATAAATCAGGATGGTCATCCTCATGGTTTAATCCTACACATCTTACTGACATTGATCCTAACACTGATCTCTCGTGGGCTGCTAAAGGTATCAGACTGGTGAAAGACCTCTATGATACTAATTAAGAACCTCTTCCTTTTTCTTTCCTAGCCAGGGAATATAATCTCAGCAACATGTTTTTTTATTAATTTTTTTAATTAAATGTTAAACTCTCTAAAATAACCCTCTCTACAGATCCGGTTATTGTCTCACTTCTGTCTATGTGAGTACATTCAGGTCATACCCCTTCTAAAATTTTAAATGTTGTATCCACTCCACTGCCTTCACATTCTGCAGTTACTTATGTCAAATGGTCTCACCATTTTAAAGATGAGATTTTTGAACATATTTCACAAGACCTGCCAATTGATTGGGATATTATCCCTACGTAACAAAGTTTCTCCTTCACTAATCCAATCTAAATTCTTCACATTAACCCGTTCTCTGCGCACGTCCGTTGGCTGACGTGGCCCCGCCCACTCTTCAAAGCCGCCCACTGCAGCAGATTTTTGCCACGGTAAACAGAATAAATCTCTTACATTGGACCAGTGCTTGTTTACATAAGTTTAAGTTAGGAGATAGTGATCTTTGTTGGAATGGTAATTTAGTACCAGGCACCAATCAACATATGTTTTTTGAATGTACATTATTAAATTCCTGTTGGGGCCTGATACAGAAACATTTATCACACATTTTTAATACATCTATTGTTTTCTCTTTACCTATGAGTTTGCTAGGTCTATAGGCTACAGTTACCCCTTTACCTCTTGACAATACAGACTTGGAGCTCTTAGATTTACTCTTATCCATTGCTGTCAAATTTATACTCACACAATGTAAATCTTTTCATCTCCTGTCTTATTATACCTGTTGGGCATGGGTTTCATATCTTCGTGGAGCTCATACTTTTGTTGAAAAGAAGCATTACTCGCCTTCAATTGCTAGTAATGTTTGGCGGTCTTTGGATAACTATATGGATTTGTCTTCTATGGAGTTGGTAGCTCAGTATCCTTTTTATTCCATCTCTTAACTTGTTTTCTTAGAGGTGTAGCAGATGTCCCTCCCCACCATTTTATCCTTCTTCCTTTTCTCTGGCATTTTTTCCTCTTTCGCTCTTTCTTTTTCTCTTCCCTTCTTTCACCTTTTTTACCCTCTCTGATGTATCTTATCTATTAAGCAATACAACTAACACATGACTTTGTTGCGATATATGTAGGTGCTCCATCTGTTGCACACTCCTGAGATTTATACGTAATACTTGATGAATTTACAATATTTATTATTTGTCATGATATTTATCTGGTCATTTGTATGATAACTTTGAAATATTTTTATCCTAATCCAGTAGCAGTTTGTCATGAAATCCTTTTAAATTCTTCGTTAATATATATTTGACTCTAATTTGCTGTAGTTCTATTGTATTGCAAATGTACTTCTTTTTAAATAAGCAATAAAGATATTTGAACTAAAACAATTTTTTTTTTAAAGAAGTATTTATCTGCTGTCCATGCCGTTTCTCCAGTGCGATAAGTCTTGCCTGGTCCTGTGGTCAGGTCTCTGATGCTCCTGGTTAGTAGAGTTGAAGTCATTGCTCTTAATTTCCATGGGCCGTTATTGATGCCCTCTACCTTCTTCATGGCCCCTCTCTCCTGGCATGCAGAAAGGGTTACTGCAACACAGACAGGGCAACAGCCCTCTCTGTTCACCACAGCCCGCACCTGGCATTCAGAGGTCACAAACAAGATGAGAGCCGTCTAAGGGTCATGGCCATCTATCAGACAACAGCCCTTTGTCTCTCAAGGTACTGCACAAAGGGCTGTAATCCTTATTCTGCCTCTTGTCCTACCATCTGAGGGGGTTTCAGACTTTGGCACATGGGCCAGTAGCCCAATCGGTGCAGCGGTCCCCACGAAACAGAATCCCACACTCCACTCCTGGGATCCACACAACATAATACTCACTGGACCTCCCTCCCTTTCAAGCAATCTCCTTCACCTCACAGGGCCCGCTATTTTTGAGTCAGGCAGAAGCTGCAGTAGCATTCTCCAGATGAGTGTTCTTGGCCCACTTGGATGATGTCTTCTCACTCAGCATGGAATATTGGTAGACCCATGCTCCCCAGTCCTAGTCACAACAGGTAGAGCGTGTGCTACATTTCTCCATGCTGATGCCTAGCTTCAGTTTGACAACTTATGAGTCTCTGGATCCAATTTTTATAATCCATTTCGAGACCCACTTGTGATTTAGTGACTCTGCATTTGAGGTTTGAATTCTTGGTCTGGCTCACTTTGAAGTGTCCACTCCTTTGTTGTGCATTTCCTCTATAGAGCAGTCTATCACACCAGTACAGTTGCCAGCCTTGATAGGCCCAAACATAGGTCACAGGAGTGACCAGAGATTCATACTTGGATGTTAGCCTAATTTATATGTGCTTCAAAAGGTTATCACAGGGCCCCAGCCCTAATGTTTATGGTTCTTCTATCAACCCATCTTCTTCCTCAGATGTACCCAGGCCTCTTTGACCAGGGACCTCCTTTCAGAATCCAAGAGCTCCCATTTAAGTACACTGAAGAGCCTGGCTCCTCCTTCCTTCCATGTGTATCCCAGAAAAACATCTATCCAAAAATCTGTCTGGAGGAACCTTTCCTGCACAAATACTCTGGCATACGCATGCATTCAGACGAGCACAGTCACAAAGGTACTGTACCCAAGCACTGATACATCCTTGCGCTCTCATTCAACATCATGTACTATCTCCTTTGTGATTTACCTTCCTGCAGGCGCACACACATCCAAGCTTGCACACACGACAGCTCCCACTATTTCTCCTGCACTGTATCATCTCTCAGGCACATGTACATGTACTTCCTCGCACACACACACACACACACAATCAAATGTGGTATTTCTCATGTACTGTACCATCATTTATGTACTTCCTTGCGCCGTACAGAATCCAATCCAAGCCAAGCGGTTAGTTGAGTATACAGCAGCAGAACCTATTGGAATAAGCCAGGAAGCACTACTCCAGTGACACGGACACATAGATCTGTTCACTCTACTGATGACTAAAAATTGGGGCCCAGATTTACGAAGGTCTTGCATTGCCACTGTGTCATGCAGTTTGTGTGACTCTGTGGCATAGTAAAACTGGAGTAACGTAAGTCGCTGCCTAACGTTACTCTGCATTGGGAAGCGTTCCATGGGTGGAGTATGGGCGTTCCTATACACCCACCCAAGGAATTTAAAGCATTCCCAGATTTACTAAAACTAGTAAATCTGATATGCGTCATAATGCTATGCTTTACCAGGTGAGGCATAATGATGAGAAATATGATTTTTCCTCTTTCTATGTTTGTTGTATTCTGCAAAGCCCCAGAGGATTGTTTTTGTGCAAGAAGGTGTCCCTTCCAGCATGAAAACAATTCTGGCTGTAACACAGGTATGTGTATGGTATGGCTTATCAAAAAAGGTCCACCTCAGACTAAGTCACTGTGTGTCCAGGTGTTTTTGGAATACACAGTATGTGTTAAAATACCCCTCACACACCAAAAGGGCCCTTGGTGTCATGCTTCATCATCGGGGTCTTCCCGCCCCGCTGCGGGACGGGGCGTGCTACGACAAGCGACTACGCTGGAGCACCTTGCTTTTGTGGGTGCTATGTGAGTGTATTGGAGTGAGTGTCAGTAGGGTCAGGGGTGATAAAGAGAGTGCTGTTAAAACAATACCTGGCCTTGTGGTAGAATTTTGTTTTTTAATAGTCACAGGCTGGTAAGATTAAAAAAAGTGAAACGGAGAGATAAAGCTAGTTACTGGGCTTACTCTCCTGTGTGGGTCAACATGTTTCGGGGCGTTATGCCCCTTCGTCAGGACCGGGGGCAGATCCCCCTGTCACTCACTAATGTTTTGCCTCATGGGGCACTGACTCCACCATTTCTCAGCTTATTACATCAGGAATTCTGATAGAGCTAGAAAACTGTTGATATAAATTATATATCACCACACATTGATAGTTTTTTCACACACCATTGTACATACACTACACTTTTTTTAATCTTACCAACCTGTGACTATTAAAAACAAATTCTACCACAAGGCCAGGTATTGTTTCAACATCACTCTCTTTATCACACTTGACCCTACTGACACTCACTCCAATACACTCACATAGCACCCACAAAAGCAAGGTGCTCCAGCGTAGTCGCTTGTCGTAGCACGCCCCGTCCCGCAGCGGGGCGGGAAGACCCCGATGATGAAGCATGACACCAAGGGCCCTTTTGGTGTGTGAGGGGTATTTTAACACATACTGTGTATTCCAAAAACACCTGGATACACAGTGACTTAGTCTGAGGTGGACCTTTTTTGATAACCCGTACTTATAGGAGAGGAGGATGCGCCCACCTAGGTGCCGTTGAGCACCATCTCTTCACTCCCCCCTTTTGATACTTTTCACAATGTGTATGGTATAGCATGTTATGGAGGCGTATCACCTATGAACTGCAAACAGCATGCACATAGGTAAGCACTGTTATCACTAGTTGGTACACTTTAAAAAACATTTGGCTTATGTTGGCTTTCCCAAATTGGGTTGGAAGATAGCATAACATGGTGTTGCATGTCATGGCCTATTATTGCATAGCATATTATGGTGTGAGTATGATATGGCATGTTATTGAGACGTACCACCTATGAACTGCTAACAGCATGCAAAACAAATGCACTTAGGCAAGCACCAATATCACCAGTTGGTACATGTAGCTTACATTATCTTTCCCAAATTGGGTAGGAAAGCGGCATTACACAGAATCTGACCAAAATGAGGACGCTTCATAAACAAATGTACCCTTAGCTTTAACTTTATTAAAATGTAATAAACTGTGTTGTCCTGTGGCTCAGAAAAGACTGGCTGGAGAAAGGCTTACTGGAAAGTGAATTATTGAAAAATCTGGAATGCAAACACAAATCCAGGGAAATATTGGGCCGAATACAAAAAAGACAAAAAAAGGGGCATAAAGGCAGCACAATAATGAGACAAAGTGACACAGGAGTGTGTAAAAGGAACATACAAACAAAAAATACACACTAACCAAAAAACAAAGTACCACAATCCAAGCACATGCAGTGCGAAAGAACAGTAATCAAGAAATTAATCAGTACTCTGTCCATGCTCCAGGGAGGAAAACAAAAACACTGAAACAAAGTGAAGTCTGAATGCACAGATGTGCTCACCAATGAAAAGGAAGAAAATAAGAGTGACAATGAAGCAAACCAATGGTAAGTTATTAAAAAGCGAAAACCCTGTTGAAAGTTTGTTTTAGAACCTATAGATCATCAAAAGTGACAGCACATGTGCGCTGTCTCAGACTAAACCTAAAAAACTATTGTTTAAAGCCCGCTCCAAGAAACAATGAAATTCATCAGTTATATCTTACTGAGATAGCTATAACTTGTGTCTCCACCATCTGCTCCATATGACCTCACATATTACATCACCTGTGACATGTTAAATGGCATAATTGATGAATCAGGCGGGTAAATCCAAGACGCTCTGTTCCTCGTACAGACCAATCTCGCTGCTCAATGCCGAGCCCAAAATTCTGGCAAAGCTGCTTGCAACCAGATTGGTCAAAGTAATCACCACCTTGGTACACTCCGATTAGTCCGGTTTCATGCCACGCCGGAACACCACCCTTAACCTGCGCAGATTATACGGAATACTGGGCAGAACTCCGACGATCCAGGAGCCAGCGGTACTACTGTCCTTAGACGCCACCATGGCGTTCGACAGGGTCGAGTGGTCCTACCTATTCACAGTGTTAGGAAAGATGGGCTTTGGACCGGAGTTTGTGAGTTGGGTACGTCTGTTATATACGAATCCCCTTGCCTGAGTGGTTGTAAATAATCGCAAATCAGGCACGATACAGGGGTGTCCTTTGTCCCCGCGTCTCTTTGCTCTGGCCTTGGAGCCCCTGGCGGCGTGGGTTCGGTGGGACCAATCGATATGGGGCCTGCGATGGACATTAGAGTAGGAGAATAACATTTCATTATATGCTGATCATATCCTGCTTTACCTCACTAACCCTAGGGGATCCCAGATCTGTTTCCTAGATGTACTAGCCATATTCTGTAGATGTTCCTGTTTTGCGATTAATTGGGCGAAATCGATGCTATTCGTCCTCAGGGGCGAGCCGCCAGTAAACCCGCAGTCATGCCCAATACAAATCAAACCGGTAGGGTTTAAATACCTCGGTATCTATGTCACGCTTGACCCAAAGTTAAGATACGCCAATAATCTGGACCCTCCATTGATTCGGTTTAAGAGAGATGTGGAGCATTGGAAGGCTCTTCCGCTCTCCCTGATGGGTAGAGGTTTGTTATTTAAGATGATGGCCCTCCCTCGATTTTTTATAGACTCCAGAACACAATGGATCCAGTGCCGGCATCCTACTTCAAAGAAATAGAGGGCCTCCAAAGGAAGCTCCTCTGGGACGGTATATCCCGTATAGCTTTCCCCAAACTCACTCTCCCTTGGTACGATTGGACTGCCAGATCTACGGAAATACTATTGTGCTTCTCAGCTGGCGGCGGTAAATCATGTCATATATAGACCCCCAGGAGATCCGGGGTATGCAATGGACCGCTGGCAGGTACCAGGTGGTTATTTCACCAGGGCGCTGTATGCCAGATGTCGCTGGTTTCCCCTAGCTGGCCCAGCGGCACACGCCGTGCAGGTTTGGCACGTGGACAATAAGCATCTTAAATGGGAAGGGAAGCTTACACTAGCCACCCCCTTATGGAGTTCGGAGAAGCTGGGGAGTCTGTGGAAGTGCAAGGGATTTGATAAATGGGATCTTATAGGGATCACGCAGATTAAAGATGTGTGGGGGAGGGACGCATTGCATACATTTGACTCTCTCAAGCAACAATACAGCCTTCACGATAGTGAGCTTTACCGTTACCTCCTGATTAGGCATGCTCTACATCCACATATTCCTAGAGACACTACGCTTCCCAACGCCTCCCCTCTTGAGGATCGAGTGTTAGATGGACACCACCCGGAGAAAACTATCTCTCTAATATACAAAAAGCTTATAAATAATATGGAGGACCCGTTGGGACTCATCAGAATACAATGGAGCGCAGATGGGATGTAGGTGGACGATGAGGACTGGCAGGAGGCGGTCTCCTCTCCTAAAGTGGTAGCGATTCAGATGAGGCTTAGACTAGTGCAATTGAAAATCCTCCATAGGTCATATGTTACGGGGCCTCGACTGGTTCGTATGGGTCGAGTGGAGAGTGGGGAGTGTCGGAGGGGGTGTGGAGAGCTTGGCACCTTTATGCATATTTTGTGGCACTGCACGGCGATATGGGACTACTGGGTGTGGATTCAAGATGAGGTGCGGGATGTCATGGGGGTGGAAATACGACCAGAGGCCCGCAGGTGTATACTAAACGTTTGGGAACCCACTGACTTAAGTGTCTACGGTAAACAGTAGGTAACGTTGGCATGTATGATAGCTAAACAAAATATAGCTCAGCTATGGGGAGCTAGTCAGCCGCCCCGGGTTTCGAAATGGGCGGAAGACTTGAACTGAAATGAAATGAAATAAAACGTATAACGCGCAACTTTGCCCGAATGCGTCAAGGCGCCTATAAAAGAATCATAAAAGGCAAAACCAGGGAACTAAGGGTAAGCTTTGGCAAAAAGCCATGTCTTCAGGGCCTTTCTGAAAGTTTGTATTGAAGGCAGAGTCCTAATTTCATGGGGCACAACATTCCACCATCTAGGAGCAAGACTGGAAAAGGCTCTACCTCCCCACTTGGCTCTTCATACTCGGGGGACTGATAGAAGAAACTTCTTTGAAGAGCGGAGATTTCTGGAGGGGACATAGGGAATCAGGAGATCTTTTACTCCTCCAGTCTCTTTTCTGTTCAAGGCTCCGTAAACCAAACAGAGAACTTTAAAGGAAATCCTGGCATCAATTGGAAGCCAGTGCAAGGATTTCCTGGTGAGAGTTGCTGATGACCTCCTGGGTAGGTCCAGTACAAACTTCGCCGCGGCATTTTGCACAGTTTGAAGTCTTTGTAACAAGCATTTATTAACTCCAGCGTATAGAGCATTGCAATAATCAAGCCGAGAGGCTATCAATGCTACCACAGTTTGCTTCCGGGCTTGAACGGACAAATAGTGTTTAATTTTCCTCAAGATCTTAATAATGCCCCAACAAGTGGAGATGGTCCTATTGACTTGATGACCCATAGCAAGGGCCGGATCGATCATGACCCCCAGGTTTCATGCTAAGAGGGTTGGAACCGGGCAAGTCCCCAGAGATAAGGGCCACCATTCCGTCGACCAGATGTCTTCCTGCTCGCAGAACACAAGGATCTCTGTCTTTTCGCCATTTAGCCTCAATGAATTGTCAATCATCCATTGCGCAACTGCCTCCATACAGTGTCTAAACTTGGAGGCAGAAGAGCTGGCAGGCTGGGCGAGAGACAGCAGGATCTGAGTGTCATCGGCGTAGGAAACTACCTCCATCCCGAATGATCTAATAAGCCTGGCCAGTGGGGTCACGTAGATGTTGAACAGGGTCGGACTTAACGCCGACCCCTGTGGGACCCCACACTTCACCGGCAGGGATGGAGATAGGAACTCCCCCAGCTTCACTCTCTGTTCCCTCTGGTCCAGGAAGGAGGCCAACAGATTTAAAGCAGGCCCCTCCACCCCTATCTCCCTCAGTCGAGATGTTAGGATGAAGGGAGACAGGGTATCAAACGCAGCCGTGAGATCTAGCAGGATCAGCAGGGTACTCAAACCCTTATCGACTGTGGTGCGGATGTTATCGATCACCACAGTCAGGGCCGACTCCGTGCTGTGACCCTTTCTAAATCCGTGCTGCGAATGGTCCAAAAGACCAGAGGTGCTGGTTAAGATGGATTTCCAGCATCTTTGCTGGGGCTGGAAGCAACGAAATGGGGCGAAAGTTTTTAAGCACCTCCGGATCAAGGGTAGGCTTTTTCAAGAGGGGTTTCACCACTTCTTTCTTCCATTGGGAAGGAAAAATGCCATCCCTCATAGCCCTGTTCATGATCTGGAGTAGAGGGGGCAGAAGAATATCCTTACATTGTTTAAGGAGATTGAGAGGGCAGGGGTCAAGGGGAGAGCCCGACCTGGTCTTAGCCAAGAGGACATCCAATTCCTGCAAGGAAAGAAGGGGAAAACTAGACAGAAGGATCGGATTTGCAGGTCTAACAAACACTGGGGAGGGAGGGACCTGAGAGGTGGAAAAAGATATTGAGGCCCTTTGTAGCTCTAGGGCCGAAACAATATCAGCAATTTTGGTATGGAAGTATTGAGCGATATTGTCACACAGCTGTTGCGTGTAGGTAACGGGGTCCGGGGTCTTCAAGGTGGTCAATGAATCCACGATGTTAAATGGCTCTTTGGGCAAGGTAAGAGCAGTAGTGAGATTCGAAAAGTATTCCTGCTTAGCTCTTATGACCTCAGCCCTATATTTCCTCAAAAGAGTTTTATGGGTTTCCCTATCCTGTGTGTTCCAACCAGTCCTCCAGAGTCGTTCCTGCTTTCTGCAGCCTTGTCTTAGTTGTCTTAATGACTCCGAGTACCAGGGGCCCGACGGCCTTTTTCTGGCGGTGTAGCGTAGGGAGGCAGGTGCTAGCTCATCCATGGCAGCTGTGGTGGCGTTTTCAAACTTCCTTACCGCTGAAACCACATCCTCATCCATAGAGATCGCCATGGTGGGAATTAGGGGAGACAATAACTGATTGGTTATCCTCCTCAAATTTTGACTGAGTTCCATTTTACTAGGGCCCTTCGGAATATTGTTAATGGGAGTAGTGTCCAGTTTCAACGGGACTGCTAAGTGGTCTGACCAGGTGAGCGGGATAGGGGCATCGGTGGTCAGGCGCCTATCATTCGAGAAGACCCCATCAAGCGTATGACCCGCCTGGTGGGTAGCACCTTTAACTAATTGCTGCAGGCCACAGGCCGATAGGGCATCGAGGAGAGAGAGAGTTTCGTTTGCCTCTAGATTGTCTAGATGGACATTCATATCTCCCAAGACCGTGACATACTCACAGCCAAAGTAGGGTTCGAGAAAGCTAAGCAAATGCTGACCAAATTCAGCTCTAGGCCCAGGAGGTCTATGTATAAGTTTGCCCATAAATGGGACAGCATAGGATGCATTAATAGAAAAATGTAGAGCCTGAATGGTTTCATGGGGGGCTGATAGAGGGGTAATGCGACACGTGTGGGAGTCCCTATACAAGATACCTAGCCCTCCACCTATACGTCCCACTCTATCCTGCCTAACTAGGGTATAACCGTCTGGCACTGCCTCTACCAGATCCGGCCCAGAAGATTCTTTAGCCCACGTTTCGGTAATGAAGACCCAAGAGGGTCTACTGTCCAAAACGAAGTCCTTAAAGGAAACATTATTCTTAATTAGGGATCTCGCATTAATCAGAAAACCATGGTCTCTACTTATGCGAGTTAGAGATTTATCTAAGGAATCTACGTTTGGGGGTCGAGGAGGTAGCGCAACTCCTGTGCCACATAACCTGAAACATCTGCAGACGGGCGAGTTTTGGAGAGCCTCGGGGGTAAACGAGTAGTGGCAAGGTAACCAGGAAGGTTTCAGATCCAGCAGGACCTGATGGGAGTACCTGATACGACCACGTCCACTCTCGGTACTGGTGCATGTTCAGGGAAAAGTCTGTCTACATGGCCTGGGGATGTCCTGAGAAATGGGGTAAGGTCTGGGGGGCCTGGAATAGATACCGTGGAGAGATCTGTGTGCCCCCGGCGCGACAGATAGAGGCAGAGGTGCATGAATCCCCATGACCCCTATTTTTATATTATGTTTAGTATTCTGTACATTTGGGAAAGTAACAATGGTCAGTGAGAGAACTGCTAAAATCACCTGATGTTTTTCTTTGTTATTTTTGTTCAATAAAAAGAATTGTTTTGGAAAAAATAAATTACAATCCTGCAGGTCATGTGACCTGAATGGCCCACTGTACTTAATTGTAATGCTCTTAATCAACGAATTTGTCTAAAATGTTGTGATCCTGGGCAAATATTTTACTTCACTGTTCCAATTTTTTCTTCATTATCACATAAGAGAGCACCTTCAAATATTTGAGTTCATCATTTCTGCTGTACAAAAGCATTTTTTTAATTTATCAGTTTAAACATTTTCTCCATGTATAAGAATAATCTAGGCCATATATAGGGTACTACTGACCACTGAGTTTCTAGCTCATTAACAGCATCATCATCAGGGGTTGGGTAGGAATGTTTCTTAGTTCAATTTATAAACTCTCAATTTAAATACATATATTACTAAAGTATGATGTCATATTGTCGCAATGTCATTTATAGACAGCAGTTTCCGTTTAAATAGCTACAACATTTCCCACTGACATTCAGTTTTACTGATAAAACTGTATAGCTTACAAATGATAATATTTGGAAATTGGTTTTTAGAACATATTTATCATTAGCATGTCAACAAGTAAAGTGTTCTGGTTTGTTTTGATCCTATTAAAATGTTCGTCTCCATCACACTTCTGAATTTCAGAAAACGTGCATCCCTAACCGTATATATAGTTTGAAATATTGTATTGATCATTTACAAGCTACTTAAATGCTTTGTGTTAGATGAAAAACTAGCATCCTATAACCTTTCATTTTACACTTGCTGTTCCGCAGCGCGATTTGTCAGACAGTTCCTTTTACAAAATCCTCTAACTTTGCAGTCAGATAAAGAAAATTAAATACCAATTTCCAGAAAAAAACCCAAGCAACAACTTGTGAGAAGACCTAAGCTGCCATTTGACCTCTGTCTTTGAATGCACAGACAAGATATACACAAGTTTTAAATGCTTCTTTAGTGCTCATTCACTTTTTAAATGAGCAGAACACTTGTTCTTTCCCAAGCTCCCTCGTCAAAACAGGCCAGTAAGCCTAAAATATAGCTTGCCCTGCTAAAATCTGCCTTGCTATAGCGAGTGTGCAGGTAGATTTTTCAAAGCCTGCATCTCAGGTTGTATCATTGATGAAGTCACTGATAACACAATAGTCATATGCAGCATAGAGTTACTGAGCATACATATTTCAATCAATCAATCAAGTCATTTATATAGCGCACTACTCACCCGTAGGGTCTCAAGGCGCTGGATATTTGGGTCCTTAGCATGGAAATAGCATACGCCTTGAAGGCAAGTATGACTGTGCTTGTTAAAAATTATTTGATGCTCTGCTTACAAATCTCTGAAGTTTGGGGTTCACATATTACACCGTGTTAAACAAGATAAGTGCTAAGTGTACCTGATGTAGCTTGCAGAGGTGTGCTTCAAATTAGGTTGAGGCATAAAGCCAATGACTGTTTCAAAACAAATCTGGGAGAAAGGTTAAAGCTTCTGTTGACAACAGGTTATTCATCGGTGGATATTGGGGCACCTGCCTTTGTTAAAAAGTTTTAATTCAGTGCCTAGACAAATTGTGTGTACTGTGGATATTTATAAGGTGTGGATGTTAACTTCCAGAATATCGCTGAAGATTTTGATGTAGTGCACAATGTGGAATAATGAAGCATGCAGGGGTGTACCACTAGAGATGGTTTATCTCACACTGCTCTTGTAAGCATGGCTTAGAGGTTGTATATCTGAAAGAAACACGTTAGTTATAGATTCCTTACCTTAGAATCACCCCCAGGCTTCAGATTGGATCCGGAAAGATTTTTCGTCCGCAGTACCTCTGCGCTTTGGAAGGGGGGCGTCGGTCGGCTAGCCGGGATGACGTTGCGGCAGCTACTTAGACGCTGCACTTGTGCGCTGACGTTAGTTCTTTCTTCTTTTTTTTTCCGCGCCAGCCAGCGCAGATCCAGGAAGAGCGGTACCTCAGTAATTTTTTTACTAACTTTTTCTCGACTTTTTTCACGAGGGATGCCCGATTTCAAGGCTTGCGGTTCCTGTAACCAACTGATGTCGGTGACGGATTTGCACTGCTTGTGCCTCTGTTGCCTGTAGCGCGACCATGACCCCAAGTCGTGCTCCGACTGTCAGTTGTTGGCGCCGAAGGCTTTGCCGGGGGTCCCGAAAGCTGCTTGAACAACGGCAGTCGTCTCCGCGCTGTTCGAAGTCTTGGTCAAGAGGGAGCTAGAGGGACCAGTTGTGAAGCCAACATCAGTCTGGCTCGAAGTCTTCGCACTCAGGGTCGGGTAAGTCGAAGCATAAGAAAAAGTCGATAGCATCGTCGCTCTTTGCCTTCTCCTCAACAAGGCGTGCGGGTGGTGCCACTCCCACGGAGCCTGAAGGGTCGACTCCAGGCTTCCCTCCCTTTTCATACGTTCTACAAAGCGATGCATTCCATCTTTGGGCGGACCGCCAGCGCACCTTCGGGCCCCGCGGACTCGGTTGGAGGGCCTAGGTCTTCGCTGCCGGCGGCTCCAGCCCCGGCGCCGCAAGCCCCCCTTGGATCCAGGCCTGGATCCGGTTCACCTTATTACGCCTCCACAGGTGCCACTTCTGACGGCAGCACTACCGTGCCCAAAGCCAGTTGGCCCCCGGCCGGCGTCTACCCCAGCCTCCTTTCTGACATGGACACGATGCCGGATCTGGCGCCGAGTCGGGTTTTCGTGCCCCTGTTCACTTCTGGGACCCCTTTCCAACCACAGTGGCAACCAAAGGAAGATGAGGAGGACTGGGAAGGGTCAGGTGACCCTTTAACTGACCAGCTTGGTTCTGAACGATGACTGCGCCAACACCCTCGCCCCGCTCAAGAAACCCTCCAACAGCCACACCAACAAGAGAGCCACCTGGTTCACCAACGAGCTCCAGGCCTCCAAACGCACATGCCGGAAACTGGAGAAGACATGGCTCCACGAACGCACACCGGACAACCACGCAGCCCACAAGGATGCCACCCACAGACACCACCACCTATCAGATTAGCCAAAGGATCCTCCTTCAGAGACCGCTTGGACAACAACGCACACAACAGCAAAGAGCTCTTCAGCATTGTAAAGGAACTCTCAAACCCCAGCGCCAACACCAACGACATCCCGCCCTCACAAGAACTGTGCGACTCACTAACCATCTTCTTCCACCGCAAGATCGCTGACATCCACGACAGCTTAAACACCACGACCGCCCCGACTGCGCCAGACACCCCCCCTGTGAACACCACCAGCGCCAACCACCTGACCTCCTGGTCCAACGTCAATGACGACAAGACACGCAAGGTCATGAACTCCATCCACTCAGGATCTCCGTCTGACCCATGCCAACACCACGTATTCAACAAAGCAGACGCGGCCATCGCACCCCAACTACGGAAGGTCATCAACATCTCCTTCGAAACAGCGACATTCCCGGAAAGCTAGAAGCAGCCGAAATCAACGCCCTCCTCAAGAAGCCCAAAGCGGACCCCAAGGACCTCAAGAACTTCCGGCCCATCTCCCTGCTCCCGTTCCCGGCAAAGGTCATCGAAAAAAATCGTCAACATGCAACTGGCCCGCCACCTGGAAGACAACAACATCTTGGACCCGTCCCAGTCCGGATTCAGACGAAACCACAGCACCGAGACTGCCCTCATCGCCGCCACAGACGACATCAGGTGCCAACTAGACCACGGCAAAACACCAGCCCTCATCCTCCTGGACCTGTCAGCCGCCTTCGACACGGTCTGCCATCGCACTCTAAAAACACGCCTCCTAGAAGCCGGACTCCAAGAGAAGGCTCTTGACTGGACCACGTTCTTCCTCTCCGGAAGAACCCAGAGCGTCTGCCTCCCACCCTTCCGATCCGAAGCCACCGACATCTTCTGCGGCATCCCCCAGGGTTCATCCCTTAGCCCGACTCTGTTCAATGTCTACATGGCCCCCCTCGCACAATTGGCCCGCCATCAGGACCTCAACATCATCTCCTACCCGACGACATCCAGCTCATCCTATCCCTCACCAAGGACCCACAAATCGCCCAAACCAACCTCCACGAGGGAATGAAGGCCGTCGCCGACTGGATGAGGAGCAGCCGTCTGAAGCTGAACTCGGACAAGACGGAGGTCCTCATCCTCGGACCCACCCCCTCAGCCTGGGACAAATCCTGGTGGCAGACCACACTGGGAACAGCACCACCACCCACTGACCATGCACGCAACCTAGGATTCATCCTCGACTCCTCCCTCTCCATGTCAAAGCAAGTCAACGCTGTCTCCTCCTCCTGCTACAACACCCTCCGCATGCTCCGCAGGATCTACAAGTGGATCCGCACCGAAACAAGAAGGACGGTGACGCAGGCCCTCGTCAGCAGCAGACTGGACTAGGGCAACGCACTCTACGCAGGAATTCCAGCCAAACACCTACGAGACTACAATGCATCCAAAACGCCTCCTCCCGACTGATCGTTAATGTCTCCCGCCACAGCCACATGACCCCCCCACCTGAGAGACCTACACTGGCTCCCCGTCGACAAGAGGATCACCTTCAAGCTCCTCACCCACGCACACAAAGCACTCCACAACGCCGGACCAGCCTACCTGAACAGCAGACTCAGCTTCCACACCCCCACCCACCCGCCAGCTCCGCTCCGCCAACCTCGCCCTCGCAGCTGTCCCCCGCATCCAACGAAAGACCTCCGGTGGCAGATCCTTCTCCTACATCGCCGCCAAGACCTGGAACACCCTCCCTACCCACATACGGTAGACCCAAGACCTTCTCGCCTTCAGAAGCCTCCTCAAGACCTGGCTCTTCGAGCAGTAGCAGCATCCCCGCCCCTCCCCTCAGCGCCTTGGTACCCTTACGGGTAAGTAGCGCGCTTTACAAGTATGTTGATTGACTGACTGATTGATTGATTGAACAGGACTGGAGAGAGGAACTGGGGGATGCCAGTGGTCTTGACACTTCACCCGACCTTGGCATGTTGTCTCGTATCTTGGCTACGGAGGAGGGAGCTTCATACACTGTGGTTTTGCTTAGGGCGTTGAGGCTCTCAACCTCCAGCTTCTTACGGTGGCAGTCAGGACTAACCTCCTGACTGAGGTGCTTCAACCGGCGGCGAGCTCTTTGGAGCCCCTTCTTCTGTTTAATGAGGCCCTCACTGATATCCTTTTGGGCACCTGGTCCAGGCCCAACACAGGGGCTCCCGTGGACAGGATGATCGCCCGACGCCACTGCCGGGCTGCGGGGACCCCACTTTCATCTCCCAACACTCCACTCCGGAGAGCTTGGAGGTCCAAGCCGCAGCCTCCAAAAGCGCCTCCCCTACCGCTCCACCGGAAAGGGAATCCAAGAAGCTGGATTATCTTGGCAAGAAAATCTTTTCTTCCGCCAGCTTAGAACTGCAGTCCGTAAACACTGCATGTCTCTTGGGCTGTTATTTGCACTCTGTGTGGGATAAAGTGGCACAAGTGCTGCCTCAGTGTCCGGAGGAGGCCCGGGCAGTGCTCTCTCAGGCTGTCGCCGCAGGGAGAGACGCAGCTAGGTTTACAATTTGTTGTGGACTGGACAACGCCGACTCTCTGGGCAGGACCATTTCAACGTCGGTAGCACTCAGACGCTATGCCTGGATGAGGTCCACTGGCTTTTCAGGGCTTGTCCAGAACACCTTGATGGAAATGCCCTTTGATGGCTGTCTCCTTTTGGCGACAAAGCAGACAATGCCCTAGAGCGCTTCAAGGACTCACGTGCTACGGCCAAGTCCTTGGTCCTCTCCTGCCATCCGGCGCAGTCTGCTTTTCGCCCCTTTCGTGGCTACGGAAGGGGTGACCCACTACTTCCCACCCAAGCCACAGGCGGCAGCAAGGTACCCAACCTTCGCAGGGCCGGGAACATGGGAACCAGCGTTGTGGTTCAGGGGGCCAGCGGGCGAGCCCGTCCACCAACCCCCCTTCTGCAGCAGCCTCTAAACCCTCCTAGTCTGACCTTTCAGGCTCATCAAACACCAGTCTGCGGCAGTATTCACTATCACCTCCCCCACTGGCGCACCATCACTTCAGACAGCTGGGGTTTGCATATAGTCCGAAGGGGCTACTCCCTCCCCTTCGAGACTACACCCCCAGCCATGCCACCTCATTACCACCGCATGTCGGAGGATCATCTGGCACTTCTCCAGCAGAAAGTTACGGCTCTCTTGGCCAAGGGAGCCATTGAGTGTGATCCTGTCCCAGAAGTAGGTTGAGGTTGCTACTCAAACTACTTTCTGGTTCCCAAGAAGGAAAATGGCCTGCGTCCTATCTTGGACCTCAGGGACGTCAATCGTTTCCTCTGGAAGGTGAAGTTCAAAATGGTGATGCTTGCTCAGGTCTTTTCTGCTCTTGACCCACAAGACTGGATGGTAGCGTTGGACTTGCAGGACGCTTATTTCCACATCCCCGTCCTGCCGGCCCACCAGCGTTACCTGTAGTTCACGGTGGGCCACAAGCATTTCCAGTTCACCATGCTCCCCTTTGGCCTTACCAGCGCCTCTCGGGTGTTCACGAAGATGATGGCGCTGATCGCAGCTCATTTGCGCAGATCAGGGGTCCCAGTCTTCCCCTATCTCGACGACTGGTTGTTGAAGGCGGGATCGCCCCAGGCAGTCATCTCCAACCTCCAGACTACTGTCGACCTCCTGCATTTGCTGGGGTTCTCCATCAATGTGCCGTCACACCTGATTCCCTCTCAGAAGCTCCTCTTAATCGGAGCAGTTCTGGACACAACGCAGTTTTGAGTCTATCCTTCCGAACAGCGAGTCAGGGACATTCGGGCTATGATTTTGATCTTTCAGCCCTGTCCCCGGTTTCAGTCAGAATGACCCTGAGGCTGCTGGGTCTCATGGCCTCCTGCATCCTGCTGATCAATTTTGCCAGGTGGCATATGCCGGCTCTGCAGTGGGACCTGAAGTTCCAGTGGGCGCAGCATCAGGGGAATCTGTTCGATTATGTCCATATCTCGGACGGCACTGCTCAAAAACTGCAGTGGTGGCTCACGAAAGTATTGGGTCAGTGGCAGGTCCCTCTCCCTTCCCCAACCAGAATTCACAGTGGTGACGGATGCCTTCCTTCTGGGATGGGGCGGCCACATGGGAGAGGCGGAGATCAGAGGTCTCTGGTCTCCAGCGGAGTCCGGGCTCCACATCAACCTTCTGAAGCTCCGGGCGATTGGTCTTGTACTGAAGGCATTCCTTCCCTCTGTCCGAGGAAGAGTAGTGCAGGTGTTTACGGACAACACCACCGCCATGTGGTATTGCAACAAACAGGGCTGGGTGGGGTCATAGACAGGAGTCAGGAGTCAGGGGTCAGGAGGCCCGTCGCCTCTGGACATGGCTGGAACATCAAGGTAATTCCTTGGTGTTCAACACCTGGCAAGTTCTCTGAACGCCAGGGCGGGCAAACTCAGCTGCAGGTGTATGATGGATCACGAATGGCGTCTTCACTCAGAGGTGATGCAAGGTCTCTTTCAACAGTGGGGAGAGCCTTGGTTAGATCGATTCGCCACCGGAAAGAATGCTCAATGTCAGCAATTCTGTGCGCTGGAATTTCCAAGGCGGCACTCGCTCTGCGACGCTTTTTTGTCACGAGTGGAGTTGCGGTCTGTTGTACGCCTTTCTGCCTATACCACTTCTGCCCAGAGTGCTAAAGAAGATCAGGTGCGACTGGGCCCAAGTCATTCTTTTGGATCCGGATTGGAACGAAGAGCCTGGTATCCCGAGCTACTCAACATGGCCATTGATCCTCCGATCATACTGCCTCTTCGGGAGGATCTTCTGTCACAGCAGCAGGGGACGGTCCTCCACCCAGACCTGTCCAGTCTCCACCTCCTTGCGTGGAGGATTGAGCGGCGGCAGTTGACGTCTTTCGACCTGCGTCCTGAAGTTTGTGATGTAATCTTGGCAGCTAGGCGTCCCTCCACAAAGACGGTATATGCCTGCAGGTGGAACAAATATGTGGCATGGTGCACATCAAAGGCTGATGATCCCATTTCTGCCCCTCTTTCTTAAGTACTCCTGTTCCTGTTCCTTCCCTCTTTGGCCCAGCAGTGCTCTGCTCTAGGCACTATCAAAGGCAACCTTACTGCCATCTCTGCTTTTCTTCGGCTGTCAGATCAGCCTTCTCTTTTCAAGTCCCCGGTCGTTAACCATTTCTTGAAAGGCGTAACGCATCTTTTTCCTCCTATTCATTTGTTATGCCTCAGTGGCACTTGAAGTTTGTGCTGACTTATTTGATGTGCGCTCCCTTTGAGCGGCTTCATAATTGTCCTTTACGTCTACTAACTCTTAAGACTGCTTTCCTGGTAGCCATCACTTCTGCTAGAAGCGTGAGTGAGCTCCAGGATCTTTCCTCAAAGCCTCCTTTCCTGTCTGTCCATCCGGACAAGGTGGTTCTCAGGACCCGTCCATACTTTCTTCTTAAGGTGGTGTCTACCTTCCACATCGGGCAGACCATTACTTTTTCCACCTTCTTTCCGCCTCTGCATCCTTTGAAGGTAGAAGAGAGACTTCACCGTCTGGACCCAAAACGTGCGCTCTCCTTCTATCTGGATTGCACAAAACAGTTCCAGGTGGATGATCAACTGTTTGTTGGCTACGTGGGTGCAAGGAAGGGTCAGGCCGTACACAAATGCACCATTTCTCAGTGGGTTGTGTTGTGTATTAAGGCTTGTTACTCTCTAGCTGAAAACGAGCCTCCAGTGGGGCTGCGCGCTTACTCCACCAGGGCAACGACGGCCACTACTGCCTTGGGGAGAGGAGTGCCTCTAAATAACATCTGTCAGGAGAAGTGTGGCTCAATGGTTAGAGCGGCAGACCCTGATGCAGAGGTCTGGCCCGGACCAGGGTTCAATTCCTGCCTTGGCGGGTCTTGGGCTCAATTTCCCCGGACCTGATAATTCTCGCCTCGGTGCCTATTCTAAGCATGGGTCCCACTCTGCAACTCTGGGCAATAGCTTGCTTAATCTCCACAACGGCCCCAACAGCGCTAGGATGCCTGGCTTCACCTTGGGGGTGCCCAGGAGTGGGCACTTCACAGGGAAAGGCCAGGAAGGGTTCCACAGCGGTATGTGTACAGCGCCTTGAGACCCCTTCGGGGGTGATACGTGCGCTATATAAGCACTACATTTACATTTTACATTTACATTTACGTGGGCCTCACTGCACACGTTCACCAAACACTACTGCCTGGACAGCCAGGTCAAGAGTGACGGCTTCTTTGGCTGTTCTGTTCTCCAGGACTTTCTGGTGTGATCTTGGTTCTCAGCCCCACCACCGGGCTTGGTATTGCTGGGGTATCTATTCTAAGGTTAAGGAATCTATAACTAACGTGTTTCTTTCAGATGCACAAGTTACTTACCTTCGGTAACTATATATCTGTAAGAAACATTAGTTAGTTATTGATTCCTTACCGCCATACCCTTCCTCCCAGTTCTGCGAACTGATTTCAAGGGTTAAGGACATCCTTTCAGGGCCCTAGTTTTGTGCAACAATGGTCAATGTCTTGCATGGCTCTGCGTTTCTGGTGCGGAATGTCATGTACAGAACTGTTGTCATCGCGCGAGGGCGGCGTCTAAGTAGCTGCCGCGACATCATCTAGGCGACCACCAAGATGCCGACGACAAATGCAGAGCCGACCGACTCCACATTCCGACAGACAGAGATGCTGCTGACGAAAAATCTTTCCGGATCCAGTCTGACGCCTGGGGGTAGTTCTAAGGTAAGAAATCTATAACTAACTAATGTTTCTTACAGATATATAGTTAGGAAAGGTAAGTAACTTGTGCGCCTCTGCTGTTATCTTAGGAATTACTCTATTATATTTTAGTAAACTATGATGAGTTGAACATAGGGCCTGACAGAAGGTGTCTTTTGAGTAGCAATGCATACCTGTCAACCTCTTGATTTAAAATTTGGGCTCATGTGAAGTCATGATGAGGGTACTCTAAGGTGAACAGAACATTGTCAAGAGACTTAGAGGAATATTTACTTAGATTTAGCACAAAACATGTTTTGCCCTGGAAAATCACACAAAAGAAACGCAAAACAGGACATAGCTCTGCTTTTCAGTACTTAGTGTTCCATGGAAGGTGCTTGGGCATTCCCATGTAGCGTCCCAAGGTATTTGTCACAAAAAACCTATTTACTAAAAAAAAGACAGACCGGGTGTTGCGTTAAAAAAATAGCGCACGGGGGAGGAGCTACGCTAGCAATCAAGATGGCCGCGTAAGCTCCCGGCTCCTCCGACCTCCGCCAGCAGCTCGAATATCCTGCCATTAATCCTGAACTCGCACCAGATTCCCATGTTCGTGAAGTTTTTCTGCTTCTAAAGGTGCAATCCCGAGTTTTTTATCTTATCGGATGAAGATGATACGACGTGTTTCCATTCTCGGCCTAACAACGTGTGGAAGCCGGGGCCTCGATTTCTAGCCTATCCGGGTTGGAGTTGATCAACATCGGCCGCGGGACCTGGACTGAGCCCGGTCTTCCGCAGGGTGCCGTAAATTGTTGATTTTTGGGGACTATACGGTGTATGGTCTACACCGAGGACACACCAGCGTGCCACACCGGCTGCCGAGGTCGGGGGTCCGGCGCCCGGAGACCCTGCTACCTTACCGGGGTGGACGGGCTTGGGCCCTCGCTAACGGCGAAGGTGTCGATTTTGCAAGACGAGGAGCGCCCACTGTTACATCGGATTTGCGTGACCTGTTACCCCGGAGTAGCCGGCCTCCGGGGTTCAAATCCTGCTCTATCGCCTACTGAGAGGGGATGGGGCGGACGGAAGGCATGCCATCGCTGCAGGCCGTCCTGGCCGCCATTGGGGCGCTCCATTCGCACACCATCGCTGTGTTCCGGACACTGATTGTGAAAGTGGACGGTATCTTGGGACCGGATGACGATTCTTCGTTAAGTTTTCAGCTAGCTGTGGTACCAATGGTGCACTGTACGCCTGAGATCGAAGACCCCGTGTGGAACCCGGATTTAATGAGCTTTCTCGGTTCCCAATTAACAATCAGCAAGCCCGTGATTATCGCCAGCGTCCCCTGCTCGATCCTGCTGCCGCCTAACACATGTGTTGACGGTCTTCTGTGCTGTAACGAGTTCCTCCGTGACTATTGGAGATGCTCGCAATTCTTGGACACCTTTCCTTGCCCGATTAGTGGACATCGTGAACTTTTCTCCTGTTTTCGATCCTGCAGTACTGACATGAACTTTGATGAACGCTTTGTCTTTTCCAGCAAGATGGCGGTTCGAGTGAAAAAGACTCTTACGAAAGACCGTACTGGCCAGGGCTGAACTTGACTGCCTGGGTTTGACAAAATACCTTTATTCCATGCCGGGATTGTGCCTATAATGTGACGGGAGTTGGGTGGTTATTTGCGAAACTCCCCCGATTGGTCTGTATATTTTGCTGAATATTGTTTGACTATGTCTCGGGGTGGTCGCTTCTGGCGGGGGGTATGGGAGACCGGGGGTGTATTTGTTTTCTCCTCCTCCACTCTATCCTTTCTCCTTCTTTTAGGGCAAGTTCTGGGGCGACAGGCACGCTGCTAGTGGGGTTAGGCCGTAGCCATTGCAGGGGTGCAGGGTGGGGGGTTAGGGGGGGGGTTTATTTTGCCTTTGTTTTGTTCTATGGCTACTTTTTTTTTCTTTTCTTTTTCCTTTTCACGAGAGGTGGGCTGTTAATCCTTCACTGGTTCTTTATTCATCTGGGTGTCTACACTGGCTTTAATTATCCTGTATCATTGAGGACGGGGTCTTGCGGTTGGGATTGTTTTTGATCGTCTGATATAATGATTAATCCTCTTTCTCTAATATGCGTAATCGAGATGACGTCATATGTTTTTCGTTGAATTGATTATTTGCCTGTATATTTCCCCGCCTGTCCCTGTTCTGTATTTTATAGCGTGACACCTGATATCTGTAATGCCTCCTCTTGCTTTATTTCTAAAATAAAAAATATATAAAAAAAATATTAAAAAAATAGCGCACATTTTAAATAGGAGCTATCAAAGAGAATATTTGTATTTCTCCTTTTTATTCTGACTTTCCATACAGCACACATAAAAGTGGGAAAAGTTTTAAAGTTAGTCTAAGCATAGTATTTTGTAAGGGAAGGGTATCCTTCCAATACAAAACCTGTGCTAGACTCACTCAGACATGCTTGAACTATGGTGCAAAGGTTTTACTGTCTAATTTATTACGGTAAGCTGATTTCAATTTCTTCAGTTCGTTATCTCTATTACCTCCTCGTGCATTTCTGGGTATGGCACTTATGACAAAATATTGATTGTGTGTTTGTGCAAAATGTCTTGCAACTGGGCAGGTGTTTTATTGCTCATGTTGTAGTACCCTTTTGTGCACTTGATGTTTGGTCCTACCTACATACTGCTTGTTGCACGGACACCAGTACCTAGAATGCATATTCTGTCTTGCATGTGTATGCCCCTCTAATTTTCTGAGGAGTATGGTCAAATGTTGTTTTATAGTGAGTTTTATTTATTCCATACTCACACACCTTGCATTTACTGTGCTTGCTAAAACCTTGGCTACCGGTTAGCCAGGTTGCTGTATTACCATCAGTAAGGTTATTTCTAACCAACATATCTCACATGGATCTTACTCTTTTGAATGTGCATCCTATATTGTGTGCTAATGAATGGGATAATTTTTTACTAGATGCCAATGTTTATTAAGTATTTTTCAAATAGCTTCTTGCTCTGTGCTGTAAGTAGTAAAAACCTGTATTGCTCTGCCTATCTTGTTTCTTGGCTTTTTTTTGTTGCAGTGTGCCTCTGAGAATTAACTTTTCCCTTTTATAATTTTTAGGTTTTGTATTACTTTAGAGATAACGTTCAGTACACATCTCCTTTGTCTGAACTGCAAGACCATTTCCTGAATGTCTGTCAAACTCTTTGTCTTCACTGCAACTTCTGCATAATCTCAAGGCTTCTCCATAGGGCATACTAGCTATTACGTTTTTAGGATTACATCTATTTTCATGTAAAATCAGATTTCCTGCAGTGGGATTCCTATATATCTTTGTTTCTACCTTGTTAATGCTAATGTATATGGTCAGCTCTAAAAATACTACTGTTTTACTTATGGAACATGGAAGTGTAGATACAGGTTTTTATTATTGATTCTGGAAACACATTCTTTTGCAATCTGGTCATTCCCCTTCCATATTATGAACAGATCACTTATGTACCTGACCCATAAAAACACATTTGTGCTCCATTCATGTTCAAGTTCAATCTGAAGCGCCTGCTTCTCCCACCAGCCCATATGCAAGTTAGCATTGCTGGGGGTGTAGCAGTGCCCATCGCTGTAACCACGAAGGTGTTTATGGAGCTGATTATTAAACAGAAAGTAATTGTTTTCAGGACACCACTTAGCCATTTTCATCATAATTTGAATATGTTTTAACAAAAATAACAGTCTTGCACCCAAAAAGGATTGCATATCTCTTAAACCATCAATGTGATTTATACTTCTTTATAATGCTGTTACTTCAATACATACACTTCTTCCCGTGGAACGTCAAATATTCTCTTGAGGAGGTCCCCAGTATCATGCATATGACATGATATTGTTTTCACATAGTCTTGTAAAAATTATCTATATACGTGGAGGTATTCTCTAAGTGACTTTCCACTGCTGATATGATGGTCAACTCGGGCGGTTTTGACAAATTATTATGAACTTTAGGAATTAGACAAAAAAATGGCATCTTTGGATCCTCATTTCTCATAGACAGGAATTCTTCTTCTGTCAGAAATCCCTCATTGCGCCATTCTTTTAGTTCACTGTGGTATTCCTTTTTCACTGTAGTTGCAGGTTGGTAGGTCGTTTTGTGTAGCATTTCATGTCACTCATTGTTTTAGCACTTCTTTCATTTTTTTTTTAACAAACTTTTATTAGGTTTTCAGACAATCAACATCACATTGCACCAGTACAGTACTAGATTAATGTAACCCATTTTAATACCGACATTCTAATAAGCCGCTCCACAATAATAAGTCCTCAAGCCTTGCAACCTATCCATGTATGGTCAGCAGCCTACTACTCTGGTAGTCATATCCTGCTCAACATTATTCCAGTTCGTACTTACTCATTGCAATTCTACAAACCCTATGTAACTATACAAACTATCCCCAACTATCCCCCACCCACACAGGCGTGTCACAATGATCGCTGCGCTTATGCAGCTAATTCACTGGCTTTCCAGCCCAACTCTAACCGATCTCTGGTACAACCTCAAATAATTAGCACTTCTTCCATATATGATTCTTTGGGTCATAGCATAATATTTTCTCCCTTACCTGCATTTCTTACTACGCCTTGTTTTTTGGCTCTTAGTTTCTTCATTAGGCAAATACATACAAAATAAACACAGAAACAGAGAGTATATGGGAACCTAATGAAAAAACTAGGAGCCAACAAACAAGGAACAAACATAGACGAGTTTTAGGTGATTTAATCTGCCTAAGGAGTTGAGAACATTTTGTACGAAGGTGCTTGAGTCATAGAAAATATTCGCCTGGGCAGAAAGTATAACTTTAAGTTATGACTATAACTTTTAAATGTCTACCCTTTGTGTAGCATACTTTTTTGTATCGAAATAATAAATTACGTTTTCCTAACTATAACTTATCTTTAACCTTTGAATTCTTCATTGAATTTCAAAGGTTTTTATTTGTACAAATTGTTTTCTAATTATATGATGCTGTTTATTTTGGTATTAATTATTTGCTATACAGTAGAGTGGGGTAAAATAGAGTGGGGTAGGGTACAGTGGCGTAGAGTAGAGTGGGGCAGAAGGAAGTGGGGTATAATGAAGTGGCACAGAGTATAGTGGTTTAGAGTTGTGTGTAGTGAAGTGGGGTAGAGTAAAGTGGGGTAGAATGGCATACAGTTAAATGGCATAGAGTAGAGTGGCATGTAGTAGAGTGGAGTAGAGTGCAGTGATGCAGAGTAGAACGCAGGGGCATAGAGTGCAGTAGAGTGGCGTGGAATAGAGTGGCACACACTAGATTGACATAGGGTAAACTGAGGTAGAGTAAAGTGGGGTAGAGTGAAGTGGAGTATAGTACAGTGGCGTGGACTTGTGGCATCGTAAAGTAGAGTAGCGTAACGTGAAGTGGGGTCAAGTGTGGTGGCGTAGAGTGCAGTGGCATAGAGTTAAGTGGTGCAGGGTAGACTACAATGGCATAGAGTGCTGTCACGTACAATAGAGTGGCTCAGAGTAGAGTAGACTGGCATAGAGTGCAGTAACAAAGTAGAGTGGTGCAGACTAGACTACTATGGTGTACAGTAACGTGGGTACAGTGAAGGGTAGAGCAGAGTGTCATGCCGTTGAGGAGCATAGAGTAAAATGGTGTAGAGTGAAGTGGTGTAGAGAAGAGTGGCGTACAGTAGAGGGTGGTAGAGTGCAGTGGTGAACAATAGAGTGCAGTTTGGCAGAGTAGAGCGGCATACAGTATAGTGTTGTAGAGTATAGTGTGGGTGAGGGAAGTGGGAAAGAGTAGAGTGGCATAGAGAAGAATGGTGTAACGTGAAGTGGGGTACTGTAGAGTTGCATATAGTTGAGCAGACTGCAGTGTCAAAGACTGCAGTGGTGTAGTGTAGCAGAGTAGAGTTGCATAAAGTGAACTGGTGTACAGTGTAATGGTGTGGTGTAGAGTAGAGTGGCATAATACAGTAGGTGGCAGAGTTCAGTAGGTACAGTGCAGTGATGTTCAGTGCAGTGGCTTAGAGTAGAGTGGTGTATAATGAAGTGGGGTAGAGAGTGAAGTGGGGTACAGCAGAGTGGCATACAGTGCCATGGCATAGA
Organism: Lissotriton helveticus; assembly: GCF_964261635.1. NCBI lineage: Eukaryota > Metazoa > Chordata > Amphibia > Caudata > Salamandridae > Lissotriton > Lissotriton helveticus. Next base: position 447,590,686 of record NC_136068.1, read on the forward strand.
GTTCAATAGCATAGAGTGCAGTGGCATAGAGTGCAGTATAATCTAATCACCACCTTTAATGTACTATACGTCGAGCGCATCCGTACTCAGTCTTGTTACATTATTTGCACACTACATTAACTATAACTGGTCGCCCGCACTGCTCACGCTTCTCACCTGCTGTTTGTCCGCCACTGGGATATCACTTACCAGGCTCCTTAGCGCCTTGTCGCCGCAGACCTCACTGCCAGCGCCAGAAGGCGCCTCATAATCCACGGCAGGCCCCTGCAGCACAAGACGCACCCGGCCCATCTGCGCCCGTCAGAGACCGGAGGAGGCCTGGCCGAGCCTACTCTCTTGGCTTCGTTTACCTCTGATGTCTGATCAGCAGGATCCTCCTCCTCCTACTTTTCTCAAGTCGAGTTTCCCTTTTCACGTAAGCTGCAGACGATGAGGTAGGGAGAAAACTCCTTTCCCACTACAATTCCTTATTGCTCCTTATTCATGCACTAACTACTTGACTGGATTTCTAGCTGGATATTGGTTAAGGAGTTGATCACCCGACGCATTTAGGTTAAGTTAGCCTGGATATTTGCATTTCCCTTGTGGTTTGAACTGTTGTCACCGTTTCCTAGCTGAAAATGATATCTACGTGTGCCGGGTGCAGCATCGATTTGAGCACCTTTACCCTTGCTCTTATAAAAACAAGCATACTAATATACTGATAATGGGTAGGCGCAGGGTGGTGGCAGGGCCTACAAGCAAAGAGCATTTACTCATCGGTAGCACCATGGACACCTTTCTTTAGCGCTCAACGGGGTTCCTGAATAAGGAGATCAAACTGGCTACCAGATGTTTATCTCGTTCACATGTTCACCGTCCTGCATTGATCTCCCCTACCACCCTTCAGGCTGACACCTTAACTCAGCCTCAGTCTTTTGCGGTAGCTCAGGTTGAGGTGTTGCCATCTCAGGTGGACGGTATTGTTCCTCTCTCGCCGATAGTCATCACCCGGCACACCGCACTTTCACCAGTTCTAGTCCCAGCTTCCGGGTCTGGATCAGGTAAGCCCCCTGGCAATGGCCTGAGTGCAGGAGGTGCAAAGAGGAAGCACCCTACGGTGGGGGGCTATGTAAGCGTAATAAGAAAATTGGTCCTCAGTCAACTCCAGCAGCACACTCGCTAGACATGCTTCAAGCAGCTCTATTGTCAGCTCTGGACAACGAATTAGACCTTGTTTTACATCGCCTTGCTGCACTGGAAAAGAACCTCCGCGAAATGACAGCCTCTTTGCAATGGGACCGTGCTTCTTTCACCACAAGTTTCCCCCCTGTAAGGCCTTTGACTGTGACTGCCATTCCTAGTTCTAGTGGCAGTGGCTTGGGGCAGGAAACACGATGGTGTCTACTGTTGCTCAGCAGTCAAATATCGTGGCAGCTATCACCTCAGTACCAACCATGATCAGGCCCGAGCCCCTTGATCGTTCAAACACCTATAGGGGGATATTATTTTGAACTCTGTCTCCTTTCCGTCTCACCAACCCCGGAGTGTTAATGTTGGTGGTTTGCATCGTTACGCTGACGGGCGAGATGGGTCTGATGTTATACCCCCTTCCCGCAGTGTGGGCTCTGTCCACCTCCCTCCCGAGTCCCCCCCTCATCTTGTGGTGTTAGCCAACGTACCGACCAAGTCTTGAACCCAATAACAAGGAAGACTTTTGCCTGCTAAAGTACAAGGTGGTGCACTGGCTCAATTCTAACCTTGCCCCTGGCCCTAGAGTGGAAAACCAAATTCTTATGGTGCGTCGGAGCGAGTGGGTTGGTGCTACCAAAAGATCTTGGCAAGGGGACTGTATTATTGTTAACTTTAACAACCCAATCATTGTAAACCACATTTTAGGCTCAGTAGTGCAGTCCGACTATAGGGGTTGGAACTCTGAAATTCTGGCACTCCAGTTGGGTTTCTTTTACAGACAGGTAATTTTTATCCGGTGTCTGACCGTGAGCGGATCTCCGAGGGGCGTTACGGGCCGTATGGAGGGGATCTTAGGGGTAAGCACCGTAAATAGGTTTGCCCCATTGAGCACGTTGGAAGACTGTGATTGACGCTGTGCGGGTTCGTCGGACTCCACAGTCCATGCATCACAGGGGAACGTTCCCTCCCTGGAACAGGTATTGTGTAAGAATGGAGGGTGTAAGTTCCTTTCCTGGAACACTGCGGGGCTCACAAGTAAGATAGACAACCCTGGGTGGCTGGCCGTTGTGAAATCATTTGACATGATTTGTCTCCAGGAAACCAGGGCCACTGTGAGCAATTATCATCTGGGTGGCCTTAAACCTCTCTTTGTCCCAGCAACTCCATCCTTGTCAGGGAGAGCAAAGGGGGGCTTATTACATTTGTCTTGTTAGCCATCCTTGATATCGCAGTATCTGTACTTCATGCCTCGCCCAATGTACAAGTGATTTTGCTGTCTAGTGGCAAGAGTAGACTCCTTTTGGTAAATTTTTACAATGCGGGAGCTATATTCAAGGGTGAGGGTAACATACGCAGTTGGGCTTAGTATTACGGGGTTGTATCCTGAATGTTCAGAACTGTAGTTACATCTTCTTAACAGGGGACTTTAACATCCATATGTGTGGTGATTTCAGAAAAGGAGGAGTGGAAGCCTTGGCTTGTGCACGACAATCAGGCCTGCACATGGAACATACCCCTCAGGGTACTGAGCTTAACTCTTTTCTGCTTGAATTTGATTTAACATCAGTCATGAATAAGTTGCCCCCAGGGAAAACTGACATCACCCCCACTTTTTTTCGGTAGAGGATGTGAGACTTTTATAGATTTTACCATTATATCTACTTCCTTCTTTTCTTTGATCATAGATATTTCAGTTCAGACTAGTGAATTCAGTGACCATAATCCTATCTGTATAACAACAGGCTGGTCCCGAGTATATGGAAGTTCTGTGGTGGGTGGGGGAGGAGTCCCTCACAAATCAGTGTCATAGGGAGTTTGCCACTTGTCTTTATGACAAGGCTGGTGCTTTGGACATCTTTGGTGCTTTTGATACTATGTCTACCATCATACGGTGGCTACTACGTGCCCCGGATGGGGGCAGGAAGCCTGCAGGCCCGGGATGGTTTGATTCTGCATGGTCCCAGGCTTCTAGGAAGTTGAGACAGGCTCTGAGTGACAAGCCCCGCAGAGCATATAAGGCTGCGTTAGCAACGCGTAAGTCCACCTTGAAGGATGAAGCCTGGTCGGACCTAGTGGAGGCAAGCACATTGCAAAACAGCTCTAATTTTTGGGCTATCAATAATAGCCCATTTGTCTCAGAAGGGAGTGTTCACTTATTAGACGCTCACATCACGGAGGATGATTGGGTTCATAATTTTGAGGGTATCTATCAGCCAGACTCCACGCCTATCGAGAGGCAGAATAGGGTGGAAGGTAAGGCGGATCACATCTTCTCCGAACTAGAGATAAGAGCGGGCATACTAGGCCTGACAAAGAGAAAAGCCCCGGGGTCAAAAGGGATTCCGCCCGATCTCTATATAGCCCATGGAGACATCTGGGCGCCCGTCCTCACTGCTGTTATTAATGCCGCCCTGATTCTTGGGCTTTATCAACCATTGTGCCGATATTTAAATAGGGCGATCGGGACAGCACCTCATGTTACAGGCCCATTTCCGGCCTGGACTCCGTGGTGAAGGTGGTGGGCAGCGTGATTCTTGATAGATTGGTATCTTGGGCGGACGAAAGTAATTTCTTATCTAAGAGTCAATATGGGTTTCGCCCCGGTCGATCCACTGTGGAGCAATGTCTTAATTTGTATCTTGTTTTGAACAAGTATACGGTGGCTCGTGCTAACCCTATATACCTAGCCTTCATGGACATGTCCTCAGCCTTTGAGTGTGTGAACAGGTCCAAGTTAAGGCTGCTGATGTCATCCGTCGGCATTGATAATAACGTCATTTGGTTTTTGAGGGATCTTCATCGAGATTCCAGGGCAGTAGTACATTACTCAAAGGACTTAAAAGTGTCCCGCCAGTTCAACATAAAGAGGGGGGTGCACCAGAGAAGGTTCCCCTAGATACTAAAGCAGACACCCCCCAGGTAGGCAAGCGCAGTCTGCCGGTCCTCGTATATGCGGACGATGCATTCCTCCTGGTGAGGACTGCAAGGGGCTTACAACTTCTTCTCAACTCTTTTGTCTCTTTTATGGAGGAGCTGGACTTATCAGTGAATCATTCTAAGTAATACATCACGCAAGTGGGCCATGGTAAGGCAAAGGCTAAGCAGCCCATTTTTAAATTAGGATGATCATCGATACCTTAAACAAATGTCTACTACTACCTGGGAGTAGTGTTTGACGACTCCCTGAGCTGGTGCCCCTTGATAACTGCAAGTAAGGGGACCTATTGAAGGCCTCTGCAGCCATTTTTAACTTTGCCAGTAGAGTGGGAGGGAAACCAATAGGGGCACTCCTGAAGATTTACCTACCAAAATGTATCTCTAAGGTTAGGTATGGGAGTGAGATATGGGGTCATATTGAGCTTGGAGCCGTGCAGAGCACTGAGAATTCAGTCTTGCGGGGAGTTCTCTCTGTTCCGCAATGTACTCCATCTTATGTTGTTCACGAGGAATTGGGGATGTCTTTCCTTGCTGATGATCTAGCTTTCCGCCCTTTGTCCTTGTGGCTCAAGATTTGGTCAAAGCAAGAGAATACACTTAGTAAAGACGTCGTACGGGATGTCTCTCTCTTGATCATGCCTCGTGTATCTGCTGGCTCCGGTACATAAGAGTTGGCCTCGCCAGGCTAGGAAGAGTAGATCTTTACACGAACCTAGAGGGTATTTGTAAAAGGGACCTTGTTTGGGCCAGAAATTGACATTGTGATAGAGAGGATAAAGAGCTGTGTAAACCGAGTGTGCAAAAGTATGTCATATTGAAAACGGTGCCTACCACTGAGCCTTACTTTCTAGAGCGCAAAAGTATCTACGACCGCTTCCCATTGACGAGATTCCAGCTCGACCTCTTTCACTATCTATTGGCACACCGCCAAGGTTCCCATAGAGGTCAGTGCCTTATGCTCTGTGGCTGCGACAGAGAGTCTCCTCGGGACATGATGCACTTTTTAATGTTTTGTACGTTTTATGCTGTACCCAGAAAGTTATTTATTCCATTAAACAAAAATGGGCTTTAGGAGGGTGAGATCAGCTTTTATCTTTTTACAACATCTTTCCATTGATACTGCTTTGCACACTCTTAGTTTTTTACGGGATGCCATTAGACTTAGGAAAAGCCGCAAATGATGTTTATATTGCAAATCATGTATTTTTATTTTGTGTTTTGATTACTCTGATTTTATTACATTTGTGAACTTGTAACTTGTATGATGGTACTTTGCAGGTTGTTTGACTTTTATGGTTTTATTCTTAAAGCCGAACAAAGGGGCCGATTCACAGAACTAATCTGAGACAAATCCTAAACTTACTACTTTTGGTATTCACAGAAGGCATTTAGTAGTAGTAAAGTTAGGATTTGTCTTAAGTTAGGATTTTGTCTTAAGTTAAACTTAAGTTTGTCTTAAGTTTTGGTTTTAAGACAAAATCCTAACTTACTACTACTAAAAGCCTTCTGTGAATACCAAAAGTAGTAAGTTTAGGATTTTGTCTCAGATTAGTTCTGTGAATCAGCCCCAAAGTTTGTTGATGATGATGAACTGGTTATACCCTTGCATATTTTTTAACTTATGACATGTGAAATCATGGGTGCCATAATCATTTTTACACCCAAAATGACATTATTTCTCAAAACACAGTCCATAGTGAGTGGCGAGTTATAGTTTATGTGGTGTGCCGATTGATGTGACACGACTATGTACAGAGGTGCGCGACTTATAGTAAATTGAAGGTGGTGCATACAATATAAAATTAAGTTATAACTGGCGATGCACAAATTATAAATGTAAGTTATAACTATAAACTTTAGAATTTCAAAAAGTTTATATAGTTTTGGTTGGGTTTGCATAGAGAGAATACATAAAGATTTCCTAACTTTAACTTAGCTTTAACCTCATTAAATGTAAACTGTTTTTATGTTTTAATAGAAAAGTGTTTCAAAATAAAGTGTTGAGTGTCATTCAGTTGAGTGTTGTTAAGTGTAGGGTGGTAGAGTATAGTGGAGGACAGTGTCATAGAGTGTAGTGTTGTGCAGTGAAAAACAGTGTAGTAGAGTGGAGCATGGTATAGTGCAGTGACGTACAGTGAAATGCTGTAGAGTGGAGTAGCGTACAGTGGAGTGGTATAGAGTGGAGAGGGGTAGAGTGGAATAGAATAGAACAGAGTGGCATAGAGTGGATGGGTGTAGAGTTGAGGAAGCCAAGTGTGCATATGTTGGATTAAAAACTGTACAAGCTATTGAACCATACCTTTGGGGGGGTCACAAGTAATCATGATCGTTTTTACTCACCAGATTTAGGCTCAACCTTTTTCATTACCTGTTGGCCCAACCATGAGGCGCCCATAGCGGCCAGTGCCTCATGCCCTGTGGCTGCGACAATTGGTCTCCTCAAAACACGATGCACTTTTTAATATTTTGCAGTTTTTATGAGGCTCCCCGAAAGTCTTTCATTATTCCTATTCTTAAAACGACTGGTTTTAGAAGGGTGAAACCTGCTTTTATCGTTTTACAAATTTTATCAAATTAAACTGTATTTTATACTCTTAGTTTTTTAAGGGCTGCCATTATGCTTAGGTCAAGTTGTGACTAATTTTGTTGATGGGTTCTACTTCCTCTTTTTATTACCTCACTGTAATCCTTCTATTATGGTCACCTTGTTGGGATATTCTGTATATACGTAGAGCTTTATTGATGTTTATATGACTTATGGTTTTATCTGAGAAAAACGAATTAAGTTTGTTGATAATGATGAGTGGAGTGAGGTAAAATGTATTGTTGTGCAGTAGAATAATATAGAGTGTAGTGGTGTACATTGCAGTGGCATACAGTGGAGTAGTGTACAGCGGAATAGGATACAGGGAAGTGGTGTAGAGTAGAGTGACGTGCATTATAATAGCTCTGAGTGAAGTGGCGTACACTGGAGTTCCATACAGTGGAATAGCGTACATTGGAGTAGCATAGATTGCAGTGGCGTAGAATGGAGTGGTGTAATGTGTAATAGCGTAGAGTCTAATAGCATAGAATAGAGTGGTGTGCAGTGGAGTGGCATACAATGGAGTGGCATAGACTGGAGTGGCATAAAGTGCAATAGTGTGGAGTAGCATACAGCAGCGCTGCATGAGTTGAATGTCGCAGAGTGGAGTGGGGTAGATGGGAGTGATGAAGAGTAGAGTGGTGTTGAGTGTATTGAAGCAGAATGGAATAGCATAGAGTGGTGTGTTGTAAAGCGGAGTGGGGTAGAGTGTAGTTGCTTACAGTCTAATAGTGTAGAGTGGAGTGACGTAGAGTTTAGTGGAGTAACATAGAGTGGAGCGGCATACAGTGTAGTAGCATAGAATGGAGTGGTGTAGAGTGGAATAGCGTTTAGTGGAGTGGCATACTGTGGAGTAGCATAGAGCGAAGGGCCACACAACGAGTGATGTAGGCTGCAGTGTCGAATAGTGTAGTAGCATACACTGCAGTAGCATAGAGTGGAATAGTGAAGAGTGGAGTGGGGTACACTGCAGTGGGTAACGTCTATTGGCATATGGTGTAATAGTGTAGAGTGTGTGAGAAGTTGGCCTGGTATATGATGTTCACTATTCTAGTGAGCACCTTGCACCAGTCCAAACAACCCTTATGGTGATGGTTGTAAAGTCAACCTTATAGACAAGCTATCCTAGTGGTAGCATTGACAAAGCAGTCTTAGGCTAAACTCAAGAGGGCATGTGAAGCCAGCTGTTTTACCATATGTAACCCCTTTAATACCAAGTGAAAGGACACCACACAAGTTGTATATCAAAATATATATGTATTTATTTCTAACACAATCCTCTGAACTCTTTATGAGGTCAGAGGCACCAGCACATAACAAGATACTTAATTAAAATACAATAGGTTGCACAAAATACAGTAATGCCCTAGGGGCACTTCGAACCATATACTAAAATAGTGGTATAAGGACCACGTCACGAACAAAGGAAAGGCCTTGGGCCTGGAGAATCGCTGGGGCTACGCTGTACTACAAAAGGATGGGGAGCAGGAGGCCCACGGGATGCGCGTGCAGTGTCTTTACACGCACACGAGTTACCATAGAGTTAGAATGGGAACGAAAGAAATGGAAACTAGTTCTTTTAGGACACTTCCGGATGGACTAGGGAAAAGCTACTTGAAACTAGGACACTAGGATAGTCAATACCCACAGGAGTACCGAAATACTCGCGTTACCTCACCCACAGAAAGCGGGTGCATAGGTGTCAAAGTGTGTCGGGTTTCTTCGCTGATTCCTATGGAGCCTCGGAGAAAGATGCTGCAGGCGACCAGGAGAGAAGTGTCCGGTTGGATCCAAGGGCGTATCGAGGATGAAGAGTACCTGAAAGCAGAGGGGACAGAGTCTGGGTCACTAGCCAGTGACCAGGATGAAACCAGGAAGGAACCAGGCGATGTCGCGAAGCAATCAGGTGATGTCGTGAAGCTTGTCTCTGCAGCCACGTGGACCAGGAGGTGTCGACGACGACCAGACGCTGGATACGGACTGTCCCACGAAGGCTCTCGCTGTCGGGTGGTGTTGGCTTCCGGATTGGAGTCAACAAGCCTTAGCAAAGGCAACCCATGCAGGAATCGAAGATGGCTTCTTAATCAGACCAGCAAGGTCTGATGGGCTGGTCCTTTTCAGGGGAGCAAGGGCCAGTCTGGAGCAACCAGACCAGTGGTGTAAATCAAAGGTTTTGTCATCACAGAGGCCACTAGCCAATGGGCAAGTGACCAGACAGACGCATCGAGCAGGAAAATGCAGAAGGGCCCCACGCAGAACTCGTGGAGTGTGGAGGGCTGATCTTCGGTGCAGTTGGTGCTCGGGATGGAGCTTCTCAATCCCCAATGCACAACTTCGAGGGTGCCTCAGAAGTTGCACGGAAACCAATTCGCTGGCTTTCCAAGATGGCCGGTCCCACGTCTCTCGTCTCCTCCATGGGTCTCAGCTCTGCTGTGACTGTGGATAGGGCTGTTGGAAGTCTGGAAGTCCGGGTCTCTGTGCTCGGGCTCCGGCGGGAGCATCGACAAAGCAAACCGTTGATCGCTTGATGGTGCCTGCTTGTGCAGGGTGGTCACTCCTTGACCTCAAGGGAGATTCTTCAGTCGTCTTCTTGCAAAGTAGATCGTCGAAGGTCCAGAGTTTCGTTTTAGAGTTTCAGTCAGGATAAATCTAAAATCTTGGGACTCAGCTCCTACCTATATACCAAATTTCGGGGCTGGATTACCTGCTAGGTTCCTCCTATGGGTGGGACCCAGGAAGAGGGTGGTTACGCACCTTTCCCTTTGTCCATTTTCGTGCCAGAGCTGGGGCCGGAGTGCCCCAGCACCAGTTTGAACTGGACTATGCATGGTACACCTTGTGTGCCCCAGGCAGTGTTTCATTTCATTCAGCCCTCCCTGTCCCAATACATTATGGCCTGTCTGGGGTGGTGCTAGCACCTCCCAAGACAGGAAACCTATTGTCCAAGCCTCCTTCGCTGGAAAGACTCCCAGCAGCAGGAGGTCAGACTTGTGTTTGTGGCAGCAGCATCCATTTTGTGATGCTGAGGCTCTGGTTAACTTTAACTGGGATTAGTAGGAACAACATGTCTTCTCCCTCTAGAAGGGTGGAATGCTACCCCCGTCGCCAGAACTGGTGAGGGGGTAGTATTCAAAGCGTATGACACCTTACATGACATGTTTTGATAAAGCCAAACCAAAGTTAGCATTTAACCGCGAGGTTCATAATGCACTTAAGAATGGTATGGCTATATCCTAGAACAGCTATAAGGACATGGTTCCAAAAGCTGCAGACAGGCTCAGCTCATGCTAGAGCACCATCTCACATAAAACCAAGCACTCTGCCTTCAGGATTGTCAAGGCCTGCCATAGGAGTGACTTATAGGTGCATGTGTCTATATATAATGGTAGGTATAGGAATACTATACCTAAGCAAGAGGTGATTACACGACCTTGCCCCAGCTGAGTGATCAGCCAGTTGTGTCAGTTTGGATGGCCAGCCAGGGGTGGCAAAGGATATGCTGCAGCCCCTGGTAGGCCTTGGGTGCACCTATGCCCTGGGTACCTATAGTACATTGTACAGGGACTCATAAGAGTGACCCAAATCCCAATTGGTGATGTACCGTAGGTACATCTCTGTTAGAGAGAGAACAGCAGGGCTGTGGGTCTGATTAGCAGGCCCACAGCCACATCTAAGTCAAAAACCAGTGAAGCATAAAGCAAAAAGTGGGGTGACCATAGGAAAGCAGACCATACTCTCCTACAGAGTGCAGTGGAATAAAGTGGAGTAGCTTAGGCTGCAGTGGTGTAGAGTGGGATAGCGTTGGCTGCAGTAGCATACAGTGGAGTGACATAGAGTTGAGTGCCATAGAGGGGAGTGGTGTAGACTAGAGTGAAGTAGCGAATAGTGGAGAGGCGTAGAGTGGATTGCCGTAGATTGTAGTGATGTACATTGGGATAGTATACACTGGAGTGGTGTAAAGTAGAGTGGCATACAGTGGAATAGCATAGAGTCTATTGGCATACAGTGAAGTGGTGTACAATACAATAAATAGTGTGAAGTAGCATACAGTAGAGGAGCGTACACTAGAGTGCTTACATTGAAGTGGGGTACAGTAGAGTGCCGTAGAGTAGGCTGGCATACAGTAGAGCGACATAGAGTGAAAAGGGGTAGAGTAGAGTGGTGCAGAGTAGAGTACAGTGTTGTAGAGTACAGTGGTGTAGAGAAGAGTGGATTAGAGTGACATAGAGTCGAGAGAGTGGCTTCAAATGACGGAGAGTACAGTAGCCTAGAATAGAGTGGCGTAGAGTAAAGTGGCCTACAGTAGAGTGGCATACATTGAAGTGCTATAGAGGGAATTGGGGTAGAGTAAAGAGGCCTAGAGTAAAGTGGCATAGAGTGCAATGTTGTAGAATACAGTGCAGTTGCGTAGAGTGGAGTACTGTACAGTAGCTGAGAGTGCAGTGTAGCAGAGTGGCTTTTATAGTGTTGAGTGCAGTGGCATAGAGTTTGTGGTGTAGAGTAGAGGAGATTGGCATAGAGTGTAGCAACATACAGTTGGATGATGCAGAGTTGAATATAGTGGCGTATAGTAGAGTGGTGCAGACAACAGTAAAATTGTGTATGGTGCACTGTGGTAGAGTACAGTGATATACAGTGGTGTAGAGTGGCGTACTGAGCAGTAGAGTACAGTGGAGTAGAGTGGCATAGACTGGAGTGGAGAATAGTAGCTTGTAGTGGCATAAAGTAGAGTGGCATATAGAATAGTGGTGTAGAATGAAGTGGGGTAGAGAGAAGTTGGGTAGACTAGTGTGTCATAGAGTAGCGTAGAGTGAAGTGGTGTACAGTGAAGTGGATAGATTTGTGTACAGTGAAATGGGGTAAAGTAGAGTGGCATACAATAGAGTGACGTAGATTAGAGTGGTGTACAATGAAGTGGGATAGTGTAATACAATAGAGTGACATAGAGTACAGTGGCATACAATGTTGTGGAGCAGAGTGGTATAGAGTAGATTGGTGTAGTGTGAAGTGGGGCACAGTAAAGAGGGGTAGAGTGCAGTGGCGTACAGTGTAGAGTAGTGTAGAGTGAAGTAGGGTAGTGGTATAGAGTAGCACGACATAGAGTACAGTGCTTTGAGTACAATGGCAAAACAGTATATGATTGGTTAAGGCAAGTCCTGACAAAAGAAAAAAGGCAGCCATATTGTTTTCACCACACTTGGTCTTCGTTCTAGGTTAGACGATGAGATAAAGAGTTATACTGTTTGTTAAATGCATAGGAAGGTATGTGAGAGTTTATCAAAGTCAATAAAGTTAGTGAAAAGTAGTTTAATTTATTTCTTTTAAAAAGGTTCTCTTGAAGTGTAAATTTATTTTCTATTATTCACACATGTATATTTAAATTTACGTAAGTTCTGCGGTGCCTTCTAGGTACTTTTGTGGTTGTAGCACAATACTCTACAACCTTTTTTTTAAATATATAAAGTATTAAACTACTTTTCCGTAACTTTACCTAATTTGTTAAAGTCCTGGTTTGCATGGAAGGGCCTGAAACGGCTATTGGAGTAGTTCCCATCGGTTGTCAGGTAAGTCACACAAGCATAAAAAGTCACAGAAGTTGAAGTGCTATTCAACTTCAATGTGCCTGTCTAAGTCATCAGCCAAGCCACAAGTCTAGGCCCCTCCCACACATTCTACTCGCAAAGCCTGTGCCTGTGCCTGGATCTGTCCCTCTCTGACTTTCCTGGAGTTGGACATACCTCTGCCCAATTGTTGAAGTTATATGAGGCTATCACCTCTTTTTTGGGTGTACTGACCCCTCTGGAGTGCCTCCAGGGCCTAGAAGTCCTGAAGGCACACCAACTGGATTTCCACCAAAAGGTGTGTCCTATGTTCCAGGATCCAGTTGTGGACTAACCCCGGTCACGAATCCACAACCTTTGCCAGGGTTCTTCCCGTAGTGCCTTCCCAGTGCCGCCAAAGCTTCTCGGTGGCACCAAGCCAATAGTCATTCCTGACTCTGGCACAGATCCTGACCGGCATCATTCAGTATTGGCACAGTCGCTGACTGGACCACAACTGTTAAACCTGTTAGCCCTATGGTGGTCTTCCCCTAAACATTTTGCTTTATACCTCCTGTTTTTGCAAAATGTGTTTTTAATGACCTTAGGACTGCTAACAGTGCTAAAGTGCTTGTGCTCTCTCCTTTAAACATGGTGAATTTGGCTTACATCCAATTAGCCTATTTAATGGTACTCATTAGTACCTAGTCAAGTGGTACTACATGTACCCAGGGCCTGTAAATGAAATTCTACTAGTGGGCGTGCAGCACTTAATGTGCCAAGTAAAGTAAATAAGTTGTCTTTTTGACCATGTCTCAGGCCTGCCAATGCAGCCTGTGCATATAGTTTTGAACTGCCATTTTGACCTGGCAAAATGAACCTTTTGCCAGACCTAAACCTTCCTTGATAATGCATATATGTTCCCCCCTAAGGTAGGCCCTATACATTTAAAAAGTTGGGCATTTACTTTTAACTTTTACATATCCTGGTAGTGAAAACCTCATAAACTCATTTTTGAATACTGCAAGGCATGCCTCTCCCATCTGATAACATTGGCTTACAGTATTACATTTAGTAAGTGATAACCTTCAATTGGAAGCAGGTAGGAAAGTCAAATTTGGCCTCTGAACAATTTTAATTTAATATCCTCTTTAACTGTAAAGTCAGATTTTAAATCACAATTCTGAAAATGACACTTTCAGAAAGTTGGCATTTTTTGTCTTAACCATTTGGTGCCTGCAGACTTTATCCTAGCTCACATGACTTGGTGTAGCTGGCAGTTAGTCTTTGTGTATTGCTTCCAGACAGTAAAACAAAGAGTGCGATAGGTGTTGGCAGGATGAGCAATCTCTGTCAGGATGAGGGGAAGGAGCTGTCAAGTACCACATTTGCACAACACAAAAGCTGTGCCTCAGCACCCTCACAAAGGGTTTTACACTAGTCTGTTGTGCCCCCAGACAAGCTAGTGCCAGGGCAGGGAGGCAGAAAATTCCAGACACCTCTGTAGAGGGAGGACTCAAGACATTTCTCTCACTTCAAAGTGGGCACCAGGTATAAATATTGAAACCTTGGACACAACTCATCAGTATACTTCTGGGCTTGTAGAAGACTCGGAAGAGGAACTGGTGTGCTGCTCTGCTGCAAAAAGAACTGCTACTCTTTTTGTTTTTCTGTCCTGCTGCCCTGCTGCCTGAGTGAGAAGGTCTGGACCTACACCTTGATCTTAAACTCTGCATTTAGACTGCTATGAGTCTTGCCATCAAGCGTGGCCACCCAATTCTAGATCCTTGGAAGTTGGCCTGAAAGTGCTCTACCAGCTCAGCATTCATCAAAGCAGAATCAGTGCAGTGGAATGTATCGCTGGCAACTCATTGGAACCGCTGATGTGTGACACATCTGAGTGCAATACCTTGCCTCACAACCCCATGAAGCTTATCGGAACCACCGCTGTGTGATGCATCTTGATGAAGGACCTCACACTGCAGCCACAAAGCTCCTCTGAGTCTCCACTGTCTAGGCTTTGATGTGGGACCTCAAATCGCAGCTCCGCAGAACCGCACTGCACGATGCATCCTCAATGCAGGACCTCGCAGTACTCTTCAGCAAGGGTCTAAAGTACTTTGTTCAGCGGGCCTAACTTGGTCCTTGTATCCAGCAAGCGCTCCATCGCGGTTGGCATCAACTTGTAACTTTGTCCTGGTCTTTTGCAACCAGATAACTGCAGTTGACGCTTTGTGCTTTTAAGCACTATTTTTTCCTAAATCATTTAAATTGCATATATCCGGTTCTACTGACTGGATTTTTGTCATCTTGGTGTCATATAATTTATTACATTTCACTCTATTTTTATAAGTGTGTTGTGTTTTCACTTTATTGTTGTTTGTGTGGGTTAATACTTAACATATTGCCTCTAAGTTAAGCCTGAATGCTTTTGTGCCAAGTTGCCAGATGGTTAATCACAGGTTACTTTGGAGTTTGCTTATGTTTCACCCTGACACAAATTGTGGTTGCTACCTAAGTAGGGTTTCACCCCCCTCAACGAGTAACCCGATTTCCTACACCAATGATTGTCTAAGTCCGAGTCGGAGACGGTGCCTCCCTTCCTTATCAGGCCGTGTGGGGTATTTGGCTGGGGCAGTTCTGGAAACTCCTGTGGCTACTCTGACTGCCATGATAACCCTGTGGCCCAGACTGAAGACTAAAGTAGGTATGAGGAGCTGGCAGATGTGAATGGTCCAGACACCTCGCCATACACTGGCTTTTTCTGTCCTCCTGGGATGGGTACAAAGGAATGGGACTCTTTCTTTATTGTGGTAGTCTGTGGAAGTCAAGATCAAATATCTTAATTGAGGTCCTTCAGCAGGGGGTGTCCTATTCTGAACCACTACTGCTCTTTAATAAAGCCCTCTCTGATGCCCTCCTTGTGGTCCTGTACTGGCTCTCCCATGCACAAGACGATTGCACATCACCATTATCCCACTTCTGTGGACCCAGTTTTTCACACAAGGCACCCCACCCATGAGAGTCTTGTGCTGGAGGTCTCAACTACTGAGTAAATCCTAGCATATTTTCAACCACTCGACCAGACAGGGAATCCAAGAGGCTGGATACCTTTGGGAAGAGGATTTTCTGTTCCGCCAGCCTTGCACTGCGATCGGTGTACTCCGCATGCCTCTTGGGTCGATATAGCCACACTGTTTTTAACTTGGTCGTGCAAGGGCTGTCTATGATCCGAGCCATCCTGAACCAGGGGCACAGCAAAGGTCATTCGATGTGAGCTGGACACAACAGACTTTCTGGACAGTGCTATTGCTTCTTCTGTGTCACTCTACCGCCACATCTGGCTTAGGCCATTTGACTTTTCAGTGGATGTCCAGGCCTCCCTTGTGGACATGCTTTTCAATATCACTCGCCTTTTCAGCAACAAACCCAGAGCTTGAGCACTTAAAAAAAAGTAGGGTCACCGCCTGCTGGGGCTTGGCATGTCCCCATGCCTGTTTCACTCTTCTTTTTGCTCCTTCTGTGACCAGCGTAGGGGCTATCAGCTGCGTCCTTTCCAACAGAGCCACTACAACCAACAGGCTTCCTAGCAATTTCGTGGTTGTAGGCAAGGCTCACGCAAGTCCTTTCGGAAGCAAGCTTCAAAACCCCTTTAGTATGCCCTCAGAAGAGCACTGACACTCTGTTGGAGCCAGGTTTAGGCAGCACATCAACTGCTCCAATGGCAAGCCATTACTTCAGGACGTAGGTGCTGCCATTGTCCTCAGATCGTCTGACTGCGGGACACCTATTCTTGTTGCACCAGGAAGTAATGGCTCTTTTGGCCAAATAGTTGTTTAATTATTTTTCTAGATAGTCAAATTCCTGGGATACAGTATTAGGGTTATAATCTGTAATCTGATTTTCTACGTGGGACAGCTTGGCCTGCCACAGTGAAAAATAGGTTTTGGGTGATAGTCACTGTAGGGACATGTTAACATGAAGTAGTCATGGTAAGGACATGTTAACATGAGATTTCTACATGTCCTACTTTTAAATACCATGCATGCTGCCTTGTGGGCTGCATGAACTACATAGGCATGACTTATTGATATTTAAAAGGGTTTATTTTGGTTGAATTGCAGTGGTCACACTGCTGCATGTTTACACTTCTACTATAGTGGATAGCACAATAGGTGCTGCAGTCCACTGGTGACATTCAACTACCAAGCCGGGGATGCACTTTGTAACATATAGTAGGGCCTTACAGGCAACTTGAATATGCCAATTAGGAATATGCATTGGTAGGAAGTGTAACCAACAAGGTATGCAGTTCCTAACGGGAATAGCAGGCAGAGGTATGTGATCCCCTAAGTGAACCCTAGTGTGTGGGTATTCACAAAGACAGGATAAGGAATTCCTCCTTATTGGAAAAAGACCCTCACACACCCAACAAGCAGGTGTCTTGCTTCATCATTGGGTCTGCTCCTGGTGGGCGAGTAATGAAAACAGGAAACTGTCTCTGCATGACCCTACCCTAGTCACTATGATGTCTGTGCTCTTTGTCCAGTGACCAAAGAATTATGGTGAACGGATGGCTGGGCACCCCCGAGAAATATGATTGGGCATGCAGAGAACAGAAGAATAAGACCCAATCAGATTTTACATTTCTCTTGGCAGTGTGATTAAAAACGGATACAGGCCCTTGTCCAATGCAATGCAGTGCAGCATGAATAACCCCACATTACTCAGAGGTACCACAGTGAGGACAGACTGGGTGCAATATATCCTGTTTCGTTACCAGCCAGTGTATCCTGTCAGAAAAGCATGGTCTGGTTCACACAACGGGGGCTGAATTACTAGTACCAGTAGTTCGTAGCTGCAACAGTCTTAAGTTATCATTCAGGGAATTGTTACTGTAGGATAATATCTGCCAAAGAAAGAAATACTCTGCTTAGATTGTAGCATGTTAAATAAACCCAAGTGGGATGTTTTATCTAATATATTAGGCCCAAACCACACGGAATACTTACTAACAAATTCCAAAATAAAACTGTAGAAACGCATAGAAACACTCCAAGTTATTTGAGGTTGAAATATACATATTTACCACTGGGGGTTGCATGTCCCATGGAGAGCTCACTACCAAGGGTGCAGGATGCATATCACTGATGCCGTCGCAGGTCCTGGCCCCCTGGAGCCAAAGCATGAATGTGACCCACAGCTCGAAAGCAGCTGATGCCATTGAACCTAGCGAGTGCGAGAGCGGCGCCCTGCGCTCATGGCTAATTACTCACCTGCCGCATCTGGAGTGACTCCCGCCTCGTGAGTGTAGTTTAACCCGCTAGCCATACTGGAGACGTTACCAGAACGTTACAGTACAAAAACCACACCTGATGGCCAACAGGAGTCACAAGACCTAAAAATGATGTGCCAACGACAGTATTAGCTACAGAGAGGGTCTGGGCCCTGACACCCGCACCCAAGATCCCCCTGCGGCCTTCACCTCAAGGCTGTAGTTTCCGGCTGGACACTTTCTAGTGTTCTGCCTGTTATACCCCACACTTTACACCCACCCACCACAGGCATCACTGGTCAGGTGACCCTGCAAAAAAAGGGGCCGGGTGCATGTGCCCTGGGCCAGTTACCAGTACCCTTACACTGTGTCTGTGTGCCGTTAGTGCTTAGTATGTGGGCCTAGTGCCCAAGGCACCACAATGGCGACAATGGGGTCGATCCCCACACGAGTTAGTGCTTCCTTGTGAGGGGAGAAGAATACCTCCTGTCCAGGGCATCCCCAGCATTGCGCCGTACTAGCACGGCGATGGAGGGGCCTCGGCGGCACCAGCCCCCACTGAAAGAAGTGAGTAGTACCCACTGCTACAACTTGCCCGCGTGGGCCAACACTGCGGCGGCCCCCAAGGCCAGCAGGTGAGAAAAGCACAGATCAGCCCTGCCATGAACAAGCAGTCCCCCACGACCAGCACAACAAGCGGGAAGTAAGCCAGCATGCTGACCGGCCCAAAGAGGACTGCGCCGGAAAAGGGAGTGGTATGCTGCCGCAATCACATAGCTCACCACCACCACCCGAGCAGTGACCCAGTGCTACAACCGCAGTGCCTGCAGTTGACCGGAGCAGGCACCAGAACGTTGCAAAACGTATCTGCAGCTATGAACATAGAGCCCACAACTGGCTGCTGTGTCCATAGGAGAAATTCGGAGAAATGCGGCCTGCAAAATAAGGATAGCTCCCTGTGAGCACTGCTACACCTGGACCCCAAGGCCGGGAGGCCCCCAGCATCAGGAAAGGCTGGCGAGGCATCGCGAGGGGTTACAGTGCAACCTAAAGTATCACCGCAGCCAGGAGTGGTGAGTACGGGATGGCCCAACAGTAAAATTAAGTCAGGCCGCCCAGAAGAAATATGCATATGTCCAATGGGAGAACCAAATGTAAGCCGCAGCCAGCGCGAACTGCGTCTCTCTCCAACGCTTCCCAGTGCGACCGTCCAGTCCCAAGCATCAGCAGTCCAAGTCGGACGGCATCCCTGCCCCTCACCGCAGATGCCACGGGTGAAGAAGAGGCCTCAGCAGGATGAAGACACGGCTGCAAAGTCCCTCTAGTCCTCCTCAGCTCCACAAGGTCACCCAAGACAATAGATCTTGTCCAACTGAAGGAAAATCACTGTTTTGTCATCATTATCCAGGTGCATCATGACCAAGGAGCATCTCCCCACCAGAGTTGATCCCCACATCTTCAGACAACCCGAGTTCAACAAGGTGAGCCACCCAGGAACTCTGTGTGCCCACGTCAACCTAAAGCCTGCCGAAGTAGAACATACCCAACCATTGGAATATCCACCCTTGGGGTTACACAAGACTTGGCCATGGCCCTGTTGGGAGTTCAGCAGCGACCCCTCAGCGCGGCCTACGAAAAGGCCCGCACAGCCCACGCGGTCAAATGGCAAACCAGGGGGAAGGGCCTCGACGGAGTTCCTGTGAGAGGGGAATCTGAATAGGAGAGATGCGTCGGCAGCAGCTCCACAACAGGCACAGGAAGCATGGAGGTCCAGTCGAAAACTGGTCACCCAAAGACCATCAGAGGGTGGCATAGAACCTGAGTCATGACGGCAAGAACATCTAGACGGAGACACCCCCCTCTGCGGCTACATGAGCTACTTGGCTGTTAGTCCTGGCAGTTCCTCAGCAACACCTTCGTGCAGCTTACACAAAGCCCGCACTGTCCACACTGTCCCTTGGCAGCCCGACAGGAAGGCCCTTCAGGAGGCTCCAGTGAGAGAGGAGTCCAGGCAAGAGAGACAAGTCTGAAGTTGCTCGGCTGTCAGGAGCGAGGAAGACCATCAAGCACGTCGCCTCCAAGGAAAGGCCTCACACACCGAGATCACCTCCAACAGCTGTAGGTTTGTCGTCCACCGGAACCTGAGCACCTGAGAGATCTCCAGAGTGGACTCCACCACCGCTCCAGATGCACTGATACTTGAATTTTGTACATAGACTCCAACACCGCGAGACCAGGCCGGTCTAAAGTACAACGCCAAGGCGGACTAAAGCATCCTGACCATGCGGTCCAAAGCTCCAGCGCTGCCTGACTGACGGCCTGAAGAGACTCATTTGGTGCTATGTGTTGTTTATTTGTTTTCTTACAGGTTGGATTTTTGTTTGTTTCTTTTCATTGAAGTTTGGGAGGGATGTAGTGTCCGGCTGGACACGTTCTAGTGTTCTGCCTGTTGTTCCCTACAATTTACACCCACCCACCACAGGGGTCACCGGTCAGGTCACCCTGCAAATAAAAGGGCCGGGCCGGCCAGTTACCAGCCCCTAACACTGTGTCTGTGTGCCGTCAGTGCTTAGTATGTGGGCCTAGGGCCCAAGGCACCACAATGGCGAGTCTGCTGGGCTGGAGAGCCGGTCTGATCTAGACAGCAACTTCAAGATGAACCACAATAGCTGCTGAAGAGGGAATACCCGGGATCTGAGAGTGATATAACTGTAGGGATCTTTGTGAAGGGCTGCCTGAGGCCGTTTGGACTTAATCTTGCTGGGCAGGGACTCGTTCCCCAGCATTACTTTCACTCCGTGGCACTGGACGTGGCTCCGGCCCTCCCGGCGTAGTAAAGGCAGCTTTGCTCTCCTGCAGCTGGTGGGCCCGTCAATGGCTGACAGAGGCTGGGTTGGGCTACCCCTCTTGGCCCTAATAGCTTTCCTTTCTGTAACTTGGGATCTAGGAGGAGGGACGGAGCTGGTGCCATCCGTGCCACCGTAATGGGGAAGAGGAAATCCGATGCCCCTTTTGCACATGTCCCAGCAAGTAAGAAAAGATACACTACTAATACTTTTGAATGCCATTTGACTGGTGCCACTATTAACAACTAAATTGGGATGGTTGGATGCCACATCCCTTTCATGGCCCTAGTTTTTCGACCCCAGTGGTCAGTGTACTTCTTGGCTCCATGCTTCTGGCATGGGAAGTCTTGAAAAGTAACTCACGCCAGCATGCCTGGGTGGCCTTCATTTAGGTACCGATGATGTCACTTCAGGTGCGGATGACGACATGCTGAGCTACACCATCTACTGGTTCTAAAGCTATTACAGGCATCCCTCCCGAGATAGTCACTCCCCAGGATAACAGCACTGACCCATTATGCAGGCCAATTGCTAGCAAAGCGCAGGTACCAAACCCCTTCCACCCTCCCCCTCCACCCCCGGTTATCTGGGGTCGGCAATAGGGTAAACAACTGGTGTTTTAATGGCACATTGGGTGTCACTCAGGACTCCAGAAAGGAGGCAAATTCTGAGCTAACATGCAATTCCCTACAACAGGCAAGAAGAAAAAAAAACTCCTTAAAAACAATCCACATTGGGTTTCAAGAAAATCCTTGCAGTGGCAACCCAAGTTAATATCCCGGATGGCGACGAATTGCCGGTTCGGAATCTTCACAAGGTAGACAAACTCAATGTAGTTACATCACTATTGATCTTGGCTGCTGATTTTGAGGGACAGGCCAATGCAATGGAGTCTATCTGTGTTCAACATTTAAACCCAGTACTATTGGCCTTAAAGGGAATTGAGTTAACACTGAAAGATATAAAAGATCAATTAATTGATTTGAATGCCAAAACCAACGATAACTCAAAACGGGCGTGCCATGTTTCAACAGTAATGAAAGTCTTGTCTGTGAACAAGCAACTTCGGGAGGATCCCATATGGCGCACTCAAGAACTCAAATAGGCATAAACACAGCAATAAACTGGTCTATCCCAAGCCTCATTTGTCAGACATATCCAACAACCAAAAGCGACCACAGGTGTTGGAACCAAGTCCAAAAACAGTATTACTAGCCGGTCGCCAACCCAGTAGCTCATCTGCTCTTGATACTTGTGTCTTTCCTATTATTCAATTACCACCAGAGGCCTCCCAGCTGGTTATTGTACTGAAAAACGTACCCACCCTATCTAATGGCCACTTGGAAACTGAAGCCCAGCTTAAAAACAAGATCCTCCATTGACTATGTGCATCTTTGAGAGATCTGAGTAGCAATACCGCCTCAAACAACATTATTACTGTTCTAAGAGCTCAATGGATAGGCACAGTGCCAAAAGGGGGGCAGGGCAATTGCATCATTATCAACTTCATTAATATGTAATGATAGTTAGCTTTATCCTGTACAGACTTCCTTACAACATCCATAACCAACGTGTGAAAGCGGTTCCACTCAGCATTTTTGATAGACCCAACACTATTAAACATCCACACTTTGAGATTTAGAGTCCTTTGTTTTCTAGTCAACAATCCTTCACTCACTTGTTTCCAACTTATAACTGTTTCTCATTACTGGCTGATGTTGATTGACTAGAACTTGCTGTTTCCGACACAAATCAAGATAGCAGGATTAACACCGACGTCTTGTTCAACATTATTGTTTTATTAAATCCTATTATTCAAGAGTCCTCGCCCACAATAGTTGTCTTGTATGCTCACAGCATCCAAAAGTCCCAGCATATAGGCAACTTAACACCAGAAACAACTAATAAAGGGTGGGACTCAAGGGTTCTATTTTGGAACATAGCAGGGATTGCCCATCAACTTCAAGATGCAGAATGGTTAGACATGATCGGCGACTACCAAATTATCTGTTTACAGGAGACCTGGGCTTGCGGGCATATATTTCTGAACAGGTTTTATACAATTTCATCTTCTGCGGTTCCAGCCTCACATGACCACACCAGTGGAGGTTTATTAACTTTAATAAGTACGACCCTTCCTTGCAAAATAACGGACACGGTCATTGACTCAAGTCAAGTCAATTTTCTTTATTTGATCCATTTAACACACACATCATAAAAGTACAAGAAGACATTTAAAAAATAAATATGTAAATATTTGATACAAAATCCATTTCTAAATACAGAGAGCCCCTTAAAGAGGCTTACATTTTGTCCCGGTGTGTTGGGCAGTACTGAAATACTACATACCATAATGTCTTGTAAAAACAAACGCCTCATAGTCCCAAATTAGAGAAGGCTAGGGCTCAAAGTTTTCCTTCTTCTTATACAGGCCCATAAAAAAGTACCCATTGAACAACATATAAAAGGATCGGAAAGTCTCTTTAAAAAGTAAAGTGCTACATGGCATTGCTTAAAAATAAAACGTCTTAAAATTGGGAGGATAAATCGTGCCCGTTCTTCCTTGTAGTAACCACAAAATATGAATATGTGATGGTCCGACTGCTTTGATTCATTATCACAGGGGCAAGATGACAAATCAGTATGGCTGAACTTCTTTGCAGGAAAGCCCAGAATCAGTGGTATTAGATTCATTCTTAACCTGGTCAGGAGGAATCTATGCTGTGGTATTCACTGAGATTTATGGTGTTTGGTGGTATAATATAACTGAGGGCTAGATGTAGGTATCCAAATACCGGTCGGTAACAGCCGAAAATACTGATTTTCGGCCGTTACGGACCGGTATTTGGATACTGAGATGTAGGGCATTTCAAAATACAGATTCGGTAATTTTACCAAATCGGTAATTTTACCGATTCGGTAAATTTACCGATTCTGTCAAATTACCGAATCTGTATTTTGAAATGTAGGTAGCACTGTAAACAGTGCTACAGGGCTTTAAGAATTCGTTATTTACCACCAACTATTAGTTGATGGTAAATAACGAATTCCTATGTAAATGCAAATATGTGCATTTACACCTGTGCCATTTGGCACACATACATGCCCTTAGGGCATGTATGTGTGCCACATGGCACACAAGCACTAATCAGGGGTGCAACAGGGTGTCAAAGTGACACCCTGCCACCCTTGAATTTTTCGGTATTTACCGAATCGGTAATTACCGATTCGGTAATTGACATTCATTCCTATGGGCCTCCAGGCCCATAGGAATCAATGGCAAATACCGAATCGGTAAATACCGATTCGGTAAATACTGAATCTTACCGATTCAGTATTCTTTACAGAATTTTTATCTACATTGCAATTACCGATTCGAAAATACCGAATCGGTAAAATTCGGTATTTTCGAATCGGTAATTGTAAATTACCTACATCTAGCCCCTAATTTCTTTGCACCGTTGGCTTCCTTTCGATCAAGGGCAGCCTTATTTAGGTAGATGGCCTTTAGTTTATGCTTTGAGATCCTCCGGCATGCGCTAGGGTCATCAAACAGGTCATTAGCCCAGGTGAAGTCAACGTTGTCTTCACGTACTGGAGCCAAGTAATTTTGTGAGTGTGGTCTAGATGTAAGCAATTTTTTTAATAATAGAATGTGTTAAGTTTACCTTGTCCCTGCGCCCTATTTCATGCCATAACATAATTGGTGCTTACTTAATACAGCCTGACGTAAATTAATCCCAGCTCTCAATGGGAAATATAATTTGGTGAAGATCTGGGAAAGGAAAGTACACTCTTTAAAAATCTGTCTTCCAGTTTTTGGAGTTGATCTAGAGGAGCCATACCCCACACTCCTGCCCCATAGGAAACGGCAGATACAGTATTTGCTTGATGTATCTTTTTAATTGATTTAAGAGGTTTTCTTCCTAGCTTCTCAACAAAGCTTGAGATTGCTCCCATACTTCTCTCCATTACTAGGGCCCTGTTATAAACCATGCTTGACCAAGACTGATTTTTGTCAAACATAATCCCGAGGTACGGAAAGGACTCTACCACCTCTAGTCTCTGTGTTCCTATGCGGAAGTGAGGTGTTCTTTTAGTTGAATGTGCCCCTGTTATGAGAATGAAAGATTTTGATTTGTTGACCCTCCGGTCCAAAGAGGACATAAAGGCTGCCTTTATTAAACGTTGGAGGGCCAGCCCCATTCTGGCGATTAAGGCTGCATCATCTGCGTAAACTAGAATTGGTACTTGGTCATTGACTCACCGTTTTTTCAGATTATATGTATTAAGCGGAGGACAATGCCCTTGGTAATCCTGATTAACTTTTATCATAATAACTTTGATGCAAATGATTGCACATTCATAGACCCCTTGGTTTCTGTGCTTAACAAAGTCATTGAGAGTGTTAGGGGATTTTAATATGTTGTTGGGGGTGAATTTAACACAAGGCTGTGCCGACATACTAGTAATCTTGTTTGTGGCTTATGGGAGACTGACTCTCCGGATCTTACACATTTCAATCATAGTCCATGCGGCTCTGACTTAAATACTCTTTTGTCTACACACAATTAATTTCTAACTGTTGATTTGTTTAGCGATAGACAGGTTTCCTTTACGGGTAGAGGCTCTGGGAGCCTAATTGACTATACTGCCGTCTCACTAGAGATTAGAGACAGTATCATAGATTATGTCATTCTATCTACCAAAATGAGCAATCACAACCAACATGTTCTCTATCTAAGACCGGGACTAACACCATGGGCAACTACACAGCTTGTACCTAGCGCATATTATTCTAAAAATCAGGGACTTAAGCATAGGTGGTCAGAGGTAGACTCGGGGGAGCTTCTAAGACAGTTGCCGGGAAGCTGCGAGAGTGAAATTTATATTTGTTTAGGTTACGTCAAGGGTGTGTCCTTGCCCCATTTCTCTTCAGCATGTACATTAATGATCTAGAGAAACATCTAGGACAAATTATTGCAGATCCTCCAAGAGCAGGGACTAGATCCATCCCGGTTTTAATGTACGCGGACGACTGTGTCCTTTTGTCAAGAACAACTATGGGCGTCCAGAGGTTGCTGGAGGGATTTATTGTATATATGGGCTCATTAGGGCTGCAAACCAACAAAATAAAGCCCTTCACTATGATTTGCGGCCCCTCTAACAGGAAGGCAAGATCATTTTAGGTCTCGCCTCTCAATGCGCATGCGCATTGAGCGAGACTATAGGGGCTTAAACAAGGTTTACCTAGACTGGCGATTTGATGCTGTGCCCGTGCGCTTTTAGGTCAATGCGCAAGCGCATTGACCTAAAATGCGCTTGCACATCATCAAATCGCCATCTGTTCCCCAGCAGCACTCCTCCCACTCCTTTGAAGTGCTTCACTTCAAAGGCCCCTGCTGCTTCACACTCGCCGCTCTCCCCGCTCCGCCCCGTGTCGCATTTCTCCTCCCCCCTCCCCACAGCAATGCCCTCCGTCTTGTTTTCTCCGTCCCGCTCTCCCCGCTCCGCCCCGTGTCGCATTTCTCCTCCCCCCCTCCCCACAGCAATGCCCTCCGTCTTGTCCAACCTTACTCCTGTTACTCCCTCCTGGACATCCGCACCCTCCAACGTTAGCCTCCCGCAGTCCGGGATTCAATCTCCTTCCCCAAGCGTCACCCATATCCCCATTCCTCCTGCACCTCCTTCCGTGTCCTGTGACCTTCCCCACATCACTCACTCATCCAAATTAGCCATACTGATATCTCCCAACCGCTGACCAGCATTTGCCCAAACCTGACCTGCATCCCCAAGTGTCCCAGCTTCCCACTCTACACGCCCTGCCCCCCTTGAAGGCCACACCACCGCCAAGAACCCCCGGTCCTCCCTGCCTTTCTTACCGCAATCACCATCCTTCCCAGACCGCGCCCCGTCACCACCCCGCCCATTTGTCCGTAGCCCTCGTAGGAATTGCCACCAACCTACCGGCCTAGAAGGATGAAGGCACCAAGACTGCATAACTTATGCCCACGACGTTTTATGCATCCCGGCTCAATTGCTGTCTTCAAGTATCTGCAACGTGAACTTTCCCTCTTACCCTCTGCTGTGCGCCCTTCTTAGCCAACCAGTTCATCCACAATCCATCCTTAATTTCATCATGCCTTTAGTGCTTATTCACCGTCTAGTGCCATCCACACGACATGATGGGCTCTGCATGTAATATCCCTCTTTCCTCCATTCCTTCCGTATCGCCGCCTGTCCTGCCCGCCACACCCCTTCGTCCCTCCCCAAGCCCCCCCTCCCTCCCAGCAGAGCCCCTAACCTTCGCAACCCGCAGCTGATGTGCCCTCCCTGTTCTCCTCGTTTTACCAATTCCTTTCCTCTGCCGACCCCCTTTTTCCTGCCGCTTACCCCTTACGCCGGGTCTTCTGTGGCTGCCTGCGTTGGTGCCCCATCCCCCCAATCCCTTTGGCGCCCTTTCCTTCTACCACAGTTTCTCTTTTGCATCCTGCTATCACCCCGAGCCCAACCACCCGTACATTTCACTGGGACCGCTCTTAATGACATTCTATGCCTTAATCGCTCCATTTACTGGTCGCCTCTTGTAGTAATTGACTCCAGACTGGTTGAGGTATTTCAGGTAGATTTATTGTAAGATGTTAAGTATCCTGGAATAAGCCCAGAACAAACCCCACCAGGAGCAGCCAGCAGGCAGCTCAGCCCCATCATAACTGTGTCTTTCTTTCAACCTCCACCCAACATTCCATGATGAATCACAGTGCAGAGACATTCCAGAGGCAGTCCACTAGAAAGCATGAAGTGGATAAAGGCATGCATAGAAATATGCCATAAGTAGAATATAACATACCTCCTTTTCTTCGACAACAAAATAGAGAACATAGAACATGAAAGAAAGAAAAAGCGTACCAATCATTACGAGCTGACACACCCACTGGCCAGACAGATGTGACAGGAAGGAATGAACAGCAAGAAGCATAGAAACTACAGAGAAGAAATGAACGAAAATAGATCAGACACATTCCCACTCTGTAAACACAAGACAAAGCAAAATGCGAAAGAACACCGAGATTAGAGGAGTGATACAGAAAAGCAGAAGGACATGAATAGGAACTATGCTGCCCTTTGTTCCCAACAAATACATAAACGTGGAACAGACAGATAGCAAGACTGGAACACAAGAAAAATAATAGCTTTCATTCTCCTCTACAGAAAATAACGAGAAAGAGAATGAAAAGAATAACCCAACAATCACTCCAGACACACCCACAGCTAAAGAGAGTATGAAAAGGTGAAACATTGAGTATATGATGGAAATACCAAACAGAAGCAGAGGAAAGAACAAATAAAGATCTTTCATACCACCCTGTTCAACAGCATTAATAAAGAAGTTGAATAGATATTGAAAGATATGGAAAAGAACCTCATATAAACAACCTGTAGGAATTATTCAAGAATAACGTTAAAACATTGAAAGGCAGCAATAGAAATTACATCCTCAAAAACATTGAGATGGAGAATCCTCCATGTCGACAACCTCTGAAGGTCAAACATTGAAATATTGAAAAGCATCAATAGAAATTGACAACCTTAAAAAGTCACACATTGAAATATTGAAAAACCCTTGAACGTGACTAATTGAAAAACGTGAGTACGTCGAAAAGTACCACAATGTAATCCCAAGAAGAGAACATAACTGGACTGGATGCAGATTTGATGCACATTTGAAAAAAACGCATGTTCGTATGCACGAACACAGATAAAAGTGAACTTGAAACCATGCACTCGACTCTCTAAAAGTAAACCTTGCAATCCTTGTAGGCAATCAGCATACATTGAAATAGAATAGTGTTGCACCAATTGAAAATATTGAAAAAAAAAACATAATATAAACTTTTAAAAATGTGCAACCTCGAAAATGCAAACCCTGATGGATTGCAACATTTGGGTAACAGAACACTCAGAAGAAAGTACTAAAGTACAGTATAAATCCCGTTGATGTACATTGAAGCAACAAAGTGTACAAAACAGAAAACCTGGATTATACAAGTACATCGAAGAATTGAAAAATCTTCGAGCATTACTGCTTAAATTACCCTAAAAGAAACATTAACCTAGTACTTCTACTTCGATATCGTTGGTAGGTAAACCACAAGTACCCCCAAAAAAAAACAGTTTCACCATGCTCTTAGGCTGGCTTAATTACGGAAGAAATCGAAGTCGAAATCCCACGTGTGCAAAAAAAAAATAATGACTACCTGAACTCGAGCTGGTGCCATAAGTCCACTGTACATCGTCATTTGAGGTAACAGTCAAAACTTATTTGTCAAGATCTATGTTGAGCGTCAGCAACACTCTGTCGCGCCGCAACTTCCCCCTCTGTGTGACGGTGGAAATCCAAGATGGCGTCACGTTGGTAACGCTGAGTCGGGTGGCTCACAGCACGTCCAGGCATGCAGACGTCCACAACCAGCAAAGAACATGTCGTAAATCGAAGAAGCAGGTAGGACTGCGTGCGCCTAAGCTTGACAGCGCGAGGCAAATTTGAACAGCTAAGCAGCAGTTAAACTGCCATAGATAAACAGAGCAAGAACCGCTAATGTACCAAAAAAAAAAACGGGAAAGTGCTTAATAAAATAAACAGCACTGGGCATGAGTCCTCCCCTTTTGGAAATAAAGTACAGGATTACACGGTTTTGATCCACTTCCCTTCAAACTGACAATTGAGCGGAGATTGTCCCACGGAGATTGTGTCGAGGGGTAACAGGGCTGAAATAT
Organism: Lissotriton helveticus; assembly: GCF_964261635.1. Classification (NCBI taxonomy): domain Eukaryota; kingdom Metazoa; phylum Chordata; class Amphibia; order Caudata; family Salamandridae; genus Lissotriton; species Lissotriton helveticus. Next base: position 447,619,819 of record NC_136068.1, read on the forward strand.
AAATAAAGTAAACTTACACATGAACTTCCTTTTGAGATGTAGAAGATGTCTTTAACCAGATACCCCTCTGACAGTCCATAAGCGTTTGTTGAGGCAGGAACCTTGCTAGTAGAGACTTTGTGAACATAGTGGTTTGACTCTTGAATGATGCTTGAAAGTTAAGATGACTTGGTTGTTAAAACAGCGTACAAAACTAGCGTAGATCAGAGCACACTTCTTTACCAGACAGTGCACAGGCATAGCGTCAGAAAGGAAACTTTAATTTAGAAGCACACAACTCTTACAGGCAACAGCCAGTCACCTTACTTGATGAAGTGTTGTTGTTGAGAAATCCAATTTTGAGACTTGAGAAGAGGAATCTGGCACTAAGAAGTTGGGGGCGACCGGTGTATTGGTCACTGGTGGGGCTCGGTGCCAGAATTAGTATTTGAAGTTTGATGAAGTTTGAAATAGGTTAAACTTTAGAATATCTTGCCTCCTTGATGAAGATTTTAATAGTCTTGGTTTCTTAAAGGTTGATTTCTTGAGCTGAACACGTAGGTAAGATCAATTCGTCGCCATCAAAATGTAGTAATTGACTCCAGACTGGTTGAGGTATTTCAGGTAGATTTATTGTAAGATGTTAAGTATCCTGGAATAAGCCCAGAACAAACCCCACCAGGAGCAGCCAGCAGGCAGCTCAGCCCCATCATAACTGTGTCTTTCTTTCAACCTCCACCCAACATTCCATGATGAATCACAGTGCAGAGACATTCCAGAGGCATTCCACTAGAAAGCATGAAGTGGATAAAGGCATGCATAGAAATATGCCATAAGTAGAATATAACACCTCTGCTGGGAGCCCCCACCAGCTCCGTACTCACAAATATATGCCTAATCCCTCCAGTATACCTTGCGTGCCTCTTCACCAACGAGTGACCTCCAACAATATGATGTTGCTACACATGTAATATCCGCCTCGTCCTTCCCTTTAAACGATAACTTTCACAATTACTTGCCACCCCGCGATGTCCTTGCCTGCGTGCAGCACAAGACCCCTTGCCCCTACTCCGCCCATCACCAACCCCCAAGCTAGCCCAGGACCGACCCCCACGGTCCCGGGCCAGTGAAGCCAGCACCAAGAACTCCAGCTGCCCCCCCCCTATCCTCCGACACCCCTTGATGTGCTTCTCTCCCCTGCTGCACTCTCCTGCTCTCTAGGGATGTGGCCTAACGACCAGAGCTGCCATCTAAGTCAAGTAAATACAAAACATGTTGCATTCCAAATGCTATAGGTGTCACATTCGCGAAAGTTATAACTATTGGCATTGTAAATGACAAAGATATCAATTTAGCTATTTTAAAAAACCAACAAATAAATAAAATATTTGTCATTTACAAGACCAATAGCTCCAACTTTTCTAATGCGAGACCTATTGCATTTCCAATGTTTGTTATCCAGGGCACTAGATTAGAGACAGTTAGTACATTTACGTACTTACGGTTACCATTCGATAAGGCATGCAATTGAAAAAATCTGAAAGATGCACTTATTTCGAATAAAATGTGGTCACAATTCATAAGTTCGCTAAGAAATTAGGAATCTCTCCAATGGGTCTGCTGCTTAATATATAGAAGGCCAGATGTGCCTCAGCAGCCACCTCCGGAGCTGGGATATGGGGAACACATGAGCCTCTCTAGTACAGGTTGCAGAAAATAATTTTGTGCGCAAACATTTACACTTACCTAGGTCTGTACCAGCATTCATTCCTCATGAAGAACTAGGCCTTGGCCGCGTAAGAGATCTCGTTTAGTTAGCTCCACTAATGCTCTGGATCTCAGTTTGGAATCGCCCTGAAGCTGCATTAACCAAGACCGTAATCAACGATTGTCTGAAGCTAGATAAGGCAAGTAGTATTGATTGGTTGAAATATGTTAAAATACAACTGACACTGAAATGGAGGCACGATCTGTTTAACCACCCCACGAGTATTACTAGGCCCACGAAAACTCTAGTCAAGAAAGAATGGATGGGTTATACGACGAGAAAAAGAGAGGAGGAGGAGCTTAGCAAACGTTCAGTCTTCATTTATGGCATGTTAGTAACAACTAGATTCAGGGAGCCATATCTGCTCTCTATCTCATATTCGCATTGCTATTACCTAGTCAGAGTCCGCCTAGGTCTGTCACATCTTCTGGTTGCCTATTCCTCGACAGCCAGATGCGATCAGGACCTTACAGTGTGTCCCTGTGACTGGGGCTCTGTTCAACCGCAGCTGCACTTTTTCTTTTTCTGTGAGTTATGCAAAAGGAATAGGCATGGTTTTGCCATACTGTTTACAAGTATATTTAATTGTCTGTTAGATTACAGAAACTGGTGGGAAAATACTTATTTGCCATCTTCATAATCCTGCTAGCTATCTCTTAATTGTGTAGCAAGTTTTCTACATAGTTTTTAGAACCTAATAGATACCCAGGTCCTATGACTGTCACAGAATATGGTAGCGAGTTGTAATTACAACAAAGCCATTTTTATATAACATGCATATTTTATCACATATTTACTGTTATTATAAAAGTATTTTTTGCATATTTTCATTTTTGTAATGACCTTAGACCGCTTTAAATTAATGACGTTGATTGAATGTCCTGGTATGGTATCTGTGAATCTAGGCCTAAGTCATGGAATGGAAGTATATTTCTCCTTTCTGCACTAAAGTTGCACCTTAATATGCATATCACTATTTTTATGCCCTCCATATTCTTCTTTGGTAATGCCAGAACATGGGTTTCAACGCTACTGGTTATATTAGAGTGTGTTTTTATAGGTTTTTTTTAGCAATTTTAACACAGATTTTACAGTAAATGTTCCTGGTTGTTTTTTTGTACAAACTTTTGGCACACAAGGGTCCGGAGACTGTACGTGTAATTGGTTGACATGGAACAAGTATAACTTGTATGAATTTGGAGCTTTTATGGTATATTTTTTAAACTGAATAAAGATTATTACTTACTTACTTACAAGAAGCTCATGCACCCCATAAAACAACATACCAGCCAAGGTTCCCGGTTGACATATAATACCTTCTGACAGTTCTGGTTCTCTAGCCAACAACAACTTGCATGCTGGGATGTTTAGGTCAATATTTATAATGGTAAATTATCTAAAACTTCTTGAATGCAAAGTATTGTTGGCAAAAAATCTAGGACTCAGTCATGGTGCCAGGCACATCACGTGACACTTGGCAGCCCCGTAGCCATTGCTATGCCAATTTCTTCAATGCTCCCCACTTGGGCAAACATATGAAAGGCTGTGGGATGCCATTACTTCTTAGAAAGACAAAATGATTAACATCTAAGTTGCAAACCAAGGAACAAGATGACTTAGAATTCTAGCTCTGCCGTTTATTTAATTGTGTGTTCTTGGGCAAGCCACTTTACTCCTCTGCCTGCATTCCCCTTTCCTGCAAAGTATAAGACCAGCTTCAAGCAATCAAATTTGTACTACACAATAACATTTATTTTGGCACAGTGAAGCAATGCACAGCTTGCCCGGAGACGTCTGTTTTTCCTTGCAAGGTGAAATGTAAATGTAAATGTAAATGTGGGTGTACTTGTAAAGCGCACTGCGACTCCACGGAGTATCCTGGCGCTGAAGACCGCTCAGCGAGTTAAGCGCTCTATTGTGTTTGTTTTGCCAGAGTTTGAGCTTGTGTCCTCTAGGGCATTTAGACCAGTGCTTGAAAAGGAATTATCCAAGTTCAAACTCTGGCAAAACACACTAGGCCTTTCATTCTTCTGAGGTCGATAAATTGACCACGGTTACATTAGTTAGTAGAGGCACCAGGTACGTGCAGCACCTACAATTGACAACAATTGTGGCAGTAATACTACATCGGAATCAATACGTTATATACATTATTAATTTCAATTGAATTGTTGCCTGTGCCACTCAGTTTTAATGAGAGTTTCAGGCCTGTGGTGTTTGTCTAGAGCCTCAGTTTTAATACCAGAATCTAGTCTGGTTTCAGAGGATGGGGCCGTCAGTTTAATATCACATTGTTAAAACCTGAGAGCGCGGTTACAGGTTGCTCAAAGAGTTAAAGTCCCTCAATTTTAATTACAGTCAGAATCTGGCATGCTAATACAGTCGAGCTGTCATTTCTTTAACTAAAGTGAGGTTCTAGGCTGAGGTCCATGTCTGAAGCAGTCAGGAGGTGCTGGTGAGTAAGAGTAATTCTCGGGGAACATTCTTTACATCGCAACTTTTACAACTAAGTGCCTTTACGACGCAACCATTACAACGCAACTTTTACAACGACTTGCGCTGGGGGGCGCTCTAGGATAGGGAATAGTTTCCAACACCTTCCCTACTATCCACGGGGACTGGAGTTGGAATAGTAAATTAAACTATTCACTATCCAGCGCCCCCCAACGCAAGTCGTTGTAACGACTTGCGTTGTAAAACTTGCGTCGTAAAGGCATGCGTTATAATAGCATGCGTTGTAACGTCATACATCCTTAATCCTCCTTTACAGGACTTTCTGAAGATGTGTTACACACCTTTCTCTCAACCTCACCAGTGGGTATGGCAAAGAAGCAGCAATCCACCTTCGGCACTTGCAGGGTAGGTAGCCTCTCAAAGATCAGAAGCAGCGAATGCATGAGATTATCATTTTGGGGTTTCGCCTGCTTTCAAAATCTCTTGTAAAGAAAATAAAAATCTTAAAAGGGGCTTAAGACTTTACTTTACCTTTACTTACCATTGGTTGGCTCACACGTCACTTGTTTCCTTGCTTCCTATTGGTCAATGCCTCCTCCTCACCTCCAAATTTCTATACATTTAATGTTAAAAATCAAATCTATCTAAACACATGTCTAACTTGGAAAGCGCAAACCAATTGTGTTATATTAAATAAATCCAAAATCTTTATGAAGAAATCATGTATAGTTAGGGTACAGGACGTATACACAAGGTCAAAGTGATATAGGGGAAGTGGGGTGTGAGGTACATACATCATAAACAATTACATGTAGGTACAAAACGATATTCACAATATTACATTCAAAGGTAGAGTGAAAACATATATTAAATCTCAAGGTTGGTTTTTAAAGCAATCTATGACCTTCACCCAACCCTCATATGCCAGGCCGGACCTGAGAAGCTTCTAGCCTTCACCTGCTCACATTAGCCAGCCCACCTGGGCCCATTCATACTTTCACTCATTATAATTACCTCTCCGCTGGAATGCACTCCTCTTTGGGCTCCGGGTTGTTTCCCATAACCCCTACCATGGGACCATGCTAAGGAACCACCTCAAATCAGGAATCCTATCAGCAGAGCCTTACCTGACCTACCTTCTGCCTCCTAGCTTAGAAGGCCATTATATGTAATTGTTATGGCCTCCTAGTTCTGTCAGTACCAATTCAGCCCAGTTGTAGCTGAGTATGGTGTGAATGCATATCAATCCAAGGATGAGCCAAGCAGAAGGCCACCATTGCCATGTGGCAGTAAGCAACACTGGAATGGGGTTGATTTGCACTCAGGCACGTGAGGTCTAGCTTGATCGATAAAAAGGAGGGGAAATCTCTGCCCACCCCAATGTAGTCCTAGTTGGTCAGGAGTGCTAAGCACAGTGATCTGGAGGTTGTCATGGTCACCACGGAGTCTGAAAGGGGCACACTTATTGTGCAGCCATGTTAAAGGTGTCACAAATTCTCATAAACCATTCATTGCTACAGTGAAGCAATCTTTCACACAACACACGTTTACATTGACGACCTGGTTTCCATGAAACAAAAGAACAATATACATTAGAGAGAGATCTCGGCTCCTTCAATTGCACAAGTATGGACCAACTTCATATGATTATGAAAAATCCTCCTCATCAACTGCACAACCCACAAATACTCAACTGTCCTTGTAAAGCCTGGAGGGCATGTTCGACACATCAGATCACACTGTTATGTGCACAACACAGCGTCAAGACTATATAGTCGGCTGAGCATTGTCACCCCAGCAGCTCACCCATTTCCTCACAACCTTAACACAGACCTCGATCAGAAGCTCATAGGTACCTTACACACACCTGCAGTACAGTTCAGATGCATTATATAGGTTCACTAGGAGGTTCATCGGCTTTAACACTTCAGGTAGATCAGTGAGTAAGAATTCAACCTTGTTAGACAAATAAAAGGACAACTTCTTACAGCACTCACACTCCGACACTTACCACTACATGACTGCAGTTAATGAGAAACGGTACAACAAAGCAGAAAATGAAAAAGCACTGAGACCATACACATGGTACAAACATGCTTAACAAAATCTGGTATCCAGTTGTGGGGGTATGAGTGGACTTTAGCGGGGAGAGGCAATAGAAGCCCCCACACAAGGATTTCAGGAAAAAACCCTGAACCCCTGAGTTATAAACCCACTGATCACTGGTAACCATCTCAAAGCATGAGAGGAGTGGAAGAAGCCTCCCGCTCTCACGATGAGGGAGCACTTTAGGGTTTCCCCTTGTCACCAGGGTCCAGCTCAGCTAATGAAAAGCAATATTATAATGTGGAGAATCTCTAATGTACTCACAGATTGTCAAGTTCACATAGGAGAAACATGGTACAGGACAGAAAAATAAACAGACAAATGTGGCATACCTTGTCCAAACAATGCATAGAGGTTTTTTCTTAACGTGTGGATGTGAATGGAGTGAAACACAAATTCTTAGTCAGTGAATTGCGAAAAATCATTGGCTTCTGTTGGTACACAGCCTCTTACTGAGATTTTCCACACCACTCCACAAGCCCTCCCCACAGCAAACACCCACAAATCTGATCAAAGGCCAAAAAACTCAGACCCAGGCGCTGAAGAAATAAATGGGCCAAACAGGGGACAGCAGTTGTTTTTACACGGAGGCATCACTTTACTAAAGGAAGCGTTCTTGGCAGCTTTTCAGAGCCCATACCTCGCCGCACCCGCTTCGCGGGTGCCGCATCATACAGCAGTGTGTGGGGCAGCGCAACTTACAGGACAGGAGCGGTAAGGCGGTTCCGGGCGAGAGGCTTCAGCGGGGCTGCGAGCGTGCGGGACTCCAACAACCAGGAGTCCCTGCGAGACCGATAGCCAGCATCCGGTCCGCTCTCCCTGCTGGCCCGCCCCCCGCCCACCTGAAACAATTAAAAGCATCCCTTCTCCATCGCTCTTTGGGACAGCAGTTGTTTTTACATGGAGGCATCACTTTACTAAAGGAAGCGTTCTTGGCAGCTTTTCAGAGCCCATTCGCGGGTGCCGCATCGTACAGCAGTGCGTGGGGCAGCGCAACTTACAGGACAGGAGCGGTAAGGCGGTTCCGGGCGAGAGGCTTCAGCGGGGCTGCGAGCGTGCGGGGACTCCAACAACCAGGAGTCCCTGCGAGACCGATAGCCAGCATCCGGTCCGCTCTCCCTGCTGGCCCGCCCACTCGCCCCAAAACGCCCCCTATATCACAGCCTCGGACTCCCGCAGCTCGGGCGAAGACCGGGCAAAGAGCGGGCCGTTTGAGGCTGGGAGAGACTGGACTGGGCCACTCTCTTGTGTAACCTTCGGTTCATTTGATTAGCCAATATGTCATCCCGTGAGTACAAAGAGAGGGCAGCTAAGTCCAGACTGAAAAATGGTACCCTAGATGATTTTATCACCAGGACCCACACAGCCATTGACACAGAGATTGCCAAAATGCAGCACCGAGTCTCTATTGAACTAGATGCCGCAAGGAGACTGTCACAGGAGTTAGTAGCGCCAAAAAATCTTCATTGGGGCCCATAGCCTTCGCTAAAACTCCTGATCGTTTAATTGGCCCACCTCTCATCTTGATTGAAACTAAGGCAGATATTCACCAGCCATCAATACCCACTACATCCATATCAAAGGGGGGCTCACCATTAGTATCCTCTAATTCCCTAAAATCTTCCATGGTTGGGATAGACGGGGAAGAGAAGGAGGGTGAGGGCGGTCCCCCGGAAATGGCGCTAAGACACAAACCCATAGAACTAGGTGAGGGAAATTCTTGTATTAAACAACGAGGGCCACAAAACAAAAGGAAGCGTAACTACTTGACAGCATACGCAAGGAAGAAGGCTAAGATTGCGAAGGCACAGTTATCTACCAAGGCACTATTTCCGCTACCCCAACATTCACCCCCAATGAGTAACACACAGCCATCTGATCTAACACCAGAAATTGCTACAGATTTGCTGGTGGTAACTCATGAAAATAAGAATCTCGTAATAGAGAATGAAACCAATGGGGTGCCATTCTGCGTCATAAAAGGGAAAGACGTAGATTTCCTGACTGTGGTATTGTGGTAAATAAATAATTAATTACCGGTTCTATTTTTCAGGATACTCTAATAACAGATAGCTCAATAAATAAGAGTCAAGATTCGAGGTAGCTGAAGTATACAGGCTTTAATCAGGCATAAAAGGACAGGAACAGGACAGCCTGCATGGGAATAGGATGGCAGCTGCCGGGGGCAGGATCTGGGAATTGGCTGGCTTTTAATAACAGTGCATTAATATATATACTAAAAACAATTACATTGCATTCAATACAGTAGGCGTAGCAGTAGGCGGAGTTTGTAGCAGTCGCGAAAGATAAGGCATAAAGTGGGTGTAACAAGAGGTGTGTTCAGGGCGTATACATAGACATGTGATGCAAACGTAACAGAATATGTCATAAACGGGGCGGAAACATGGAGGGGGCTACCTGAGCAGCTGGGACCTCTAACCTAGTGGTGCGCGTAAACTGGCAATGACGTGTTACCAGGGAGAACTGGGGGCTATGACTTCTGCACTAGAAGAGGAGACGAAAGTCTGGAGGGTCAGAGCGACATGTACCTAGGCATATCTAGTATCTGGTGTTTATAGTACATGTTGATAGAATCCAAAAGTTATCAGGGTAAAGGCTAACAGACACTAAGACTGGTGCATGCATTATTCTAAATGTATTGCATGTGCGAGGAATATTCTATGAATATGAATACAGTATTTCTCTTACATGGAGACATAAAGGCTAGACCATGACGGAAACTATTGATGCGATTCAGTAGCTTAGAAATGCAGAGAAGGAGGGCTGGACTGATAACTAGAAACATAACATACTCTTGGCAGACTGGGAGGCAGAGCCAGGCCTAGCCGGGCACTGCGAGGCATGAAAGTAAGTGAAGGGTCAGGGATACAGGTGGGGGCTGTATCGCTCCTCGGAGAGTTCAGGAAACAGGAGCTGAATCTGAGTCCGGGCCCTTTTGAGGCCTAGAAACGGGGACAATTCAATGAATTAACGTGCACACTGTGAAACGTGGCAACGTAGCTTTACATAGGCCTGATATTCGTTGTATTCACGAGGACTGGAAACTGACATACAGGAGATGGACACAACTGTAATTGCGTCTTTAATCGATCAGAGGGGAATACATGCATATCGATCATGCACATATAACATAAGATGGGGAACACGTAGGCACATATGACATGGCAAAATTTACTTTTCCACATTCCCTCCTTGTGTCCTACGTTTCCATCAGGAAACATCAATATTCATGATACCATCTATCATTTCATATAGCATCATTTGCTCGTCTCGAATTGTCTTGGAACGGGACTTAGGACTAGGAATACAAGAGGTAGCACAAATGCCGCAAATCGCAGGGCCACATTGTATACAGAGGCAGCAACTGAATAGGATCATTACTGCAATACCTAGAAATGACAATACTTTCCATCCCCAGGCAGATATAATACTCCAGAGCCAACCGGACCATGTCCAGGTGCCTGGATTCTGGTGTAACTGATGGGCAATTTTATGAAGTCTGTGTATAGCTGAATAAACAGACGGCGCGTTATTAGGAATGAAAATGCAGCAACTAGATCCGATGACTCTACATGCTCCTCCTCTATCGGCCAGTATGACGTCAAGAACGAGACGATTTTGGAGCACGACAAATCTCATAGCAGATTGCTCTTCAGTTAAGTTACCTAGAGCAGAAGTAGTCTCATTCACTACTGCTTCAAGGGTTCTGGTTAACCTACGGATTAACTTACTATTCTGGACAGGTCCTATAAAGAAGAAGAAGCCTTTATTGAAATCTTGATATTGTTCTAGAGTAGTTTCAGTTTGATCGACAATCGGGGACTCAATCTCCCTTCTATGTCTGACCTGTACTAGATGTGTGTTTCTATGATAATCAGATGGGGCTAGAAAAACTGGTGGCAGTAGGAAGGCAATGTAACATGTTCCATCCCAATCGAGGGGCAGACGAACATATGCGGTCTGACCACAAACAAAATAAGAATGACGTGATGCTTTGAAAATAGATTTCCCACTGTCACTATACTTGACAGTAGTAGTACAATCACTATGTCCTACATGTGCGGAACCATTCTTTCTGACACATAATTCGCCTTTGACTGGTAGTACTGAAATAGCAGGTAAGTCTGGAGTAGTATCAGACTGAACATTCAATACCATAAAATTCGAAGAATAATTACCTAAATTATATACTTCATTTTCTAGATCTAACCCTGTTCTATGGGGGAGACCTTGCTTGTCTGGAAAACATGTTCTATTCAGAAGGGACATATCATTTGAAGATGACGTTAACATGGACCATGCTCCACACGAACCATTATGTGAAAACGGATAAGGAAAGAGTGGCAGAACTCCCTTCGGTGTCTGGAAAGGGGGGAGTCGACCACACACCCAACAATTAGTGGCATTGCTGGTCTGGTGTGAATAGTGTAACATTCGGATGAATGTATTATTACGCATAGCAAGACGATAGGATAGCTCGTGAGGAGGCAGATCACTAAATGTGTGCTCTACTGTAGCATTAGCAAACTTATTTATATGCGAAATTGGAAAACATAAATGTAATGCATAACTTGTGCAGGTAACCATCAAACTTAGAAACAATAGGAAACTTAGAATGACGATACATCGTATAGAGTTTTGACTAACTCTCTCACTATGGGGGTCTATCTCATACATGTCAGGGACCTGTCTAACCGTTTCACCCGAGAGGGACTTAGACAATTAAACTGGCTGACTTTTTTTTACTAGACCGGAGCTTTAACTTATACTCCTGTTGCGGAGTTTTCTCTAACAGAGGAACTTTCAGTTCAGGATTTAAATCAGTGTCTGGTTTCAGGCAGTCTTTAGAAATGTCCTTTGCAAATGTTTTTTTTCGGACTCCATGGAACTTCTTTAGATGAGACAGATGGACCCACCCCTTGCGGCCCTCCAACTTCACGGCCGTGCGGGTGGTCAGGAGAACAAGTCGCGGCTCCTTCCAACGAGGCTCCAGCGGACTTGAACGATCAAAGTTCCTTACAAGGACGAGGTCGCCTGGAATGACCTCATGCGGTTTCACTTCAGTATTGTCTGGAAATGCAGCGGCAACCTGTGAACGACAAGAGTGTAGGGCAGACATCAAGGAAGCTAGGTAATCTGTCAACATATTGCTGGAAACATCTGTAATACTGCGGGGTCTAGGTGTACCCCACATGTTTGGGGGGCGGCCGAATACGACCTCATAAGGGGACAGACCTGATCTGGAATGTGCGACCATTCTCATGTAGAATAAAGCAACTGGCAGGGCAACTAGCCAGTCTACACCTTTCTCTTTACATGTCTTAGCAATACGGATTTTCAGGGTTTGATTATGTCTCTCTATGAGACCGGCTGCTTCAGGATGGTGCACACAATGGAACTTCCACTGGTACCCTAACAGAAGGGAAACATGTTTCATTAACTCGGATGAGAATGGCTGGCCGTTATCAGAATACACGACCCTAGGGAGTCCATAACGGGGAAAAAATTCACGAACCAACTGCTTGGCAGTGGTCGCTGCTGTGTAATCTGGAACTGGATATGCTTCTGTCCACCTGGACAAAGCGCATACAACTACAAGGACATACTTGAAACCTCGACATCGCTCCATCTGAATATAATCCATCTGGAGGACTTCAAAAGGGTGGTCAGGAGGTTGGAATCCACCTTGTTCCACCGGGACACTTTTACCTGGATTGAACTGGCAACATATCATACAGGTACGGACTTTCTGCTTGGCTGCAGCTCGTAAATGCTTGTTGAACCAGAGGTTCTGTATACTGTCTAACATGGCTTTTTCTCCTAGGTGTGCTGGACTATGTGCGGTATTGATAATGACTTGAACCATGGAGTCGGGGAGAAACCATGTGGCTTTTCCCTTCGTCACCCATCCCTGATCTGTCTGGACCCCTCCTTGTTCGGACCATTTCTTGATTTCTTCAGGAGTAGCATGTAACTGTATGTCTATGACATCTTGTGTAGGGTCCTTAACTGTCATACAGGTAGTCTGTTCTGGAGTGGATGTCTGTGTCTTGTTAACTGGAATGTCTGGTGTCTGAGCTGTAAGCTTGGCTGTTCGATCTGCTAGATCGTTACCTTGGGAAATGATGTCAGTAACTTTCGTATGTGCCTTGCACTTCATGATAGCGATAGCTGTCGGTAAATGTATTGCATCTAACAGAGCTTGAATGAGGAGACCATGCTGAATCTTGGTTCCATGAGAAGTCATGAAACCTCTCTCCTGCCAGAGTACTCCGAAGTCGTGTACAACTCCGAATGCGTAACGTGAATCTGTATATATGTTTACTTTCAGGTTCTTGGCACGTATGCAGGCTTGGGTCAGAGCAACTAGCTCTGCTGCTTGAGCAGACAGGATGTCAATACGGTGTGTTTCAATAACTTCAGTGTCAGTAGTCACTGCATACGCGGCTACTAGTTCTCCTGTACTAGTTCTCATACATGAACCATCCACATAAAGTGTCAGGTCGGGATTAGGTAATGCAATGTCTGTCAGGTCTTGTCTTGGCTTAGTCATAGTATTAATGACTTCCACACAGTCATGTGTGGCAGGATTTGAAGTAACTGATGGTAACAATGTAGCAGGATTCAGAATGTTGCAGCGTCTGATTTCTATGTGTGGCTGGAACAGTGTCAGTTCATAACCTGTTAAACGTGCAATTGTCAAGTGCTGAGTCTGTGTTCGGTTTAAAAGAACTTCCACGGAATGTGGAACTTGTACTGTCAGGGAGTGTCCTAACACTATGGAATCACTTTGTCTGATGGCTAGAGCTGTGGCTGCAACTGACTTGAGGCACGCAGGCAGAGCCTGGGCTACTGGATCTAATGTGCTCGAAAAATAAGCACAAGGCTTGTACTGTCCTGCTTGATCTTGTGTGAGAACAGATAATGCAGTACCATCACGTTCTGTGACAAAAAGTGTAAAAGGCTTACTGTAGTTCGGTGTAGCTAGAACAGGTGCTTGGCATAAGGCTTTCTTTAATTCATTAAAACTAAGTGTATGTTCAGATGTCCAAGGGAGGACAGTCGATACGGCTGCCTCCTGTGTCGTTAACTGTATCAGTGGCTTGGCTAGAAATGCATACTGAGGAATCCATTGTCTGCAGTAAGAAGTGAGGCCAATAAAAGCACGTACCTCCTTCTGTGTCTTGGGCTGTGGAAGACTCGCTATCAACTGGATATGTTCTGGTGTCAACTGCCTACCCCACTTGGACAGTAAGTGGCCTAAGTAGATCACTTGCTGGACACAGAACTGGAGCTTTGAAGGGGACACCTTGTGCCCCATCTCGGCCAAGAAATACAGAACTGTAAGTGACGCTCGCTCGCAGTCACGTTCAGAACGGGCTGTGATCAGTAGATCATCGACAAACTGGAGCAGGGCAGTGTCTGTTGGCATGTGAATATTGTCTAGTTGTCTTTTAAGTGCTTGACTGTAAATACTAGGACTTTCTGTGAAACCTTGAGGAGCTCGTGTGAATTTATAGCTCCTTCCATTGAAACAAAAACCAAAAAGGTACTGGCTGTCTGGATGAATGGGGACACTGAAAAATGCATTCTTGAGGTCGATGACGGTGAAAAATGTAGCTTCAGAATCAATAGCTGTCAATAGGGATGAAATATCTGGGACTACTGGATACTGGGGTATGATACATTTATTAAGCTCTCGAAGGTCAATCACTAATCGATATACTGGAGGTGCATTTGGATCAGTACGTTTCATGACTGGAATGATAGGAGAATTACATACATTGGAGTCAGTTTCTACAACCACTCCTTGAGCAATGAGCTCATCAATAATTTTGGATAAGGCTGCTACAGCCTCAGGTGGCAATCTATATTGTCTGATTCGTGGCAAGACTATACCTTGCTTGAGAGTCACACGATGGGGTGTGATTTGCATAAAACCTACATCAGTTGGACCTTGCGCCCATAAATGCTGCGGTACATTGGATAATCTTGGATCAAAATCGCGTAATACATAGTGACCTTTAAAGTCACGCAAAAACAATCGTATTCCTTCTGGAGAGCAGCAAATTACTGCACCTAATTCTTTCAATGTTTTAATGCCTAACAAATTTTCTGGACATGACTTCGTAAGTAACAAATCAGTAGTTCGGGACAATGGACCAACTTCTAGAGTAACTGGCTTTGAAATCTCGTTAACAATAGGCTTTCCTGAAAATCCAAGGGATACATTTCTAGAGCCTGAGAGCGGAGCCCCTGGAACCTCGTCATGACTGATAGTAGTCCTACTTGCCCCTGTATCAATCAAAAACTTTCTGTCTTTCCCTAATACTTGACTGTGCACATAGGGACCCTCTTGATCTACAGGTATCTCGATGAGAGGCAAGCCTACCTCCCTCTCTAGGCTGTTTCATGAATACTGTTGATACTCTGGATACTCTGTCTGAGCATACTGGTACATTTGCTGTGTAACATGCTGTGTTGCAGCGATAGGCTGCGGTGCTGGAACTGTCTGTTGTGCATTCTGCGGTGACTGAGAAGTCTGTGAGACTTGTTCTGGTCTAGGCGGACGTGGTCTTTCTTTAGTCTTACCAGTAGCTATGTTGTGTTTCAGAACTGCACACTCGTTTATAAAATGACCTGGCTGTTTACAATAATTGCATGTCCCTTTAACGGGAGCTGCAGGATGACCGGCTTGATTCGGACCCCTCTTCTGACTGTCTTGTGGAACAGATTGTGCAACTAGTACTTTCATTTTCGTGTCTTTCATACGTCTCCTTTCGTGTTCTTGCTCTTCCCTGATTCTATTCTGGTGATACTGGAGCATTTGAAGCATTTGTGACGGGGTACTAGCTTGCCAGGTACTTTCGACTTTCAAAACTCGATTTTTAACTTGTGGGCTTGAATTCTCGACTAGTTTAGTAACAAAAAGATGAGGGTATGACTCGCTACCTGTCTTCAAACCACTGTTGATTATAAAACATTTTTCAAATCTAGAATAAAAATCACTAGTATCTTCATCCTGTTTCTGTTTACATGCTGAGATTGCATCCCAATCTTCCTTTTTCGTGGATAATAACCTTGGCAAAAAAAGAGGAGCCAAGATGGCGGCGGAGACGGACGTGTAGTTGCCCGGCTCCCCGAGCCTGTTCTACTAAAACTTCATCCTGATTGTTATCCTGAGGCGCGGTGGCCGCGAAAAGACGAGGGAGGTGCGCTGTCGCTGGTGGCGTTTCTCCGGTGCTCTTCCCGGCCCGATTACTGGTGATAAATGCGGATTTCCTCGACGACCGGTGCCGAGCCCTGGACCTGTGCCCCGGGTGGATGTGCTCCGCTGGAGACGGCTAGAGCTTCTCGGAGCCCACAGACGGATGCTGAGCCTGTGTCCCCTGCTATGATTTTTGGCCGGTTCGGTAACCGTGCCGATTCCTCCTGTGACGGAGCTGCTTGACCGGCACTGGTCTTCGTCGCTTCCTCCCTTCATGGCGGTGTGTGGTGAGCTGCGCTATATTGTGTGGTGAGAGGAGGAAATGGCCGCTACAGCTCGCCTTTGTTCCACGCAGGATCGGGTCTCCATGCCGAGTCCTGCATGCGTTGTTGTACACTGTTGAAGGGAGTTCTGGACTTTGCCTGTGCCTGCACCCCAGCTACCTATCCTGGGACCCATTCCTGTGTAGTTGCCCCTGTGTTGGTGCACAATATGGCGATCGTCGCCTCAGTGGCGCGACTGGGTTCCGTCTTTGCCCCTAGTGATGGTGCCCCCCATGGCTCTAAGTGGCGGTCGGCACATCTCGCTGAACTCCGCGCTGCCGATTCATTAGCTCGACCGCCTTGCATCACTCGCGCCTCCATCCTTGCAGCGCTGGCCGATTTGAGGGCAGAATGGCGCGATTGCTCCTGTGCGCTTGGCGCGAAGTTGGACGCGGTCGCTCTGGGATCGGGGAGTGCCCCGCCAGCCGGACCCCCTTCTGAGGTTGATCGACTTTCTCCTGGACTTGCAATCGAGACATTGTTGCGGCGTACTACTCAGCGGGTGAAACGCTCTGTGACTGGATTCTTTTCAGGACTGCCGCCACTGTCTTTCGTGCAAGCTACATTGTTTCCTATCCTGTGTGGACCCTTATCCTCGTTTGCGGCTCGATTGGAGACGCCATGGTGTTCCTACGCTGCTCAGGATGGCGATGCTGAGGGTTTCTATTGCTGTTTTATGCTGGACTGGGTGGATTTTGGTGCGGCGATATCCTGGATCTGTGCCACGCTTAGTGACTGGGTTTGTACTATTTGTGCAGGGGGCCCTTCTTCTTGTAGAGGGCGGCCATTTTACCCCTTTGTTCTCTGTGGGGCGATGTGCTATCCGGGGTCGTATTTGGATGGCCGCTTGAAATCTGGCCAGGGTTAGGGGTGATCCTGTTTGTTTTCTTGTTCTTGATGGGCGGGTGGGGGGCCCGGGTTGGGACGCTTCCTCGACGCGTGCTACACTAATTCTGACGTCTCTCCCTGCTTCTTTCCGTATTGTCGCTCTAATCCTGTAGTTCTGGGTGGTGGAGAGACTTACCGGCCGGGGAGTCCGGGTGCTTTGGAATTCGGCCCTCCTCTGTTATTAGGGTATTCTTTTTCTGTTTCTTTCTTTCTTTTTCTATATTTCGGGTTCTTTAGTGGGCGAAAGACACGCTGTCGGGGGGGGTAGGCCATAGCCTCCGCTTTGTTGTAGGGTGGGGGGTGGGTTTTCATTTCATACAGTTCATTTCTATGGGCCTTATCTATTTTCTGCGCTTTTCTTTATCTGTTTCTGTTCTGGGTCCGGGGGACGGGTCAGTGGAAGAGGGTGGCGTGCTACGTGGCGCGTACTTGCTAGTCGCAGCTCTTGTTCTTTGCCCCTGATTTGCCATGTTGTTTTTTGATGCTCGCTTATGGGTTTGCTTCCACAACTATGCTGTTGTTTCCTCCTGTCTGACGTAATGTTTCGGACTCAGTACTCCTTGATCTCTCTCCTTACTGTTTAAGTTCTTGTTATAACTCTTAAAACTAACCTTTCATGCTCCTGTTTCCTGGTGACACGTACTCGTTTGCAGGGCTATTTCTTGATTGTTGCTATAAATCCTGGTGCTGCTGGGAATTTGTCCTATTTGCTTTTGTGCTTACTGTATCGTGCCCGACCTGTAGGTTGTGGGTCCGTATTTGTTACTTTTTGTGCACAATAAAGGTTTTTAAAAAAAAAAAAAAAAAAAAAAAAAACCTTGGCAAAACTTGTATCAATAACTCGGGCAATTCTTTACATTTGTCCCCAAGACCGGTACCTGGTACTCGTATTTTATCTTCAGCTTCTAGAGCTGTCCAATCAATCTTTTTCTCTCCCACCTCCCATTCTTTTTCCTTGAGTTTTTCATATACCCCTGCGGGCAACAGGACCTTTATCATTTTAATGACATCTGGATACGTGTATTCTCCCATACGGAGCATGTCTTTTAATTCTCGATGGAACCCTGCTGGATCTTTGTCGTGACAAGGAATTAATTTCTTCATCTCTAAGAGTTCCATCTTTGTGATAGGGGTGTAAACAAATACTCGTTGCATTTCACCACCCGCTGTCCTAACTGGGTGTACTTCTCGTAACGGATGCTGTCTATCTATGTAAAATGGTTTACTTTCTGGAGGTGAGACGTGAACAAAATGCGGATTCAGAAACGTTCTATATTTGTGGCGCTGTTCTAGAATGACACTAATTAAATCGGTACCTAAACCTTTCCATCTATACTGGAGCAACTCGTTCAGAACATCATGTAACGGACCTGGATCGGAATGTTGTCCCTCATACAGTGTAATGAGGTGTTGGATCATATACATACCCACCAGTCGCTGCTCGGCTGGGGGCAGTTTCAGAAACATTTGTGCCACTATTTCATCTGGAAAAGTGGTAGAATCAGTAGTCCATCGGACTGCTGATCGGGCTAGTTCTAGTTCATGCATGGTACTAAGTTCACTATAACCGATACGTGATTTCAGAATGTGATCGGTAGCTTGAAATACTTGTTCAAGATTCTCTTGTTCTAGTGCTGGAAGGTGAAAAACTTTCTTGTGTTCTAGGCGTGAATGTCGGTCTAGAAGTCTAGATTTACCTACATACGCTATTCTGGCGGTATTCTCGTCTTCTACCTCTTCAGTATCAGTGTTGTCTTCTTTCTCGCTTACTTGTGCTGCTTTGCGTTTCTCGTGTAACCTTATTATTTCCTTACGAATTTTCTTGTACATACTCTCTATACTACTGAGTGTCTTGTGTCTTCCCTCGGCTATATGATCACTCCACTTTGTCAGAATTCTCATTTCGATCGGATCTTTAGTCGGACAATCTTGTTCCCTTACTAAACAATTGATTAGAAATTTTAATAGCATGAGCTGGGTCTCAGCTTTCCTTAGAGACATGATTTCGCCAATACTTTCTGGATCGTCTCCTGTACGGATGAAACGATATATTCTGTCTAGATCTTCTTTCATATTCGGTAGGGTGTCCAAATACTCCGTCACCCGTCTTACACGCAATGAATATATAACCATATTATCATCGCCTGGGACTGGATCATAACGGCATTCGGTGAGAGCTCGTCTGATATCTGCAACGGACTGATATTTGGGCGTACGCTGTAACGCACGTTCATGTAACTCGACTAACGTTACACGTTTGTGTGGCGGCGGGGTACCAGGAGGACCTCCCCCCGCGGCCCCTATACTAGAATCGTCGACTGATACTCTTCGTGCTGGCAGAGTGACCGATGTAGCGGGAACTTGTACTACGGGCTGGACCGGGGGTACCGTAACAGGTGCTGTAACAGGTGCCCCGGTGGCTGGAGGAACAGGAATTACATTATTTACAGGAGCTGGCGGAACAGGATTTGCATATTCTGGGACTGTGTCGTCCAAATAGGACGAGAGAAAAATATCAGCTGCGGTCGGTTTGTGACGTAGCTTAATCGGAACCAATGTCGGCGGAAAATTACATGGTGCTTCCGGGGTTGCTTTTGGCAAGCCCTCGGCAAGAAGAGGATACATACCCTTAATAAGGGCATTTCTCTGTCTGTCTGACTGTTCGGCTTTAACTCGTTCACCTACTTCGATTAATTCCCTTTCTTGGGCTCTTTCTGAGGATTCTCTACTTAATTCTGACTTTCTGATTTCTTTTTCGGTTCTTTTATGAGATTATTTGCGCCATAACTCGATGGCATCTTTCTGGGACTGTCTGGATTTCTTTTTCCATAATGCTTCTTCTACTCGCATGATGCACTCGGCATCCCATGTACCTGATACGGGCCATCTATATTTCTCTTCTAGATCTTTAGTATACTCGACCCATAAGTCTAGATATAATATGGCACTTATGCCATGTTTATGATACATAAAATGACCTGGACTGTCCCTAGGCGGGACAGGAACTGCTTCTTCGAGCAGACCTTTCCTGGTTTTTAACTGACGTAACTTCGAGAACAGAGGCATGACTTAGACTGGAATCTGGACACAATTACAATACACGATAAACACAATAATAACTTGAAAACAAATCACTCATACCACAACATTGAAAACACATGAAATAACATTTAAAATAACAGTTCGGACAGAATACTACCTGGAATACTGAAAACAGAAACACATGAATTTCTCGAGAACAGAACAGAACTTACTGGAATGACTAGATGCACTGCTAAAACAGTACGAAACTTACTGGTCTCATAAAGAGACACGTCAGGACCCGCATCCACCTAGGTGGACACTTCGTGTTGGATCTGTGTACCCAAACCCACGGACCAGAGACAAATTAATTGACCCTGTCTAGATACTACCCCAGCAATGGTACTCACCGGGCAGCAAGAACGGAAGGCCTCGGACTGGACTGGACTGCTACGACGACGGACGGACGAACTTCGGAC
The DNA here is from genome assembly GCF_964261635.1 of Lissotriton helveticus. NCBI lineage: Eukaryota > Metazoa > Chordata > Amphibia > Caudata > Salamandridae > Lissotriton > Lissotriton helveticus. The sequence goes on from NC_136068.1 coordinate 447,640,066, forward strand.
TTCAGTTACAGGTGGGCCTCCGGATACCTCGGACCTTGGACTCTCGGCTTGGGCTCTGGTCGGGACTCGCCGCGTTCCTCCACCGCCTCGTCTGGACGCTGGACCGCAACCTCCGTCTCCTCCGTGGGCCTGAGGGATACTTGAAGCAGAAATATCTGCACGTGGCCGGTATGGTTCCGTCACGGCTGCAGAGGATCAGGGGGCCTGCGTGGCTTCTCCGGCGCGTGGGGAAAGGGCAAGTCCCTATTCGGGCGCCATTATGTGGTAAATAAATAATTAATTACCGGTTCTATTTTTCAGGATACTCTAATAACAGATAGCTCAATAAATAAGAGTCAAGATTCGAGGTAGCTGAAGTATACAGGCTTTAATCAGGCATAAAAGGACAGGAACAGGACAGCCTGCATGGGAATAGGATGGCAGCTGCCGGGGGCAGGATCTGGGAATTGGCTGGCTTTTAATAACAGTGCATTAATATATATACTAAAAACAATTACATTGCATTCAATACAGTAGGCGTAGCAGTAGGCGGAGTTTGTAGCAGTCGCGAAAGATAAGGCATAAAGTGGGTGTAACAAGAGGTGTGTACAGGGCGTATACATAGACATGTGATGCAAACGTAACAGAATATGTCATAAACGGGGCGGAAACATGGAGGGGGCTACCTGAGCAGCTGGGACCTCTAACCTAGTGGTGCGCGTAAACTGGCAATGACGTGTTACCAGGGAGAACTGGGGGCTATGACTTCTGCACTAGAAGAGGAGACGAAAGTCTGGAGGGTCAGAGCGACATGTACCTAGGCATATCTAGTATCTGGTGTTTATAGTACATGTTGATAGAATCCAAAAGTTATCAGGGTAAAGGCTAACAGACACTAAGACTGGTGCATGCATTATTCTAAATGTATTGCATGTGCGAGGAATATTCTATGAATATGAATACAGTATTTCTCTTACATGGAGACATAAAGGCTAGACCATGACGGAAACTATTGATGCGATTCAGTAGCTTAGAAATGCAGAGAAGGAGGGCTGGACTGATAACTAGAAACATAACATACTCTTGGCAGACTGGGAGGCAGAGCCAGGCCTAGCCGGGCACTGCGAGGCATGAAAGTAAGTGAAGGGTCAGGGATACAGGTGGGGGCTGTATCGCTCCTTGGAGAGTTCAGGAAACAGGAGCTGAATCTGAGTCCGGGCCCTTTTGAGGCCTAGAAACGGGGACAATTCAATGAATTAACGTGCACACTGTGAAACGTGGCAACGTAGCTTTACATAGGCCTGATATTCGTTGTATTCACGAGGACTGGAAACTGACATACAGGAGATGGACACAACTGTAATTGCGTCTTTAATCGATCAGAGGGGAATACATGCATATCGATCATGCACATATAACATAAGATGGGGAACACGTAGGCACATATGACATGGCAAAATTTACTTTTCCACATTATGGGAAACACTTAAAAAGCTCCTAAATCCCTTTGAAGAGAGACTTTTACAGGTAGGATCCCAGCTCTTGGACATGGAAAAAAGTATTTCGAACTCAGATAAAAAACCAACCCATAGTCAAGATAAGGACCTTATGGCCAGCCTTGAGAAGCTGATAAAAAGCCTGCTGCATCCCTTGATGGAAAAAACCCAAATTGTTAATCTAAAACTAGATCAACTAGAGTTTTTAACATCTAAAAACACTGCTTTACTGGAGAGCCTTGTAGGGAATAGCAAACAACCCGTTGCTACTGGGGGTAATAATACTAGTAATATTAGTTTAGCTAAAAAGGGTGCTAAGAACAACCAGACACAAGCACAGCAACCTAAAACTGCAGTGTCTGCAGACCCTAACGGTATTATCCCTTGTGCAGCACCAGCTACCTTGTCCAAAACTAAGCTGGTGACTACTGCAGGATATAAGCTAAACAACTCTATGGTGGTGGCTACACCAATAAACACTGCTGCCCCAATCCTGCCAAATACTGAAGGGAAAGAAACTCCAGTTTGCAAACCCCTAGTTCCTAGCAAAACCCCCCTACATGGTAAACAGATCTATGTAAACATACCCCCTGAGGCTGCCCCGTTTATGGCAATTTTGACAGGTGTTCCATTAATTGCAGAGAACAAATATGAGAAAATGGAGGACCTTTTAAATAAAACAAAATTCTGGCTAAATAATAACAGGCCCCTATCCGAAGACACTGTTACAAAAATCCTAAGTGTGCGGAGGGTTCCCTGGGTTGGGCCAAGCAAAAAAGATCTGGAGGGAGATTGCATCCTGATTAACTTTAGAGACATCTGGGTTAAGGATATTATCTGCAGTAAAGCGAGATTTGGTAGGATGGGGGATATCCAGTGTGTGGGTCTGGAATATTTCTATCCCAACCTTTATCATACTGCCCCAAACCCCAACCGCCGCGGTTATAGAACAAATGGTAAATATCACGTGGGTTGGGCACATAATTTGAACATGAATCAAGGCCCCCAAAACTATTATGCCCCTTGGCACGAAACAAATGGCCCCTTTATGGGACCACCGAGTATGGGCCCTTTTACACAAGTACCGTTTAACCCACGAAGACCAAGGTTTCAGGGCGTAGAATACCCAGGATGGATCTCAAATAATAACAATATCCCATTGATGAATCGCTTTGACCCACTAATGGGTATGGACGGGGTAGACTGACCACCAACTGGGTTTGAGGGCAATGCGTCTACCGTCCTAGCTTCGGGAAAGAGGGAAAACTTAGGGATATCTTGCAATGATGACTCAGTGTTGGTGAATGTTGATTGTGATACTGTGAGTATTGGCCCCCCACATGTAGAGAATGTTGTTACTTATGGGGGAAATATCCCTTTGGGTTGTGAGAAACACACATTACTACCTGAACAAGACCCCTCAAGTACAAGAGATGCTTTGGGAAGCAACTATGGGATACAGGGGTCGTCTTTAATATCCTTAATATCATGGAACATTGCCGGACTAACAGCCAGATTGGAAGATGAGGCATGGCTGGACTTTGTGGGAGCCCAGGGAATCCTGTGTCTACAGGAGACTTGGACTAGGACTACCTGTGACATTGAGGGTTTTCAATCATTTACTGTCTTGGCTGTCCCATCAACATCTGGGAGGGCAAAGGGTGGTATAACGACAGCATTGTCTATAAAACTACAGAAGTTGAAAACTTCGAAACTGGTGGACACAAACTGGTACCAATTGCTGTTATTAGAACATCTTTTCCCAGAACCTGTGTTGTTAATCAACTGGTATTATAACCTCTTTAATGGACATGACATATCGATAATTCAAAGTTTGGAGGACGCAGTGGGTAAAGCACGCAGCAGACACCCTTTATCGTCTGTCATTTGGGTTGGCGATTTCAACTGCACGTTGTGCAGTTTTGGAGGCTCGAACGTGTGTGGTCTGGAGGACTCAAACGCTCAGCCCTTGACCCACTTTAAACACACACCCCAGGGGGATGCTCTGAACAATATTATTATCATGAATGACTTGTGTGTGGTAGATCCTGGGTCTGCCCCCGATACACCACATATACCAACTTTTCAGGGTTGAAGGGGGGAGATGAGCACAATTGATTTTGTCCTGGTATCCAGCAGCTTCTTCAAATATGTTGATAAGTTGGAGGTGGTGGCCAATCCCGCAAGTGACCATAACCCCCTAATGTTGTCATTGTGCGTGCCAGCACAAGAATCACCAAAGATCTGGGAACAGCCAATTAAGTACAGTAAGAATCAGGGCGTTACCATGAAATGGGGGAAGGTAAACGCGATAAAATTGGAGGAAGATATTGTTGTTAATTGTAAAATGGAAATAGAATCATGTTTAGTCCCAGTATCTGACCCCCATGAGGTTATTGAGAGCTTTGAGAAATTGTGTGGTCATGTAGCAAAGCACCTTAGGAAACCCAAGGGGAAGGGTGGTCACAAGGCCTTTAGATGGTTTGATTCCGTGTGTTCTGTCACACACCGATCGCTAAAACTAGCTCTGCGTCAAAAACCAAGAAACAAAGAGCTTGTAAGAACTAGCAGAAAGGCCTATAGGGAGGCTATTGCAAAAAGAAAGCAGGATCTAAAAAACATTGCCTGGGAAGACCTTGAAAAGGCTGCAGAACTAAAAGATAGTAGACTCTTCTGGGAGGTTCTAAATCGCCCCCTTTTTAAGAGCGACAATAAAGAATCTATAGTTATGCAGGTCACCGCTGAACAATGGGTTCAACACTTTTCTAAGATTTTTAATCCCAATTCTATTTCAATAATGGCAAGTACGGAAAGGACAGGGGAATTGGTGGCACCTCCCTCGGCTTTGACCCTCAGCTCTTCACTTACACTGATAGAGATTGAGGAAGCCTTAGGGAAGGGATTATCACTAAAAGCCCCAGGCCCAGATGCTGTCCCTTTGGACCTTTTTAAATCTAATGTTAGTTTGTGGGCACCCATACTACTGAATGTCTTTAAGGCTGTTGTGGTCGGGCGTATCCCTGGTACATGGGAGGAGGCAATTGTAGTGCCGATTTTTAAAAAGGGTGATAGGGGCGATCCACGTTGCTATCGCCCGATTTCCTTAATAGATGCTTCATGCAAAATCCTGGGTAGGGTAATCCTAGCGAGATTAGAAAGTTGGGCAGATTCTACAGGACTTATAGTTGACTCCCAATACGGTTTTAGGTGTGGAAAGGGGACCAACGAGCAGTGTCTCAACCTGGCACTAATTCTAGGCAAGTACATGAAGGCAAAAAAGTCCTCAATACATCTTGCCTTCAATGACTTGACAAGTGCATTCGACACTGTTTGTAGACATAAGTTGTGGCGGATGATGGATGACATGGGTTTTGAGCAACCTTTGGTCACATTGCTTCGTAGGTTACATGCAGTAACAACTGTATTAGTTAGATTTGGCTCTGGAGGTGAAATGACAAAACCAATTCCTTCTACTGAGGGTGTGCGTCAAGGATGCATTTTGGTGCCTTTTCTTTTTCTGGTTTATACAAATGGACTTGAAAAGTATCTACTAAACCAGGGTTGTGACTTTCCGAAAATTAAAGGTAAAAGTATTCCCATGCTTTCTTATGCAGACGATACTGTCCTAATGACATTAACTGGAAATAGCATGCAAGTATGTCTAGATGCCTTCAATACTTTCATGCTTGACCTTGACTTAAAAGTGAACTTTGATAAATCCTTTGTAATGTCTTGTGGCCCTAAAGGGTCAAACATTAGGAAGTTTGTGGTAAATAATCGCATAATTGGAAAAGCGGAAAATTTTAACTACCTTGGTAACTTGTTTAATAGCAAATTAAGCTGGACGCCAGTCATGAAGGTTCGAGCCCAGAGCGCGACACGGGCTATAGAGGGCATCTTCCGTTTCTGTAGCAAACTGGGGCAAAAACATGTTACGCATCTCAAAACCCTCTATACATCAAAATGTATATCGGTGGCCACCTATGGGGCAGGGGTGTGGGGGACTGAAACACCATCTGTGATACAGGTGGTGGAAAATAATTTTATAAAAAGGGTTTTATCAGTTCCCAAAGGTTGCTCAAACATCTTTTTCCACAAGGAAATTGGAATGGTCAGTGTTTCGGATACGATTCGTCTGTCCCCTTTATTGTTATGGGGCAAAGTACGGCAATCTGAAGACCTGCAACTTACTAAAGACATTATCACTGATTGCATGGCTCTAGAAAACTCAAAACAGATCCCCTGGTTGTCCTATGTTTGTAACATGTTAAACAAAATTGGATTGGGCTCCTATTATGACAATCCTGAAAAAATAGAGGGAAACCATAAGGCGAACATAAAGGCAATGTATTGGAAATCATTGAATCCACCATCCTCGGACAATGTTAATGTTTATGCTCGTAAGCTCCAACCTCAGCTTTACCTAACATTTACCCTTAATGTGCAATGGCGATTCCTACTAACAAGGTTTAGACTGGACATTTTGCATTTTTTGCTTGCCTTCCCGAAACAAGGGGGTTGGTGTGAGAGGCTGCCCCCTTGTCCATGTAATAATAGGGATAGCCAAAGCACTATACATGTGGTCCTTTTTTGCTCCTTATATCAAGAGCCAAGACTCCGGTTTATTAAACCAATCTTGAAGGGGAGGCAACCTTGCACCTATAAGGAAGGGTATGATTATTTGTCGGCATTATCCTCTGTAGAAATTTGCTGTGCCATGCTAAATTTTATCAGAGTTTCGCTAAAAATCAGGAAGGTCTATGGTTAGCATCACAATGTATAGAATATCCTCTGGTGAAAATCATGTATTTTATATTTTTAAAACAGTCATTATTATGTCTTTTTAAATTTCGTAAAAATGTGTATTTAAACAAAACTTTCTTTGTTATGAGGTGTGAAATATTGTATGTTCAGTACTTTTATGATCCATTTTATGAATCGAATAAAGTTTTTGAATACGAAAAAAATGGGCCAAACTAGAGTTTGGCAGATGGAGTTTACTGTGTCGGGATGGCGAAGTACATTACCTTCACCAGTCAAATTCAGAGATGTCTGCCGGCTCAATGGGCATCTCTCTACATTGACAGGAACCATGATCATGGCAGTTGCGTCTCTCTACATTGATAGAAACCATGATCATGGCAGTTCTATCTCTCTACATTAATAGAAACCATGATCATGGCAGTTCCATCTCTCTACATTAATAGAAACCAGGATCATGGCAGTTCCATCTCTCTACATTGACAGGAACCACCATTATGGCAGTTCCTGTCAATGTAGAAAAAGTATTACAGCAGGTACTGCCAGCCATGACGTTCAGCTGTCAAACTTTCCAAAAGGCTTGTTTTTCAAAAACAAACTCCTATAATTTAAAAAAGCAAAAAACGAATACTCCACACCCTGGAAGGTTTTTACAAGGATGTGGGGGGCATTTTCATTTTTTTCCTGTCCCTCACTACCAGCTTTTTCCTGGTGGTGACAGACCGAAAAAGAAAAAGCCATTACAGGGTCGTCCTTACGTTGGGTGGATGATGTGATGGCCTTCGTTTGACGACTATCAGAGGAAGTCTTCTGTTAATATAGCCAACAAGGGCTCCATTGACAAACTACTTAAGATACTCCCATCTCTAAATGAGTCAAGCGAACTGAGAATTTTGAAGCCATGGTAATCTGTTGTGTTTGCAACTGAGTAATCTAAATGACTAACTCTAAATCGGAAACGAAATATCCTACAAATTTGGTGTTTGTTGCAATTTACCTACATCTACTGTGCTAGATAAATGTCTCACAATTGTAAACTTGATAATCCATTTTAATAGTGAAATGGAAAAAGGGTGCAAGTAACTCACACGTCATCTACATCATTGAAACAGCGTGTAAAACAATGAAGAGGGGACATTTTTAGAACTCTAACACATCCCGAAGCAAAGATGAGCTGTTGAAACAGATCATGAAAAAAACGGAATATTATGTCCATGGAAATCAATACATTTGTACCCGAAAGAAGGTCAGCTGGTGGCATGCTGATGGTACTGGACAGTAGCATTCATATTTTATTTGTTCTGCCTCTGTATGTTTTCACATTTTGTGAGAATCAGGATGATTTAGGCTGGCCCTATAAATTCAAAGTAGAGGGTTACACTCACATTTTTTCTTTATTTAGGTGGTCTATGTGGCCCGAAATGCAAAGGATCTGGCAGTCTCGTATTATCATTTTGATCGGATGAACCAGCTGCACCCAGAACCTGGTACCTGGGCAGAATACCTTGAAAAGTACATGGCTGGGAAGGGTAAGTAGTCAGTCAGTCAGTCAAAGTACTTTATTTCGATTCATACAATACAATCAAATACACTATTAAAAACGGTTACAAATTCATGTAATTAAAAAATATTCCACAAGTTTCATAAAAAAATTAAAATGGAAACCATTTTACAATAAGATTTAGCTGCCATATTTCATTGCACAGTTAAAAGAACAGTATATACAATACAAAAAAATTCATCTATTTAAAAATACAATCAGTTACAGTTTATCATTTTCTGGTTCCTAACCCTAACAGCACCCACCAGATAACTGGCGACATGAAAAATAACTTTAGGGCTGTTTAATAGTTGTAGGTATAGGAGAGCCGGTTTAACTTGAAAAAACCCTACCTCCTTAAGGATAGGAACAAGAAACTTCGTCCTTACAGCCGTGTAATGATCACAAAACATCAAAAAATGCATTGTGTCCTGCGTTGAAAAGTTATCACAGGAACACGGTGGGGCCTGTTCAGGACTGCTCCATTCAGGGAAGTAACCTAAAGTCAGATGAATCATATTAAAACAAAAACGTGTTAAAAGAAACCTGTGGTAAGAACGATTAACTAAAACAAGATAAAGTTCAGGTCCTGGGGGATTGGAGACAATGAGGTTAGCCCTTACAGTGGGTTTTCTGAGCTCAATTTCCTCTCTGTTTAAGGACAGTGTCTGTAGCATCGCCCCCTTTATTAATGCTATGTCCTTGCGAGTTATTTTGTCTGGAGAGAAAAAGAGCTCCGGTCTCCCTAGTTTACAAAACCACTGTTTAACATAAGTTAACCACTTGATTTTATTTACGTTGTCCAATGTGAGGCAATCTTTAAGGATGGCATGATTCAGGGAGAGTTCATCATTCAACCAGGTCTTCAGCCAGGATATTAAGGGGGCCACTCTTATCATATCTGTAATAAAACCGGCCCCTAACTTAGAGTGAATCGTATAAGATGGGGTAGACTGTGGCACTGATAAAATCGATCTCACACATTTATTTTCAGTGACTTGTAAACAGTCTATAGAGCTATAGCCCCATAAGGAGCTGCCATACGTGGCTACCGTCAGGCATTTGGCTTTATAAATGCTCAATAGAGCCACGATGGGCCTGGCCCACAGTTTTTTGCTAAAGCCCATGATTGCTGAGGATGTTCTAACAAAAGCAGTATTTCTATTTTTAATCTGTGGTCCCCAGTTTCCCTTCTCCTCGAATGTAATTCCCAAGTACGGGAATATAGGGACTCTGCAAAGTTCCTCCTCACAACAAAAAAACGTTTTCAAGTTTTTCTTTCTAGAACCTCTTCCCATAATCATGATTTGAGATTTTTTTGCATTTATTTTGAGGTCCAGGGAAGTCATAAAGAGGCCAAAAGCATCCAACAAACGTTGGAGCCCGACCCCGGTCCGTGCCAGAAGGACCGCATCATCCGCATATAGGAGAACCGGTATACCAAGTTCCCCTATATGCGGGATGTCTGGCGTGGCCTCCCTAAGCACGGGTTCAAGGGCGTTTATGTAAACTGTGAAGAGAAGGGGGGCCATGATACACCCCTGCCTGACCCCCCTTTCTGATTTAAAGTGGCTAGAACAACGCCCCTCTGTGTTCACCCTAACAGAGGCCAAAAGGCCGGAATAGAGGTCCCCTAAAAAGTTTACCAAAACATGGTCAAGTCCTAGATCAATTAAGATCCGCCAAAGCTTTGCGCGATTTACAAGGTCGAAGGCCGAGGACAGGTCCATAAACCCCAGGTATAGTGACCCATCCTTGGCCTTGGTGTATTTTTCGACCAGCAATTGGAGGTTAAGGAATTGATCCATAGTACCTCTTCTGGATCTAAATCCATATTGCACATTTGACAATATCCCTTTATCGTCAAGCCACTCCTGTAATTTGTGCAAAATGACCCGTCCCAAGATTTTGACGGATGAGTCTATTAAGGAGATCGGTCGGTAACAGGCTGGGTCTGCTCTGTTGCCCTTCTTAAAGACTGGGACAATAATGGATTCTTTCCACGATGCTGGGATATTATTTTGATTTAATGCGTTAAAAACCTTGCATAGGATCTTCGACCACAGTTTAGGGGCGTATTTAAAAATATCAGCAGGGACCCCATCGGGACCAGGTGCCTTGTTTATCAAGGTCTGGTCTATCGCCCTTTCCACTTCTAGGACCTCAAAGGTAACACGAGGACCCTCCTTGCTATAAATGATATTATTTATAGGTTCTTGCTCGGCAGAGTTAGAATATATATTCCCAAAATGTTTAATCAAAGCATCATCAGGAATGTTAGACTCAAGGGCGTGATTCTCTTCATTTGGTTTAACAGGGAGTGTAGAAAGACCGCATCCTGATTCATACAAATTCCACTCCACTAAGAAGTCCTCAAGTGCCGCACCTCTTTTTGAATGTTCAAAATGCGTGACTGTAGAATAGGGAGGTCACTCTTCTACTGAGGTGGCACAGGGCTGGGTACAGGGATGAATATTAAAATCCCCTCAGAGAATTATCTCAAAGCAGTTTACTTTGTTTCTGTAGGCTGACAAGAAAATATCAAGATGGTCCAGGTTATATCTGGTACTAGCATTAGCATTATAAAAATTAATGAACAAAATGTTAGATGAATCGGGGGAACTCAACTCAACAATTAAACAATTTTGACAACCTGACTCAAGCTGGGTAAGTACTCCTTTTAAATCAAGTTTGAACAAACTTAATAGTCCACCTTTGGATCTACCTGCCACACTACTTGTGGCAGGAATAGAAAAAGGACTGTAACCATCCAAGGAAAAACTATTCAGTGTATCCCAGGTTTCCTGAAAAGCCAAGATGTCAAAGGATTTCAAAAAGTTAATCCATATTTCATTATCACCTTTACCCCTAATCCCGGCAATGTTCCAAGTCATGATTCTGCAAGATTGTGAGTTAAGCTTCGAGTTATTTATCAGTCAATCATTTTCCTCCAGTGATGCCAAAGGCGCGAACCAATTACACAATGGAAGAATTTGTTCAGACTGAAAATTTGGCACACACAAATTGTAACAGTAAGAATCTAATGGAAGGGTGTTGTGAAAGCCAGGAGGGGCACGTGACGCAGTACTCTGCATGGATGGGGATGTAAGTGGTTTCTGTTGAGCTGTATGAAATTTAGAGGTGTTACTAAGGTGGTTATAGAAAAACCCAAAGGGGCGTGCACATATAAAATCATCTGTGATTGGCAAAGAAGCAGCCCTCAGCAGAACAGTAGCTACATGCTGTGGGTGCTTAAAGTTCACAATGATGCAATCACCCTTCATTGTTTTTCTCGAATTACCTATCCAGCTCACTCTACGTGTCGATATGATATCATTAAAAAATGTGACAGGGAAACCACAATATTTACTCAGCCATGCTACTACTTTATAATTCAAGGAGTCAATTGTTTCGCCCCTTGCGTCATTTGCCCACGAGTCTACCCCGGGAACGTTGGTTAGCACTACTATATACGGGGCACAATCTGGTGGGAGATTGACTAGAGGTCTTTGCTTTCTTGCCCTCAAGCCCAAATTGTTCCCTGCAACAGTAGGTTGCGAGTTAGCCTTCAAGATGGGTGGGGGAACAGTTTGAATGCTAGGGGGTTGAGCAGATGTTACAGCTGGCATGCTATGTGTAGCCTTGTGTCCCTCACTGCCGGAACTTGTAGCCCCCTCATTTACTGCCGTGCCCGTGTTAGTGTTCCTAGGTATTTTAGATGAGGACAGGTGTGCAGATAGAAGAACTCCCAGCCTCGAAACCTCCTTTGATACCTGGTCCATTTTGTCCACCACCCCTTTACTAGGAACAACAGGGCCCTTAGGTTCTTTAGGGTTAACATTTGGTTTTTGGGAGTTTTGTGAGGCGGCCAGATGGGAAGCCAGAAGAGTACCCAATCTGGATTCCTCTTTTGTGACCTGTTCGACTCTGTCTACCAATGGTTTAATCATATCTCCATTTTCAGCGCAAACATATCAATTAGCGAGTCGATTTGATCATTGTTCAATTTAGTCATAACCCCCTCTTTTGGTTTATCATGGGGGACTTCTACTTCGTCATCCAGTATGATGACTGCCTTCTTAACTCTCTTGTTCCCTCCCCGATTGTTTTGTGATCCTTTGCAGGCTCTCGCTCTCGATTTTCTTCGTGCCTGCGAGTGTACTGGGGAGGGTTCCGGGGACGATGTTGGTAGGGGTTGGATAGTAGGAGGCAAAGAATTGTCTAATGTCGCCACGGCAGGTGCTGACATGACAGATGTGTCTATATCCGCTGCTATTTGAGAACATTGTGTATCCCCTAAAACTAGGTCACAAAACTCAGGTGGTAATGATCCATTTGTTGGTGAAGCAGGCGGGCTAATTCGGCTTAATGACATACGGCGTGCTGTGTTGATTTTGCTCACAACTTTAACCATGTAGTTATCTATTGACCCTGTTAATGACGGCGTTTTGGAAGAACGCAGTTTGGCCATTTCGGGCCGGCTCATTTAGCAGCCTGTTAAAGACACACAACAAAGAATAAACTCACGCTTCTCAGAAATCCCGTGGAAAATAGTCAGGGTCCGTGGCCCTGCCCGGCCTCCTCCGGCCCCGGACGGCCACAGACGGCCCGCCCTCTGCCCGGGCTCCGCCGGCGCCGTCCGCGACGCGGAGGGAGTGTCCGTTGTTTAAGCGCCTCCGGGCGCGTTGCAGGGCGGAAGTGGGCGGAGCAGTGTTGCTGCCTGGGAGCTGTAGTCTCCCCCTGCGGCGGCTGTTCTGGTGGTGAGTACGGCGGCAGGGAGACCAACAGCGTGAGCAGCCCTGGGAATGCAGGTAAGCGTCTCCTCCGCTAGCTGCCCGTGAAATATGGCCCCCGCTCCACCGAGGGAGTGTCCGTTGTTTAAGCGCCTCCGGGCGCGTTGCAGGGCGGAAGTGGGCGGAGCAGTGTTGCTGCCTGGGAGCTGTAGTCTCCCCCTGCGACGGCCGTTCTGGTGGTGAGTACGGCGGCAGGGAGACCAACAGCGTGAGCAGCCCAGGGAATGCAGGTAAGCGTCTCCTCCGCTAGCTGCCCGTGAAATATGGCCCCCGCTCCACCAAGGGAGTGTCCGTTGTTTAAGCGCCTCCGGGCGCGTTGCAGGGCGGAAGTGGGCGGAGCAGTGTTGCTGCCTGGGAGCTGTAGTCTCCCCCTGCGGCGGCCGTTCTGGTGGTGAGTACGGCAGCAGGGAGACCAACAGCGTGAGCAGCCCAGGGAATGCAGGTAAGCGTCTCCTCCGCTAGCTGCCCGTGAAATATGGCCCCCGCTCCACCGAGGGAGTGTCCGTTGTTTAAGCGCCTCCGGGCGCGTTGCAGGGCGGAAGTGGGCGGAGCAGTGTTGATGCCTGGGAGCTGTAGTCTCCCCCTGCGGCGGCTGTTCTGGTGGTGAGTACGGCGGCAGGGAGACCAACAGCGTGAGCAGCCCAGGGAATGCAGGTAAGCGTCTCCTCCGCTAGCTGCCCGTGAAATATAGCCCCCGCTCCACCGAGGGAGTGTCCGTTGTTTAAGCGCCTCCGGGCGCGTTGCAGGGCGGAAGTGGGCGGAGCAGTATTGCTGCCTGGGAGCTGTAGTCTCCCCCTGCGGCGGCCGTTCTGGTGGTGAGTACGGCGGCAGGGAGACCAACAGCGTGAGCAGCCCAGGGAATGCAGGTAAGCGTCTCCTCCGCTAGCTGCCCGTGAAATATGGCCCCCGCTCCACCGAGGGAGTGTCCGTTGTTTAAGCGCCTCCGGGCGCGTTGCAGGGCGGACGTTGGCGGAGAAGTGTTGCTGCCGGGGAGCTGTAGTCTCCCCCTGCGGCGGCCGTTCTGGTGGTGAGTACGGCGGCAGGGAGACCAACAGCGTGAGCAGCCCAGGGAATGCAGGTAAGCGTCTCCTCCGCTAGCTGCCCGTGAAATATGGCCCCCGCTCCACCGAGGGAGTGTCTGTTGTTTAAGCGCCTCCGGGCGCGTTGCAGGGTGGAAGTGGGCGGAGCAGTGTTGCTGCCTGGGAGCTGTAGTCTCCCCCTGCGGCGGCCGTTCTGGTGGTGAGTACGGCGGCAGGGAGACCAACAGCGTGAGCAGCCCTGGGAATGCAGGTAAGCGTCTCCTCTGCTAGCTGCCCGTGAAATATGGCCCATGTGGTCTATGTGTCCCGAAATGCAAAGGATCTGGCAGTCTCGTATTATCATTTTGATCGGATGAACCAGCTGCACCCAGAGCCTGGTACCTGGGCAGAATACCTTGAAAAGTACATGGCTGGGAAGGGTAAGTAATGATGCTGGGTTCATGGAATGGATGCATGGTTCATGACCCACGCAAGTGGATACCCTTGTAACCAGGCTGACCAAACTAACATGTCCTCAAAGGACCTATGGTGAACCTTGAAACTGCATTTACTGGAACTTATCTACATTTTGAGAATGAGCCTGCAGGTATTTTTTCTGTTATATTCTGTGCCAAAACATGCAAGAGTTGAGAGTAGTTCTTGCTGCTTTACAGCTGTAAATAATGTCTAAAGTGAGATGTATTGTTTGTCAGTGTAACCAAATTCTAAATAAGCTCATCACAGCTGCCACTCTTTCCTCCACCCTGGTCAGTAACCTGAGACTAAAAAGTAACCTGCATCTGTCTTAACATCTCGAGCAAGAGCTGTACCGCCCTGAGCACTGAGTAATCTATACCCCACCCTGCACAGTGAGCAGGCCATTAAATGCTGGAGTACTGGTTCCAGGCTGTGACCACGTCTTGTGTCACGTAGTCATGAGCTACCCAGCCATGGTCAAGGGGCACTGGTATAAGGAGTCTTTGACATGAAACATTCAAAGCACAGGGATGTGGAGCACAGGGTGTGCCCTAAGCCTACACCTTGTTCACTGTGCCACTTGGGACTGGCCATATATTCTGCTCAGCTACAGGGGTAGTGCACACAGGAGGTGGATAAAGGTCATGTTATACGCTAAGCATGCGCTTAGTGCAGTGGTATAGGCCAGAGGATATAGCTGCAGGTGGCTTGTGTCCTGTGTCCTTAGGCATATTCCTGGGCTGTGTCCAGTGGGCATGTGTGAGTGGGTTACTGGGCATAAGTTGTGGCCAAAGGCCATGGCCTGTGCCCACAGAACATGGGCACATGACAGTCCCTGACAACATTGGTTCAAGGGCATTGGTAATAAGGTGCTGCCAAAGAGCACAAACTGTGTTCACTGCCTACAAGTCATGGCTGCAGACACACAGTAAGCACATATGGGTTAGTACAGATTTGCTATTGTTAACACCAAAGCTATATATCTTGACTATACATATTATATACTGATTGGTCCACTGGAAGGGGTTGCAACGAAAAACTTCAGCAACCGGTGGCGGTGTGTTTTAATTTCAGGACATGATCAAATAAATTATGCAACTTTTGTGAATAAGTTAGTGGTCAGACTTTTTGAGTCCGCCAAATTCGACAAAGTGTCTTAGCATCTCTGACATCGACAAGAAGGAGTGAATTGCAAATGGAGACTTATGGAATATTGTGAGAAAGTGGATTATTAGTTGGAGTGGGCGGTAGTCTACTACAAGTAATAATGTTACTTTTACTTTTTGGTTTAGTAATGGTTTCAGTAACTTAAACATGAGCTCAACCCCTGGTAGCTATGGCACAGAGCTGACAGACTTAACTTAAGAAAATGTATAAAGCATTTAGAAGTAGCAAAATGGTTAAAAGGTTGAGAATGCAACACAATAAAAATTGCATCACAGTTTATAAACATAGAGCATATTTTAAAGAACAACATGACACCAAAACCACAAGAGTCCAAAAAGGGGAACCAAAGATAAGAATTTTTAAAAGTTTTAGATACAAAGCTTTAGGAAGCAACAGTGATCATCTGGTTGTGCTTGATTGGCACAAGCGGAAGCTTTAAGGCTGACCATGATGTGAATACAGAGACCATGATGTGAATACAGAGACCCAGTTCATCCTGGTCATAAGTTTTACTTTTTGATGTAGTCTCTGAAATTGAAGTAAAAAATCCTCAACCACACAAGGCAGCTGGCTGAGGCGGAGATAGGTTGCACAAGGCCAGATAGCCATCAGACGAAGTCCCGGTGAAGCCTTTGACTTTTTTTTAAAAAAGCTCCAAGCAGGAGAAATGCAAAAGCTGTGCCAAAGGTAGGTCCCTCATCTGCCGGATACTTTTGGTACCTTCGCCTGGTGAAGATTTCTACCTCCAGACCTAGTCACTTTTCTGAAGTTCAGATTCCTCCAGTTGTGCTAAATAGGACTTCTCGAGGCAGGATACCTTTTCTGCAACAAACAGCTAAAACAGATTTCCTGCTGTGGAAAAGCTTGAAGCACAAGCAACCTGAATCTTCAGCCCATCCGCAACACACCTTCAGCAGACTGACTTGGCAGGTTTGTTCTGGTCATTCGTTGGTTCTCCAGCCCAAATATCTTGAAAAAGTTTCTAAGTCCAAACATTTAGGATTAGGCTGGAGTTGTAAACTCTGACACTTATCTAAGAGCCCCAGGACTTTAGGGACATCAATTAGGTGTCAGGACTTACGCTGATAGATGCTACCAGCGGGGTCCAGGGCAGGTCTAATAGAAAGTGTTCAACTGGGCTCTTCAGGAAAATTGACTTCTTGCAGCTTCTCTGTCCCTGTAGCTTAACAAGAAGTCAGGCAACTGAAGTCCACTTCTTGGTCCTAAGTACAAGTAGGAGCAGGTCCAGTCGTTAGGGTTCTCCTCACAGGCCACAATAGCAGGTACAGTCCTTCTTATGTCTTCCACAGAACTAGCAGTGTTCTGAAGAGGGTACATGTGGTGCCACATTTATGCCAAGCACCAGCTATGGGTGGGGGAAACTCCTGGCCACTCATTAATAAACAGGGTAAAAGTTCCCAGTGGTGACCCTAGCTACCTGTGCACCAAGGTATGTGTGTTTTCCTACAGTCTAACCCACCCTGTCCTTCTCTACCTAAAACCAGGATGCCAGAACCTTTCTTCCCCAGTGCAGAGCTCCCAGCGCCCACCCAAAGGTGTTGCAATGAAAATGGTAAAGCTCTTCCTTGTGGTCACTCAAAACCGGTTCTGGGGCAGCTCCTTTCCCACTGGGAGTGATGCCTGGCTGGCTAGCAGGACAATAGAGTGGGGACGGCCCAGGTGTAAGCTACATCTTCCAGTGACAGAGTGAAAATCCTCTGGGTCACAGCCCAGATAGTCATACTCTGAAACAAAAGGGGCAACCCAGTAACCCAGGGACCTGGGCCAGATAATGTTTAACAAAGAGTTGGTCCTTATGGGGGAAGTGTAGCCCTTGACTTCCCCAGCAAAGTGTCAAGAAGGCGATACAAACGCCTCTATCACAAATAACTTAGCATTACATTATCTTTTTATTTTATTTTAGCAACCTTTTCTTTGATTGTTGACAGTGAGAAGTAAAATTTATATTTTCTATATCGAACACAAGTGCTCCTAAAAAAGGGGGTGACGGCGCAGTGAAAGTGATTATAAGTGCAGAAAGTGTATATGTGCTATATATACTTGTGGCCCATAGGGATAATAGAGTGTTAGAGATTTACCCCCGCTAAACGAGTGTTGATAGCCACCATGAGTTTCCTGAAAAACAGTCCACATATAATGTTTTTGTCGATGTTTGACCCCTGCTCTTTGATTATTTAAAACGGAGTCATCATCATTATGCAGGAATACATTGGAGACACCGACTGATTGGCGCAATTAGTCCTCCAATCAAGAGAATCTTTAAACATCAGTCTTCAAACAGTTTTCAAAATAGGTATTCATACATACTATTTTGGACAGAATGTAAATAGGCACTGTGAAATCATGTGTACATCATTGGGTCAGTGTGAAATGGACCTCAGGGAGGTTGTTCAAGTAAACAAATTCCCTGCAGAAGAGTGCACTATTGTATTGTATGTGACCGGAGGAGCTGAAATTTGGAAAGGAGGCCTTTCATCATCAAAATTAAATCTGTTATCAAGTGCGCTTGATAACAGGGAGTGGAGAGCTCACTGTGGAAAATCTTCCATGAAGCCTTGTCCTGTAAGAATACTAAGGTTTTTTGGAGAACAGCTGGGTTCTGCATAAATGGCTGTAAACCCATGCTAGATTTTTGTATCTAACCTCATGAGTAGGTAGCAGATTTTAGTCAGCTCTACTCCACTAAGTGGGACACTGCCAAGGATGACGGTATGCCGCCAGATAGGAGAGCTATACCCGCTTCTAGTAGCTTGAAATTCTTGTTAAATGAAACAATAAACTCTTTTAATTCTTGCATTCCAGCTTGTGCCCATTGCCCGGATACATTACATAAGGATCTGTATAGAGAATACAGAAATCTGGGTTCCGTATATAAATTTTGCTCTCCAACTCTATTCTAGCTGGCGTGAATATTCCCCCTTCAGGTAAAGTAGCTGATATCGTTACAATATTTAAGAAAGGTGACTGGGCAAATCCGGGCCATTACAGGCCCATTAGCCTGATTAATTCTCTTCAGAAATCTTTTTATAAGTAGGTCTTAGGGCATCTACAAGACTGGATCAGTGAGGATAGTGTTTTATCGGAATGTCAGGCTGGATTTTAATTTATTATGAGCCTTATAGATCAGGTCTTTCGGTTACTCAATATCTATTGGTATGAGATGATTATCAGCAAGGGCAAACTTTTTCTTGCCTTTGTTGATATTCAGTCGGCCTTTGATATGGTCCCTCGAAACAAGCTATGGAGGGTGGTTGAGGAAATGGGTGTACCCGCATCTTAATTAGATATTTTGTGAGGTTACATGCTGATACTCTTGCTCCGGTGAGAATGGGGAGGAAGGGGCTTTGACTAATGCCATCCACATTGACCGGGGAATAAGACAGGGGTGCGTTTTGGCACCAACACTGTGTACTTAATATATTAATGGTGTAATTGAGTTATTGAAGAAGGATGGATGTGATGCACCTAAAATAGGTGCACGGAGGGCTCCTGCCCTCCTTTTTGCAGATTACACCTGGCTAATCCCTAAATCGCCACAGGGACTTCAACAGATTTTAAATGCTTTTCAGCTGTTCTGTGTTGAGCGGGTTCTGGAGGTTAATAGCTCCAAGACCAAATACGTGACTTTTTCTTCCCAGAACATAACCCCGTGTAAGAAACGGGTGCTGGTGGGCGATATCTGCTTAGATGCGGTGGCCGAATTTGATTATTTAGGTATAAAACCTGAAAGAAAACTATGCTGGGCTCCGCAAGTGGAAAGGGCACAGTAGTCCCTGTTCTAACACACTGCTAGCATAGCAAAAATCCTCAGAAAAACTATATCTGGAAGGGTGGCCCCTGCCCTAGAGATTTACAGTGCCAAGGCTCTAGATTCAGTCCTGTATGGTGTGGAGCTATGGGGTAGTTCAAAAACCCAGAGCCTCCCTACAGTGGAACATAAGTTCTTAAGATCTTTGATAAGCCTCCCTGTGAGTCCCCTATAAACTCCCCTTTATTTAGATCCAGCACAAAAGGAAATTTCTCATAAGATTGAGTGCAGACTTTTTTGGCACCAGCTCTGGTCCACAACAGCGTTAGAATCATACTGAGTGGGCCTTAGAGACCTCATGACTCTCCAGTGTGTAAGCGCGCACCCGTGCCTTGGTTCGAGTTGAGCTTCAGACGGCTGTGCTTCATCCATTCTGCGATATCTTTCATTCCGTCCTGGAAGTTGGCTTTGGCGGTGAGAGGGTCTTTGGTGAGGGAGAGTATCAGTTGGGTGCCGTCGGCGTAGGAGATGATGTTGATGTTGTGTTTGCGTGCGATGGTGGCGAGGGGGCTCATGTAGATATTGAAGAGAGTTGGGCTGAGTGAGGAGCCCTGGGGTACACCGCAGATGATCTTGGTGGCCTCGGAGCGGAAGGGAGGGAGGCGGACACTCTGGGTTCTGTCGGAGAGGAACGATGTGATCCAGTCCAGGGCCTTTCCTTGGATCCCAGTGTTGTAGAGGCGGGTTATTAGGGTGCGGTAGCAGACGGTGTCAAAGGCTGCCGAGAGGTCCAGGAGGATGAGAGCGGCTGTCTCTCCGTTGTCCATCAGGGTCCTGATGTCATCGGTGGCTGCAATGAGGGCTGTCTCGGTGCTGTGGTTGGCTCGAAATCCGGACTGAGATGGGTCGAGCAAGTTGTTTTCTTCGAGGAATGCAGTCAGCTGTTTATTGACGGTCTTCTCGATGACTTTAGCCGGGAAGGGGAGAAGAGAGATGGGTCGGAAGTTCTTGAGGTCTTTCGGGTCCGCTGTTGGTTTCTTCAGCAGGGCGTTGATTTCTGCGTGTTTCCAGCTTCCCAGGAAGGTGGCTGATGTGAAGGAGTTGTTAATGACGTTCCCGAGGTGGGGTGCGATGATGGTGTCGGCTTTGTTGAAGATATGATGAGGGCATGGGTTGGATGGGGAGCCGGAGTGAATGGTGTTCATGACGCGGGTGGTGTCTTCAGTGCTGATGGGGGTCCATGCGCTGAGGCTGGTGGTTGGGGTCATTGGTTTGGTGGCTGGAGGCGGAGTCTGGGGTCCGAAGCTGTTGTGTATATCTGCGATCTTGCGGTGGAAGAATGTGGCGAGGGAGTTGCAGAGGTCTTGCGACGGTGTGATGTCGTTGTTGCTGGCGCTGGGGTTGGAGAGCTCTTTGACAATGCTGAAGAGTTCCTTGCTGTTGTGGGCGTTGTTGTCCAGACGTTCTTTGAACGATGTCCTTTTGGTGGTGCGGATCATCTGGTGGTATTCGCGGGTAGCGCTCTTGAGGGCTGTCATGTTTTCTGCTGTTCGTTTGTTGCGGCAGGTTTTTTCGGGGGTTCGGCATGATTTCTTTGCGATTTTGAGGGCGTCTGTGAACCATGCGGTTTTTCTTTTGCTAGTCTTGCCTGGGGGTTTCTTTAGAGGAGCGAGGTCATCGGCGCAGTTGGTGATCCACTGTGTGAGATTGTGTGCTGCGTCGTTGGCGTCGGGGGTGTCGACAGGTGGGTTCTGGCTCAGTGATGTGGTCAGTTGGTCTGCGGTGATTTTGCTCCAGCATCTGCGGGGGATCTGTAGCGTCTGTTGGTGGGAGGTGGTCTTCTTGAAGGTGAAGTGGATGCAGCTGTGGTCGGTCCAGTGTAGTCCGATGGAGTGGCTGAAGGAGACGTGGTTGCTGGCGGAGAAGATGGGTTGAGCGTGTGGCCGGCGAGGTGGGTGGGTGTGTCCACCAGTTGCTTGAGTCCGAGGTTGGCGAGCAGGGTGGTGGTGTTGTTGTCGTTGTTTTTCTCCAGGTGGAAGTTCAGGTCCCCTAGGAGGATGTACTCTGGTGAGCCTAGGGCGTGCAGGCTGATGAAGTCGGCGATGGTTTCCCTGAATTGTGTCCGTGGGCCCGGGGGTCTGTAGATGAGTGTTCCTTGGAGGGTGGTCTGTGGGTCGGTGTGGATCTGGAAGTTTAGGTGTTCGGCGGTGGTGAGTGTGTCTTCGGCGTTGGTCATGACGCTGATGGTGTTCCTGTAGATGATGGCGATTCCTCCTCCGGTTTGGTTGACGCGGTCCTTCCGGGTGATCTTGTAGCCATCTGGGATGGCTATGGCGATGTCGGGGGCCGAGGAGGCGTTCATCCAGGTTTCCGTGAGGAAGGCGACGTCTGGTGCTGTGGTATCAAGGAGTTCCCAGAGTTCAACGGCGTGTTTGTGGAAGGAGCAGGTGTTGAGCAGGATGCACTTGAGGTGGTTGTTGTTGTCGCTGCTGTGTTCCGTGGGCGGGGTGCAGGTTTGGAGGCAGGTGAATTTGCAGGCTTGGCAGGTGAAGGGTCCGTGGGTGCTCCTCGGGGTGGCTCGGTGGCAGGCGGCAGGTCGACCGGTGTTGAGTGCGGTGAGGGTGGCGGTGTCATACCTCAGTCGGGTCCCCTGGCATTGGCTGGGGCCAGGGGTTCTGGCGCTGGGCTCGGTCCAGGCGCGGACAGGCGCAGACGGGCTTGCCTGAGGTGCGTCTTTGGCACGCCAGCGGCGCGCCCCCTGCGCGCGTCCTCGCAGCGGCCGCCATAAGACGGTAGAAGGGGAGGAGGGGTCAGCTGGGAGGCAGGAGGTCAGGACGGCCAATGGGCGCGCGGGGGCGGGGCCGCACGGGAGTCAGCGGCGGGAAAGAAACGGGAGGCAGCGACGGAAGGCAAGGCGGCAGGAACCAGGAGGCACAGGTGGAGCTAGCTGCAGCGGTGGGGAAGCAACCTACCCGCAGGGTTGCAGTTTACAGGCAGGGGTGATCTTAATGTAATGAGATAATGGATGACACAATTTCAGGTCTTGCCTTCCAACCCCATTCCATAGGAGGGGATATTGAGTAAAGGATCATATCAGTTGCATTGAGTGCTGCTAGTAAATCCAATCAGATCAAAAGTAGGTGTTACCTCGGTCTATCTAGTATGCATAAAGTGTTTGGATTACTTCAGGAGTTGCTGTTTTTAATGAAGCCTTTAGAATGGATTGAGACTGAGATTAATTTAGCAGATAATTGTTTTTAATGTGGGATAAAAGTTGCGGAGAAACAAGTTTTTACTATACTCTTTCAATGAAGGGCAGTTTGGAGACTTTTCTTAGATTTTGGAATAGAAATCCCCTTCTAGTGAGTAGATGATGCCTTTGTTATATCCTGGGCACTTGGTTTTCTCAGGTGTATGGAGTATTAGAATAAGATCATCAAGATATGATAGGGGGTGTGTGGAGGTCATAATTTTCAGGAGGGACCCAGCGTCTTGCTGTGTGAATGACGGTTTTTAGGAATGCTTCTTTTTATTGTGAACAAAGTGAAGGTTACGTTGGAAATATTGTACATTTTTGTACTCCTGTTGAGGAATATTTTTGCTGTTAAGATGGGGGTGAATCACTGCTTGGCTTTTGAAGATTTGGACCTGAAAACAGAACTAGGTAGTGCCTTTTCAAAGGCTGTTATAAGACAACCTGGAACAGTGATTCTTTATCAGAAGGCAAGGTGGATGTTGATCAAAGATGTTTTGAAAGTCGATGAAGTGCTTTCATTAGCTAAGATATTCCAGGGACGTGCCTTGCTAGGCTAAATTGGCAGAAGTATGTCAAACTTAATTAAAGGATGGTGCAACCAAAACGCTATAACACTCAGCCATGAAGACTCTCATTGTGAATATGGCAGAGCCATTCTCTTATTCACAGCAGAGCAGGGGTCAGGGCCTGTGGGCACAATCTCCTGTCTTTTCCCTGCACCTCCACGGGGGATGAGACCGCACTCCCTTCGGAGAGGTCACAGCAAGGCCTGCTCACGGACAGCCTCCCCTCCAGCCCACCCCAGCCGCTACTCTATTTTACCACCAACTTCAAGCAGCTGAGAATAGTCCTTGGAATCAGAGAAAACCCTGATTTTCACGTGGTATTTCCTGCTCCACATAGGTATTTTCCATTCCTGGGTTTATAACTTTAAATGCCTGTTGTTTGGTATGAGGATACTGGCAACAATCAAAAATGCCTGCCTCGCACATCAACCAAACCAAAGAATGGGCATCTTGGAATAAGATTAATTATATGCAGCGGGGCATAGCATGCAGCGCACGATGGTGGATGTACTCTGCTAACGCCCCATGCCTGGCGCCTAAGATCCTGCATCATTCTGGCTTCACTGACACAAAACACTTGGTTCAAGCACCAAGGTCAACTTTGGCTGACTGAGGGCAAAATATTATCAGCACTGATCTATCGGAGGAGCCCGTATGACGGAGAGAAGCCACAGAGTCTCCTAGGCCCACAATGAATATCGGTCTCAAGATGGCAATGAGACTAAAAAACTCCAGGCCTGGTTGGCCTTAACCACCCCCAAGCCAAGAGAGCAACAGCTGCCAGTTACAGAGGTCTGATTAGGAAGGGCTGTCTTTCTGCAGCACTCTAAGTGGAGTCCAAGCGGCTTTAAGACTTTGGACTGAGAGACAGAGCTGCCGCGACAGGAAGAGGAGACCCCTTGTGAAGAGGAACCTTGCCAAGCAACCCTGCAACCCAGTGAGAGCCACGGAGGGCGGGCCTTGCTGGCCCTGAGGACAGGCCAGCTGGCCCTGAGACGCGGCTGAATGCTGCAGTTGGAGAAGCAGCTGAGTTGGGCCATTAAACTTTGCACCCCTCACCCCCCTGCCTTCTCACAGTGGCACACAGCAAATTGATGTGGGTCCCTGGTTCACTCCCCCTCCCTAAGATTTGAATGCTGCTGCACTGGCAACTACCCAACCTGTACCCTAAGACCAGACCCAAGAGGAAACACACAGCAACCAGAGCTGGAGGAGTTAGGTTGCCCATGGTACCGAATGAGATACTCGGAGTGGGAAAGCGGTGGAGGCAGTGATCTACTTACAGGTCTTTAGAGTTTGGATCTCCCAGCGGTGAGCTGCAAGAGGTTGGACTGGGCCTCATTTGGAAATGTAATTGAAGTGTCCCCCAAGTCAGAGAAATCTTTTCAGGGTATGAGACTCTCTTGCGATAGGGGCCTCTTCCACCATTTTTTCTCCTCCTGCATACATCTCATCAAACATTAAACAGTCACTCCGTGGAGTGTGAGTGTTCTGCTGCTGTCAGGCGTAGACCTATGCCCAATTGACAACCTGAGACAACACCTGAGACTATGCCACTCGTGCCGCCCCACTGCTGGGGGTCAGGCATGTCAGAAGCGCCTGATTAACTTCCTTACCTTTTGAACCTGTATATGTGGCCTACTTCATGCCAAACGAAACTGGCATGATGGGGAATGCTTAAAACTGGACACATTCACTAAAATTCTAACGATGGGAGCAGACTCACGGGCAGACCCCAGCACCACGCCACCAGAGGTCCTAGGTAGGTTTCCTACCTTTTCTCTAATAAAATCTACTTATGTTCAATGAAAATCATCTAGAGCTACTACTAATAGTGTTGTAATAGTAACCTCATCATGCAAGATCACATTAGTGTCCACCATATGCAATATTACCATCAGTAATCACATCAGTGAATCATGTAGGAGTGTCAGCTGTAATGTAAAAAGAAAAAACCTTTGTTAATGTGGAAAGCCTTGATATAGGACATATATAACAATCATAGCTGCAATCCCTCTGGCACCAAAGTAATAGTATTAATAAGAAGTCTTCCCAACATCACGTTTGCCACTGAATTATCAGCTGTAAATATATTTTGGAATTGCAACCCTTTTTCTCGAAGTATGATGTTATGAGTTTTGTAAAAGCACCATTCTAATCTCAAATACACACTTTTAATATTTGGTGTACATATATTTATTCAACTAATTAAGCAAAAGCTTCTCATTTAGTAGGATGGACTGCATACAAGAAAGTTACATCTAGGTAGCTTGAGAGCTACTGATAGCTCCAAAGCTACTCATTGGAGAAGCCTGCCCTAGACTTTGCAAAGGGCACACACTTTAATACCAACATAATACTGCATGCAATATGTTCTCCAGACTAGCCTGATAAACCAAAATTGAAGAGGTGGGGGTGCACGTGGCACTCCACCACCAAGACCTCCCCAATCCTGCCTGCCGGGTAACCAAGGCAGAACTCTGGAAGCCACTAGAACGGCTAGGCCAATTTTGGACCTATTCTAGAATTACAATCCGATGGTTCTTTTCAGCAGCATGTAAGTGTGGAGCAAAGGAATTCATTAACAACACAAAATACTTCAACTGGAATTTCTCTGGACACATAGTAACCACAGACAACTTCTCCACGTTAGTTAGTTTATCACAATGGCAAAAATAACTGGACATAGAGACATCTCAAAATGAGAGTGTAGAAATACATCGAAATCAGCATAAAGCCAAATCTGCAAATAAAGTTGAGGCGATGTAACATGAACAAAACAATTAATTCAAGCAATAGGATGCAGAGGATCAAAAAGCATGAGTCCAAGTTTTCCTGCATCAAGGGTTTATGTATATAAATCATTAATCTGTCCCTACCCTAACGCTAAGATGACATCCCTACTTGAGTATTTTCTGAAAAAATCTAGGAGTCAGCATGTGGAGTCTTCCTAAGAAGTCTCTCCACCATTGATGGTCAGATAGCATAAGGGTACGAGACAGAGCTCTTTCTAAGATGCTCTCTCTCCAAAGGCAGAGAAGAAGTGGGCGCTTTCCCTACTCCAACATTGCATATTTTCCCAAGAGTCCTTGCAGGTCACGCCATCCGCTCTTAACACGATCTCATAGGAAATTTTCCATGGGGTAGCAATGTTCCTGAACTGCAACATGTTGACCTTTATTCCCAGGCTTTCTCCAATGTGAAAACACAACAATTTCCCTTATCGATTTCTGCTTACGATGTATCTCCTTCTCTCTCCTTGCCTGACTAATAATACAAAAACATTGTTCTAGCTAACAAGGGCGTGTCATCCACCTGCAACACAAAGCATGAAAAAGAGCTAAATCCACTGCACACATGAACTCAACTATTGATTCTATAGCCAGAACCTTCATGGAAATGCATTTCAGGCCTACAAGTTCAGCCAACATTGAAAACAAATTGCATATAAGCTTAACGTGTTGCATAGGAAATTAAGGCACATTCTTTAATATTTCTACCTACATGGAAATGACACACTAATGAACACATTTAATAAATGACACAAAATGTTCACATTCATGTTTTCTGCTAGTTACATTTACTTTCTAGGTGAATTCCTCCATGTTACGTTCAAATGGCCTAAAATACATCACATTTGGGTTAATACATTTCAGAGTTCTAGCACTTCATGTTAACACAACAAAGGATAATATGCGGGTGTGCTCTGCACGTGTGAGTATAATGTACCCCTACAATTAAAACGCAGTTTCCGCTACTCTACACTATGCCAGATGATTGATCAAGAAGCTCCGGAGCTCAGGGAGGGAAACAGCAGCTAGGGTGAAAGGTGCTGAGGGCTGCACAAGGGGCAACAATCTCTTCCAACTGTAGCTAGATTTACAAACATTGTACACTGTGCTTACATCTCAAAAGGGATGAAAACCAGCACAAAATGTTTTTGTTTGTGTTATTTACGTTCCAGAGCAAAATTTGTTTTGTGCTGGAAAGTTGCATAAGGTTAATGCAAAGCAGCATGAAGCACTGCTTTGCATTACTCAATGTCCAGAGGACTTTACATAGGTGATAAATGTGAATTCCCATGTAACCATCCATGCTTTTTGATGCAAAACCCTATCTATTAACAAGAGTAGACAGGTTTTTGCATAAAAAATTAACGCCACTTGAAAGCGGATGTATGATCATACATCGCGCACCATGACATCGCTGGCTTTAACCCAGCGGTGAATACATCACAAAGCCTAACACTTGGCCATCTTTTACATTGCACGTATTTACAATGGCAATTCGTAGATTCCTATTGGCAAGCATGATACATTGCAGGCGCTTAAATCGCACGTCATGACAACGCGTGCTTTGCCTTTTTGTTGTACCCACACCCTGGATCAATCTTCCCTTACCATAGACTGGCTGCGCAGCTCCACACATTGGAGCTAGCATTGCCTTCCTGGTGGAGTTCAATGCCCTTAAAATGTATTTTACTTTACCCCGGGCTGCCTCCAGTTGAAAGCATGCCAATGGGGAAAATAGATTGCCGATTTAAAAAAAAAAAATTGTTATCCCTCTTTCCTGAATCCAAATGTTGGCATGTATGCATTAGCCTTCCCTCTGTCCCCTTTTTTTAAAGATGGGTACGATCTTGCTTTCTACCCAGGATGCAGGCTGCACCCCCCCCTAAATCAGCATTAAAACATTTTATAAGATGGGGGTCCAAAATTCAATATTACATTTAAAAACGTCAATAAGTACCCCATCCAGACCAGCAGCTTTCCCATTGGCGCTTTTTTGTAGGGCAGATTTAATTTCATCTGGTGCAATTGGGGTTGATTTTACGGGTTCTACTAGTATAAAATTACCATTATTGCATTTGGTGACTTTAACTGCTTCTGGATTAAAGATACGCTCAAAATGCGTGATCGAATCTTTCGGGGGTACAGCGATATAAATTTTCACTGTAGTATTCTCTTTAAAAAAAGGGTGTTCCCTCGTCTTCCAGAATAGGGCTGCATCCCTTGTCTCCGCAGCCTGCACTAAACTTTATAAAGCCTCCTCACAAATTAAACTTTTCTTTTGGTTCAGGATTTTTTTGTAATCTTTCCTCAGGGTGCTACTTCTAACACTATCCCTTGGCTTTTCTTTAAGGGATGTTTTTAATTCCCTATTTAGCCTCGAGCCCTCCTGGTTATAATCACGGACGGTTTTCGTCTTTTTAGAAGTTAGGTCTCCCGCTATTTCAGTGATAATGTCACAAAAAGCATTTATAATTGCCGAATCTATAGAGGAGCTATCCATACAAATATTATTATTCTTTTGATTTTTCCCTTTCAAATTATCCATAAAGGTTGTTGGGTCCACGCCCGACCATTTAATGGAAACTCCATTATTACCTTGCGGCTTTATGTCTGTATCTGCTGTCTTGCCCCTGACTTGTCGGGTCAGGCTAAGCATCAGAGATAAAGTTAGGGGGTGGTGGTCACTAAGCAAGTTTGCACAAATTAAACATTTTTCCACCAGACTCTTACACTTAGCAGATACAATAAAATGGTCAATGTTCGACGATGACCTCACCCCTACATAAGTGTGTATAACTATCTCTCCATTGGAATTATCTGGGTCCATTACTGCTAGATTCTATTTGTGGATAGTGTTATTAATTGCTTCCACATAGGAATTGTGTGTGAAGTGGTGAATTCGGTCACCAAAACAATCGCAATATTCACATTGTTCTCCCGCCACTATTTCACATTTTTCACAGTTATAATCACCCGCCCAAATAAGTATGTACTCCCTTCCTACTTCCTTTATAAAATTGTCCCGGTCTTCTAATGACTTGATAACCCTGGATCTTGTACTATCAAAGATATTATTATATAAATGTATTAGAACTATAGTTTGTTTCTCCTCCGAATAAAGATGTAAAAGCTGATAATACTGTGACTTAATATTGACTTTCCTTAATATTAAAGGTGAGGTTAGTGCAATTAATGTCGCTAAACCTACTTTTGCTCTCCCCATTCTAGAGGGACTAGTATTAGTAAGAATTGTCTGAAAACCATTATTAGAAAAGGGCTCAGTATTCCAAGTTTCCTGAAGCATGATTAATGTACACCCCTCAATCGTTTTTAACCATTCTTCGTTATTAATCTTACTTTTTTTTTTATTAAACAATTTTTATTAAGCAAAAGAAAAAAGAAAAAAGAAAAAAAGTACAAGGCAATGGCAAAGCAGTAGGCAGGTCCATATTAAAATGACACAGTGTACAATACAGAGAAGAATCAATAATCACTGCAGCTGTCCCAGAGATGAACCAGGGTGCTATCTTTCCTTCTAAGCGGTAAACAGTAAGAGCTAGGAGACCTGAGTACAGCAATAACATGTAAGGCAGGTGGGGTCACAGAGTTGATCAGTCATTAATGAAGTGAGGGTGGGGGCTTCACATCGTTTACTAGTTGATCTAATAATAAGTCTCTTTCAAGTCGCAGTTCTATGGAAGGGGATATACAGATATCCCCTCTGTATTTGTTCCATCTCCCCCATTTGTGGTCCCACTTCTTGGGGCACCCTCTGTGTTTGAACACATTCTCTCGGCAATCATTACCCTGTCTATAGCTCAGTCTCGTAAGTATGGAGCAGTTCCCATCCCCTATTTTTGTCCAATATTGCGCTTTGCGATAGCCCATCCCATCGAAGCCCATGTTTTTTCAGCCTGTGAGAGATCAGTATTATTTACAACAAGGGGTGGTGATGGACAGAGTCTCTGAATTAAGCAGAGTACTCTCACCCAGTCAAGAGATCAGGGCTAGATCCAACACCTTTTTTTATTTTTTTTTAGCTCATTGCACCATCCCAGTTTCAGAACCTGGCTGTATGCAAATTAGTCTGTCCCTGGCCCAGTGCATCATGGGAACAGGGCAGACCAGACTACAAAAGCCAATTCTTACACTGGGAAGGAAACAAGCTTCCGGGGACCGGTTTCTGCCATTTCACGCGTCTTCGGCCCGGCTTGCTTGAATCCTGATGGTGCAATGAGCAAGGGACTCACATCTGAGTATACCCTTCCACGCTTAGGGTGGACAAAATTATTTACAACAAGGGGTGGTGATGGACAGAGTCTCTGAATTAAGCAGAGTACTCTCACCCAGTCAAGAGATCAGGGCTAGATCCAACACCTTTTTTTAGCTCATTGCACCATCCCAGTTTCAGAACCTGGCTGTATGCAAATTAGTCTGTCCCTGGCCCAGTGCATCATGGGAACAGGGCAGACCAGACTACAAAAGCCAATTCTTACACTGGGAAGGAAACAAGCTTCCGGGGACCGGTTTCTGCCATTTCAGGCGTCTTCGGCCCGGCTTGCTTGAATCCTGATGGTGCAATGAGCAAGGGACTCACATCTGAGTATACCCTTCCACGCTTAGGGTGGACAAAATTATTTACAACAAGGGGTGGTGATGGACAGAGTCTCTGAATTAAGCAGAGTACTCTCACCCAGTCAAGAGATCAGGGCTAGATCCAACACCTTTTTTTAGCTCATTGCACCATCCCAGTTTCAGAACCTGGCTGTATGCAAATTAGTCTGTCCCTGGCCCAGTGCATCATGGGAACAGGGCAGACCAGACTACAAAAGCCAATTCTTACACTGGGAAGGAAACAAGCTTCCGGGGACCGGTTTCTGCCATTTCAGGCGTCTTCGGCCCGGCTTGCTTGAATCCTGATGGTGCAATGAGCAAGGGACTCACATCTGAGTATACCCTTCCACGCTTAGGGTGGACAAAATTATTTACAACAAGGGGTGGTGATGGACAGAGTCTCTGAATTAAGCAGAGTACTCTCACCCAGTCAAGAGATCAGGGCTAGATCCAACACCTTTTTTTTTATTTTTATTTTTTTTTTATTTTTTTAATTTTTTTTTTAGCTCATTGCACCATCCCAGTTTCAGAACCTGGCTGTATGCAAATTAGTCTGTCCCTGGCCCAGTGCATCATGGGAACAGGGCAGACCAGACTACAAAAGCCAATTCTTACACTGGGAAGGAAACAAGCTTCCGGGGACCGGTTTCTGCCATTTCAGGCGTCTTCGGCCCGGCTTGCTTGAATCCTGATGGTGCAATGAGCAAGGGACTCACATCTGAGTATACCCTTCCACGCTTAGGGTGGACAAAATTATTTACAACAAGGGGTGGTGATGGACAGAGTCTCTGAATTAAGCAGAGTACTCTCACCCAGTCAAGAGATCAGGGCTAGATCCAACACCTTTTTTTAGCTCATTGCACCATCCCAGTTTCAGAACCTGGCTGTATGCAAATTAGTCTGTCCCTGGCCCAGTGCATCATGGGAACAGGGCAGACCAGACTACAAAAGCCAATTCTTACACTGGGAAGGAAACAAGCTTCCGGGGACCGGTTTCTGCCATTTCAGGCGTCTTCGGCCCGGCTTGCTTGAATCCTGATGGTGCAATGAGCAAGGGACTCACATCTGAGTATACCCTTCCACGCTTAGGGTGGACAAAATTATTTACAACAAGGGGTGGTGATGGACAGAGTCTCTGAATTAAGCAGAGTACTCTCACCCAGTCAAGAGATCAGGGCTAGATCCAACACCTTTTTTTTAGCTCATTGCACCATCCCAGTTTCAGAACCTGGCTGTATGCAAATTAGTCTGTCCCTGGCCCAGTGCATCATGGGAACAGGGCAGACCAGACTACAAAAGCCAATTCTTACACTGGGAAGGAAACAAGCTTCCGGGGACCGGTTTCTGCCATTTCAGGCGTCTTCGGCCCGGCTTGCTTGAATCCTGATGGTGCAATGAGCAAGGGACTCACATCTGAGTATACCCTTCCACGCTTAGGGTGGACAAAATTATTTACAACAAGGGGTGGTGATGGACAGAGTCTCTGAATTAAGCAGAGTACTCTCACCCAGTCAAGAGATCAGGGCTAGATCCAACACCTTTTTTTTTAGCTCATTGCACCATCCCAGTTTCAGAACCTGGCTGTATGCAAATTAGTCTGTCCCTGGCCCAGTGCATCATGGGAACAGGGCAGACCAGACTACAAAAGCCAATTCTTACACTGGGAAGGAAACAAGCTTCCGGGGACCGGTTTCTGCCATTTCAGGCGTCTTCGGCCCGGCTTGCTTGAATCCTGATGGTGCAATGAGCAAGGGACTCACATCTGAGTATACCCTTCCACGCTTAGGGTGGACAAAATTATTTACAACAAGGGGTGGTGATGGACAGAGTCTCTGAATTAAGCAGAGTACTCTCACCCAGTCAAGAGATCAGGGCTAGATCCAACACCTTTTTTTAGCTCATTGCACCATCCCAGTTTCAGAACCTGGCTGTATGCAAATTAGTCTGTCCCTGGCCCAGTGCATCATGGGAACAGGGCAGACCAGACTACAAAAGCCAATTCTTACACTGGGAAGGAAACAAGCTTCCGGGGACCGGTTTCTGCCATTTCAGGCGTCTTCGGCCCGGCTTGCTTGAATCCTGATGGTGCAATGAGCAAGGGACTCACATCTGAGTATACCCTTCCACGCTTAGGGTGGACAAAATTATTTACAACAAGGGGTGGTGATGGACAGAGTCTCTGAATTAAGCAGAGTACTCTCACCCAGTCAAGAGATCAGGGCTAGATCCAACACCTTTTTTTAGCTCATTGCACCATCCCAGTTTCAGAACCTGGCTGTATGCAAATTAGTCTGTCCCTGGCCCAGTGCATCATGGGAACAGGGCAGACCAGACTACAAAAGCCAATTCTTACACTGGGAAGGAAACAAGCTTCCGGGGACCGGTTTCTGCCATTTCAGGCGTCTTCGGCCCGGCTTGCTTGAATCCTGATGGTGCAATGAGCAAGGGACTCACATCTGAGTATACCCTTCCACGCTTAGGGTGGACAAAATTATTTACAACAAGGGGTGGTGATGGACAGAGTCTCTGAATTAAGCAGAGTACTCTCACCCAGTCAAGAGATCAGGGCTAGATCCAACACCTTTTTTTTAGCTCATTGCACCATCCCAGTTTCAGAACCTGGCTGTATGCAAATTAGTCTGTCCCTGGCCCAGTGCATCATGGGAACAGGGCAGACCAGACTACAAAAGCCAATTCTTACACTGGGAAGGAAACAAGCTTCCGGGGACCGGTTTCTGCCATTTCAGGCGTCTTCGGCCCGGCTTGCTTGAATCCTGATGGTGCAATGAGCAAGGGACTCACATCTGAGTATACCCTTCCACGCTTAGGGTGGACAAAATTATTTACAACAAGGGGTGGTGATGGACAGAGTCTCTGAATTAAGCAGAGTACTCTCACCCAGTCAAGAGATCAGGGCTAGATCCAACACCTTTTTTTAGCTCATTGCACCATCCCAGTTTCAGAACCTGGCTGTATGCAAATTAGTCTGTCCCTGGCCCAGTGCATCATGGGAACAGGGCAGACCAGACTACAAAAGCCAATTCTTACACTGGGAAGGAAACAAGCTTCCGGGGACCGGTTTCTGCCATTTCAGGCGTCTTCGGCCCGGCTTGCTTGAATCCTGATGGTGCAATGAGCAAGGGACTCACATCTGAGTATACCCTTCCACGCTTAGGGTGGACAAAATTATTTACAACAAGGGGTGGTGATGGACAGAGTCTCTGAATTAAGCAGAGTACTCTCACCCAGTCAAGAGATCAGGGCTAGATCCAACACCTTCAGGATTCAAGCAAGCCGGGCCGAAGAGGCTGAAATGCCAGAAACCGGTCCCCGGTAGCTTGTCTCCTTTCTGGTGAAGAATTGGCTTGGTAGTTTGGTCTGCCCTGTTCCCATGATGCACTGGGCCAGGGACAGACTAATTTGCATATAGCCAGGTTCTGAGCTGGGATGGGGCAGTGAGATAAATAACGGTGATGGATCAAGCCCTGATCTTTGGACTGGGTAAGAGTGGTCTGCTTAATTCAGACACTCTGTTCATCACCACCCCCTTTTCTGTATCGTTTTTGGCCACTATAGGTGTGGCAGGGTATACTCAGACATGAGTCCCTTTCTCACTGCTCCATCAGGATTCAAGCAAGCCGGGCCGAAGAGGCTGAAATGCCAGAAACCGGTCCCCGGTAGCTTGTCTCCTTTCTGGTGAAGAATTGGCTTGGTAGTTTGGTCTGCCCTGTTCCCATGATGCACTGGGCCAGGGACAGACTAATTTGCATATAGCCAGGTTCTGAGCTGGGATGGGGCAGTGAGATAAATAACGGTGATGGATCAAGCCCTGATCTTTGGACTGGGTAAGAGTGGTCTGCTTAATTCAGACACTCTGTTCATCACCACCCCCTTTTCTGTATCGTTTTTGGCCACTATAGGTGTGGCAGGGTATACTCAGACATGAGTCCCTTTCTCACTGCTCCATCAGGATTCAAGCAAGCCGGGCCGAAGAGGCTGAAATGCCAGAAACCGGTCCCCGGTAGCTTGTCTCCTTTCTGGTGAAGAATTGGCTTGGTAGTTTGGTCTGCCCTGTTCCCATGATGCACTGGGCCAGGGACAGACTAATTTGCATATAGCCAGGTTCTGAGCTGGGATGGGGCAGTGAGATAAATAACGGTGATGGATCAAGCCCTGATCTTTGGACTGGGTAAGAGTGGTCTGCTTAATTCAGACACTCTGTTCATCACCACCCCCTTTTCTGTATCGTTTTTGGCCACTATAGGTGTGGCAGGGTATACTCAGACATGAGTCCCTTTCTCACTGCTCCATCAGGATTCAAGCAAGCCGGGCCGAAGAGGCTGAAATGCCAGAAACCGGTCCCCGGTAGCTTGTCTCCTTTCTGGTGAAGAATTGGCTTGGTAGTTTGGTCTGCCCTGTTCCCATGATGCACTGGGCCAGGGACAGACTAATTTGCATATAGCCAGGTTCTGAGCTGGGATGGGGCAGTGAGATAAATAACGGTGATGGATCAAGCCCTGATCTTTGGACTGGGTAAGAGTGGTCTGCTTAATTCAGACACTCTGTTCATCACCACCCCCTTTTCTGTATCGTTTTTGGCCACTATAGGTGTGGCAGGGTATACTCAGACATGAGTCCCTTTCTCACTGCTCCATCAGGATTCAAGCAAGCCGGGCCGAAGAGGCTGAAATGCCAGAAACCGGTCCCCGGTAGCTTGTCTCCTTTCTGGTGAAGAATTGGCTTGGTAGTTTGGTCTGCCCTGTTCCCATGATGCACTGGGCCAGGGACAGACTAATTTGCATATAGCCAGGTTCTGAGCTGGGATGGGGCAGTGAGATAAATAACGGTGATGGATCAAGCCCTGATCTTTGGACTGGGTAAGAGTGGTCTGCTTAATTCAGACACTCTGTTCATCACCACCCCCTTTTCTGTATCGTTTTTGGCCACTATAGGTGTGGCAGGGTATACTCAGACATGAGTCCCTTTCTCACTGCTCCATCAGGATTCAAGCAAGCCGGGCCGAAGAGGCTGAAATGCCAGAAACCGGTCCCCGGTAGCTTGTCTCCTTTCTGGTGAAGAATTGGCTTGGTAGTTTGGTCTGCCCTGTTCCCATGATGCACTGGGCCAGGGACAGACTAATTTGCATATAGCCAGGTTCTGAGCTGGGATGGGGCAGTGAGATAAATAACGGTGATGGATCAAGCCCTGATCTTTGGACTGGGTAAGAGTGGTCTGCTTAATTCAGACACTCTGTTCATCACCACCCCCTTTTCTGTATCGTTTTTGGCCACTATAGGTATGGCAGGGTATACTCAGACATGAGTCCCTTTCTCACTGCTCCATCAGGATTCAAGCAAGCCGGGCCGAAGAGGCTGAAATGCCAGAAACCGGTCCCCGGTAGCTTGTCTCCTTTCTGGTGAAGAATTGGCTTGGTAGTTTGGTCTGCCCTGTTCCCATGATGCACTGGGCCAGGGACAGACTAATTTGCATATAGCCAGGTTCTGAGCTGGGATGGGGCAGTGAGATAAATAACGGTAATGGATCAAGCCCTGATCTTTGGACTGGGTAAGAGTGGTCTGCTTAATTCAGACACTCTGTTTATCACCACCCCCTTTTCTGTATCGTTTTTGGCCACTATAGGTGTGGCAGGGTATACTCAGACATGAGTCCCTTTCTCACTGCTCCATCAGGATTCAAGCAAGCCGGGCCGAAGAGGCTGAAATGCCAGAAACCGGTCCCCGGTAGCTTGTCTCCTTTCTGGTGAAGAATTGGCTTGGTAGTTTGGTCTGCCCTGTTCCCATGATGCACTGGGCCAGGGACAGACTAATTTGCATATAGCCAGGTTCTGAGCTGGGATGGGGCAGTGAGATAAATAACGGTGATGGATCAAGCCCTGATCTTTGGACTGGGTAAGAGTGGTCTGCTTAATTCAGACACTCTGTTCATCACCACCCCCTTTTCTGTATCGTTTTTGGCCACTATAGGTGTGGCAGGGTATACTCAGACATGAGTCCCTTTCTCACTGCTCCATCAGGATTCAAGCAAGCCGGGCCGAAGAGGCTGAAATGCCAGAAACCGGTCCCCGGTAGCTTGTCTCCTTTCTGGTGAAGAATTGGCTTGGTAGTTTGGTCTGCCCTGTTCCCATGATGCACTGGGCCAGGGACAGACTAATTTGCATATAGCCAGGTTCTGAGCTGGGATGGGGCAGTGAGATAAATAACGGTGATGGATCAAGCCCTGATCTTTGGACTGGGTAAGAGTGGTCTGCTTAATTCAGACACTCTGTTCATCACCACCCCCTTTTCTGTATCGTTTTTGGCCACTATAGGTGTGGCAGGGTATACTCAGACATGAGTCCCTTTCTCACTGCTCCATCAGGATTCAAGCAAGCCGGGCCGAAGAGGCTGAAATGCCAGAAACCGGTCCCCGGTAGCTTGTCTCCTTTCTGGTGAAGAATTGGCTTGGTAGTTTGGTCTGCCCTGTTCCCATGATGCACTGGGCCAGGGACAGACTAATTTGCATATAGCCAGGTTCTGAGCTGGGATGGGGCAGTGAGACAAATAACGGTGATGGATCAAGCCCTGATCTTTGGACTGGGTAAGAGTGGTCTGCTTAATTCAGACACTCTGTTCATCACCACCCCCTTTTCTGTATCGTTTTTGGCCACTATAGGTGTGGCAGGGTATACTCAGACATGAGTCCCTTTCTCACTGCTCCATCAGGA
Source organism: Lissotriton helveticus (assembly GCF_964261635.1). NCBI lineage: Eukaryota > Metazoa > Chordata > Amphibia > Caudata > Salamandridae > Lissotriton > Lissotriton helveticus. The sequence continues at coordinate 447,677,019 of NC_136068.1, forward strand.
TTCAAGCAAGCCGGGCCGAAGAGGCTGAAATGCCAGAAACCGGTCCCCGGTAGCTTGTCTCCTTTCTGGTGAAGAATTGGCTTGGTAGTTTGGTCTGCCCTGTTCCCATGATGCACTGGGCCAGGGACAGACTAATTTGCATATAGCCAGGTTCTGAGCTGGGATGGGGCAGTGAGATAAATAACGGTGATGGATCAAGCCCTGATCTTTGGACTGGGTAAGAGTGGTCTGCTTAATTCAGACACTCTGTTCATCACCACCCCCTTTTCTGTATTGTGAGAGATCAGTGGCATCCCATACATTGAGGAGGCAGAGCTGGGGGAAGGCCTTCAAGCTTTTGCCGCAAGCCCTCTCCATTTGTTTCATGACTCTATCCCAATAGTGCTTCATTAGTGGGCAGTTCCATAAGTTGTGGAAGAAGGTGCCAGTCTATTGCACTTTCGCAAGCATAAGGGGGTCAGGTCTTCTACCCAGTTTAAATAGGAGTTTTGCATCAAAGTACACACAGTGGAGAATTTTCAATTGGATTTGGTGCAGTCTAATGGGGATGGCCGCTTCCTTAGGGGAAGCTAGCGCGTCGCGCCAGTCCTCATCATCTATGCTCCCCAGGTCTGACTCCCAGCCCTCCCGCAGATGTTGCATAGGGTCAGGGTGATTGTTTACCAGTTTTTTATAGGTGAGGTACATTGGTTTTGTGGGCATTGGGTCAAGTATCAATCTGTCCTCCAGAGGGGAAGACACTGGCAGGGGGAGCTCTTTGGGCATGGCTGCAGAGATGGCATGACTGATCTGAAGGTATCGGAAGGTTTCAGTGTGTGCCAGCTGGTACTTGAGTACTGTAGGTTGGCAAATGTGGCCAATTTCCCCTTCACAAACATGTCCCCTACTGTCGAGATGCCTATATTATCCCATCTGTCAAAGCCAGGGCATTTGCTAAGTCGACCCAACATATCTGGTTCCCAGAGTGGTGTGACTTTTGTCAGTCGGTTGTGCCTGCCCCATTTCTTTGTGATTCCATGCCAGACCTCCACTGTTTGTGTGGTGGGACCCGTTAAGTTAACCGCAACCAGTTGTGACGCTTGGTAATAGAGTCGCATGTCCGGCAATGCAATACCTCAGTTGTACTATCCCATATCTAGTTTATTCATGGCTATTCGCGGTGCCCGGATATCCCATAGCAGACCCCACACTACGCTATCAATACTGGAGAAATAGGCGTCGGGGATAGTATTAGGGGTATTTTGCAGCGCATATAGGAAACGCTGTAGCGCAAGCATCTTAAAGAGCACCGCACGCCCCAGGAGGGTAAGGGGAAGAGACTGCCAATGTTTGACGTCTGATTTCAGACGTGTCAAGGGCCCCAGTAGATTACTTTCATAGAATAAATTAGGATCCGGAGTAATGAAAATTCCAAGGTACCCAAAATCTCGAGACGCCACCAGGATGTCGTAGCCCCTAGGGCTAGTAGGCGGGTCATCCCATAACACATACATCTGGGATTTAGACCAATTTATCGTGTAGCTGGAGTGGGTGCCGAATATGTGAGATATGTGGAGTACTCGCCGTGGGGACCGCGAAGGTGAGGCCAGATAAAGGAGGATGTCATCTGCATAAAGCAAAATGCGATCTTCATTATCCTCTGTCCACTTTAGTCCCCTTATTTCCGGATCAACCCTAATCCAGACTGTCAGCGGCTCCAATACGAGGGCAAAGAGCAGTGGTGACAAAGTATTAATCTTATTTTTAATCCCTGCCACATTCCAGGACATATTGTGTAAGGATTCGTGGGTTCGTGTACTTGATTCAGCTTCTGTCAATTTGCTGGTAAGGATGTTATCCTTATTATTCACCAGTGGTTTGCACCTGGCCTCCCTGAGGGTTTGTGTACAGGGATCACCATCTGATTTATTACCAATAACAGACTCCAAGGTTCTATCTAGTAATTCATCCACATCCTCCCTGTGTCAATAAATCCCAACAGTGCTTCTTCTTAATGATTCATACCTATTATGAGAGGGAATAATTGGAATTGAATTATACCTGTTGAAAGTATTTACATTGCTATAACTTGGTCTATAAAAAATCCTAATGGGATAGCTATTATGTAGTCATTCTTGTTCAAATTAGTCACTGTGGTGTTGTTTAGGAATACCTCCATCAGGTTCCCTACCAATTCCCTTCTGCGAAAATTCGCCACAATACAGTCTCCCTGACATTGTTTCCTAGAACTTCCCACCCAGTACACTCTCCTTAACATTATAATTTTTTGTTGTAACACATTAATACCAAAGTTAGTTTTTACAGAGATCCAAGGTACCACTTGGTTTTTTAGTGACTATGACTTGCAGTTTTTATCTTCTAATCTAGGGACATTTTTCAAAACAATAACATATTAAACATATTAACATATTTCCTCTGAACACCTCTCTGCAAGGCAGCTCTCTGGGGCATACTGGAGGTACCTGGTGGGCTAGTTGGCCCCCAGGGACCCTTAGGATTCAGGAGGAATTAATTCTCCAACTTAAAATGCGCCACAGGGCGTGTTTGCATACATGTCACCTCAGGCCACGCCCCCTTCCTTCACCATTGTGCAAACACGCCCGTGGTGAGTTGTAAGTTGGGGAATTAATTCTCTTTCAATACTGAGGGTCCCTGAGGGCCAACTAGCCCAACAGGTATCTCCAGTATGTGCCAGAGAGCTGCGTTGCAGACAGGTGTTCAGAGGCCACACCCTTTTTTACACTTCTCTGCAATGCAGCTCTGTGGCGCTTACTGGAGACACCTAGTGGGCAAGTTTGACCCCAGGAACCCTTAGGATTCAAGGAGACTTAATCTCTCAACTTAAAACGGCCACAGGGTGCGTTTACACAGTGGTGAAGGGAGGGGATGGGGCCTGACGTGATGTGTGCAACCACGCCCTGTGGCGCGTTTTAAGTTGGGGAAATAATTCCCCTTCAATCCGGAGGGACCCTGGGGGCCAACTAGCCCAATAGGTGCTTCCAGTAAGCATGACTGCGCTGCGTTGCAGAGAGGTCGTGCAGGCCGTGCCCCTTTTCACACCTCTCTGCAATGGGGCTTACTGGACGTACCTAGTGGGCTAATGTGCCCCTAGGGTCCCTCAGGATTCAAGGGGATGTAATCTCCCAACTTAAAACGACCACAGGGCGTGTTTACACAGTGGGGAAGGGAGCGGACGGGGCCTGAGGTGACGTGTGCAAACACGCCCTATGGCTAGTTTTAAGTTGGGAAAATAATTCCCCTTCAATCCTGAGGGCCCCTGGGGGCTAACTAGCCCACCAGGTGCTTCCAGTAAGCGCCACTGCGCTGCGTAGCAGAGAGGTGGTCCAGGCCGTGCCACTTTCCACACCTCTTTGCAACGCAGCTCTGTGGCACTTACTGGAGGTACCTAGTGCGCTAGTTGGACCCTGGGGACCCTCAGGATTCAAATTAACGTAATCTCCCAACTTAAAACGGCCACAGGATGTGTTTAGACAGTGGTGAAGGGAGGGGATGGGGCCTAAGGTGACGTGTGTAAACACGCCCTGTGACGCTTTTTAAGTTGGGGAAATAATTCCCCTTCAATCCTGAGGGCTCCGGGGAGCCAACTAGCCCACCATGTGCTTCTAGTAAGCACCACTGTGGTGCGTTGCAGAGAAGTGGACTAGGCGGTGCCCCTTTTTACATCTCTGCAGCGCAGCTCTGTGACGCTTACTGGAGGTACCTAATGGGCTAGTTGGACCCTAGGGACCTTCAGGATTCAAGGGGACTTAATCTCCAAAATTAAAACGGCCACAGGGCGCGTTTACACAGTAGTGAAGGGAGGGGACGGGGCCTGAGGTGACGTTTGCAAACGCCCTGTGCTGCGTTTTCAGTTGGGGAAATAATTCCCCTTCAATCCTGAGGGACACTGGGGGCTAACTAGCTCACCAGGTGCTTCCAGTAAGCGCCACTGCGCTGCGCTGCAGAGAGGTGGACTAGGCCGTGCCCCTTTTTACACCTCTCTTTGCACAGTGGCGAAGGGAGGGGACGGGCCTGAGGTCGCCTGTGCAAACACGCCCTGTGACGCGATTTAGGAGGAAGTTTTAATCCCCCTGCCCTAATATATACTAGGAGCTTACAGAGGAGGTCATGCTAATCACAGGGGGACCCCAACACATAGTGTTCCCTAGTGTATGTAGGTGTTTTCACTGTATTCTTAGTGTCTTTTAACATAGCACTGGCTCTAGGACTGGTTAGTCAGACTCAGTTACCACCAGTATCCGTCTGAAAAAGTTGAGGGTACAGGATAATTTTGCAACAAGGCTTCTTTCTGCTCTTCTGTTTTTTCTTTCTCAACGTTTTCCTTCTTCCTACACTTTTCTTCGTCTTTGAGGACTTCTGTTGCTTCTTTCTGCATTTCTTTTGCTTATTTCTGTGCGTTTTTTCTTCTTTCTTCACATGTCCTACCTCTGTAGGCATAGTTAGAAACTAGCATTTAAAAAACCTTTGAAATTCACTGAATAAAACATAGGTTTCAGGGGCGTTATAGTTAGGAATTAGCATTTAAAAAACCTTAGAAATTCACTGAAAAAACCATAGGTTTCAGGGGCGTTATAGTTAGCTGGACATTTCACTCATACAAAACCATTGAAATTCCACCGTTATAGTTAATTCAGCTAACTATAACTCGCGCGCCCGCAATGCCCTGCTGATGACGTCACATATTACATAACTCATGACATGGTCAGTGACATCACTCATGACATCACTGATGACATCTCAAATGACATCACTGATGACATCATCCTTGTGATAGAGTGGAAGACCTCCTCTCATCCTAATCTAACCTTTGATACACACATACAAAAATAGAAACTACAATTTTCAAAACAATGGACATACCAATACCAGTTACAACAACCTATTCAGGAATTTTAAGATCTACATACACATCCACTCATTCACCAACAGTCCTATATAGTCACCCATACATGTACTCACTCATCATATGTACTCATACACCTATACATCCTGTTACACACTGCCAATCAGCCATAGAGTTACTCACACACATAGTCACTCAAGCTAATAAAGAATCAAACATCTCTTCACTTGCATATACAGTTATACACACACCACCACACTTGCTCCTACTGAAACTTACACATTTTTACTCTTTAAAACAATCACTTATAGAAACACATACTTATTCATACAGGAACTCTTCCAATCTCTCACTCTCACATATACTCACTTATATACACCAATACTCACATATACTAGTTTAAAAATATGTAGTTACTTATAAAGACACTATTGAGACAGTCATTCACTCACTAACACACCCATACACACACTCATCCACCCATGCAGTCCAGCACACATACTGTCTTTAACACATACAAACAGTGACTCACTCGTTCATGCATCTATGCACTAAGTAATACCCTCCACTGAACCATACAGACATTCAGACACTCATACTGATACTCAAAATAACAAGTAATAACCCATATAGATACTCATGTAGCTACTCACCAACCCATGCAGTCACTTATACACAAAGTGAGAGACTGATACCGATATTTACATATTTAAACATTACTCACTAACCCATGTATTCACTAAGATACACTTAATCAGTCCGTTATGCAATCAATTTTACAAAAAAAATCATCCATTTAGACACTTATATACCCATTTATTCTTCCATCGACCTTGAGATGTACATATATAAAACATATTTAATTTTCAGAAAAACACACATTCACTGGATGATGTCATCAGTGATGTCATCAGTGATGTCATTTGAGATGTCATCAGTGATGTCATCAGTGATATCACTGACCACGTCATGAGTGATGTAATATGTGACGTCATCAGCAGTGCATTGCAGGCGCGCGAGTTATAGTTAGCTGAACTAATTATAACAGGGGAATTTCAATGGTTTTGTATGAATGAAATGTCCAGCTAACTTTAAAACCTATGGTTTTGTCAGTGAATTTCTAAGGCTTTTTAAAAGCTAATTCCTAACTATAACGTGCATGAAACTTATGTTTTTTCAGTGAATATATATATATATACATATATGTCAACAAAGTTTAATTCACGAAGAAAAAAAACGAAAGAGCCGCAACTCCAGCCACTGTTCCTTTTGCGACAAAGAATGTATTGTCTTGTTCAAAAACACAGCTACGAACCAACGCGTTTCGGTAGCATCTACCTTGTTCACGGTTAATTGTTACTGTGATTAACACGATATTTAAACAGGCATACATCCTCCCCCAAAGGAAACTTCCTGTTTGTCCATGCTAGGAATTCTGGACTCTGTAGTCCATACACAAATATACTGTTTAAAGCATTTAAATCATGATTATTTCTATCATTTCTGCGCCTTTTAACATTATTAGAAAACCACATTATAAGTTCTAAACATTGCGCCTGCATTATTCCATGCATCCAATTAAATTGAAATAAAATAAATTAAATTGATGATGCCCTCCAGTGGGCTGTTAAATTTTGTATGCAACTTTCAAAAACTGCGCAGTATATGTTTCACTACATATCCTATTCGTGATTTGATTTTACCATATAATTTCCATATGTATACAGTTTTGCTGCGCATTTATAATGCTCTGAGTCAGTAATGCCCTCCAGTGGGCTGAGGAGAAAAAGGGGGGGGGGGGTTTGTGCAATTTCAAAAAAGGTGGTTAGATTAGAGAAGCGTACTATAGTTTGTATTACAAATGAATATACAGTTCCTCTGACTGATTCAATCCGAAAGGGGTCATTGTTTGAAAATTCAGGATGTGCTGTGACTCTTTCTGACTCAACAGTTTTTCCCGATGGCCCCCTCGATTGGAAAGGGACATTGTTTCAATTCCCCAAAACTTTAACAGTTTCCAATTTTCTTCATGATAGGTCTCCATATGTTTGGCTACTGCGTTGTTTCTGTCCTTGTTGACTGTAACCCGGACATGTTGTAGAATTTGTATTTTTAGTTCACATATCGTGCTCCCTATGTATCCCAACTTGCATGGGCACTCTATCATGTAAATTGTGTATTGACTTTTACACGTGATAAGTTCTTTTATTTTCCAAGTTTTTTTGTTTGACAACAAAGAGGCAGAGGAAGAGGCAGAGGAAGAGGCAGACCTTGGCAACAGAGAAACAGAAATCCACAACGAGAAGAGGGTGGAGAAGAAAGCAGTTCAAGCGAAAGGATTGGTACCAAGACCCGAAGTATGAGACAGAAGGACAAATAAAGGACGAATTACAAGTGGTAAACTTATCTGAACGAGTAATGACATCAGCTGAAATTTCTCTATTAAAAAGAGGTATAAATTATTGCCCCACCCAAAGAATGGACCTAGCACAGACCAGAATAGACTTTTACCTGTACATAAGAAAGATAAAATTGGCAAAACATTTCATGGACAAGAAAAACAAACCTAAGCTAACTCAAGCACTCCCCAGACTATCCTCCACACTAAAGGCCAAAGAAGCAGAGAGTTATTTAAAACTACTAAATTTGGATTCAGAAGTGGGTGAAGAAATCCCCTTAGACACTGCAATACAACAACTGGGGGCAGGAACCAGCAAAAAGAAGGCTAAATCCAAATTGTATCCACAACTAACCCCTGGCAACAAGATCGACATCTTCCAAGAGGCAGTAACACAAGATTTGTACAAAATCACTAAAATCAAAAGACAATTTACCTTCACTGGAAAGAGAAGCCCTAAGAGGTCTTACAGATGATAAAGAGATTGAAATCAAAATGGCGGACAAAGGGGGAAATGTGGTAATATGGGACAGAAATGCATATATCACAGAGGCAATGAACCAACTCACCAACCCCCTGTTTTACGAACAACTTTTGACAGACCCCGGGGGAAAGATAAAAAGCGAAATTGATAAAAAACTGAATATCTGGGAGACAAAGAGATTGATCGACCCAGAGGAAAAGAAATATCTGGTGGTGGACTTCCCCCGAACCGCAACAATGTATTTTCTTCCGAAGATACACAAGGATCCTAAAAGACCACCAGGGAGGCCGATAGTCTCGGAAAAGGGTTCATTATTAGAACCGATGGCAAACTTCATCGACTATTTCCTCAATCCTTATGTCCTAAAGTTGAAATCATATATCAAGGATACGACTGACTTTTTACGTGTAATACAAAATCTGACTTGGCAAAACAGTTACTTTTTGATAACAATGGACGTCATCGCCCTTTATACAAACATTGACAATGATTTGGGATTGAAAGCATGCCAATATTACTTACAAGAGCGTAACATTCATTATAAAGAACATAATGATATGTTACTGGACATGATTTCCCTATGCCTGACAAATAATCTCTTCTTATTTGGGGATCAACTATACCCCCAACGAAATGGAGCAGCAATGGGCTTTTCCTTCAGCCCAAGTTATGCGTGCATAGCTATGGGTTGGTGGGAGGAGGAGGTGGCATGGAACACCCAAAATAGACACTGCACCCAACATATAGTGACCTGGAAAAGGTTCATTGATGATGTATTTATTATTTGGAAGGGAAGTGAAATGGAGTTCCAACAGTATTTTGACATTCTCAATACCAGCACCCCATGCTTAAGATTTACGTATGAATTGAACAAAAACAAGGCAATATTTCTAGACACGGAGGTGTATGTAATAAACAACCGGTTGGGAACAACTTTACATCGCAAAGCCACCGCAACAAATGCAACCCTGGAAGCAACTAGCTTCCATCAGCCTACATTGATCTCGAGTATCCCCTACGGGGAATTTCTTCGCCTGAGACGGATTTGCAGTGAAGAAGAAGAGTAGAAGAAACACAGTGCGGGAACTATCAAAAGATTCCAAAACAGAAAATATGGCAAACAATCAACAAATGTTGGAGTAAGGCGAATGAAAAACAAAGACTGGATTGCCTTAAACCCAAAGGCGAAGAAACTAAATTGGAAGAAGAACCGATAAGATTAATTTTGGACTATAGCCAAGAATCAAAACAGATATCACAGATCTTAAGAAAACACTGGAAGATCTTACAATTAGACCGCATTGTGGGACAAAGAATGGGAACTCACCCAATTATCACCTACAGAAGAGCACGAAACTTAAAAGACCAGTTGGTCCTCAGCCATCTTCAAAGTAAAAAACCTAAAAAAATATGGCTAAAGACAATAGGATTCACGAAATGCTTTAATTGTAAGGTGTGTGAGATCGCCAAACCTACAAAAGAATTAACCATGGCAAACAAAAAAACTTGGAAAATAAAAGAACTTATCACGTGTAAAAGTCAATACACAATTTACATGATAGAGTGCCCATGCAAGTTGAGATACATAGGGAGCACGATATGTGAACTAAAAATACAAATTCTACTACATGTCCGGGCTACAGTCAACAAGGACAGAAACAACGCCGTAGTCAAACATATGGAGACCTATCATGAAGGAAATTGGAAACTGTTAAAGTTTTGGGGAATTGAAACAATGTCCCTTTCCAATCGAGGGGGCCATCAGGAAAAACTGTTGCGTCAGAAAGAGTCACGGCACATCCTGAATTTTCGAACAATGACCCCTTTCGGATTGAATCAGTCAGAGGAACTGTATATTCATTTGTAAATACAAACTATAGTACGCTTCTCTAATCTAACCACCTTTTTTGAAATTGCACAAACCCCCCCCCCCCCCTTTTCTCCTCAGCCCACTGGAGGGCATTACTGACTCAGAGCATTATAAATGCACAGCAAAACTGTATACATATGGAAATTATATGGTAAAATCAAATCACGAATAGGATATGTAGTGAAACATATACTGCGCAGTTTTTGAAAGTTGCATACAAAATTTAACAGCCCACTGGAGGGCATCATCAATTTAATTTATTTTATTTCAATTTAATTGGATGCATGGAATAATGCAGGCGCAATGTTTAGAACTTATAATGTGGTTTTCTAATAATGTTAAAAGGCGCAGAAATGATAGAAATAATCATGATTTAAATGCTTTAAACAGTATATTTGTGTATGGACTACAGAGTCCAGAATTCCTAGCATGGACAAACAGGAAGTTTCCTTTGGGGGAGGATGTATGCCTGTTTAAATATCGTGTTAATCACAGTAACAATTAACCGTGAACAAGGTAGATGCTACCGAAACGCGTTGGTTCGTAGCTGTGTTTTTGAACAAGACAATAAATTCTTTGTCGAAAAAGGAACAGTGGCTGGAGTTGCGGCTCTTTCTTTCTTTGTGAATTAAACTTTGTTGACATTACAAGCAGTTTGGTTCTCCTGCCGGAGCAACGCACCGCCATGTAGCGCCAGGGAAAGGGAACAGGAACCATATAGTTGGAATATATATATATATATATATATATATATATATATATATATATATATATATATATATATATATCTTCTTTTTTTTTGTTTTTTTTTCACTGAAAAAACCAAAGGTTACTGGGACTTTATAGTTAGGCTCAGGGGTCACTCGTACAAAGCCAGAGAAATCCAGCCTTTATGGTTAAAGATCTATCTATAACTTGCTCCCCCGCAATGCACTTCTTATGGCCTCACATATTACATCACTCAGGTTTCAGGTTTTAATGTCTTTATTTCGATGATAAAATCATAAAAGACAAATTTGACAAAACATTCATGAACAATTCAAAAATCTCCACATTATACAAAATCTTATTAAAAAACAATGTCAGTGTATTATCAAATATGCAATAGGGCTAAAATCCACAGTTAAAATGTTATTAAACCATTATTGGAGAAACCAGACATTAAGTAATACTAATCGTAAAAGTAGGATTGACATATGCAAGAGAAACCATTTACACATTGCGCATTGTGATCACGGGGCAGTTAGATTCCTTCTAGCTCTGATTGCCCATGCCCAACCTAAATACTTGGCCAAACATATCACAATAAAGTCAGAGGTATTTGTTTTTAAAGCCCGTATTGCGTCCGAGGATTTTCTACAGGACAAGCGTTTGAAGATGGGTTTTAGCCATTTGGAACGGGGTTCTTTATATTGAGGACAAGGGAACAGAAAGTGGCCCTCAGTTTCCTTGCATCCAGGGCAATATCTGCAAAGATTTAAGGAGGTTTTGTCCCAGGACGAGGTAAAGGAATTCAAGGGTAATGAGCCCACCCGAAATTGGTGGTACAATTTTTTGTCCATTGGCCTGGTAATAAGGTCCCAGTATGTCTCACGGGCAGAGTCCATCTTAAAGATTAAAAAGCGTCCCGTCAAACCTTCAGAACTAGAGGCATGTGCCAAAGAAAGGCGGATTGAGGCCCAGAATAAACCCTTAAATTCCTTTTTCGAGGGGAAATTGTTAGTGCCTGGGGAGACCCATAGATGACTCAAGCCCATATCACACAGGCTCTTTTTCACTGAGCGAAGCCATGGAATTCGCTCCGAACCCCCCATAGCCTTCACCTCGGATAGCTCCTTTGCAAAAAGTGCCAAATCCTCAGAAGTCCATAAGCGCCTCCAAGTGGACACTACTCTGTATCTTGCCATGTCCGTTATTGGAAGACAACCCGTGTCGTGGCAAAGTGGGATCTGTGGGGTTGATTGGGGCAGCCCCACCAGGTTACGAAGAAATCTGCACTGGATTCTGTATAAACTCGAAAGGTCCATAAAACCCCATAACTCTGCCCCATAGAGTGTGGCAGCATTAATTTTGACATCATATATTTGTAGAGCAGGGGCGACCCTTTTCGTGATAGTTTTCTTTTGCTCACGCAAGAGACATCCAGTCAGTTGGGCAAGTTTTAACTGTTGGGTCTCTATTTGTGCTTTCCAGGACAATCGGGAATCCAGAGTGACCCCCAGATACGTCATTGTGTCGACTTGTTCCAGGTTAACCCCGTTTAGTTGTACACTACTACGTATTGGTTTTTTCCTGGGAAAAACCATAAACTTAGCTTTTCCCACATTTATCTGAAGGTCATTTTTGTTACAATATTCCTCAAAGTGATTTAAAGCCTGCTGTAAACCTCCCCTGGTCTTTGATAGGAGGAGGGTGTCGTCAGCAAAGATCAACATTGGGAATTTCGTCCCCGCCAAGGATGGTGCATCAGTGTTAGTGGACCTAAAGAATTTGACTACCTGATCAATAAAGAGTAAGAAGAGGGTGGGGGCGAGAACGCACCCCTGACGGACTCCTCGTGAGACCGGAAACGAGTCCGTAAATTGCCCTTGAACCCCCCATCTTACCCTAGCAAAATTGTCTTCGTGTAGTCTAATGATCATCTCAACCAGTTCCCCCGGCATTCCTAAGTCCCTTAATACCTGCCATAATTTTCCCCTCTGGCCCAAATCAAAAGCTGATTTCAAATCTATGAAGGCAGCAAAGATGGTGCCCCCACCAAGTATGACGACCTTCCAAAAGATCATGCAGAACCGTAGAACCTGGTCAATAGTACTTGTACCAGATCTAAAGCCCGCCTGTAATGGGGACAATATTCCTTCGAGTTCCATCCACCCATGTACCCTCGCCAGGATTATACGAGCAAAAAATTTTTGAAAGCAGTCAATTAGGCTAATCGGGCGATAGTTCCCTGGGTTTGATCTATCTCCCTTTTTATGTATAGGGAGGATCTCCGCCCCCTTCCATGTCTTGGGGATACGGGCACCTCTCGCTATGGTGTTAGCTATGCGTGTTAAATAAGGTACCCAAAGGCCTATGTTTGCTTTAAATAGGTCTGCTGGAATTTGATCCAACCCAGGAGCTTTCCCCCGCTTTGTTAAGCCTAGTGCAATCTCCGTTTCCGTTTCTGTAAAGGACATGATCACATTGCCAGTGGGTATTGCATGTAGCAAGTTCGATGTGGACATTGGGTCAACAACCTCTGAGCAAAATTGGGTGGAATAGTGATTTATCCAGTCTTCCGGGGATACATGGTTTGATGGAGTACGGAAGTCACCATCCTTTCCACATTTAACAATATCCCAGAATTTAGTCTGGTTATTAGATTTACTGGCGTCCAGAAGGTCCGCCCAAAAATCATCTTCCCATTCCCTCTTTGCTTCCCATTGCACTCTTTTGTACCTTTGCCTAGCCACCTTTACTGCACTCAGGTCTCTAGCTTTGACTTTCTCTATTAGATAACTATGGGCCTCCCTACACTCTCTGTTATACCATTTTGCTCTTGGGGCATTTAGATGCCCGGTGTTTGGCTTACACGGTTTAGAGAGAAGGTTATTAAGCTCAGAGAAACATTTATCATGTATGCCCATAATCTTATCTAATTCGCTATGGCCCCTCTCAACAACAACAGACCTCATGTTATTTAAAGCATTCTTCACCACATTTTCTATGTTGGCCTGGATCACTACATCATTTGATATGGTTGACCATTTCAGTCTCCTCCGGTCATTTGATATGGTTACAACCCCTTGGCCCCTAGGATCAGGTTCCACTAAACTTATCAGGTCATGCATTTTAAATTTCAGGGACAATGGGTTGTGGTCGCTTTCCGGACGCATAACAATTTCCATATCAACAATTAGGCTCCAATATTCCATTTTTAAGAAAATATAGTCAATACGGCTCTTTCTGACACCATTGTCGAAGGTGAAGTTGGCTCCAATGTCCGATTTGGTACGACCGTTTACGGCCCTTAGTCCCCAAGTGAGGCAAAAAGCAGTCCAATTCAGAGCAGCCTCCGTCGCTTTAACTGGTATTTTGTTAGAAAGTTCTGGGATTTTCCATGTCGCATCTTCTGCAAACCCCCAATTATCCTCCGGCAGGTACAGTGGCTCAATTGTACAGTTGATGTCACCTGCTAACATAATAAATGTGCCTTTGTTCCAGCCCGTTAGTAGTGTATCTAGGGCACCTATCAGCTTGGGGCATCGTCCACCAGGGAGGCCTCTAGAGTATATGTTAATAATAAGCATGTCCTGTCCCCCTGCTTACTCAACCTTATAGCCAATATATCGGGGTTATCCACATACAATTCGGAAACTGTTTTACCCATATAGTCAGTCCCCCTGACGCCCGCCCTTTAGTGCCTTTTATTGCTGGTTTGAAAAAGTTTACAAATCCAACCATATAAAACGGAACAGTGGCCCAAGTTTCTTGCAGAAGCACAACCTCATGTTTACCAATGAACTCCAACCAGTCCTCAGAAACCAGACGTGTCTTGGCTCCAGCAACATTCCAAGACACCATGTGTGAAGTTAGTATGTCTATTTCTGCAAGATTGTTACTAACAGTGGCGGGGGAAAGGGGGCTCGGTGAGCACGCACTTGTTGGTCTGATTTCTTCTACATTAGAAGTGGAGACCTCTTCCCCAGCTAGCCCCCCCTGTGTTCTAGTTTTGTTATGGAGCAAAATCTGTTGCTCCTTTATGAAATCCGAGGTAGGGAAGGATGGGTTATGCACTCCTTCCCCATTCCCTATAACTAGATTTGGTAACTGGGTCGGTGCACATAGTCAGTCAACCCGTTCCAAATCTGACAGTGCCTCGAAATGGTTAAAGAGAGGGGGGTAGTATGGGGGGTAGGGAGTTATAGGCTCTCGAGGCCTCCCCCCTCTAGATTTCCAATGATTGGGGCCCATTGAATAGTTATGGTACATGTGGGGGTAGAAGTAATCAAGGTGCAAGGTCTGGACATCACCGAGACGGGCAAATCTAGCTTTCCTTTGAATTCTATCCACTACCCACATATTACATCACTCATGACATGGTCCGTGACATCACTGATGACATCTCAAATGGCCCTTCTTCCCAGACCACTTTCGGCCCCAAGGACACCATCCTCCGGGGCCATGCCTTTTCTTTTTTTTCATATAATTTTCTTTAGAGGGAGGGTGGCCCGCCTCCTGGTCCATTTTCAGCCTCGGGGACCCCATCCGCTGGGGCATGGCCACCGCATTGGGGATCGTGGGGGAAGCTTGAAGGTCCCTGCTGGCTCCCCGCCTCCTGCAGGAGCTGGCATTGCTTTTACGTACAGGGAGCTGCTGACATGCAGCTCTCTGTTTGTAAAAGGAAAGTGTGCTCCACTTTGAGCAAGCGAGATCAAAATGCTCTTGCTTGCTCAAAGCGGAGCATGCTGTTTGGCTATGGCATTGTGGGACCAGTGCACCCACCATGCCATAGCAAGTTGCAATATCCGAGGGTGGTAACGCCGGGACATTGCGGGAGCGGGCCCTGGAGGGTGGCGCTCCAGAGGCTATCTAGGGCTCCACAAGGGGGGCTGCACGGCATCCGAACTTTGTGAACTAAGCCCCTGGGAGGTGGTAGGCCCCAGGGTTCTGCAACAGACCCCCTTAATTGTTGTATGTGTGCCCCGGGGAGATAGCGATTCCCAGTGGGGGAGGCCATAAGGCCCTTATGGCCTCCCCCACTATATATTTTAATTACCTTTGTGCCCCAGGGTGGTGGCAGTCCCTAGACCAGAGAGGGAGCTGCTCCCCGCATATATTAATGATACTGCCACTGGGAGGTGGCGGTCCATGTGCCTTTGAATAGCCCTTGGAGGGGGTCCCTGCGCCCGCCTCTTATTTTTACCATATGGCCCTAGGACCTGACCCACCCTTGCTTTTTTTATTTTCTATTTTTCCGATTAACGGATGCACCTGCTAATCTAGGTCAAAATAAAAAGCAAACTGCTGTCTTCCCCTTGGCGGGGTCCCTGAGGGATCCCCCACCATATCTGGGGTGGGGGGGTCAGGGTATTCCTACCCTCCACCTTTTCTTGTTTTTTTCGTTTTTCTGGGACTTGGCTTCAAGCCGAGTCCCAAGATGGCTGCAAACACTTCCTGGTTGAAGTGTTGGCAGCGAATCAAATTTTAGTAGGATTACCGAGTCCACTACAAGGACTCGCGTCCCCAGGTATCTATATTTTTTTAAAGATAGATATCTCTCAATGGAATTACACCAAATCATAAAAAGCATACTTTCTAGGCCAACATCTATCCTTCCGCCAAATTTGGTGTAAATAGACTTAACATGGGGCAAATGTATTTTGGGACCCTCCTTTCCCCCCCCCCCCCCCCCCCCTCCCCACTTGATGGATCACCCTGAAACTTTCAACACTGCACCTGAACCAACAAGCATTTGCAATGCAATAGGTCTCGCATTCACACGATTTTGTGCTATTGGCATTGTAAATGACAATGCCTTCTATTTATGTTTTGGGTATTAAAACATAAATACAAGGCATTTTTATTTACAATACTATTAGCTTAAAAAATGCAAAGAACCTCACCATCTGTACCAACAGAAAGGGCGCTTTGGATATATCAGGCCAAAGAGCAAACACATCGACTGGCGCAGATGAAAGCACCTCAGAATACTGAAAGGACAGCAACTTCACCTGAAAGCAGACATTGTTTATCACAAAATGAAGGGTCCCGTGCACCGGCGGTATTTCATGTCAATAGAATAGGTCTTGCATTTACGCAAGTTTGAGCTATTCACATTGCAAATAACATTGCCTTTTATTTTTGTTTTTGTTTTTAAAACTTAAATAAAAGGCATTTCTATTTAAGGTGCCAACAAAAATAAAAGGCTTTGGTATTTGCAATGTGAATACCACTGATTGTATACAGTAACCGCAGTATTCCATTGTTTGTTATAACATAAGTAAGGCTCCAAGTTTTCAATTTTTACTGATGTTTACAGATTTTACAGATGTTTACAGACGCATGCGTGCGAAGGGCAGATGGTGCAACAGAACAGGTGTTCTAATGCAATATAGTGATCAACCCATATCGACACCCTCACCTTTTACTCCCGCCCCTGCGCTCCTGCTGACTTCTCTGCGCTTCGACCTGTAAGGTTGTAAATGCAGTGCGTATTAAGTGCAGTCTGGATCAGGTAATGGCAGCGAAGCTCCGGGATCCAGCTATGTCTGGCTCAGGAGAAGCCTTAGACCAAGGTGTTGCACTATGTGATTACACGTTTGCAGGTCAACTGAAGCTGTGCGTGTGTTGCATGTGTCGGGGTGATGACATGCTGTTATAGACAAACAATGAGGAGAATGGCAGAGAAAACAAGAAGAGGTTAGCACACTGTTGGGGGCGTGGAAATGTTAATGGTTGTCACGTGGAAGAAGTGAATCCAGGTAACTGTCTCGATCCCTTGTATCTCCGATCACATCCTGGGTGGTCCCGGAGGCTGTTTTGCCCACGTTGGGGTAGGGGAGCCAACACAATAACAAGGAGAGCCGAGGCGGAGCTGAGCCAAAGGTCTGGCTCTGATCTTAGAGCATGTGCACGCGCCAAGGCCTGATAATACGTCTTATGTAAATCACTGGACAAGCCACGTAAATTTTGATTATGTCTCTGCGCCTGCCCGAGGCCACCCGGTGGCCATCAGGAGGGCGGGCCCTTAGTCACGGAGGGCTGCCCCCGCCCTCCCCCAGCTGGTAAGTTGGCCACCCCTCCTCAGGGCATGTTGCCTAGGTGGAGGGGGGCGGTCTGGTGACGCACGTCCGGGGGCACGGGCAGGGTGAGGGTATATCTCACCCCCCGGCCATTGTGCGGCCTCTTTGGCGCTCCGGACGTTGCGGCACACATCGGGACACTCTTTCGTCGGGACATTCTTTACGGTGAGTGACCCAGGGGCTGAGGCCTTCGGGCATTACCCCCCCTCCGCCTACTCCCTCCCTTGAGGTTTCAGAGCGATGGCTAGGCGGCCCGCTTAGCGTCGGGCCGCTGTGGAGGTGGGGGTTTTCGGGCTTCTGCTTCGGCAGTATTCGGCTGCCGCAAGAGGCCCACGGGCTGGCATTTCCTCCCCCTCCCTTCTCGGGCATGAGTCCGCTCCACTGAGAACGGGAGAGGTGGGGATTTTTGGGGCTCCCGTCACCGCTTGGTACCGCCCGGGTCCGAGCTGTCCGGAGCGGCGTTACCCTGGCGGCTTGCTCCAAATAGCCAGTAGGCGAAGCTGCAGTGGGCCACGGGGCGGCAGCGGTGTCGCTCGTCAGGGTTGCCCTGGTGCGAGGGAGTGCCCTGCCATTACCTTACGCCCAGGCCCAGTACACTCGCCCCTTCCCCACCCCATCCCGATGCGGCGCCCACGTGCATGCCGCCAGAGAGGTAGCGGGTGGGGACGTTCGTCGGGCCTAGCAGTCGTGGTTTTGCTGTGCCAGGCGGCCTTTTCATGGGCCAGGATGACTTAGGCCTCGTGACGAAGGACCATATCTCAGAGTTTAGGTCCGTGCATGCGGTGGATCTCCCCGTGTACATGCGGCTAATGGGCAAATGAACATAATGTTCGAGGTTCACGCGGTACGTACGTTTACCGGGTGCCCCCCCCACCAGGGGGCACGTCACCCCATGGTTTAATTCATTGTGTTCTCATGTATTGCATTTTGTAGTACGATATTTATTTAAGGGAGGGCAGTGATGTTTTAGGCATGGTAAGGTCCGCATCTCCAAATTTATGGTTGCGCGCATGCGGCGGGGCTCCACGTGCACAGGTCATGGTGTGTATATTGTGGGCA
Organism: Lissotriton helveticus; assembly: GCF_964261635.1. NCBI lineage: Eukaryota > Metazoa > Chordata > Amphibia > Caudata > Salamandridae > Lissotriton > Lissotriton helveticus. The sequence goes on from NC_136068.1 coordinate 447,695,481, forward strand.
TAAGTTTGTCATTGACGAGGCTCATGCTGCATGCGGTCGCATTGTTCCCCCCCCTGTGTTCGATATGTCCTAAGGGGTGGGTCAGCCTACACGTGGACAAGGAGCTTCTGTGGAGGCTGCGCTCCAGAGTTAACAATGCAGTAAATTTTCACATTCCTTTCTGCCTGCCACGCCGTCACAATGCTTCCCTCGTGTTGTCGCTAGACTCGATGGGTGCGCCAGCTGCACACTGGCAAAGGTTCTATTGTGCTGTTTCATGAGCATTCCGTGCAAGCAATCGTTTTAAGGTCGAATTTTAATTACTATGTCGTTGTTTCACCCTCGTGTGCTCATACCGGCACGGGGATGAGTCCGCCTAGCACGTGCATAAAGTTTCCAAGTTATGCAGGCCTAGGGCCAATATCTTGTAGGTCTTCACGTGAGGCGCGCACAAAAGGTTCATTGTCTCGGCGCAGAGGGCCATAATAAGCGTAGGTGTGCCTCGCCACTGCACCGTGAAGCGGTGTGTTAGTGTCCTGCAGGCGGGCCTACGTCTGATGTGGGGCCGAGGTAGAGTGTGGGAAAGGTGTTTGGGGGGCCATGGTCCGACCCTCCCCCCGGTCTGGTACCACCTTCCCCCACCCGCTCCACGTGCCTACTTACGCACCACGTTCTCAATCTGCGAGTGCGTGTGCGACCCCATGATTGTGCCACCTTCGCACACCCCCATGAGTATTGTTGTCTTCCAGCAGATCGCATGTACGTTGCCATGCGGCCTATTCGCTTGGTTGTATCGTAGCCCGCTGCGGTGGTGAACGTTCTCGTGATTATGTTTTAGCTAATTCTAGCAAGGCAAGGGTCGTCTTGTCAGAGCTTTTATTCATAAGAACGTTTCCTTGCTTGTTTCAGGCCTCACCCTTCCGCGCTCCTTCGGTGGGCGCCCCCATTTTCGAAACAACTGCAAGTATTGGAGGTACGTATACGCCCTGAGGGTTGCTGGGAGTGCCTCAGGGGTTCATGTAAGTGTGCTGATCTGGTCTTTGGGGTAGCTGTCTCTGCTGTTGTCATCCTAGGTGTGTCTCGCTCGGGGTTATCTCACCCACGTCGTGGAGACACAGGCTCATGCAAGCCTTTGGGGGCAATTGTGGACAGATGGTTCATGCCCTTAATGTTGCCTTCCCAGCGCTCCTGTTGGGCAGTGGGGCGAGTCGGCGTGTCATTAGTCCTGTAGCCCGTGGACCACCACAGGGCCTGTCCAGTCTCACACTCTCTTTTTCCCATACAGAAACTCGCACTCGCCGCCGGCTTAGGATTTTGGAGGTCCCCTCGTTCCCGACAGCACCCCCCCCCCCTCTAACGCACAACAGGCGATAGGATCTATTCCGTGAGGTAAGGATACGGGGGCAAGGTCGTTGTGGGGTGGCAGGGCTTTGGGAGCAAGTCGAGCCTAAGTAGTACAAACCGTCCAATGATTTTTGGTTTGATTATTGCATCGCATGTGAGCACTGTGCCTGTCTTTCCGGCTGGGGGCAGTGTGTAGGTAGTCAGAGCTGTTGATTCCAACTTTATTTATACATGTACTTTGGCTCACAGTTACTTTTCTTAAGGGGGGGAAGAGCCAAATTTAGGCATGGAGAGTCAGGGGTCCCCTCCGCCTTTTACGCAGGTAGGAGATATCGGTGAGGTAAGCGTAAAGGGGCATGGTCATTGTTGGGAGCCGGGTCGGTGTGCAGGTCGAATCTAGTAGTTCAAACCGTCATTGGAGCAGGTGCGGACGTGGCATACTTTATGTACAACGTGCCAGTCATTCGGGCTGGGTGCGGTGTGTAGGTAGTTAGATGTTGAGCCCTAATCTTATCATACCGTGGCTCACAGTTAATTTTTCTTACAGGGGAAGAGCCAAGTTAGGCATGGAGAGTCAAGGGTCCCCTCCGCTGTTCACGCAGACGTCACAGGTCGACGATTCGGGGATAGGACCCACGCATGATGCGCAGATGAAGGCTTTATTGGACTTAATCAAGGCGAATGGGGTTGCGTGGGCTAGTGAACTGTTGACAGCCAACCCACCCAGAGTCCCCGTGGCCGGTCCCGTCCTAGAACAAGACATTGTGGAGGACCCTGGTCACACCAGGGCCAAGCGCGTGCGCAAACCAACAGTGAAAGACTTTCCAGCTGAACCTCCTCCCAAGACCAGGGCGCCAGAACTGGTTAGGAATGTGATTGTGCATGCCCCCGCCTCACCCCCGGCGGTGACCGCGGTTAGCGCCTCCCTACCCCCTTGTCCGGTGGCCCTCACATCAGACTTCGCCACCAGAGAGGACTTGGGTAAGCTTACGGTTTCGCTCTCTGCATTCATGTCCGAAGTTAGAGCGAGTTTGCGGGCCACACCCCCGCCGCCATCGCCGCCAAGATCCTCTTTGGCGAAGGAGCAACAAATCGCCCCCCCTTCACCCACGGCCCCAGGAGTCTCGCTAGTTGCCCGGGTATGGGGCGGGGTGCAAAGTGTAGCCAATGGGGCGGCGCCCGAGGGTTCCCTCGTTGACATGGCGTCACTGGGCGATGCTTCACCACCTACCTCAGTTATTGCACCACCCCCTGCCTCAGTAGTTATTGCCCCGCCGCAGGTGTCGACACCTTTACCTGCGCTCCCTGCAGCACCTGCACTCGCGCTGATGCCTGTTCCCTCTGCGCCAGTGGTAAAAATGACTATGGCTCCTCTTCTATCGGGTAAATGTTCATTGGCCTGGCAGGTGCCCCAGGCAGCAAAAGAATGTATTTGGCGCAGGGAATTTGTCGATATTTTTTCCTTCCTCATGGTGGGTGCGGTTGGTTTTGACATCTGGAAGGTGGGAGGCAAAGATGAAGATAAGAAAGCGCGTTTTCGGTCCTGGCCGGAAAAAACTATTAAAAATTGGAGACAAGCTTTCTCCATCCTAGCGGCAGTGATCACAGAGCGCTTCCCAGAGCAGGCGCAGGGCCTCTTTCAATATGCTACTGTTATAACTGATGAAGCGGAGTCAGCTCCGGGCATGGGGTGGTATAAGTACGATTGCGAGTTTCGCATGAAAATGGCGGTGTGCCCTGAGTTGGAATGGGATCAGATTGAGGTGAGACTATGGATACAACATATGGGTAAGGGTAAATTAGAAGGAGGCGCTAAAGGGAGCACACAGGAAAAGAAAGCTGAAACTAGCAAAGGCCAGTACACCGAGAAGAAAGGTAATTTCAAACAGTCCTTTCGTGGGGGGCGTGGCGGTGGAGGCAATAGACAGGCAAGCAGGAAAAGTTTCACAGCCACTTGTAGGTTGTTCAATGCAGGTAATTGCTCCTGGGGTAAAGCATGCAAGTTTGCCCACTCTTGCAGTAAGTGCAGTGGGCCACACCCTGGGTCAGCATGCGACAAGCGAGATTCTGCAAGTACAACCGGCAAAGACAAGTAAAAACTTTCCCCAAGCATTGTCCTCCTGTTCACCCCTTTCCGCTCACCCCCCCCTCCTCACCCCTGGATGGCCATGTAGCTGCAAAGATGTGCTTGGTCCCTAGAGAGGCTTCCTCCTATCATGCCAAAGGTCCGTCCCCTGCCATCATTCACAACCTACTACCCTTACTAAGATCCTATCCAAATGATAAAGACAGGACCATCCTAGCGGAAGGTTTTCTTGAAGGTTTCACCATACCGTATCAAGGGCCCAGGGTCAGTAGGGATGCAGATAACCAGAAGTCAGTCAGGGACCTCCCTGAGGTGGTAGATAAGAAAATATGCAAGGAAGTGTCCTTGGGGAGGGTGGCGGGCCCGTTCGCGTCACCTCCTCTCCCTATTTTTGTGGTGTCCCCACTGGGTGTAGTACCTAAGAAGGAGCAGGGGGCTTTCAGACTCATTCACAATCTATCTTTCCCTGAGGGTAATTCTGTGAACTCCTGGCTATCAGAGGGGGCTTGCTCCGTTTCCTACTGTTCACTGGATATGGCCATTGACATGGTTAGGAGAGCAGGAAAAGGGGCTTGGCTCGCGAAGGCGGACATTGAAGCTGCATTCAGACTTCTGCCCGTACACCCAGATAGCCAGCATCTCCTTGGATTCAAGTGGAGAGGGGAGTATTACTTTGATAGGTGCATGCCCATGGGTTGTGCAGTGTTGTGCGCCTTCTTTGAGGCCTTCAGTACCTTTTTGCAATGGTCCCTCACCTGGAAGTATGGTTTCTCTGCGGTGTCGCATTACCTCGATGACTTCCTTTTCATTGGGAGGGAGGGCACTCAAGAATGCAGGGAGGGGTTGAATGCTTTCATTGATCTGGCAGGTCACCTGGGCGTACCGTTGGCCCCCGGCAAGACTGAGGGCCCGGCACAGGTCTTAACATTTCTCGGCATAGAACTAGATACAGTTATGGGCGTGTCACGACTCCCCGCTGATAAGGTACAGGACCTCAAAAGGGAAATTCAGGACTTGCTAGGGAGGGACAAGGCTCCGCTGGGGGTCATCCAGAGTCTCCTGGGAAAACTCAATTTTGCAGCCAGAGTCATTCCTGTGGGCCGAGTTTTTGCTAGGAGATTAGCCAGAGCCACAGCTAAGGTAATCAAACGTCATCATTTTGTTAAGCTTACTGCGGGTTTGAAGAAAGACCTGATAATGTGGGCATAATTTTTGTCGGACTTCAATGGGATTGTCATCTGGAGGTCTCCGTGGGTGGACAGCCCAGAACTTTGCTTGTTCACGGATGCATCGGGCAGAGAAAGATTTGGTGCAATCTTGGGTGAATTCTGGTGCGCGCAGGAGTGGCCGAATGCTTGGCGTAAGCGGGGCATTCTTCCAACATTACAGTCCTGGAGCTCTTCCCCATTGTTGTAGCTTTGCATTTGTGGCCGGCCCCATTGTCCAACAGGAAGGTCCTTTTCTGGTCTGAATATGGCAGTAGTTCAAGCCATTAACGGTCTAACAGCCAGCTGCCCATTGGTTCTGTGCTTACTAAGGGAGTTGGCTAGCAGGAGCCTGCGTTGCAATTTGGAGTTTAGGGCAAGGCACATTGCGGGGGTCATGAATGTCGCGGCTGACGCTCTTTCTCGTTTTCAGTGGGACCGTTTCCGGGCGGCGTGCCCTCAAGCGAGAACAGAGATGACCCCTTCGCACCAGGACTGTGGCGCCTCTTGGAGTGGAGCAAGAACTGAGAGAGTTAGGGGAACGATCGCTAGCCCCAGGTACTAGGAGACGCTATGGTAGTCATTTGGCCACTTTCCAGAAAGCTATGGTTGAGTTGAGTTTGTCCCCCCTGCCACTAGAAGACAAAGTACAAGCTTTTGTGGTCTGGGCCAAGAAGCAAGGAAAATCCCACTCTTGGGTTGGGGGACATCTGGCGGCCATCAGCCACGATGCCAGGTTGAGAGGGCTAGGAGATCCGACCAAGTCCTTCTTCATTAAAGCAGCGTTGAAGGGGTGGGCTCGGGACGAACCTAGGATCCCCGACACTAGTTCTCCCATCGAGTTCCCCACCCTGCAGGCTATGTTAGCAGTCCTGCAGCTGGTGGTGCACTCGCATTTCGAGGCCTCCCTTTTCACTGCGGCTTTCGGACTTGCGTTTTTCGGGGCTTTCAGGAGCAGCGAACTGGTTGCACGCTCCAAGTCGGATTTGTCTGGGGATGCCTTAGGGGTGGCGGACATAAGTTTTGAAGCTGGCCTGTCCATCACTCTCAGACGGTCCAAAACTGATCAGACAGGCAAAGGGACTGTTATCCGGTTGGCACCCTTGGGTGACCCCTGCTATTGCCCTGTAGAGACCCTCAAGTCCTACCTCGCTTTACGTCCTGCGGTCCCAGGTTACCTTCTCATCCATGCTGACCGGAGTCCCTTGACCAAATACCAAATGGATAAAAGAATGCTTGCATGCCTTGATAGAGCTGGTTTGCTGAAGCAAGGGAAAAGGTTCTCCAGCCATTCATTCCGTATTGGGGCTGCCACCTCTGCTGTCAAGGCTGGCATGCAGCCAGAGAGTGTTCAGAAAGTGGGGCGTTGGGAGTCACCCTGCTATAAACGTTACATTCGACCATGAACAAGTTAGCCCGTCCTGGGCAGGTTATTGTATATATGTTTGCCGTGTTCTGCTTTTGTTTGGTGTGCTCCTTGCTGGTGTTGTACACTCTTGGTCAAATAAACATTTACAGCTATTGCGTTTGTTTTCTTTGACAGGGTCAAGAGTGTGGGTCTTGGGGCACTCCACGGTCGCCAGGTTGGGCCGATGGGCAGCGATCAGGCACTGGACGCAGGGCTTTGCTAACACTGACTGTTCTTGGATGGGTTTCCCTGGCATGCGTTGGAATAGTCTGTGTACAGATTACAGGTAGCTCTAGCTACCGCGAGACCACCACCTGACCATTTGGTGATTCACCTGGGCGGTAATGACCTTACTAACTGGGGGAGGTCGGCCTTACTCCAGAGAATGAAGGAAGATATTGGGGTAATCTGCGGACTCATGCGTGAGTGTGAGATTTGGTGGTCTGAAATTTTGCCACGTAGAGTGTGGCGGGGCGCTAAATCATGCCAGGCTATTGATAGGTCCAGGAAGAAAATCAACAGCGCCATGAAGAAATTTACCCATCAGAGGGGTTTGGGGTTCATAAGACATGAGATGATACAGGATAAAGTCAAGGGTTACTTCAAAGAGGATGGAGTCCACCTGACGCCGGTTGGCTTGGACTTATTCCTCATCGATTTAAAAGAGGCTTTGCAGAGTAAAGGTTGCAGGTAAAAGTAGTAGCGTTGGTGGGGGACCCGTGCGACGGCGGGGACCATCGCACAGGCTGTGGTGGAGTTACAGGGCAATCCGGAAACAGAGAGGTGCAATACAGTACTTCAGCGGGCACATAGGGGTGCCAGAGCCTAACCTAGAACCTCAGGGGAGGTCTAGGAATCCGAGTCGGTGCCCCAGTAGTCCTTCGGGCGGTTGTGGGCCTGTGCAACCGGGGGTTTGCCTAGATACGCCCTGCAAGGGGCGTGAGTAGTGTATTACCATAATGGTGCAGCAGCTGGCTGGTTTCCACTGTGCTGTTTGGCTCATCAGGCGGGCAGGTGGCGAGAATGCGGCCTGCCCTTGGATTGCCCGTAAGATAACCCAACGTGATTACATAATGTTGTTTGTAACAATAAACCTGCAGCAATATTTCCCAATCTCAACACTGGTGTCTGTGTGTTATTTGCGGGATATTGGCTATGTGGGGGCGGGGGTTCCTGTGGCCCTGAAGTGACTATGCGCCTGCCCGAGGCCACCCGGTGGCCATCAGGAGGGCGGGCCCTTAGTCACGGAGGGCTGCCCCCGCCCTCCCCCAGCTGGTAAGTTGGCCACCCCTCCTCAGGGCATGTTGCCTAGGTGGAGGGGGGCGGTCTGGTGACGCACGTCCGGGGGCACGGGCAGGGTGAGGGTATATCTCACCCCCCGGCCATTGTGCGGCCTCTTTGGCGCTCTGGACGTTGCGGCACACATCGGGACACTCTTTCCCTCCCTACCTCTAACCCTGAGTTTCAAGTATGGGGGGGACTCCTGAGGGAGTTTAATGTGTTCCTTTTTTCGTTGCAGGTGGAGTTACAGGGCAATCCGGAAACAGAGAGGTGCAATACAGTACTTCAGCGGGCACATAGGGGTGCCAGAGCCTAACCTAGAACCTCAGGGGAGGTCTAGGAATCCGAGTCGGCGCCCCAGTAGTCCTTCGGGCGGTTGTGGGCCTGTGCAACCGGGGGTTTGCCTAGATACGCCCTGCAAGGGGCGTGAGTAGTGTATTACCATAATGGTGCAGCAGCTGGCTGGTTGCCACTGTGCTGTTTGGCTCATCAGGCGGGCAGGTGGCGAGAATGCGGCCTGCCCTTGGATTGCCCGTAAGATAACCCAACATGATTACATAATGTTGTATGTAACAATAAACCTGCAGCAATATTTCCCAATCTCAACACTGGTGTCTGTGTGTTATTTGCGGGATATTGGCTATGTGGGGGCGGGGGGGTTCCTGTGGCCCTGAAGTGACTATGCCATCGGGGGAGGCCAACAGGCGTGACCCTCCCCACTGTCTCCCCCACCTTCACCCAGGCAGCACCGCAGCCAGCCCTCGCTGAAGGCTTCTCATAGCCCCGTGCCTTCGTAGGGGATTTCTGAGTGTGACTAATCATGCCTGTGTGTTTTTAGCTTTCAATGCAGGCGTCAGCTGCCTCCACTCACTGCGAGAGCTGAGGGTGGAGGGGAGGAAGAGAGTAGAGGAGGAGAAACAGACATAAGAGGGAGAGCACACAGAGGTTGAGGAAAGCAGAACCATTGATGTTTAGGGAGGGCAGACAAGTGACGGAGGAGAGGGAACAGACGGGAGGAGGGTGATTCGAGAGGTGACAGAGAGGGGCGAGATGGGAAAGACCTGAGGCATGAGAAATGAGAAGAGATACGGCGGACAGGGAAGGCAGAGAGGAGATGAAGACAAGCAGAGGTGACCAGAACAGTGGAACGCGCACTTATCAAAAGGCTAATTGGGGTAGCTTCTGAAAGTTAGTTCTGTCAGTGCTTCTTTGTTACCGCCCTGTCTCCTTTTGGGACGGCCCATCCGTACTGGATCCTTTGATTCACGGCTTGTTTATATAACACGCCTCCTTTAGATAAGAAATTGCTTCACGACAGCCGCGAAGCAAACGATCCAATCCAGATGGGCCGTCCCAAAAGGAGAAAGGGTATTGACAAAGAAGCCTAATTTTCAATCTGAGGCCACGGTTTACCATAAACGATGACGCCATCCAATGAAAATGAGGGGATGGGCTTCTAGCCCTCTTCTGAAACCTCCTCTCTAACAATATGTCTCGCAGAGTGAGCAGCCCATACACACTGCAGCGCTAGGCGAGACCTAAAAAGGGGAAGTGCTGTGAAACTTTTGTGAGATTTGTCAAGTGGCGCCAAAGTTATTGGCAAAACAAAAAACGCTTTTCCTCTGGAAACTTTGGTCCTAACTATAGCTACATACTGGCGACCGCCAGTAGGTAATATATAAATCCTACAATTCTACCTCACAAGAGGATTCCTCACCATCAGTGCATGAAAAAACAGAGACATGTATACACTTTTTAACACATACTTGTAAGGGGAAATTTCACATTTCAGGGATGGATCGTGGTAAAGTGAGGTACGGATACATTTAGAGAGCTGGGTTAGGTAATGGGAACGGGTAAGGGTGAATGCACGTTTTATGATTGGGTAGTGGTAAAAGAATGTAACATTCATTTTAGGGTTTATCGGTGGGTACTGGTAAAGGAAGGTTAGGAGTACATTTTTTAAAAGTGGGATGGTTGAATCGGAGGTTCCCTCAGAAAAAGAAAAAAATAACCAATATTAAATTCAAATTACACACACCCACACTAGCATTAAATATACTTACCAAGCATGGTAACGGCTTCTGCATAGCAACGGCTTCTGCATGGTAATGGCTTCTGTGTGGTAATGGCTTCTGTGTGTTGCAGGCTTCTGTGTGGTAAAGACGTTTCTTTGGTGAAGGCTGCGTGAAAAAATCATTTGTTGTCATATCATACAAGCCTACTGTGATGTCGCCTTTCTTTTGTATCTGTGGGCATCATCCCAGAATATTACCATTATATTTGTGTTTATCTCAATCAGTCCATTTGGCTACAAATTATTTAACTGAGGTGAGGAAGGTAAGTTACAATCAAAATTTATTGATCTATTTTCCAACTAAGCAGACTCAGAATCCACTTATACATTATCTGCCAAAGTCCATGTGTACTTGTTGTTCTCACAAACATTAAATCCTGTGTTGTTTCAGCTGAATCCTGAAAAAGAATATGGCGTGTATCTAAATGCAAAAATTACTAGCAGACAGTTACAATATTTAGTAGACTGGAAGTGGTTCGTTGCTGAGGATGGATCATGGGAACCGATTTCTAATCGTTTTGATCCATGTTTGGTTTGTGACATGAGTATGTGTATTTTATGACAAGAATCACGACAAAGCAGAAGCTCTGTCACTGAGCAGGTGAGTTTTAGGGGAGAGTTATTTCGTGATCTTTGACATATCTTGTGACAATCACCAAACGAGAAGAAGGCACAATACTCCAAACTCGCACACACTGAGTTTCCTGGGAAAGGAAGGCTGGCAGCTGTCCTGAGTATGCTGAACTCTCCCATTGTTTTAGAAATGGCGACAGCCATCATTATAATTTCCTCTTGATGTATAAGGTCATTCTAGCAATTAAATTACTTTGTTGCTGCAGCCAGGGCCTTGATTCCAGAAGTATTCAAACGTTGCATATTGTTTGTTTTCCTGAGGGTGTATTTGGAAACTGAGGTTTACCACAGAGAAGTATTCTGTAGATTTAACTCACATTTTAAGAGGAACTTTAATAATTTGAAGTACTGTCTCAGAGAAGCATTGAACTATACTTTTGTTGCACATTATTCAGATCCTAATGACATGAGGTAACTAAATAGATCCTCTTTGCCTTTAAAAACGATTAAAATATTCATGATTCACATATTGTAGTCAAGTTGTAGTGTTTACTTGGCTGAGCATTCCTGGTGAGTGAAACTGCTGTCTTTCATCGTCATGTAATGAAAATATGTTTCTCTATTAGTGAAATCCTTATTGATTTAATTAGTGAATCCATCTTTGAGTTTACACAACATAGTTTATGATGCACTATAGCAGTGTAATTAATGTCACTTATGAGATCAAAGGTGTGGTAACATGATGCCACTAATTGTGTAATTGGTGATGAAATCTGTGACATAATGTGCGGTCATGAGCAATGCATTGGGAGAGTGTGCTGTTAAAAGTGGAAACATTTTCAGTGCACCATAAGACACACACACCAAATTACAAAATGTTCTATGAAATTGATGACTCAAAATACAAAAACAAACAAACATTGTTTACTAAGCCTCGGAATAAAAAAAAAAACTATTTATACATTGGAGCAAATCATAAATTCACAGAAAACCCTAGAGATTGCCACTAACAGCTCACACCTAGACCACTAGATATACAATGCCATTGTTGGAGTGGTCAGTGGTAAATTCGCCTCTTTGCACATCCAAATTCATTTGCTTTGGCCTTTAAGGCATTACAGTATTACAGTGGTCATTATTTTATTTCAATTTTGGCAATTTCATAGAGCGCAAACACGACCCAAAGGTATTGGAGCGCTTTACACAAGCGGCATTTACATTACACAAAGAAACTTTCTTGTATTTTTTTTTTTTTATAGGTATGGACAGATTGTGATTTGCCTTAGGATTCCTAAAGATGTTGAGCAACACCACGTCTCGAACTTGGGGGCTAATTACAATCGGGCTCGGACCGCCCGACGAGTAGGTAGCACTCCCGACCTTTGAATTATGATCCAACCGCCGTGTAGGCGGTCGGAAACATGCCTTTTTGCTTTGAGGCTTGTGCTGTGGCCCAGAAAAGGGCCACAGCTATAACTATTTACCCTCATCCATCCTTCCACTCATGCATCCATCCATCCTTTCTCTCATTATCCATCCACCCTTTCACTCATTATCCATCCACCCTTTCACTAATCTATCCATCCTTTCACTCATCTATCCATCCTTTCACTCATCCATCCACCCTTTTACCCATACATCCACCATTCCACCCATACATCCACCATTCCACCCATACATCTATTTATTTACCCTCTCATCCATCCTTCCACTCATTCACTCATCTATCCATCCTTTCTCCCATCCTTCTATTCACCCCTTCACTCATCCATTCATACTTTCACTTATCCATCCAGCCATTCACCCATTGTAATGTAATGTAATGTAATGTAAAAATTACTTATAAAGCGCGGCATACACCGGACGGTTTCTTGGCGCTGTTCGCATTATTCAGTGAGAGGCATAGGGGGAGGAGAGAAGCTTATGTGTGGGCAATACGGAAAAGGTGAGTTTTAAGGAGGGACCTAAATTGAGGGTAAGAGGGAGAGAGTCTGAGTTCCAGCGGGAGAGAGTTCCAGAATGAGGGGGCCAGGAAAGAGAATCTGAGACCTCCATGTTTTTTGCGCTTGAATCTAGGCGTCTGGAGGAGTGCATGGTCAGAAGATCGAAGGTGCCTGGAAGGGGCATAGCGATGCAGAAGGGAAGAGATGAAGGAGGGGCCGATGCCGGCTAAAGATTTATGGGTCAAGCAGCCAAGTTTAAACTTGCAACGCTCTGATACAGGAAGCCAATGAAGGGCTTTAAGCAGAGGGCGGGCATGATGATGTTTAGGCTGATGAAAGATCAGGCGAGCTGCCTGATTCTGTATCAACTGCAGTCTTTTGATTTGATATTGTGGGATACCTGCATACAGAGCGTTAGCATAGTCGATCCGGGAGATGACTAAGGCCAGCAGTGCCAGAGTGAGGGCTTCAGTGGTCAAGTAGTGAGCTATTTTTCGGATCTTCCTGAGCTGAAAAAAGCAGGAGGACACAGTAGCACTGACCTGGTGCTTCATAGAAAGATCGTGGGAGATATAAATCCCCAGACTTTTCACTTTATCAGCAGGGCGAGGAGAAGGGCCAAGAGAAAGGGGCCAAAAGGTGGAGTTCCAGGGGTTGGATGGGCCTCCGACAAGAACAAGCTCCGTCTTGTCTGGGTTAAGTTTGAGATGGTGAGCGCCCATCCAATTACTGATATGGCAGAGGGTGGATTGGAAATCTTGGGCCGCTTTATCCGAGGAGTCAAGATTGAAGACAAGCTGAATGTCATCTGCATAATTAAATGCAGAGACATTCATTCCCCGGAGGGAGCGGATCAGAGGGGTAAGATACAGGTTAAAAAGAAGTGGGGACAGGGACGAACCCTGCGGAACGCCGCAGGTGAGCCTCCTCCTGTCAGCCGAGAACTGGGAGAGTCGGACAGATTGATGGCGGTTCGTCAGAAAGGAGCGGACCCAGTTGAGGGCCGTCCCACTGATGCCCGCCTCTTTGACACGGTCGACCAGGATGGTGTGGTCGACCGTGTCAAAGGCCGCCGACAGATCCAGGAGGACTAAAGCTTGGCTAGTGTTGGAATCGGCGCCTCTATGGAGTTCCTCCATGACGGAGAGGATGACCGCCTCCGTCGAATGGGCAGGTCTAAACCCGGCTTGCTGGGAGTCAAGGAAGTTGGAGTCTTCAATGAAGGAGCTGAGGACGCTGGTCACATGTGTTTCAAGTACCTTACTAAGGTAAGGGAGAAGGGAGATGGGACGGAAGTTACCCATAACCGCTGGATCAGCGTTAGGTTTTTTTAATATAGGAACCACCTCAGCGTTCTTGAACTGGCTGGGGACCTCACCGAGCAAGAGAGAGTTGTTCAGGAGGGCCAACGGAGGGGCGGGGCAAGCCGAGAAGGCAGCCCGGAGGGTCACAGGGGGGCAGCAATCTGTGGGGGAGCCAGATGAGACTTTATTGAGTAGGGAGAGAAAGTCTTCCTCTAGTATGGGGGGGAGCTGAGTGAGGGAATAAGGGTTAAGAGAGGGGGTAGCCTCAGAAAGGGGCGACGCCAAAGAGCCGAAGGAAATACTGTTTTTGATTTTACTAATTTTATCTATAAAAAAATAGTTGAGGGAATCACAGAGTGCCTGGGAGGGGAGGGGTTTAATGGTCACCCTATCCGGGTGTGAAAGCTCCTCCACAATGGCAAAAGTTTCTTTGGATTTTTGCGCAGAGTTAAGAATTTTTGTGGAGAAGTAGGCAGTTTTGGCCGCTGAAATAGCCTGTTTATATTCTCCCGATAGTTTTAGGAAGTGAAGTTTCTCTGAGGGGTCATAGTTTCTACGCCAATGACGCTCAGCTTGGCGAAGTCCCAGTTTTAGGGATTTAAGGCTATCTGAGAACCAACGATGTGCGTCATGGGGACGCTTGGCTCTAATTAATTTAAGGGGAGCGACCTTGTCGCTGGCGGACTCTAACCATTTACTAAGTGCGGCTTCCTGAGAGTCTATGGAGCCTAGACTGAACGGAGCCAAAGATGATAAAGAGGTAAGGAAGAGATCGAGGTCTGCTTTGTTCCAGTTTCGAGCCATGAGGCTAGGGCCTCGGCTGTGGGGGGGCGGTGGAGGGACCAGAAGACAGAAGGAAATTAAAGAGTGGTCCGACCAGTGGCAAGGTAAGATCGAGAGCAGCTTGATTTCCAGATTATAGGTCCACACCTGATCTAAGATGTGGCCTTTAGAATGAGTGGCTGTGTGAATATGTTGAAGACCGTTGAGCCCGCTTAGTAGGTCGGTGAAGGCCAAAGAATGGGGGCTTTCATGTTCATCTGACGGCCAGTAATTGAAGTCACCTAGAACCAGGATTTTGGAATTATTGATTATAAGCTGAGCGAGAAGATCACCAAAGAGAGAAGGGAAGTTGGACATGGGTTGAGGGGGACGGTATGCCAATACACAGGTAAAAGGGGACACCGAGGATTCAAATCTGATTACCAGGCAATCAACCTGGGGGATGGTGAGTAGGGAAAGGGAGCTGAACCTAAGGGGGAATTTGATGATGGCGGCTACGCCACCTCCCAGTTTACCAGCCGGCCGGTTGGCTTGAAGGATGTAGTAGCCCGGTGGAATGGCTGACAAGATGTCAGGGTGGGAGTCATCATTCAGCCAAGTCTCCGTTAAAAGGAGAATGTCAGGTCGGTCTGAATCCAGGAGGTGGCATATGTCATGTTGATGCCTGACTAACGACCGGGTGTTAAGGTAAGTGATTGCTAATTCCATATTAGCAGGTGCCTGAGCGAACAGAGGTTTAGAAGAAGGAGAGGTGACTGTGTGTTCCAGGGTGGGGGAGGATGGGAGGGCCCTGAGCTCGGGAAAAGAAGTGCGGGCTTGGAAAACGCCGAGTTGTTGAAGTTTTAGGTGACAGGCGGAATCCAGCGGCCAAAGTGAATGTAGAGCGATCAGGTCCCTAGGGGCATAGGATGTGAGTTGGGCAGAGTGACAGGCCCCAGGCCCCAGCCGGCCGCGGACGGGCTTAGACGGGCTTGCCTTAGGCGCGCCTTCGGCGCGCAATCGTCGCGCCCGCTGCGCTCGTCCGCTGCGCTTACGGTAGGGGCACATCCTATATACAGGTGGGAAAAGGGTTGGAAGAGGGGCGTGGCCAGCGCCGGTGGGCGTGTCCAAGAGAGTGCGGGAATGGCGGCAATCATAAACAGAACCACCTCGCCCGCAGCAGCGCTAAATCCGCTGTGCAGGGGTGTCAGAGAGCAAATGGAATATGCTGTGCCAAGATCAGGCAAGTATACAGTTTTAAAAACACAGATTCAAACAGTTTTAAAAAAAACACAACAATTCGTCGCTCCCGGCTGTGCCTCACTTATTCACTCACCCCTCTTTTCACATTAATTATGGGCTAACCCTTTGTCTGCAGAGTTGCAGACAGAAGAGACCCATCAAGAACTTAGCCCCTGCTGTATTTCCTAAAGCAAGGGGTGGGGTGAGGTGGGGGAGGGTTCACTATGCCCCTGTGCATAGGCAATCTGAAGATGTGGAAGTCATGCGTCATGCATGATACACAATGCCAGGACCTCAGGTGACTGTGACATGGTGTTGTTTCCAAGGCTTTAAGTGGGATGAAAAAACTGGGGGTCTCTCCAAGGGGCCTGTCTGATGTAATTAAGGGCGTGTCTTAAAACACTGAAGCTAAAAATATGTACTGAGCACAATGTGCAGCGACTGGTATTTTGCTGTTTCTATCATTGCATCCAGTAACATTAGACCTACAATAATCCATGAAAATAGGCTTTGTCAATGGATGTTAGTTGCATAAAATGAAAAAAAGCATCAACTATGGCTTCCTTGTATAACACATTTTGTCTGCAAAATGTCTGTAATAGACTCTTACACATTAAATATGAATGATAGAAAAACGCTATTTACAACATTGCGTTTAAAAATTACTCAAGGTCATGAGGGCTGGGGCCCTGGGCTGCCTTAAAACTTCTCTGGAAACTTTTCCTTTCTGGGAAGAGCTAACTCTCCCAGGAGGGGGTTAATTGATAGAGATGAAATGCTTCAGCTGCAGTGGGAGGCAAGGGGTCTCCTCTGCTAAAACCGAAAGTGGGTCTGTTTGTTTGCTTTCGTTTTTAGCAGAGGAGACTCCTTGCCTCCCACTGCAGCTGAAGCTGCCAGTTCCATCAATTAACCCCCTCCTGGAAGAGTTACCCAGACAAAAGAACGGGCGTCATGCCCCATCGATTTCCCCTCGCACCCCTCTCCAGCCATACCAGAGTACTCCAAACAAAGGTAAAATTGGAGTGGAGTGCGCGCCCCCCCTGGGATGGTGTCGCGCCCCCCCAGGGGGGCACGCCCCACAGATTGAAGAACTCTGCCCTACAGGATCTTCAATCCTGCCAGAGGCAGTGGTCTTTCCCCCCGCCCACAGCACTGCAAATTCCAGCATCGTTATCGGAGATTGGACTGCGGCCCTGCATGTCAGGCAGACCGCCACCAACGGACTGTCGGTGACGGTCTGTACTACATTGTAATCGGACTATTGGATCCCCAGTTCCAAGGTCGGCAGCTCTGACCATTAGCTGCATCCTATATCACTTTGTAAGGCATGTTATAAACAGGGCTCGAGTCGGGTTACCACACGGGTTCATGGCGTCCCCCCCCCCCACTTATTTTACCGGGTTTTTACCGGGTGGACGCTGTCCCCCCTCCCAAAAGCTGGACTTTCAATTAGTAGTGGCGGAGGCAGGATGAAAGCAAGGGATGGTTGAGTGAGAAGAAGAAGATGGCGCAGAGAGGGGAGAAGCAGATGAACGAGGAAAGAGGGCACACGAGAGAAGAACAGAACAGTACAGAAGAACGTTCGAGAGGGGAGAATGTGCCAGCGGAGAACCAAGAGGCAGGATTCAGGCTATGAACAGAGGGGTGAAGTGACACAGGAGACTCGGGGGCGTGGCAGAGGGGGCAGTGTCACGGTGAGCAGAAGAAAGCTGTGACATGTCTACTTCTACACATTGACCCTTCCGAGATAGTCTTACCACAGCCGGCAAATATGTGGTACCTTCGGCTCTCCAGCATGAGCGAGATAAAGCTTGTTACAGGAGCCATAGTGAAAAGACCTGTAATGAGAGGGGACTACATTTCGTGACATCACTTCCTGTTGTGACGTCACTTCCAGTGGCACAACCTAACTTAGAGCGTCCCCCCACTTCTTTTTTTAGGACGTGTGCCCTGGTTATGAATCCATGTCCCAAAATACCTATGTGGGTTTACAACATTTGATAAAGTATCACCCAAATGCCATTGTGTTGTGCACATTGTCGAAAACGCTGCATTAGCTTCTCAGATATGATTCCACAGTGGCCCCCCATTTGTAGATGTTACAAGTGCTAAAAATAATAGTATTGCTTTTCCTTCAAACATAGGTACTTAAGGAAACTTCTGACATGTACATATAAGTTCAAAAAGCTGTTCGGTTACTAGCTAGAGGGAACTTGCTGATACATTCTCTGAAACTGGGTGAAATTGGGCACGGAGTGCATCATGTAAGGTGACATTTAATGCAGGAAACATTCTTGTGTTTTCAGACTTAAGCTGCACCATACTGCTAACCAAATATGAGTTTCAAACCCTAAAGAAAGATTATCTCTCCCTATGTATTGGCTCTTTGTTACTGTTCCCTGCCAAACAGCGGATATGACATGGTGATAAGATACACTTTTGGATCCATCATGAAGATGCCCAGGACTTTCTCAAGTGGTTGCAGGATACAAATGCTTGAACCCCTCACAACATGTACCAGTCCTCTGCCCAGTTGTGTCGCACATCTGTGTCAAGCCTGTCAGAAACTCTGTTGCACAGGCGACTAGACAGCATTGATCACGTTTGAATCATATCTGTTTTTGTAAATCTTTGTGATGTTGAGAAGAGGTTGTTTGTTATTTATTCAGTTCTCCTCCCCAGGCCTTCTTTGGACCCTATTTTCGGTCCCTGTAGCTAGCACAGAGGAACCACTTTTGGATTGTTATGTTTCAATATACTTAGCTTGTGCTGATTATCACTGGCAATTTGTTCAGTGTTCCACTTGTGATGATATTTTATTTTGTATCATATTCTGATTTTCAGTTACAATTATTAGACGAAATATATTCAGATTTGACTGTTTGCATCCTTCATATCCAGTGTGGTGTAGTTCTGTGCACTCCTTTTCATAGACGAGTTAAGGAAATAAATGCAAACTCTGAATGAGGGACACAAGTGTTACTGTCCCACTGCATTCTTTTCCACTCCAACTCCAACCAACCTACAAGAAGTATTCTAGTACCAGACCTTTGTGCATGCATGTTTGTGTCAACCTTTTCTGGGGGTTAATCAAAACTATTAGCAATCTCAGGATAAGGGTCTGAGTTAGAGTTTGGCGAATGGTATACTCCATCACAAATATCTGACCCACCTTATTGCAAGTACATTACATCACATGGCACTTATAATATGGCTGGCAGAATGTTGATAATGTTTTTGATAAAGTATCCCATATGTCAGTATAGCAGTCACATTTGTGAGAGAGTATCCCATCTGTCAGGATAGCCATCATGTTTGTGACGGAGTATCCCATCTGTCAGGATAGCCATCATGTTTGTGATGGAGTATCCCATCTGTCAGGTAGTGATCATGTTTGTGATAGAGTATTCCATCTGTCAAACTCTAAATCAGGCCCTAAGAGTGACCCATAACTATAGAGTTACAATCTCAGAATCAGTCCTACATATGCATTCATTTTGAATTCCTTCCTGCACAATTTTCTCTACTTTAGCATTATTTTCCTCGGTTCCCGTCCCTTTAACCCCTTTGGCTCTGGTTTGCCTCCCACATTACCACTTATTCATACTTATTTGCTTTGTCTCCTTTTCATTTTTCACAACTGCAGTTGGCTACGGCTCATGGTATGATCATGTGAATAGCTGGTGGGAAAAGAGAAAGGACCACCCCATCCTGTACATCTTCTATGAGGACATGAAAGAAGTAAGAGAAGATCCATCCACACCTCTCACAGCAAAACACTCCACGGAATGTCCAAAAAGTCCTGAACTTCTTTTTCACTGACTTTAGTTATATCTTCCTCCTTCTTAAGTCCAATTTTCTCTCCTACCACAGGACCCAAAGCGTGAAATCCAAAAGGTAGTGGAGTTCCTGGGGAAGGACCTGGAAGAGAATGTGCTCGAGAAGATTGTCAAAAAGACCTCATTCGAAGTTATGAAGGACAACCCCCTCACCAATTATGAGACAGACTCTGCACCTTTCTTTCAGACAAACATCTCACCATTCATGAGAAAAGGTAATTGTTCCACCGATACTAATAAGGGGCATCACCATCTGGTCCTGAGACGAATAAATGCTATGGAATGCCTACAAACAGCTATTTGTGTGACAAAGGTGTCCGTCTGCCTGGCCAGCAGCCTGAGGGCCCTCATAAAGCCAAAAAGAGAAGGGGTGAGCTCTCAACTAGGTGCAACTGACTCCACTAACTCTCATTAAAAGTTATACATATCTCTAGGAGCAATGTGCTGTGGGAATCTGAACTTCACATCAAGTCAGCCCAAACTTTCACAATATACTAGTGCATTTGAACGGCTGCTAGGGCTTGGCCTGAGTCAATCACATATAAGCCATTAGATGATAAGTGACTGACATTGTCTCTGCAGTGCCTGCCCTATAATACCAGGCTATCAACCAATGAGTCATTTATTGACAGAACAGTCTATGATTGCTGTTCTATTATTGATTCGTTGCTTCCCAGTTATGGTCTAGTCCTGCACACATGCCAGGGATGGGTGGCCCTCTCATGATGTAGGTGTTTCATAGGCCTTACCATCCCCAGCTATCTCTTTACATATTGTCTGTCTCCATAATATATGTACATGTTATGTACATATTATTGATCTGACTCCACAATACATGCAGAGACAACAATTTCCAGAGTTCAATTGCTTTTTTTGTTGCAGAGGTTTGAGTAGGATCTCCTGGGTGTATGCCATAGAGGTGCACTGCAAGCATTTACTTTGCCAAGCCAAGTGGGCATTCACCTTCTGAGACCATGTATGAGTGCCAGTCATGCCTTCAGGAGGACTCTAGAGAGAGCGGTCCCCCTCCATGAACCAGGACCAGAGATTTTAAGGGCCCAAGGGCTGGACTGTCCTTACCTTAGATCTTCCTGTGTCCGCTGTGCATACTTGTGAGGCGCATAGTACATAGAGGAATCAGCAGACATGCTGATTCCTTGTGTAAGCTGTAAGTGCTGGGAGACACCACTAAAGTCTACAAATCCGGGTGGGCAAGTACACAGCACAAGGAAGTGTCCTAGTTTAACAAAAATGTTGTCAGATACTGTCCCCTAGCAATTGCAGCAGCTTCAGGCCACCAAGAAAATAATTTTAGGCAGAGAACAACACTTAAGAGGTGCTAGGGTGTAAAACTGACCAACCACCTGTTCTGTGCCGAAGCTCTATCTTTCTCAGCTCCATGTGTAATTAGATCTTTCAGTCCAGGATATGAGCTTTACATTCTGAGAATCGAAATATTCATGTTATATTGGGATAAACAGGACTATAAATCCAAGGATGCAATGCAAAAATCATGGTCTGGGTGAACTACTTATGCATGTAGTAGGGAAATGGCAGAGCTTTGCACATGTTCTATTTTCCGTTTCACAATTGATTGATTTCTCTCCCTGTGTAGTTTACCTCAGTTCTGGGTACTATTTGTTTGCCTTCCTTATAACATCCAGAGTCTGACACTCAGCACGTCAGCGCCTAATTGATTATTTTACTACGGTGAAGGTTTCCTGGAACCCTAACCACGATGAAAGCACTATGTAGATTTTTGCACTTTGCACGTATAAGACTGATTTTCGTTTTCATAGTATAAGGTGAGCACATGAGAGCTCCGGGTTAAGAGGTCAGCCACTGTCTGTAAATGTTAGCACAAAACCAGTCCACATACCTAGGTTTGCAAGTTTAACCAGTTCTGTGCTTCACTTCCAAATCTTGGACACTACCACCATTGCCCCAAAGGGTTATATTTAATGTGTTGGCGAAAGGGCAACTACGATTGTGTACTCTGGATAACGGGGGGGCACGGGTGTCTTTTACTAAGAACTGGGGTTTTATCTTCTTTTAATGCGTAACACTTTTATCTTTTGTAACTTGCAAAGGTTTCTTTTTAATCATGCAATAAAGTTTTCATACTTGCTTCACTTCAAGGCATTGCTGGCGACTGGAAGAACCACTTCACTGTGGCCCAGAATGAGAGGTTTGAAGAAGACTATCGGAGGAAGATGGCAGGGAGCCCCCTTTGCTTCCGGTCTGAAGTCTGAGGATGTAGTTCCCTTCTGGGGCCACCTGGTTACACTTCCTGTAACTAACCCACTGTAGAGGCCTCTTTCTGGGACTAGTTTACTCAAGGGAGTGAAAATGACATGAAGAGCACACTTATTGGAGTACTATTTGCTAATTTCAGGGAAGTGAATACATGCTTATAAATTGGGAAGGCATAACCCTTCATTAAAATTGATTATTGAGTCATTCAGAAAAGTTGCAGCATTTGAAGTTGACCAACAGTGTAGATCGTTGGTAGAAGCACGACCTGTCGAGCATTACTGTTTAGGGCAACAGCAAAAATAGTTAATAAAAATTGTATATTGGAAGGTTCCAGTTTAGTGGGTAAGAGACTTTTTTTTTAATGTTCCCCGCAGTTCAGGTACAAAAGGAACAGCGGCAGGGCCAGCTACTTGTCATACTACCCTACCAGTTACAAAATGATATTGCAAAAACCAGCTGCTTAATAACATAATTATAGACTGATGTGGGTGTGGTTACTGGCAAAATAACATGGTTATTGGCTTTTCTCACTGGCGCAATAACTATCTGATGGAAAAGTGACTATTACTGTCTGATGGATCACTGACTGAGCAAAAGACCCCGATACCATATCAAGTCAGTTCATCAGCGGTGTGGACTTGGTCATAGTGTTGCTCGAGGACAGTGTCAGATAGGGAAGTCTTGGCTGCTCTGTTTCCTTTGTGATACACCTACTTAGATCAGCTGTGCTTCCTGGGATTGACCACCAAGTGTTTGTAACCCAGTTAAAGTAGATAGGGTTTGCACGTTAGGTTCTAAAGTGTCTTTTACGACATTGCATGCAAATAGTTGCTGTACCCAATTCTGTTATACACCAAGATCTCTTCTCCTCTGCATGCTTCTGATCAAAACCCTCCATCATATACAACTAAACAGCCAATAAGTGATCCTTGGCTCAAGGAGCTTAATCCTTTCCTGTAAGTAGAGTCTTTTGAAGATAAGAAAGGCTTTCACATTAACAGCTTCTCATAAGAGTGCCAAAGTGTAGAGTGGTGGTCGCCTTCTTAATTCACTATCCAAAAAAACTCTTCCACTACTCAGATTCATTTCGGTCAGTAAACTCTTTATTCGGTCAAAACATGACAATAATAGCACAGAATAAAACATCGATATTACTCAGTAATAAAAATTGACTTTAAATATTAGCGTATCATCAAAGACAAAAAGACATAACGACATAAAAACGTGGAGACATACCCTTCAGTGGAGACAACTTGGTACTTTATAGTAAACCACCCCACAATTACCCCTAAAACAAAGGCCACGATTATGGGCCTCTTAAATTAAAAGGTAATTTGAAAGGGGTCAATCAATACAAACATGCAGTCTATATAGGTTAGTTAATAATACAATAAAATGTAATAATGAGAGCTATACGACTAGACAAGGTCTGAGGTTAGCCTGATTATGGGGCATATTTACTTCTTGATCTTAGAGCAGAAGATATGTAATTTATAACTGAATAACATGTTGAAGTTGAGTCTAAACGCTGTAAAAACGACTACCCTTCTTGGTGTGTATCGAAATTCATATGACATAAGAGAGAGTGTAGAAAGTGCGATCTTAAAGTGCAGTACAAGGTGCAAAAAAAGCATAAAGTGTATCGTAGATTGGGGAAAGATCGCATCAGATTCATTTAAATGTTAGTGTAGCTGTAACAGTCACTCCCTTGGAAACCAAACAGCAAAAGCAGCTGTTACTTGGACTTTTCCAGTGCCCTTGTGGTTAGCGTCCAGGAAGCACAAACTCTGACTTACCACCTTCTGATAAAAATTGGCTACAGGAAGCACATTTCATCAACATTGTGATTCCATGCTCTGGCTGAGAGTGGCCAACAAGATACAGCTGAAGAATCTACCCAGCACATTGGTTCTCTGATGCCCAGTGGCTCTTCATTCTGGCACATTCTCACTCTACAAGAGAGTCTCCAGTCTAGCTCAGTCAGTCACGGCCTTTTGGTAATCTACCCTCTCAGAAATAAAGGCTGGTGGCAGATCTCTGATGGCCCTGCCCCATTCCCATTCCACCAGACCTAAAAACATCAACTCCAGTTCAGAAAATGGATTGAAGGTCATTTTGTTCACCACTTGTCCAAGTATTCTTTGTCAAATTTCACTGGCCAGAGGCTACAACTGAGTCATGTAACAAACTGCACAAGCACAGAAACTAACGATCATTACCTCCTCGAGCCCCTTCTTCTCACAGTCCTCACGTCGGAGTTTACTCTATTCTGCAGAACCTACCCACCAGACTGGACTTCCCTTCTTATTCCCGGATGACCTCTATTTCTCAAGTGCAAGTAACTCACATCCTGGGAGGGATTTTCTGTTTTTTTCAGCCTGCAGCGGTTGCTTTCTTGGCTCGGTAGTTCATTTTCTTTCCTCTTTTTTCTTCGTTTTTTCAGGTCTGCTGGGTGGTTCACCTATTTTCATTGTGATCGCACACGTGGGCTGGGCCTGCATGGTCACGATGTGCTCTAGTGTTTGCTGGGCGGCCGGTGGCTTCCTCGTTGCAATAGTAACATAAGGGGTGCCGCCCAGTTATTTTCTTCGGTACTATTGCCTCATTCCTGTGCTTTAGTGGCTTTGGTTTGTTGCTTTTTGGTGCCAGTGTAAAGCATCTGGTCTGTGCTTGGGACCTGTTAGCAGCCCCATTATGAGTGATCACAAGGCCTCTCCGGATTTGGCTGGGCCATCATCTGGTGTTCTGGTGTCCCCTGACCTAAAGGCCATCATTGTGGCTGCTGTGGAGGCTGCTTTCTGGGCTAGCGAGGGTGCGCTTCCTGCCAAGTGCCTAGATTGGACCCTCCCATTGGCAGGGAAGATGAGTATTTAAAGGGCCCGTTTTTGCAAAGCACAGACATGGGCGAAGTTCTACAGCATGTGTGGGCCAATTTGGGCTTTGCTGTGGTCATTCCACTTCCAGAAGAGGACAACTTCTTTCCCAATATCAGCGCTTTGCGCCGGAATCTCCGCCCTTACATGCATCCATTTGCAAGGCACTGGCTAATGAGTGGGAAGATGTGGAGAAGCAGGCTTTTCCCCATTTCTTGCTGAAGTGTTACCTCTTGGTGGCCTTTGGGGACGAATTTCCCTCTTCTGCTAAAATTGACAACATTATGGTTGAGTTGTCTTCTCAGGTGACAGTGGAAGTGGCAGTGATGTCTGGGGATGCTTTTACTTTGGATTAGGTGGATCGTAAAGTGGAAGGGTCTGTGAAGCTTGCCTATGCAGCTTTGAACTTTGCTGTTAGTGCCAATGCTTACTGTACTTACACCATTCAGTCCCTTCTTAAAGACTTCCGTTCTTTGACCGAGAAATTACAGGACTGCGCGGAATTTTCTACATTGTTGGCTTTGATATAGCAGCAGGTGTGCCTTCTTTCTGATGTCACTTTTGATCACTTCTGTGCTTCTGCAGCTGTCTCTAGTGCCGCTATTGCCGCCTGATGCAACATTTGAATGCGGTCTTGAAAGGCCTATGCTGCACAGAAGGCGGTCCTTC
Organism: Lissotriton helveticus; assembly: GCF_964261635.1. Lineage (NCBI taxonomy): Eukaryota > Metazoa > Chordata > Amphibia > Caudata > Salamandridae > Lissotriton > Lissotriton helveticus. The sequence goes on from NC_136068.1 coordinate 447,720,322, forward strand.
TTAAACAGCCTTTTTCAGGTTCTAAGGTGTTTGGCAGTGACTTGGAGGTCATGATAATGAAGTCTGCGGAAAATCAGATGCTGGTCACTCCAGTTCGACCTGTTTCTAGAGGCAGAGGTTTTGGGTTCCGGAGGGCTTTTCCTGCTGGGGTAAGACCCCGCAACACCAGCCCTTTCGAGGTAGAAGTCGCGGCCGAGAATCCCAAGGCATGATGGTCCAAGGCAGGTAAGGGTGGGGGTGGGGGGGGCATATGCAGCACTTTCAGAAGGTTTGGACTCAGTCAGTTTCCAATGGCTGGGCCGTGCAAGCGGTCTCTGATGGTTAAAAAATAAATTTCAGCAAGGCTCCTCCCTATTTTTGAGACTCTTGCTCCTCGTTCCCCAGCGAAGTTGTCCGCTCTCCTTCAGGGGATTCAGTTGCTTCTTCAGAAGGAGCACATTGTTCCTGAGCCTCCTGGGGTGCAGTTCCAGGGGTATTATTCCCTGTTTTTCCTGGTGCAGAAGGCTTCCCGGGACCTCCAGCCTGTGCTGGATCTCAAAGGAGTGAATCACTTCATTCCCTATGTCTTCTTCAAGATGGTTTCCCTGTAGCAGATTTTGACCCAGTCGTGGTCCATGGCAACCATTTCCAGTTCTGGGTCGTTTGGGCTGGCCTCTACCCTGAGGGTGTTCTCCAAGCTACTGGCTCCTCAGGTGGGTATTTTACATTTGGCGGGTATCCAGGTGTTTCCATATCTGAACGACTGGATGCTTACCTCTTGTTAATTTTCCAAAGCACAGTCGGAGGTTTGCAAAGCGACTATGTTGCTGCAGGACTTTGGCATCCTGATCAACTGGAAAAAGTCGCAGGTCGAGTCCTCCCAGGGTCTCCTGTTAATTGGGGCACGCTTCCAGATGGACCTGGGAGAGATTGTGGTGTCAGAAGAGCAATGTGTTTATCTCCTCTCCCATCTGTCCTCTCTCTTTCTTAGTGCTTCAGCCTCTGCCCGGATTTGGCTTTGCAATCAGAGGGAGATGTGTTCTTCTTTTGCTCTGGTTCATTGGGGGAGGTTGTACCTTTATCCGCTTGTTCACCATCTACATGCGCATTGGAATTCGCTGTCCCAGTTTTACTACGCTTTGATGCCTGTGACCACTCAGGTCCGTCAGATTCTCCAGTGGTGACTGGACCACACTGAAATGGGCAGGGGTTTCTCTTTGATTCCTTGGCCTGTTCTGGTTCTCACAACTGATGCCAGTGGGAAGGTTTGGGGTGCCAATCTGGGGCAGGTCTCAGCTCAGGGCCTATGGGACCCGCTGGAGGTGCATCAGTCTTCTAATTGGATGGAATTGGTGGCTGTCCTGCAGGCTCTCTGGGCTTTTTGTCCCCTGCTGGTGGGTTCCTCTGTGTGTGTGTGTGTGTGTGTGTGTGTGTGTGTGTGTGTGTGTGCGTGTAGACAATCAGGTGGTCCGCTCTTACCTGAACTACCAGGAGGGCATGTGTCCTTTTCTCGTTCATACTCCTAGCTTAGCAGATTTGCCTTAAGCTCTGATCTGAGGTTTCCCTACTCGGTGATGATGTGTCTGGCTCTGGAAGTCTTTCGCTTCCTTCAGTCCTTCTTTGGTCACCCTTAGCTGGATCTGTTTACCACCGAGGAGAATGCCCTTCTTCCCCACTTTTGATCTCTGGTTCCCTCCTCGAGGGCATGGGCAATGGATGCCCTGGCAGTTCCCTGACCTCAGGGTCTCCCTTATTGTTTTCCACCCCTCCCCCTTTTTGCTTGGGTGGTCCAGGACCAGGCGCAGGTCTTTGTGGTACCTCAGGCTTAGTCTCAGAGACCTTGGTTTCCTTGTCTTCTCCACCTGTCTGTCTCTTCCCATTGGGGGCTGCCCATTCTTCCATCTCCCCTACGCCTTGGATACTCTTCACTGGTTGAAGCTAGGGGTTTGGCACTTGAAATGCAGTCCCTCTTAGGGCAGGGTTGCACGGTGGGTGTAGATGTGGATGTGGCTGAGCTCATCCAGCAGTCTCTGCAGCCGTCTACTGTTAAAGCTTATTACTGTCACTAATGGAATTTCCCGCTCTGGCGTCAGGATAGGCGTCTCTCCTCTTCTTCCTGTGTGCCTCCTGCTGTTTTAGAGTTCCTTTGGATGGTTTTCAGCTAGGTTCGGCTGTTTCTACCCTCCATAGTCAGTTGGCAGCTGTTGTAGCATTTCAGGGGGAGTGTATCCAGTCGGTGTCTCCTTTGGCGGCTCATTTCCTGCCGAGTTGTTGTCTTCGCTGGCCAGTGGTACATTCCCCTATGTCTCTGTGGGGTGTGCTGCTGGCTTTGCAGGGTTTGCAGAAGGCTCCCTTTGAACCTCTGGAGTCTGCGGAGTTCCATTTCATCTATGCTAAAGTGGTGTTACTGGTAGCCATCTCTTCAAGGAGGCAGGTTGAGGAGCTTGAGGCCTGCTTTTTTCCACCCCTCCTTACCTTCGTTTCATTCCTGACAAAGTGGTGCTTCAGCCTAGTCTGGCATTTCTTCTGAAGGTAGTGTCTTCCTTTTTTTTGTATTTGGATATTGTTTTGCCCACCTTTTGTCCCTCTCCTGTCTCTGCTGAGGAGGTGTATTTGCACTTGCTTGATGTCCATCGGGCTCTTTTGATTTGCTTGCATTGGACTGCAGACTTCCGCAAGTCCGATGACTTATTTGTCTCCTTTGTTTGGACCGGCTGAGTTGTAAGCCCTCCCTTTCCACCTCGTCTTGTTGCATTAAGTTGACCTCTCCTTGAGTCTTTTTGGAGGGAGTTCTGCTAGGGGTGTTTCAGCCTCCTCGGCGTTCTTCAAGGGAGCTGCTATTTGGGACATTTGTTTTGCTGCAAACTAGTCTCAGCCCCACATGTTCATCACCCACCACTGTTTGCACGTGGGTGGGGCTGTCTCTTCTAACTTTGGTACCGCTGTTTTGCGTTCTGCTATTTCTCCTGCAGTATGATTCTGTATGATTTGTCTCATTAATTCTTCCTCTGTTTTGCCTTTGTGTTGTGTGGTTTTGTTCCACAATCAGTAGTTGGCTTGGGTAGGTACTCCGACGTAAGGACTGTGAGAGGAAGACGGATGAGGAGTTAGTGCCCCGTTACTTACCGGTAATATTTATTCCTCCAAGTCCTTGTCTTCCTTGTCACAGTCCTGAGTGCCGCCCGCCTCTACCCTGTCTGCTGATTGCGGTCTTGTTTGGGTATTTCAGGAAGTCCTTCCCAGAATGTGAGGTACTTGTACTCGGGCAGTACGGGGCCCATCTTAGAATAAGAAGGGAAGTCAGGTGTGGTAGGTAGGTTCTGCAGAATGGAGTAAACTGACGTGAGTACTGTGACAAGGAAGACAAGGACTCGGAGTCAGGAATATTACCGGTAAGTAACCAGGCATCAATCTTGACAGAATAATGTTTTCAGACAGCTTGAATAGTGGCACAGTAATTATTGTGTTGGTGTATGATGATTATAAATAAAAACTATTCATGGGCCATGATTTCTAGCCAAAAAAATAACTTATGAAGGGTCGATTACTGTTGAAATTACTTATGTAGTTGTATGATTAATAACACAATAATGTGTAATTGAGCACAATCACTGTTACTTTTGTGATACTTGAATGTTGAGTGAATATTGTACACATGTATACACAGCTGATCATCTCTTATGCATAAACCTTTTCCTTCTGCTAGGATTCTGCAAATGTTCAATGCCTTCGCTTCTAGATCAGTCTTTGTTAATATAAACTCTTAAGATTATAGGTGATATAAATGATTACATTTGATTGAATTTAATGTAGGTGTAATAGATCATGTTTTTAATAAACATATTCATCAATCCTTCCTACAAAAGTTATTGTGGAAAGAAGTTATCTGTGTCTTAATTTTTAACAGAAGAAAAGATATGCGAGGGAAACCACTGATGATACAAGGAGCACAATAGATACGGAAAGATACAGATGAAAACATTTAAAAAATACATATAATACGAATAAGAAGTCTGGTTCTGATATTGAAGGATAAATACAATTTAGATCTCTCTGCTGGTTTTGGAAGACATGCCAAAAGTTCACTGGCCCTTACACTTTTAAGGGTGCTTCAAATGTGCAAGTTAATAGATATCAAGTCTTGCGGTAACCTTCCAGAACTTATGAAACTAAAGCTTGCCCACACTGACTTGTCTATATGATGGATACCATTTTATGTGCTCTGGGCAATCCTTTTGAGGCCACATTTCCCTACACTTCCAAATATTTTGAAATATTCTCTTTTTTTAAGTTCAGAAAAAAGTTTATTAACAGTAAAATAAATCACTTATACAAATTAAAGACAACAATGTAAATATAAAATAAACATTAATACTAATAAGAGAAACAATCCAAAGGAAAGAAATTGCATACATAGCCAGCTATAAAGAAATATACAAATATTACCAATTTATAGATATAATGAAAAAGGATAAAAGAATTATTAATATAAGGTAGATAAAACACTAAAGGGAACTCAAGGAGGTTTAGCAACTTTTTGTTGAAAGGGAGATTGAGATTGAGACAAAGAGCGGAGAGCACAAGTATCAAAAAATGAGACAACTGGGTCCCATAACTGTTTTCGTTTTGGAGCCAAAGCAAGTGGATAAACAAATGTTGTGTCTAGCCTATGGTTATAGCATACAGCATACCACCAAGCTTGATACGAGATTTTAGTGAGATCCTTCCAAGCCTTAGTAATCTGCTGAAAAGCTACTGCAATAAGCAGGTCAATTATTTTTATGCTAAAAGTACAATGCTCCCGAATGGGGAAAATACTACCTAAAAAAATATGAGAGCTATGAAATGGGTGTGCAGTGGAAAAAATGGTGTTAATTTGAGACCACACCTTAACCCAAAATTCATGAACCGGACTACAATGGAAGAGCAAGTGTAACAAATCTGCATGGGGTGCAGAACAAGTCCAGCAAATATGAGACAAGTCAGGGTGTCTTTTACTAAGAATAAGTGGGGAAAGTAAAAGTCGATTATAAATAAAAAACAAAGTCTGGACAGTGTTTGCAGCCCTTGAGGATTTCCGTAACCTTATCCATAGCTTATCCCATAACTCAACAGACCAAGAGATACCTATGTCCACTTCCCAAGCTTCCTCCACTTTGGTCTTTGTGCGTGGTGATACTGGAGCGTGTAGCAAAGAATAAATCCTGGATGCCCTAGTCCCTCTGGTAAGGAGAGAGCGCAATTGAGAACTCATGTGAGACTCCTTAGATGATGTGGAAGGCTGTGCGATGTATAATTCCTACGCTGATTGAATTGCTTGTATTAATTTGAGGTATTTAGCACGCAAAAGAAGAAGGAAGATGGAAAGATGCCATAGCTTCTGAAAAAGAAATAATACGAGATTGCTGAAATATTTGATGCACCCATGTGACGCCGCCACTCCAAGACCTCCAAAAAAAATGGTTTATTATTAATTAATATCAACGAGTTATGCCAAATAGGTTGTTCAAAAAAGGAAGAAATTAACGGAGATGGCAAGATTTTACAAGTGTATTTGAGAATCGGAGTGGAAATAGACTGCGGTTGACGAGAAAAAGAAAGATATTCCAGAAAAGAAAAGGGAGATATATATGCCAGTTCTAGCGTTGTCCACAGTGGAGAGAATATAGAAGAATCATCAATCCATCTAGAAGCCTGTTTTAGTAGAAAAGATTTGTGATACAAAGAGAAATTCTGAAAGTTAACCCCACCTTCTGCCTTTGGGCGCGTTAATTTAGATATAGACATGCGTGGCTTTTTGTATCCCCACAAGAAAGAGGATAAGATGGAATTAATTCTCTTGAAATAAGATAAAGGAATAGAGAATGGAATGTTAGAAATCGTGAATAAAACCAAGGGGGAAAGCATCATTTTAATAGTATCCAATCTGCCCCACCAAGATAGATATAAAGGATGCCATTTTGTGGTGAGGTCTGTCAATTTTTTTAAGCAATCTTCCATGCAACGCGAAACCGTACCTGAGAGAGTGGGAGTAAAGTGAAGGCCCAAATATTTGATAGAATTAGGGTTCCATGTGAAACCCGAGGAAATGAAATCTGACTTACAAGTAAATTTATTCAAAGGTAAAATCTCACACTTGTCTTTATTTAATTTATAACCAGAAACAAAAGCAAGTTAATTAACTTCAGTGAGAAAAGCAGGCAGCGAAATAATGGGCTCAGATAAAAATAATAGAACATCATCTGCATATGCTGCCATTTTAATTGTGGACTGTTGAAACGAAAAACCCTTTATGGCAATATTTTGGCGAATTCGTAAAAGGAATGGTTCCAAGGCGAGGTTGAATAAGAAAGGCGAGAGGGGACATCCCTGGCGAACCCCTCTGCCTAGAGAGAAATAAGAAGAAATACCACCATTTGCCGCAATAGCAGCTCTAGGATGTGAATATAAAAGAGAGATGAGGGTAGAAATTTTTGGGCAAAAGCCAAACCACTTCAAAGTCTGAAAAAGATAGGGCCACTCAACTCTATCAAAAGCCTTTTCCGCGTCTAAGGCAATTGCAGCAATAGAATGAGATGAATGTGAAGTTTTAGAGAGAATATCGAAAAACAATCTAGTGTTATCAGATAGGAGCCCGCCTTTGACGAAACCAGATTGCTCTTTCCCCAATAACTCGGGTAGAAAGGAGTCTAAACGGAGAGCCAGAGTTTTAGAAAAAAGTTTGTAATCAATATTCTCTAGAGAAATAGGTCTATAATTTTTACAGTACTGTGGGTCCTTGCCTGGTTTAGGGAGGATACAAATAAGAGCATCAGAAAAGGAACCTGAAGAGGAACCGGAGTCTAAAAAATTAGAAATTAAGTTACGTAATTTTGGAAGAAGTATTGCCGAAAAATGGCGAAAGAATTCCACTGTGAAACCATCTGGTCCCAGGGCCTTATCTTTTTTAAGAGATTTTAGAGCACTAAGAAGTTCCTTCTGAGTAATATCTGATTCTAATGGAGAAAGATCAGGAGGGGTACGGAAAGGTGATTCAATATCAGATAAATATTGACAAATATCCTGGGACGTAGAAGTCGACTCAGAGGAATATAAAGTTTTGTAAAATTGAAGAAATTCTTTTAAGATGTCTTCATCTTTGTGTTTCAGAACAGAATCGTGACTATAAATATTATCTATAATAGACTTATTTTTTTTTACTTTTAGATAATTTGCGAGTAACTTGCCGGCTTTATTTTGGCCCCGTAGAATTTAGCACTAGAACGCAATAAATAATTGGATGGATTATTTGTGGTGTCCTTATTAAATTGCAGTTTAGTAGCAATGAGCTCATTTAAACAATCTTTAGATTTGGAAGTAAAGTAAGAATTTTCCAAGTTCTTAATCTTGGAAAGAAGATCATTAGTGATTTGTTCTGCCTTCTTGCGTTTGCGGGAAACACACCCAATGATAGAGTCTCTGGCAGATGCCTTAAAAGCATCCCACACAACAGGAAAGGGTACCTCATTAGATTCATTACGTAAGAAAAAGTCATGAAAAAAGGCAGTGTAGAATGAAACAAAATTAGAATCAAGAAGCAGGGAATTATTGAAGCGCCATTTCCTAGTGAGGGTCGGTTTTTGTAAGATGTCAAGATGAATGGAAACTGGAGCGTGATCCGAAATTAAAATAGAACCAATGTCAGAGGCAAACAAAGACTGAGAAAGATGATGTGAAATGAAAAAGTAGTCTAAACGGGATTGAGTCTGATGAGGTGGAGAGAAAAAAGAATATTCTCTTAAAGTGGGATTACATAACCTCCAAGCATCAATAAATTTAAACTGATGGATGAGTTGTGTGAAAGCTTTATGTGACTTATGTGGAATGTATGTGCTGGTAGAGTGTCTATCTAGAAAGGGGCAAAGATTTCATTACAATCTCCTGCCAGGATGAAATTGTCCTCAAAATATTGGGTAATGAAAGGAGATAAAGAAGACCAAAAAGATGCGTCTCCTGAAGTTGGAGCGTATATGTTAAAAAGTGAAACTGGAGTGTTATCTACAACAAACTTAACAAATACCCATCTTCCAATCTGATCTGCTGAATGATCAACTATCTTAACTGAGAGGGATTTATGGAATAAAACAAGAACCCCATTTCGCTTTCCGTCTCCTGGGGAAAAGAAAACCTCCCCAACCCAACCTCGCTTAAGTTTGGCAGATTCTTCGGGGGTGAGATGTGATTCTTGTAAACAAGCAATGTCCGTTTTAAGCTTGGCTAAGTGTGTCAGTACTCTGTCTCTTTATAGGGGAATGTAAACCTCTTACGTTCCAGGAAACAATTTTTAAAGGCATTCAACAAGGTAAAGGAAAATATACAATAAGGTAAGGAAGGCTATGCAAAAATACAAGGAGATCAAAAATGAATGCAAAATAATCAACATAAGTAATGAGTTCAAAGCAGCGAGGATTCTAAAATTTAGAATATATGAAGAATACAAAGTGCTACAAGTTTGTATGCAGAAAAGATTGAGAACAAACAGAATATAGCATTCACTATAAAAACCTATGGAAAAAACATTTAGGGAAAAAACATTGTAATAAATATCAATTAAAAAAAGTGAAAGAACAAGTAATGAAGGATATAAGAGTAAAAGGAAAACAAGAGAAAAGAGAAGAGAACAGGAAAACGTCCAGGAAGAAAGAGGAGAGGAGAAAAAAGCCAAAGATAAACTAGGATCCAAAGGACGTGGAGAATAAAGAAGGAAATAAAGAAAGAAATAGATAAGACAGATATGAAGGAAAAATAATAACATCCAAAACATGTAGGGGTGAGGACGATGGAGACCACATAGGACAATGACGGGTTCGTGACTCGGAAGAGAAGGCAGGAAGGAGAAACGGCTCAGTATATTCCAGGAATGAGATGAGGGAAGAAGGAACACGTGGGGTATTAGTCTAAAAAGGGGAAACAAAAGAGCATATGAGAAACAATAACAACTAGAAGTTAGAGATGCAAACCAAGATAAGCGTTATGTAAGAACTAACAATCAAAAGCAATAAATGCATGTGAAAAAATCCTTAAAACAGTAATAAGGAACATCAAGTAAAATGAGATGCAGATGCAACATCCATTGCAGTAGAACTATGTGAATAGAGAAAACCCTTCAGCTTTAATGGGTCCTCATAGGTGGTTGTTTTGTTGTTGAGAGTCACCTTAAATAGACAAGGATGAAACAGGCCAAACTGCGCTCCAAGCGAACGCAGTTGTGGACGTAGGGACAAAAACTCATTGCGCCTATCTGTAGTCGCCTTGGCATAGTCCTGAGAGAAAAACAGAGGATTGCCAGACCATATAACTCACTTCATGGCTCTTGCAGCCGAAATAATTTTGAGCAAATCAGTGTATTCAAGGAAGTAAATGATAACACCCCTTGGTTTCCTGGCAGCCGGAGTTGAAGTAGGAGGGGGGGCCAAACGATGTGCTCTCTGTATGTTGAGATTAGTGCGGTCAGGAAGTGAAAGAACTTTTGGGAGGAAAGTCTTGAAAAACGCGAGGGGGTCCAACCCCTCTGAACCCTCTGGAAGACCGTACATTCGTAGATTGTTCCTTCTATTTCGATTTTCTAAATTTTCAATTTGTTTATGCATGAGAGAAACCTGTGCGCATAATGGGTCCACCTTAGAGACGGACGAAGTCAAGGAAGTAACATTTTGCTCCAATTGAGTAACACGACCATCTATAGTTAGTAATTTATCTGTGACCGTCTGGAGTGTAGCTCGAGTCTCATCGATGAAAGGGCGCAGTGCCCTTATTTCCTCCAATAGGATATCCATGGTAGCTGAGTTGGACTGCTTTGTGGGAGAAGGAGGATCTTTTTTTAACCTTTTCATAGGGCCTTTAATAGCAGAGGACGTGGATGGATTTGATGTTGGCGAGTAGTGCTTAGAAGAAGTCTCCAGCAAATCCTCCATTGCAAGGCACTGATATCTGGAACTCGTGTGAATTCGAAATTTACGTGAAGAAGAGGGCTGTTTATGTAAGTCTTTGGACAATCTACCCATTAAGGAAAGAACAAGGTCAAAAGAGCACAGTTTGGAAGCAAGAGAAGGCAAAGTAAAACCAGTACAACTGCAATGCACTAAAAACAAAAATATGTGCGAGGCAAGTAAGGAAATAACAAATAGAGTAAATATGAAAAAAAAATGTCATTAATACAGAGATAGTAAATGTAATATCCTGCTATGAATACGGTATTAACATATCAAAATATAAGATAATGTAATGGTGAGGCACATTTCAAACATTTACTGCAGAACCAACCATTACGTAATAGAAAAGGAGGTCAAAGAGGGAAGAAAAACAACATGCACATATGAGACATTTTTATAGAAAGCCACGAAATAATGCAACCTGTAAGGAAAAATTATAAATGTTTGCTGTACTCAAAGTCAATGTAGTATGTAGAGATATGTAGGCGCCATCTTGAGGGAATAGAAGCTATGAGTGATCAAAGTCCAGGTAAAAATATGAAGATGGAGCATAGGATGCAGGCTAAATGCATAGGTAAACCTGAAGGCTATGGCAACAGTAATGATTATTGGCATAAAGCCAACTGAGACCAGAAGCAGCTCCACGGAAATGAAAAATCATAATAATCGGTTTCCTCATGCATAATTCATAGACTGCACGTTCATGAAGAGTAGTCGTGTGGCATCAATTAATAACTGAGGGGACCATTTCTCTACATAACAGCGTTAGAAATGAGGCAAATTTTAACAAAATACGCTCTCCTGCACCAGGAAACCAAGCTCCCGCTAGGAGCCAAGCTTCGTCAGCGAGGCTCGTGAAAATGGCGGCCGCGTCACCTCAGAAGCACTCTTAAGTGCGTAGTAATACATTTGGAACGTGGCGTATGCAGAGCAAGTCGGTATGACCACAAATATAATGTCACAAAAGCATTGTCGTGAAGAATAAGCAGACCACAAGAAGCCGTTTGCTGCAAGCGTGTACAATCCGGAATACCGCTAGGAGCAAGACTCCGTCAGCGGGGACCGGGAAATTGCCGCAACCTCACCAGGCTTCTTCGGTTATGTGAAGTAGAAAGACAGTCCTTTCTGGCTCCGCAAAGATGAGCTCCGGCGACGCTCCGATGACAGAAGCTCTCCCCCAGCTGAATTCACATTCTTGACATCTCGACTGCAAAAAGGAATCACGCCATGCCCTCCTTCACCGCCGGGTCCCGGGAGAGTCACAGAAACACCGCCATCTCCTGCGGGCGCTAGCCACGCCCCCCTCTTGAAATATTCTCTTAATTGTATGATTGCAAAGTCAAGGAAAAGCAGGAGTATCTCCAAAAATGCTCTTATAGGCAGATATTGCAAAACATTACTAGCTGCACTCACGTCTGCAAACATGAAAGAAGTGTTGATTTCTCAATTCCATTTTTGACACAATATGTTTCACTTTGCTCAGTCCAAATGTAAGTTTCTAAATGTTTTTAGAGTGCATTAACTATAATGCTTAAATACCATGGGCCCAATTCACAAAGAAAAGTACTACATCTGCGCCCGCAGTAGTACTCCTACGAACAGGTGCACATTACGTAAGGCATACAAAATGGCAATGTCATGTGGGACATGTTATCTGTGCTGTGTAATAAAGTCAGTAGGTAATCTCAAAGATTGTTTACTCAAGAGTCACTAAGCACTAGAGCCTGAGTTGTGTCCACCACCAGAGAACTGACTCACCAGATGGAAAAGAGTTGGATCAGACTTTCTGAATGCTAAGAAGCTGACAAGTGGGATATGTTTTAGGCCACCTTAACCATTCCTGCATTGCCCCAGTCATCCCCACAAACAGGTTTAACAATATGATCACAGAATTATTGGGAACTGTCAAAACTGGGCTTTTGGTGAAATCTGTACAATAATTCATGTCATTGTGTAGGCACTTTATAAATTATTTACAAGAATGTTTGTTTATAAAGCTGTATCTGCAAAGCGGGCAGTTTATGATATCTTATCAGGATATTCATACATGTCCTAATACTTATCGAGAATTGATCATTTAATGTCGTCAGAATTTTAGTCTGCTTTTTTAACTTACAATGGATGTTTACTAATATACAATAAGTATTGTACACGCCGTTTATTTTAAATGTTGCTTTTATGTAGGTTTTGTATACTTCCGAATAAAGTATTACTGACTGACTGACAAGTTTGTGGGCGTTCTTAAACTTTCAAGCAAATCCACTGCTTGATCTACACATCATCCCAAAATGTGCATGGCTTAGATATCCACAGTGTAAATCCATTTCCACCTGTCAAGAATCCTGCATCAGAGGTGTTCTGCAGGCAGACACTCATGGCATCTCCATTTTTAGCTCAAAGCCCCGCAGACCACGGCGCTTTGCCGTTTCGAGTAGCAATGGAGGGGGAAGAGGAAGCTACTGGTTAGATGACAGAGGAAGCCCCAGTTCAGTGGTGAACAGAGAACATGTAGGTAAACAGGCTACCATCATCCACTGTGCTCCTCAGGGTATGGCAGCCACCTTTCAGCATGTCTGGCAAGCACTGTGACCGAAATGAAGTTCAAATAGTGCTGCGGTCCGCACTGAATTGCCAGAACAGCAGAACTCTGTGAAGAGAGGATACACGAAGGCAGACAATACCACTGGGCCCCGGGAGTCCTCCTGGATATGGGGAATCTTAACGCTGTGCATCGAAATCCCTGAGAGTGAAATAAAGGGGACTTGGCCTGAAATGAAATAATGAGTTATACCACAGAGCCGTTCCTAGAGTAAGGTACAAGTTTTTATTAGGGTCCAATTAAATTTGCGCTGCAGACACAGAGAGCTAGCAGATTAAAACACATCTTGAGGTTTGGTTGTGAAAAAAAAAACCACATCTTGAGGGCAGTAATGGAAAATAGGTCACAGGAGATCCAGTTCCAAATCTCCTGGCCACCTGTGGGATTGAGTAATCCTTTCTGATGCACGTGGGTGAAGAGTACTGTCAACTTCAATGACCAAAACACCTGCAACTCAATAGGGAATCCAAGAATACTGGCAATAGATTAGCACCCCAACAGCAATAAATGGCGAAGACAGCCTCAGACAGCCTGGCCATCAGTAATGACGTAGAAAAAAAACAAAGTCTCCTCTCTGCTAATGAAGATTTGCAGAGCTGCTTAGGAGAGCTACAACATAGGATTTCCAACACGGTCACCACCCAGATGCAGAGGCCTTTTTCAGGGCAGACAATCTCCTTGTACTACCCAAGGCCACTGTAATGCTTCAGAGGAGGTAATTACAGCTAAAAAGGTTCTGAGGGTGGTCTCGGATCTTTATGCGAATAAAGCTCTGGGGTCATATGGGCTGACGAATGGCTTTAAATATTTTCTCCCAGAATAGATCCCATGTCTTGTAGACTTATTTAGTTATTTCCTTCATGCACGATCACACCCACCATGAATGGAGGCTCACTTAACTCTCATACATAAAACTGGCAAACCTGTGAATTTGTGAAAGGCATACAGGCCGGTAGGGTTTTAAATTCAGATGACAAAATGTTTACTAAAATATTACCAAATAGATGCCCCAACTGCCCTACATAATTCATCCCTACCATTCGATATTCACCCCCAATCGACAAGATGCAGAAAATATTAGGTGGTTGTTACACCTTATTAATGAAGCAAATTGCAGGGAAATTCCTAGAGCTTTCTGTTCAGTAGATGCTGAATAAAGAATAAGTTGGACTTTTCTCTACCTAGTGCTAATAAGAGAATGCCTGGGTCCGCATTTGCTGGCTGGATAAAAGCTATGTTAAAACAAACAGTAGCTAGAGCACTAGTCAACGGAGCGGAAATGAAAACCATATCCCTGGTCAGGGGCAATTGCCAGAGGTGCACCTTACCGCCCTTACTATTCATACTGGCAATTGAACCCCAGCTGCTATTATTCTACCACACCTGGGTATCAAAGGGATAACATTTGGGGATGATCATCATAAGATTCACCTGTTTGCGGATGACATCCTCCTGACGGTGTTGAGCCACAATCTTCTATTTCAAGGGCTTTGAAAGTAACTGAGAACTTCAGGATGGTATCAGGGTTCACGGTTAACCTGGGAAAATTTGAGTTACTGAGTATGGGACTCCCGCAAGAAGCAAAATGTTGCCTCGTGGCAATCACTACATTTCGCTAAGCTAAGGATAAACTTTAATATCTGCGAATCAATATTACACTGAAGCTCCATTATCTTCATTTTTTTTTAAAACTCTTTATTCATGACTGTATAAGGGAATTCCAATGCACATTTTATCATCATACATAGTGTCAGTCTTTTCCATTTTCTTTAACTTAACTTTGGCATATCATTCCTACTATCCATTTATTTATCAGGCCTCGTAACAGTCCCAGAAACAATGTAATACATCTTGTATTCCACGTCCGTAGAATACTGCATTGCTCAACAAATCCCCTCCCTCCCACCTCCCCCCTCCCTCTTCCCGTCTCCTGGCAGTCCCCGTGTACAACGTCCATAAGATGGATATACCAGTTTTGAGCCTGTGTGAATGAACATTACATTGGATAGGCGTGGTTACCGGTGTAAGCAGGCTAGGTAGCCCCGCACATAGACACTCCTCACCCCAAGCATGCTGTCATACAATATGTGTCAGTCACAGTTCTGGGTTATCGTCCTCCAGTTCTAGTAACATACGGTCCCAGTCCTGTGCAATGGGGTATTTACGGTGGCCCTTCTGTTCCTCCCTGCGCAGCTCCGCAGCCTCTGCCTTTCCCCATTTCAGCATGTCGGACCTCCATACCTCTACATCTGGGGGTCTAGGTGACTTCCATCTCATGGTGAGGGTGCGGAGTGCCAACAAGAGAGCCAAGTCTATAAATTTCAATTGTGCCTTACAGGCCTTGGGTCTCTTCCTGTTGCCTATCAGGCAGGGCAAGGCACCCTCAGGGATCTGTAGAACAGTTATAGTGAACAGTGTATTCCTAATTGTCACCCAGTAATTACGTATTCTCGGGCATGTCCAAAGCATGTGAATAATATTAGCATCATCTTCCCAACACCTAGGGCAGTTGTGGGGGGTGTTAGGAAACATCCTATGTAGTCTCTGGGGAGTGAGATATGCCCTGTGCAAAACCATGGCTTGTATAAATTTGAACTTAACGTTCCTGGACACTCTCCTAGGGTGACCAAGGATGGTCTTCCAGTCGCCGTCTGTGATCTCCTCCCCTGTGTCTGTGGTCCAGGCCTCCCTAAGTGCGGTGAGGGGCAAAGCTGCGTGTTCCCTGATACCCACATAGAGCCACTTCACTAAGTGTCCGCCCGTCCCCATGTAGTGGAGGAGATGGACCAGTTCGTGTTGGTCCGGCTTAGTGCGTTGTGGAGCCCAGGTGCGTCTAACATAGTGGGTCACCGAGGCGTGCAACAAGTACAGTCGTTGCGGGGCCCCTGTGGATTGTGCGAAGGTAGCATGATCTAATAGGGTGTCATCTCCAAATAAGTCTCCCACCCTGTCTACCCCAGCATCTGTCCAGGGTCGTAATCTACGTCTGGACAGAGTCCCCTGTGGAGTCGGGAGGCCGATTAGGGGGATGTTGTCCGCATAGGGAGGGGTTCCTGCCGTGTACCTTATCGCTTTCCGCCAACATTTCAGTGCCACGAGTAGTAGGGGGTGACATTCTCTGGGAATCCGGGCCGTAGGCAGCAGGAGGGAATGGAGGTCCCCACGCGCCAGTTTGGCTGCCGTGAATGCGATCTCGTGGAGATGTCTGCCCGCCACCCATCTCGTCAGCCACTGAAGTTGGCTAGCATAGTAGTAGCTTCGCAGGTCCGGTACCCCCAGGCCTCCCTGTCTGGTGGACAACTGTAACTTCTTGAGACTCACCAGCCGTCTACCCGATCCCCAAATTAAGTTAATTAGCAGCGAGTTCAGTGTGGTGAATATGTGTTGTGGGAGGAGGACGGGTAAATTCACAAAGTAGTACAGTATTCGGGGAAGAAGGACCATCTTTGAAATTGCCACCCGGCCCATTACAGATAGGGGCAAGGACGCCCAGAAGGTCCCGTTACCCCGGAGGCCGTTGATCGCTCTTCGCACATTGCCCTCAATCTGGTCTTCAGGGTTCCGGTACACGTTAATACCAAGGTATTTAAATGTAGTTGGAGCAACCTGGATCTCGTGAGCACCAAATTGTATTTGAGTGGACTGTTGTCCGTCTCTGAAAAAGAAACCCAGTGATTTTCGGGGGTTCACCGCCAAGCCAGAGATTCTTTCGAATTGAGTAAAGACCGTCGCTAGATGTGTGTGGTCACCCCGTAGATCTCGGAGGAACAGTAGTATGTCGTCAGCGTATATGGAGAGCAGGTTATGAGTATCTCCAACCATAATGCCCGCCTCCGCTGCTCTAGTCCGGAGTGCAATCGCCAGGGGTTCTAATGTGAGCACGAACAACAGCGGTGACAGTGGGCATCCCTGTCGGGTGCCCCTGTGCACGTCATAACTGTCCAAAGTATGTCTGCCGGTGCGCGCCCTAGCCGTTGGATGCGTGTACAATAGACGAATCCATTTTATCAGGGCATCCGGGAAGCCGAAACGGTGTAAGGTTTCAAACATGAAGTCCCATGCCAGTGAGTCAAACGCTTGACGTAGGTCAAGGGTTATGCAGCCAGCTCTCGGGAACTCCGAGGGGGGCGGTGGACATCAGGGCGTGCAGTCGCCTCGTGTTCTGGGAAGTGCTTCTCTCCGGGAGGAAACCACATTGATCAGTGTGTATCAGGCCAGGGAGGTGGACTTGTATTCTCATGGCGATAGCCTTGCTAAGGATTTTATACTCCGAAGGGAGCATAGACAGAGGCCTATAATTACCCACATCCAGAGCGTCTCTGCCAGGTTTCGGGATGGAAATGACCAAGGCCTGCATAGTCGAGGCCGGCAGATGGCCGACCTCATAAGCAGTGTTATATATTTTTTCCAGGACCGGCACCAGCGTATCGGAGTAAGTTTGATAAAACTCCCCGGGCAGACCATCCATACCCGGAGTCTTGCCCCGATTTAAGGTGTGGATGGCAGTTTTAATTTCCTGTTGCGATATGGGTTCGGCGAGGGCCGTCTGGATCTCCCGAGGCAGGGTTGGGAGTACCAACTCATCCAGGAAATCCACCATGGCAACTCGGTTATTATTAGGGGGTGGGGCATACAACCTCTCCAGATGAGTCCTGAACACAGAGTTAATCTCCAACTGCGTGTTTACCTGTCTGCCCGTGTCGTCCCGGACGCTCGTAATCACTGGGGTCTCAGGGGTATCCCTGATCAGACGCGCCAGCAGTGCCCCCGATCTGTCCCCCTCCGCCTGCTGTCGCCTCAAATATTCCCTATAGTCAATAACCCGAAAGGTTTCTAGGAGTTCCGCATGCTCAACATTACACAGTTGTAGGTCATCTCTGCGACCTGGGTCCGTTCCCACCGCAGTCTCTAGCTCTTTCAGACGGCTCTCCACCGTACAGAGTTTGTCATGAACCTCCTGTCTGGCGCCTACCAGTCGGCCTATCGCAGCCCCCCTCACCACAGCCTTCATTGCATCCCACACTACCAGGTTCGAGGACGCAGAGTCCCAGTTTTCTCTGAAGTAGCCGGTTAGCGTGTCCTCAAGGTGGGCACGGAACGGGCCATCCTCAAGTAATGAGGGGTTGAGCCTCCAGGTGGGTACCGGTGAGGGAATCCTGCCCCACTGCAGATCTAGCGTTAATTGTCTATGGTCCGAGAACGT
The DNA here is from genome assembly GCF_964261635.1 of Lissotriton helveticus. Taxonomy (NCBI): domain Eukaryota; kingdom Metazoa; phylum Chordata; class Amphibia; order Caudata; family Salamandridae; genus Lissotriton; species Lissotriton helveticus. The sequence continues at coordinate 447,738,074 of NC_136068.1, forward strand.
TTTGGCAAGGTACGCTGCTGATACACACTGTGTCGTTAGGGAGTTGGTGCAAGCTAATCTGTCCAGGCGGGTGTGTAGGTTATGTAGTGGGGAGTAGTACGAATATTCTTTAAGTGTCGGATACAGTGTGCGCCACACATCAGTTAATCCCCATCCCTGAAGCCATGTGCTAAACGAGTCCGACATTTTATGAACTCCCGCCGCCTGAAGGGGAGGGTGTGATCTATCTAGGCCTGCATCTAGGACCATGTTCCAGTCTCCCCCCAGAATCCACGGGATGTCCGCCCAGCCTGCCAGGGCCCTACCAACCGTCAAAAGGAATCTGTCCTGGTCGTAGTTTGGGGCATAAATACAGCCCAGGACTACCAGTATACCGTCTAGTGTGCCCCTTACCAAAAGGTAACGCCCTTGGTCATCTGTTTTCCTCTCTAGCTCCACGAAGGGGACCCCATAACGTATCCATATCGTGGCTCCACTGGAAAAGGCAGAGTATGTTGTGGAAAGCACAGCTCCCCTCCATTTTTTCCGTAAAGTGTGCACCTCAGGCTGTGTCAGGTGGGATTCCTGGAGGAATACAATATGCGCTCTCTGGCGAATCAAGAAGGCGTGTACTCTATGTCACTTCTGTATCGCCCCCAACCCCCTCACATTCCATGTAACCAGCCTATACTTCCCTCTCTCTTCAGCCATATCCAAATACAGGTGTCCAAGGGGACAACAGAATGCAATGCTTTATGGCCCTCGGCCTAATCAGCCCGGAGACGGTTCCCTCCCTATCCCAAACCCCAACTCTGGAGGCGCAGCCTCGGAACTTTGCTGTGCCGAACATGAAACTGTAAAAAAAAAGCAAACATTTAACAGTGCATACGCTCTTGGGGGTCTGCTAGGCTTGAGCCATATCCGATGGACCATGCCAGTCTGTGCCGTCTGCTCAACGGCGCCGCCGGGAGGGGTATCTGTCAACCAATCACTGCCATTGTCCGCCACTTAGGGGGGGGGCCCTGTATCCCCACACAGTCAGAGGTGTAGACCCGGAATGGGTAGAGTGTGGGTCGTACACAGGCCGAATGCCTGGGATCGCATACAGTGGACAAGGATATGTCACCTCAGGAGCTAACAGGTAATGCATACACACGTTTGCGCACTTTGTCCATAGGGTCTGCTCCCTCCCCACCCCTCGGTTGTGCAGCCAGGTTACAATAAAGAAAAAGGATACCAGTTTGACTTGACGATACAGATCATATCAGCGACAGTCCTTATTCCAGGGCAGTGTCTAGGAGATCATCCGCCGCTCTGGGCGTCACAGTCGGGAACAGCACCATACTGTTTTCTGAGTCCGAATGTATAGTGCTATCCTCAGTGTCCGTATTTACTTGCCCTCGGTCTTCTCTGAAGGAGCCCGCCACTGCAACAGCGTCGTCTTGCCCTTTTTTCTGTTCGTGGACAGGAGGCCCACGTCTCTTCGGTTCCACTCTACGCACCCTTGGTCCACTCTTTGCACTCTCCGTTCCATCCGCAGGCCCGCTGGCCGTCGAGCTCTGAGTCGGGTCCAGGTCCTTCTCAAAGTCCATCACTTCCAGCCACTCTTCCGCATCCGTGGGGCAATCGAAGAAGTGGGTTTTATTATCGTGGATCACTTTGAGTCGTGCAGGAAACAACAGAGCGTATCGGAGTTTGGCTTTTTGGAGTTTCTTTTTAACCTCGTAGTAGGAAGATCTCTGTTTCTGCACTAAATTAGTGTAATCCGGATAGAGGGATATGCGTTTGTTCTCGTATTCTATAACGGATTTCAGCTGGGCTTGTCTAAGCAGTGTGTCCCTGTCCCGATAGTTGAGGATCCGTACAATCAGGGGTCGTGGTGATCTGCCCGGGCTCGGCTGACCCGTAGGGATCCTATGAGCTCTCTCCACACAGAAATACGGGGACAGTCCTTCTGCAGCAACATTATCTCGAAACCAGTGCTCCATAAAGTCCGTTGCGTGGGGCCCCTCACAGCGTTCCGGCAGGCCAATGACGCGTATGTTGTTGCGTCTATTGCGTCCTTCCGCATCCTCTACTCTGTCTATAAGAGTTTGTACCTGGTGTTGGATTTGTTGAATGGAGTCCGTATATTCCGCCACCGTAGGGGCAAGGTCCGCCAGCACCATTCCCTGGTCTTTGACTTTGTCCGATAGTTTGGCATGGTCGGCTTTAAGAAGGGAGAGGTTAGTGGTAAGGGTGCCCATTTGCGCCTCTATCGCAGCCCTAGAGTCTCTAATTTCTTTAAGGATCAGGTCCAGTTTGTCGCCCTGGTGGACCTCCGCGGGAGTAGAAGTCAGTACCAGGGGTGTAGAGCCATCCATAGTCGCATCAGGGATAGGTCCCGTCGCTGTTCCGTCCTGGCCCTCTGTCGCCTTCGCGCCTCTGCGCCCCATGGTGAGTATTGCAGGGCAGATCCCAACCACTATTCAGGACACGTCTCTTCGGGCGTCCGTCCCGTCCCCCAGCCTCTCCAGATCACAGCAGACGGACAGCTTCACCGAGTTTGTCAGTATGGGACCGCTGGACGTGGAGACGCAGGCCGCAGTCGCATCCGTCCCTCACTGTGTAGGTGGCAGTGGGCCAGTGGGCATGTGGGCCAGGCAGGGCCGCCGCTACACAGGTACCAAAGAGGATCTCGTCACAGCAGGGAAAGCGGCGGGCCCCTTCTCGCCCGTAGGGGGGGGTGTCTATCCCCGCTTCTCCACTCCTCTCGGCGCCAGTCGGCCGTCACCCCAGCCCCCGCTGGCGCAGGTCCAGGCCGACCAATCCCTCTCGTCCAGGCCCCACTTCACATCCGGGGTAATGGCGGCAGGTCCAGCAGTGCGCCCCCTGTCTCGGTGACGCCAGCCGTGTATCCCCGTTCCGGCCCTCCAACGATTGTAGCGGCCCCGGGGGAAGAGGAGAGATCAGGGGGAAGGCAGATAGGGTCGATGTGGTGCCGTTCTCAGAGCCCCCGCGCCCGCTTCTCGTGGTGGCAGTCCCCCTGGCTTCCCTCTGGGTCTTCAGCGCCGCGCAAGGCCGGTGCCTCGCAGTCAGGGCATCTCCGCGCACACCATCGCAGCTCCCCCAGGTCTCTCAGATCGTGTCGTCGGTGGCCGCCGTAGGGGGGGGGGCGCGGAAGACACGCACTCACCCCCTAGCACATCAGCATGGAGTTCGTCTCTCAGGCAGTTAAGGCCGCGCAGTCCGTCAGTGGCTTGGCTGGCGGCGGCCCCGCGTCTCGGGCGCTGGCCGCACCCGAGCCCCCGGCTCTCAGCGCGGGACCAGGCCGCACCTCTTCTCGTCGGCCTGCTCGGCGCTCGCGTCTCCCAGGACCGGGAAAACTCCGTCGAGGCGAGGAGGGCACCAAAGGAGCAGGATCCAGTCCTCGATGGCACGGGGCTACCCCCGGAAACGGCACACAGGATCGTTTTGCTCCCGGCGGCACCGGAGCTTTAGCAATCTCTGGCCGCCATGTTTGGCTCGTTAGCCACGCCCCCAAGCTCCATTATCTTCATGCTGGAAATTATCCCAAGCTATTCAGTTCAGTTCAAAAAAACTTTATTCGGCCACTTTCTGGCTATAAAAGTACATTACACAGAAAAAGACCCATACATATTAAATTTAGAACTACAGTTCAAGATGCAATTGGAACTCAGATAAAATTAATCAGAATAATAAAAAGAAAACTTTTCAAGTAAAGCCACTAAAACCCAATTCAGTACTAGGGACAATTCATATTTTTCCTTCTACGCATTGCCCCAAATAAAAAGCTCGCTACCCTATAACAAATCAGTGGGGATGGTAGCGTTTGCAGATAAATCAGGGCTGATGTTACTTGTGCAAAATAGCAATTTCTTAAAAGACGTAAAATATATTTTGATCGCAGATCACTATAAAAACTACAGAAAAATATAGTGCAGCAAATCTTGATCAGAAAAGTTAACACATGCACAAGGCTGTAAGGTTACTAACTGAGAAACTTTTAGGTACATTAAGGGACCAATGAATACAATGAAATCTAAATCTAGATCAAATAAAACGAAGATGCAAATTATTAATAAAAGACCAAAAAAGTTTATCTGAAACCCCAGTACTTTTCAGTGGATTCACTTTCCAGATATCTCCTGGTTAAGAATTGAGTTTTTTAAAGCTTTTATCTCATCAGGGTACAACTAGTTATTCTATACACTCACTGCTTATCTACGTAGATGGCAGAATATTTATATATCCTGGATAGATAGGTCAGCGGCAGTGAAACCCAACATACTACCTAGACTGCTATACACATTTCAGGCCCTACTGGTAAGAGCCCTGAGATAGATCCAGAGTCCCTTCAAAGGGCTATAGACACTTTTGTATGGGGGGAAATGAACATGCATATCCGGGAAAGTATTACAAGCAAAAAGGAAGTCAGGGGGGTTGGGGATTTCGGATGTGAAATGTCAGTACTAAGCCTCTCACCTTAGAATACTCTTTGAATGGTTCATACATGAGATGCAATGAAACAGGATACATATGGATGTGGCTGGAATAGAAAGTCATCTCTGGGCAATACCATGATGCCTAGAACTGCCAAGCTCCCTATTTGCTATTTCTCTGAGGTAATATGTCTCACAGAAGAGATATGGGACTTGGTTACTAAAGGACAGAGCCTTAATTCCTTTATGTCTCCCTATGTGCCCTTATAGCATAATCCAGATTTTACTCCAGGGAATGCTGGGGAGGAAAGTAGGCAATGGTCAGAGGGGCTGACGCTATTCTGTGATGTATTCCTTGGGGAGGGGAGATTAATCTTTGTGACCATTGCAAAAGAGAATTCAAACCAGAGAAATCAATCGAATGCAATATTTTCAGTTGCAGCATTGTCCCAAGCATCCAGTGAACAGACCAGCAGCGGCCAGGACCCTTAATCAGTGGGAGAAGGCTTTTGACCAGGGGCGTAACACAGGCCCCTGCATCCCAAGCAAAGCGGGGGGGGCCCCCAGCTGCAGGGCCCCCCCCCAGCACAGAACTCCGGCCTGAGCACTCCGGTTAAATTACGGAGCAGGGGCCCCTCCGTGTACATTGCAGGGGGGGCCTTAAACTTTTGTTACGCCACTGCTTTTGACTCTTATACATCACTTAAAGTCTTCACATTCAGAAACGTATTTAGGAGCCAGTTTGTGTCACGTTTCCACCACAAAACGAGGTACATGCGCAATGTAAACCTTGTATTGCAATTCATGAAGCCACGCAAGGCCACTTTCCTTGGCCTTGAGTGACTCCATAAACCGGGACTAAAGAAACGCAGCGCAAACTGCTGCTTTGCCATACTCTGCAATAGAGGAGGCATTCCATGGGTGTTGCTTGGGTGTTCCCACTGAACTACCATGGTTTTTGATGCATTCCCAGATTTACCAGAACTGGTAAACCTTGGAATGAACCAAAAAGCTACACCTTCCCAGGAGAGGCTATAACGAGGAGAAATATATTTCTTTCTCCTTGTTACTTCTGCTGCGGGCGACAAAAACCTTATAAAGAAAAAAGGAAGACACGGCCTCCTCTTGCCAATGCAAAGACAACTATTTATTGTAGCGACAGGGAGAAAGACCTTCAACACACACAACAGTGACTACACTTCAGTTTTCTCTAATTGCTGCTCGCAGATAGTTCCTTTGATACACAATTGCACAATGGTTTATTACAAACAGTAAATAATAATTGACTTGCAAGTTACAGATTAAAAGGGGGAAAACCGCACAAAGAGATGTGACTCCATAATCGCGGATTCTGACCCAATCAATTACGCATTCTTCATTGCACTCCCAACAATGCTTGATAACCAAAGCATTCTTCTGCTTGTGAATGTGTGTTCATGATAAATGTATTTTAAGTGAAGTGTGTGTTTTCAGCATTGTGCACCTAAGACCTTTGTGTGCTCGGAACTAATTTACTTCCCTGCACCCCTTGTCTCATTAGGCACCTTAGACCTCCATGTGCTCTGAGCTAATTCGATTTACTGCACCTGTTGTCTAATCAGGACACTATCTGTTGGGAAACACGAAGTGTGTGCCAGTGGACTCGTGTCAAAATCATAAATGCTTTCAAGCCCTCTAAACACAAGCTGACTGCAACCCTTTCAAGTTACCTATTCCATTGTGTCCTCAAGTGAACTTTTCATCTTGCGCATGTCAGCGCAAGATTTGGGCCTAAACTGGTTTTTAACCCCATATCGCTATGTATTTTCTGGTTGGATTCATTGTTGCATCATATTTTGTGTGTTATATTTTCTACGGTGTGCAATATTTCCTACAGCACTTCATCCTTCTATGTCTGCAGCACACGTAGATAGAGGCATATGCCTCTCATGATAGTTTCTTTGCAGAAAGGTGCAAGATGCCCTTTCCTGCACAAAAACAGTCCTGCATAGAATGGAGACACCTTTGCACTATGGTACAAGGGTGCCTGGGTTGGCACAGGCTATCTAAAGGTGCACAGGGAAAAAAGGCAAGAATGCACCATATTCATTTAAATATGGCGCATTTCTGCACTGCGTGGAAATCTGCCCCATAGTATTTACTTGATGCTTATGGATGCGGGCCCCTTTGTTCAGAGGATGTATATGTCAAGATGCCAACATATCTTAAATATTGATATTCTGGTACATCAATGGCAGAAACTTTAGGCAGATTTTCTCTCTATTTGCAAAGGTGTTCGATACAGAGAGGCATATAAACATCATGGCATATTACACCCCAATGAAACGCAAACAGATGTAGGTGAACACTGCATGGCTGTGTTGTAAGGAATGTAGACAGGAAAGAGATGACCTGCATTCATGGTGGTCTTGTCCTTGTCTGAAGTTCTTTTAAAAAGAGATCCTAAGTCATGTGAGGGGGGTTCTGGAGTACGCTATTAGACCTGATTGCACCACGATGACACTGAACTTAGGGCTTGCTGACCTTAAACATCTAACAGGCTTAGATTGTGGCATAGTTACCAATGTGATTTTAGTGGCAAATCAACTGATTGGACTCAAGTGAAAATCCCCAGACATTACCCCAGTGCATGAATGGGGAAGTAAGCTATGGCCATTATTGGCGATGGAGAAATTGCCATTGGAATTAATATTATGGGATGCAAATATATATGCATATGGTGCCTACTGGGCAGACCAGGCACTGAGTTACCCGAGATCACTGAGGTCACTGAAATTAACTAATTACCATGAAAGCCGACTGATGTATCTTAGACTTGGAAATTCTACTGTTGCTGCCTAAGTGCAAGATATAAGCAATAAACATGTGTGTACATGATTATAATTCTCTGTATCCGCCCATCAGGACTTTGTTTAAGGAGGAGGAAGGTGACGATATTTCATCATTCTAGTGTGGCTATGTAAAATGTAATAACATATTGTTTAAAAGAAAAAGAATCCTGAAAATTCCTGACTGGCATCTACGCCATTTTTGGCCGAAAATGTACAGATGAAAAATGCTTTGTGAGTATGATCCAAAGCGTTGGCCAAAGAGCACCCATATGTCCACCCCAGAAATGCATGATGGTTCACATAGCATGACAATGCTACTTTCAGTTCTTCAAAAACTTTAAAGGTAAAGCAGTATTTTAGCACCAGAATCAAAGTGCAAGAGCAATCAAAACACCACATAGAAACCTAAGCAAACAAATCTAATTATTCCTCTGTCATTTTCAGATTCAGCCAAAAGTAAAAATCCATTAGTGTCATAGTCCTTTCCTCCACATGATTGAGTTTTGATATGTTCAGTTATTTAAAAAAAAACGTAGTGCTTGTACAAATTGACTGAGTTTTCTGAAATATTTCAAATGTCAGATTCAGGTTCTTCCAATCTTTTCTTGACCAATCTTATATATGTGCACGTGTTCAATTCAGCGTACTTTTTCAATTTCCTCCAAGTGCCATACTTGATCTAGAACTTTGCCGTGGCATTAGGTGGCACGGTGTAGTTCCTGAAGCAGATCCAGTCTTTCTCCAGATATGACACACACAGCCATATAAGGTGCCACCCTATGTGCTGATGTCAGTTCCTTTTTTTCATGCTTTTTGACTTGGATCCAGAGTTCCTCCTTGTGTAGTTTTCAGGTCTTCCTCAAAATATGAAAACTTGGTGGTGTACTTTAGGGTCATGTCATCTCTCCCTTCTAACAAAATAAAATATTAGGCTTCATGCACTGTCACTCCTTCCTCACGCAGATGTTTATATCAGATCCTCAAAACCTCTGACTTTAGTGTCTAAGTATCAAGCTTGACTTCAGCTCCTGTGACATATATCGCTTCATGGACTTCAAGGCAACGTTTCATGATTGTGGCCTGCAAACAACAGGATTATTCCCACTCCAGTTCTTTTTCATCAGGTAAGTCATCTGAGAGCAAGCTTTCTAAGGAAAAATCCTCTCACAAGAAAATATAAAGAATCACAAATAGGAGTTTTCCTCTCCCAGGTGACACTCATTTGAGGTACAATTGTAAAAGTCAGTGACACCTCTAACCTCAACATCTTCCTTGGACCATGCGCCTGTCTTTGAAAAGTTGCTGTCAGAGTTAAGGGCTGTTCATTGACTTCCGGTAAGTGTAGACCTTCGAATTAGCCATGCTTCGCTGAATTAGGTCTGCTCTACCTTTTATTACATGCCTCTGGCCCTCAGGAACTTTGGCAGTTTCTCTGCCGATGGCTTAGGCCTGGAACTCGGTCAACCCTGTTCGGGCCATCCAAAAGTCGACCCAGCACCTAGTATGACTTAAACAACTTCAGTTGTGACAGGTGTTGAGTTCAGTGCTGCTGGCACCACTCATAGAATGGATCTCCAAACATAAAACACAGGCAATTGGGCTCATACAAGAAAAGTCAAAGCCTCCTTCGAGGATGAATTTTTAAGCAAGTCTGCCACGCACACAGAAATATGCTGTTTGATGCTTTCATTGGCCCAAAATTCAAAGCCTTTTAAATGTACTCCCTTTTACCCACCACTGAAGTGGAATCATGCAATATTCCCCACATTACAGGGATGAGGGATTTTACATAGCTCTCTTAAATGTCAGCAGTCTAGACTACGGAAGTTGAGCTGGAATTTCATTCAGCCCTTCAGATGACAACTATGCATCTTTTACTGCAGTAATCCAGAAAGCTACTGAAGTACTTCCTTTTCCATTCAAGGAACCCAAGTTTAAGCAGTTGGTGAAAGTTTTGCTGCAAGCCTCTTTCTCCACAGAATTAATTCTGTAATTCAATGATGCTTTTGTGGACCCAGTAGTTGCAACTTGGGACATTCCCCTTAATGCCTCAGTGATAAACTACCAGGTTGTTAGGCATCATTGAATTGTGGCCAGGGACATTAGATTCCTGTCTCCCCTTACTACCTCTCACTCATTCATCACACAATGTGTGGGTGATAGGTAAAAATTGGTGTGTGTTGTGATCTAATGGTGTATTGTACAGCACTGTATTGTTTTTGTAATAATTGCAGTGTTCTTTGTTTTTTAAGATTGTTTTCGCACAAAACAACTCATATAAAAATGTTCTATATCACATACATCACCCCCATACATTCCAAATATGTAAGGAGATGTGTGGGTGTGATGTATGAGTGAGAGGTAGTGATTGGTGTGTGGTGGGATCTAATGGTGTATTGTACAGCACGGTGTTGTTTTTGTAATCATTGTAGTATTGTTTGTGGAATTTATGTATGTTTTTAAAATTGTATACGCAAAAAAGCTCATAAAAAGTGTTCTGTATGAAAATAAGAAAACATTTTGAAAAATAAATCATGTTTAAATGAAATTAAAATATCAATTAACTTAAGTGGCTCTCTTCACATTGGATTAATTCCATATATAAAGGTAGATAGGTTCAGTGGGAAGTGTCATTATTGATTCTCCTGGCCTTGGGCTAGAGGATTTTTTGGTACCTCTTACTTGCAGACCACATATTTTCATTTTCCATTCTACAGTTTCATGGGAGGTATCTGGAATTTGTGGTGTGTTCCTCTCCTTAACAGTTTGCTGTGGTCCCAATCTGCCTTATAACAGCCCCTTGAGTCTCCAGAAAAGGCATATTGATAGTTGTGGCTCACCTTCGTAGGTCAGGGATGATATGTTTGTGGACCTTGATAGCTGGTTGTTAAAGGTGTCCTCCAGAGCATGATGTCTCTGCTTTTTCATCTGGGGTATTCAATCAACTACCCCAGTCCAATACTCCGCCAGTTCAACATCTTTGCAGCTGTTTTCAACACAATTGTTATGAAGGCCTTCTCCTCTGCACTCTGAGTCCAGGACATTCAGAATATAATTCTGATATTTCAGATGGAGGCTTATCTGCTTGTCATCACAGTATTACACTCCTGATCTCCTGCATTCTGGTCATCCCAAAGGCGAGGTGGCACATTCAAGCTCTTCAGAGGTGCCTCTGCTTTTAATGCCCACCTCATGGCAATACTCTGATCTCCCTGGAAGTTTACCAGGACCTGAAGTAGAAGTTGGTACCAAACCATCTGACCGCAGGTGGATTGCTCTGTCTTCCGCTAGCAATAGCCACAGTAGTGACCTTTTTTCCTCACTTGGTTGGGGGAGGCATGTGGATGGCATGGAGATCTAGGTTCCTTGGTCCTGCACGAATCCGAGGTGCCACATCAATATGCTTAAGTTGGAGGCAATGGAGGTCAATCATTGGGGTCTGGCAGAGAGTTTGGCCCTTAGGCGAGACAAATATAGGGGGTTATGCAACCCCCCATCTTCATGGAATGGGACAAGTTAGTGGAAGCTTTTAAGGCCTGCGTCCCGCTCTGGGAGGTGATCTTGGGCTCACAGTGCGATGTATATGTTGGTCCGGCACTTACTGCGCCCTGGAGGGTTTGTGTTAACAAAGGCTTCCTCAACCCCGGGTCCCACTCAAACCAGGTCTCCACTGCACTACATTTGCACAGACATCCCCCCTCCACTTTTCCTGTTATGGGTGATAGCCCCTGAGTGACACATCAAAGTTTTCCTATGTTTAGGGGATCTGGGTGGGGGCGGTTTATGTTGTGTAATTCTCGTATTTTCTTATTGTATCAGCGCCATCGCAAGTGGTCCTAGAAGCTATACCCACGGCGCTCTACACATGTTATTGATTTTACTATGTTGTACACATTCGCTTGATGGAAGCCATATGTCTGTAATGCCTAATACTTGAAATTGAAAATACAATAAAGTTAACATAAAAAAATTAGCAGGCAATTTTGTTGGCTGTCAAAGTGTACTGCCTCTGGATGTGAGAAATGCATAAGATCCTCATCATGAACATGACTGCAATGTGCTACACCAAGTAAGAGTGATCTGATCCCTTATGTCAGAATGAAGACTGCTGTTTGCGACCTGCTCAACCGACAGCATCACCGCTTGCTATTAAAAACAGCCAGCATGCTAGGTCAAGAAGTACTCTAACGGGTAATCAGTGTCCTCCTGCAACACCGAGTCTGATGGACTTGAGAGTTTAGTATGCAGCTAAAAGTAAAGAGGTCCCGAATTTTGGGGTTTAAAGTACAGAGCTTGACAGTGTACTGGTACTTACTACGCAAGTAGTAAATTATTTTTCCCCATTGGTCATATGTACCTTTTTTGGTTGACGTGAGGCCATCTAGGAGAGAATACATCAACAGTACATTTCTAGCTTGCAAAGTCAATGTGACTCCACAATAAGGACCAGGAATCGGCAAATATGGTTTAAGTGATTTTAGTGTTGGATTACCAATCAATCCAGTATATCAGCAAACCAAAAATGAGTTCAAGAGATACATCAGTAAAGCAGATAAACGGAAATATCTCAGTAGATAGAGCAGTAAAAATATGAGCTACAGAATAGTGTCAGCCACAATAATAAAGAAACAAATTATAGCAAACAGGTTTTCCATAAAGAAATTTCTCTTCTCTCTTCTAAACATAAGTCAAAGATAGGATCATCTACTAACGGTCTCTATTTCAAGGGCATGATGTCAGCATGATCGGAGCTATGTCAGCATGATCAGACTTCAGTCTTAGAAAAAGGAAATAAGTGTTTCTAACTATGAGAACACCAATTAAAATAACGGGAGATTCAGAAATGTGCTTATCACCTTTCACACCACCAGGAACCAACCAGCTTGTTACTCAAGAGAGCATCTACAACATACCTTCAGTTTCCCATTGCATCGAAATTTAGACTGTAGTACTCAACCTTGAACATCACTCCGTCCTGGTACATGAAGACCAGACGGCCTCTTTTGACTATTAATTCCCCACGTTCACTGCCAAATTCTCCCCTCCAGGCCTCACTATCAGCAGTCTAACAGAAACAATAAACCTTTCTCTAACTTACAAGAATCACGATAATACACCTGCAAAGAAAGAAAGAATATGCTGATAGGGCAGAATGTTTTTTTTAGGCTTGTAATCAAACTAAGTAAGCTGAGCATTTAATATTAACTCCAATGTATGGTTATACGTATACACGTATAACTATAAGAATAAAGGTAAAACTGAGCAAAAGAGTACATATTTATACATTCCAACTGTAAATTAATGTACACATATGTAAATCTCTAATCACTACAATGTGTTGAGTCCACTAATATGTTTGAATGTGTCACACATGTTAATGAAGTTAGGGCATACAGTGAATTTAATGTCAGTTTTGAGTATATCATTGCATAATCGTGACAAATTCTTGGAAGGACCTACATTTTGCTGTTGCAGCCCCCACCCTCTGATGGCGATGTTAGCCATCACAGTCAACACATGAATCTTATCAGATGATACAGCTTAAAACCTTGATGTTTTCAACATTTTTCTTCTAGAGTTTTCCAGATGTTCCATCTTGTCATAAATCTACGCTGACTCTCCACTAGTTTCACATTCATACTCTTTCTTTTTATGTCCCTCCTTTCCTGCTCCTTCCTTTTAGTTTTTATACACTTGTTCCCATTAAAGATCGCAAATAAACAAATCGAACATTTGGTAGTTATGACAGGGGGTCTCAAAATGAAGGCCAATATTTTACTTTCTACGTTTCTAAAACACTTGCCTACCACAGAGTATACATTTCCAATTTCTTCCCAAGCACCTGTGGCTTTCAACTCTTTTAAATCTCTCTTTAAGTCTTTCATATGTTTTATATATCTCTTCACCTCCTCACTCTTATCAGGAATATAGGGGCAGCTTTGCTAAACCTTTAACATCTTGCAGACTCCGCCCTGCTTTTCGAGATGGATGTCTAATACAAGGCAGTTCGGCATTACCATAGACCTTATAGTTATCATTTCAGTGCCCATTGCTAACAATGAATTTGCAGTAATAGTACCTAACTTATCAACTATATAGGACAACTTTCTAATTTTGAGATCACTCAGAACTACTCCTACAGAAGGAATCACTGCACCAAATATGTCACCAACTATTTCAGAACCATTGCTGCTCGGCTTGGTTTTAACCTGTGATCCCCACACTGGATTATCCAGATGCTCTGCATGATAAATCTTCTGGAAGACTATAGCCAGATAACATGTACCATACCACCCTCAGGCCACTGTAAAATATGTGTGTTCTCCACAAATATAGTAAACTCCAGGAATAAAAGGTTCCTGAGATCCCATGAATAATTGCTAAATTTGTCCATATTCAAACTGTAATCACAATCAATCCTTCCCATTAATTTAGTATGAACTACAGATTTACCTCTACGCACACATAGTTTTCCCTTGTGCTTCCAGTCTAAAGTTAATGCAGGCATATCTCCTGACTTTTGATGGTCTAATTCTTCTTTAGTCCACTGATTCCTATACTTTTTATCCTTCCCTGTTCTGCATCGAGCATCTATCACCCTTCTCCTCTCTTCTACATAATCTAGAAATTTATTTTTAACATGAGTTAAGGAACAGGTCAAATTGTGCCTATGCGCATTTGCAATATCTAATGTTGCAATGGGTTTATAGAAACAGTACGCTGTAACGGTCTTTTTAGCATTGGGGTGGCAATTTAAATGCATAAACATGGGAAATTCAGTAAATACTAAACCATAATTTGAAATGTAATACTGTAAATAGGCTTGTCCATGTAAAAGACTCAATAAAAGACTACATGTAATACCATACGTAAGAAAATTTTTAACAATTAGTCCTACAGTAATAGCTATTAATATACCAGCTAGTATAAACCCACATCTGCCATGATTACTAGTTTCAATGACTTCACCAGAATCAGAACTTTCAGTAGAAAATATCAGCAAACAGATTACTTCCATACATTTCTACTTGTGGAAAAGGGAAAAACAAATCCATGAATCATGTAACGAAATTATTAGCAAAGTTTTTTGTGAGTCTTTCCTAACTCTACTCCATCTTCTTCTAAATGACACCCATAAACTCATCTGCAACCTAGGGAATCTTAATTATTTTTATTAAAGTTAATTTAATTGTCTCTAATGAAAACACAGATCAAAGTTCAGTTCAAAGATAATGCTAGTAGCAACTTGGGTCAGTCCATTCAATGTCAAAGCAAATTCATAGCATGGTTCAGCAACAAATTCACAGAGGTTTAACTAGATCTCACTACAATCCTCTAAATCACAAGATCCCCTCTCACTGTCATTTGCCACAAAGTATCTCCGGTCAGGGGATCAGTACCTCCGACAGAGTACTCTAGCTCTTTTTGGTCTCCTAAGTGCAGATCGTTTTTTAGGTTGATGGAGCGAGGTTCAGAGTGATATTTTATTCTGACTCGCGAAGTTAAACTTCCATAATATAATCATATTAATAAGCTTGTGAATGAAATGTACTAATCAACCTAGATTAAAATGCATTACATGACACAGGGGATTAACATATGTGCTATATGTTGCAATCTGCAAGTTTGTGAAAATAATTAATTAACCTTGTCTATTGTCTTTGTCAATATTAAATGCGGCTGTTTTATTAAATGGCATGTGCTTATTTTGTGTGCTTATGTTAAGTCTTTTTGTCTTTTTTGTGGCATGAGTTTGTAAACTCTATGTGCTTCAGCTTTTGCTAGGTAATTTTGATTAACGGGTTAATATTTAGTAAAGGGGGTGGGTAACAGAAGGGGTTTCAATGCTCTAATTCAGTGGTTCCCAAACTTTTGACTCCTGAGGACCCCCATTGAGTCACCACTGGAAGCCGGGGACCCCCAAGCAATTTGTATGAGTTAAATTTAAAATATTAAAACAGTAAGTCGAAAAAAATACACACGTGCACACAAAACAAATACTCAAAGTACTTAGGGGCAGATTTACAATAAGTGACGCATCGATGCATATCAGCAGGAATGCGTCACTTATTGTGCGCCATGCATCCGCCACCATTGATGCGCCGCATTTACAATGCTGCGCCTCATGGAGCAAAAAAGCACAGATGCGTGACGCATCTGTGCTGTAAAGGTGGCGCATTGCTGGAGTTGCGTCGCAAGCGCGACACAGCTCCAGCAATGCTCTGGGGGGCCGAATCTTGTTAATGCTGCATCAATCCTTACGCCTGCTTCAAGCAGGCGCAGGGTTTTGACGCAGCATGGGCCCCAAAGTGACTGAGTGAAATCTTGTAGATTTCACTCAGCCACTTTTAGGAGGCGTTCCTGCGCGGGAACGCCTCCTTCTGGCGCAGGGCTTTACAACGTGGCGCATCTCCCAGATGCGTCACGTTGTAAATACCCTGCACCATGGCGCATCTTTTGCGTCGCCGCTGCATCACGAAAGTGACGCAATGGCGACGTAAAAGAGGTGCAAGGGGCTTGTAAATCTGCCCCTAAGGATTTTGGGGCGAAATGTAAGACCATTTCATTTAGTGCCTCGCAATTGGCGACACATTGCGAGTGGCAAAATGCGAGTCGCTAAATGAAATGTACAACAGTGTGTTTTAACACTGTTTCGGATTCCCAATGGGGTCGCAAATTGCGAGGTTCAGTAATATTATTGAGCCTCTCGCAATTTGCGAGCCTATTGGGAATGCCAGCCCTCCTAGGTATGGTGCCTGCTGGGCTCTGCAGGCCACCATGTCTGGGAATGCTTTTAAATAAAGCTGTTTAAAAAAAATGCAGCCCATTTACCATGCATTTAAAAAAAAAAAAATGAAAACGTTTTCGTTTCATTTGCTAAGGGCAGGCATGCATTTGCAAAGGGGAAGGGGTCCCCTGGGGACTCCTTCCCATTTGCAAATGCATTACCATCTACTTGAAGTAAGTGGTAATTGCGAGTGTTTTGCGACCGCAAAACATTAGTACATGGTTTTAAGACTCGCTATTTGAAAGGGAATGCCCCTTCTAAATAGCAAGTTGCAAAACCTATTTAGCGAGTCGCAAACAAATTGCGACTCGCGAAATAGGCAATGTACATGGCCCAATACATTTTTCCATGTGAAAGCAGGTTCATGAACCCATTCACGCATATAAAAACGGATCGTACATCTGGCCCTTAGTATTTTATATTGAAGTAATAGCCCCTCTGTCACATGTATTTCATTTGTTTTATAGCATCTCTCATACCATTGTAGGATGTCAGAACACTTTACATCACACACATATAGAGACATTGAATCGTACATGTAAATCAGTGTGTATATAAAATGTTTAAAGAGCGCTTGGTCTGGAAAAGCACAAACCCAGGATTCAGAACATAACTCAGTGGCTAGCACTGACTTTAACATTAAAAATGTATTTCCACCCAAATAAATCTTTTTAGCAGCATCAGGATAATGAATAACTGGGAAAAAACAAAAGTTACTAACTGGTACAATGCAGTTTGCAAGCAGCTCTTTGATGACAGTTTATAGGTCCCTCTGCTACATTACGATTGTCACTTACGAAGTGCACAGTAACAAAAGAATCTCTGTGACAAAAGCAGTAACCAGGAACCTATGCACATAAAATGCTGCTTTTTAAAATGCATGTTACACGTTCTTTGCAGTTGGCACATTAACCCTCTGTGCTACATTAGTTAAGTCAAAGCTGCCACTAAACAAAACTCTCCTCACGCTCCAGCAGGTACATTAATAAATGGCTTTATCTTGACACTTTTATTGCTGCTGGAAAGCTGCTAATTATACAAGAAACTTTTCTGTACTTTTAAAACTGATGCCTGCGGACCCCCTGGGAATGTGTCACGGACCCCTGGGGGTCCGCGGACCACAGTTTGGGAAACACTGCTCTAATTAATTGATGTCTTGTGTTTCTTTAAATACTAGTTCTCCATAAGGGAGGCCTAAGGCTTGAGGCCTAGCGTTTTGAAAATAAATGTTTGGAATCCTGTCGTGAAGAGCTGAGCACAGAGAAATAAATAATAACATTGGTTGTGCAAGATGAGCTCTGCAAGTGACAAAATCAAGGACACACAGGATGTGGCAGACCTGCCAAGCCAAGGAAGCAATGGACTGTTTCAAATGTTGTTGCATTTCCGAGGAAGCTAAAAGTCTCGTGAGAAAGTGGACAATGGTGTTTTAGAAAAGTCTAACTTTGGATTGGAAAGGAGGTGATCTCATATGGACTGACATCTGTCAGCCAATCCGGACTCTGGATGGTTGACAAAATAATACTTTTTGGTGAGATTAGCTCGTTAGAAAGGTATAAAAATTGCCCCATGGGCAGGAGGGTGCTGCTCGCATTCCGAATCCTGAAGGGCGTGACGTGCTGACGGACATTTGGTGCACGTAAGAATAATAGGCCTTAATGACTTTTCCTTTTAGATGGAGCGAGTTTTAGACAGGGAAATTAGAACTTAGGGTTTGAAGAAACTGATCATTTTGTCTAACTCATGCTAATTAATTGTTCTTTGAAATGTCAGTCTAATATGCTTTTCCTCAATCAAATGCTGCTAATTTGCTAATAAAATAACGACTTATTAAAGAAATGCTCTTTCTTTGAAGAATAAAATTAATAAATTAGATTTTGAAACAACAAGCTGGTCTTGTTTATTCATGGTCTAGTTACCATCAGTTGATCCATTTACCTAAGTGACTTAATTAATATGATAAATGCATTATAACCATGGTAGGAAATGATAATCTGCAGATGTATATAAATGTGGAAATAGTTTAGTTTCTGATTAATTAGGTTACATGATTCAGACGCCCAAAAATTGTCTCGGTCGTTTATGGGCCTTGTGAATGATTTATGATTAATGGTGAGTATTATGGTGTAGAGTAGCGTTTTGAGACAGTTTTTCTATAGGGGCGCTGCATCAAGGTCGACCATTAGCGTGCATGCGCTGTCTGCAAGACCTGCTGTCCTCAATAAAATTACTCTATTCCCACCTCCTGCTTACCATTGGTTCATTCCAGAATCACTCTTGTTTGCAGCCTCCTGTCTTCTAAATGCAGCCAATATCTCACTTTCTTTGAAGGCTGAGGAGCACTGGTAAAGTAAAGCGTACTTACGTGCCTTCTTTATCTCCTGTTTGGGAGATAATTATTATATGCTTTCCACCCATCACTGCCCCACTTCTGTCGCTGCGTGTTAATATTGGAGGTTTATTAAAGCAGTACATCAGTCACACTTGCCACGCTTAATCTTGAACAATAGCAGCTGTGTGTATTTTTATACTTTATGCGCATTTTAATATTGGAGGTTTTTTTAAAGCAGCGTTATAGCCGTACTTGCTATGCCTAATCGTGAACAATGGCAGCCCTGCATATTTTATTTCTACAGCGCTTGTTAATATTGAATGTTTTATAAGAAGCGCGACTGCCGCACTTGCCACGCTTAATCTTGGACAATGGTAGCTGTGCGTTTTGTTTTTCTTCAGCGGGCGGCTCGTCCAACTTATTACATATTACCTTATTTACTTAGTTCTTGCAGCGTCTGATGGGCAGCAGCTGCCAGTTGCCGAGTTAGCAGCTGCATGCTCTGTTCCTTTCTCTGTATTGCTCCGCTGTGAGGGTATTCAAAGGGAGAAAAATGCAATTAAATAGCTACGTTTCACATCCCGTCTTTTATTACTATTTCTTCTTTGTTATTTCTATACATTCAGTAACAACCTGCACGACTTAAAGAAGCAATAAACACAAAAGATGGGATGTGAAACACAACTGTTTAATGGCATGTCGCTCCCAGTAAATGCCCTTGAAGCGTGCAAGAAGTAGAAGGGGTTAACAGATACAAAGATAGGCTTTGCACAAACATCATTAAAGAATTTACCTAGTATGTCTCTAGTTCCCTCCTCGCCAACCCCTCTGTTTTCGCACACATTTATTGTTCCTATAACGTTTTGTTATTAGGAGTTATTTTTTTTAAGTTGCTAAATGGTCTCATATTTCTATGCACAACATTATGCACTCTAGAAGTTGTAGTTTTAGGCTCCTGCCAGCACGCTGAACTGATGCGTTCTATAACAATATTTTTTGGTTGAAACAACCCCATGGTCTACAACTTTGATCATTCTCTCTTTTGTTGAACTCAGCTGTTTCCTTTGAACAGACTACAAAGTATTTAAGTCTCATCTTTCGCCACTGTAGACATGTTGTTCTGCTAATTTTCTGTTGTTTAAGGATACAAATATTTCTTCAGGTAACTTGAAAAGGTCAAATGTGTATTGTTTCAGCCTTTAGGCCATGTTCGGCACTTTAGCACATTGTAATACGCTCACACTTTACCTTTTTTTGAAAACGTTAAAGATGCAAACAGGAGTCTGCACTGCCAGAAGAATATTGAATAGTTTTTTTCTTCTGCTGTGAAATGAGATAGCTGCGCTATAAAAAAAAAAGCACATTAGCATAACTGTTTAGATCACTATTGTTGCTAACATTAGCATATGTGATTTCTTGGCATCTAAACATTGTGCGACAAATTGCATAACCCCCCACCCTGTGTGGTGCTTCCCACAGACATTGGAACCTAGTTCCCAAGGTGACTTAATATTTGTTTTACATATCAAACCATATTGCAGTTTTTGTGACATTATTATAATTTATAATAAGCTTTATTCCTAATTGGTTATTTTTGTTTTACAAAACGCTCCTTTGTTTTTTGGGTGTTAACATTTATTATTTATGTGCAAATGTGAGTATAATGTCTGCACAATTATCTCAGCACTACATTGTAGCAGTTGTTTATTACTACATTGTACTAATACCTTACAAATAAATTAGTGTATTTACCATGAGGTTATTTGTGTGGTTTGGTGCACGATGAAAGGCAACATGCATTTAAAAATATGTATTTATGTTTAGGAAAAAAAAATGACAAAAGTATTTCATGGCTTTGGTGTTGATAAAAGGTGAATTATATTGCTCCACAATTTGTTTCTTTTTGACAATTTACAGTGCCTGGCATTAGGAATAATATATTCTTATTATTATATTAACACATCTTTTCAGAGGCAATATTCTTTCATTATAATATTTTATTTAGTTTAAAATGTTTACATCCCTCTCTGTCTTTCTTTCTGTCTATTCCATATAGCTCTCACCCCTAGCTATTCACCATGTGTTACATCCTGCTCTTCCTGTCTCTTTGTCCCTCCTTAGTGTTAATGTCTGCTTGTCTATGTCATGTCTCTGTGATGTCATCCATGATTCTACCTGTTGCTGTTCAAGGGATTTATCAGTTACCTGGAGGCTGAGCAGGAGTTTATCTGCTCCTGGTGGGGTTTATTCCAGATTACATTTCTACTTGAATGCTGTACCTGATCATCTAATCCCAAGAATAAATATACTATATGAACATTACAACGAGGAGTCTTCATCTTTAATTTACAGAATTTAACACCATGCCACATAATTCCACTACACAAATATACCTCACAACACAAAATTCCACCCCACATAATTTCACAACTAACAATTCCGAGGCAACCCACTGAATTCCATTCCACACCACATACATCCACTCCACTCCACTCCAATACATAACATATAGATAAAAGACATGTCATTTACAACTCCAATAGCTCTAACTCTCACAAATGTGAGACCTATTGCATTGCAAATGCTTGTATTCTCTGGCACTAAGACCAGAGTCCTTAGTCTCCTCTGGAATAGTACATTGTGCATGTTCTGCAACCAGACTTAGGGGTATACGTATAAGGCAATGTCGGAGCGTGAAGCTGCCCAAATTTGGCAGCGTCATGCTCCAACTTTTCCAAAACACAGGGATGCTCCATATTTACAACTATACAAAGCACCCCTGTGTTTTCCCTAGTGCTAAAATGAGCTGCCTAGCGCCCACACAGGCACCCTTACACCATAGAGAAAGGGTGCCTACATGGCAGAGAATTATTGTTTATGTGCAGGAAGGAGTCCATTTCTACACGTAAACAATCCATAATTGTGATTTGTTACTTCTATGTGTGCTGCATTCTGCAGCACACAAAGAAGTAGCAAATCACCATTATTTAATGATTGTTTATGTACAGGCAGGGAAAACTCCCTCCACATAAACAATCATTAATGGCGTTTTGATCTTTCTAAAAAAGCAAATGAGGAAAAGTAAAAGTATTTTTTTTGTTTCACCATTCTCTTGCATTTATTAAATATATCTTTATTCTCAATTTCAGTTACAGTTTTCAAAGATGCCTACATGGGCAATATAGCACACCACAGTTCTCTGTCCAGTCTCAATCCAATATATAAACTGTACATTATTTATGGCTACTTCAAGCCTACCCAATTTGAATGTCCAACGGTAAAGTCAGTGCGTGGGGGCCCCCCCAGTCTCCAGTAGATGAAGGGGGCCCCTCAGCTGAGCTCTCCGGTAGAGAGCTGTCTCTCTCTCTCTCTAAAGCAGCTGCTGCTGTCCGCAGCCTGCTCCTCGCCCCTTGCTGCTGACCTTTGACTGAAGAGAAACAAAGTATCAACTAACATTGTTTCTCTTCAGTCAAAGCCACGAGCCAGGCCCGGAAAGAGGAGGGGGTGGGGGCCCTGAAATAGTGCATTCTCCTCAGGGCACTGTTCCCCTGAGAAGGGAGGAGGCCAGGGCGGTGAAGGGTGAGGGGTGGGGGAGGGGGGATGTCAGGGTTTGGGGGCCTACATGGGCTGGGGACCTCTTAATGTGATTGTGGCACCCTTAAAAAAACTGCTTCCCTGCCTCCCCCTACAAGTTATCTAAAGACACAATTACAATGCTGAAGCTGGCCCTGTGTTTCCACGTCAGCATTTTAAAAGCATGCTTACCTTTTCTGGATGATTTCAGCCGGCTCGACTACGCATGTCTAACATGCGAAAGTGAAAGCCATTTGCACACCCCTCTTGAGTGGGCCTCGGTAAATGTGGAGAGCTGGCATGCTGGCATGCTGCGAAGACGCAGTGTTCTGCTCTGTGCTTGTGCACATGTTCCATGGTGAATTATAATTATTAGAAAGAACGCTCCAGATGCAGAAGCACTTCCTCAGCCACCAAGTTTGGGACAAGGAACGAGACAGTGAGTAAGTTTCTATTTATTGCTCAAAGGTGAAACAGAGGTCTCGGTGGAATGGGATAACGGGCCTGCAAGTAAGGGAAGATTATCTCTGTTCAGACAGCCTGTAGGTCCAACATACGTGCCTGTGTAATATAGTTTGTAATCATTGTGACATTTTTAAGAACTTTTATACTTAATAGAAATTGTGTTTTTCGACAAGTCACTCACCCTGACTCTGTTTAAGTCCTCCAAGTCATTTGTTATTCTCTCGATGTACCAAGTCAACCTTCCCTCTGAGTTCGGTAAACTGAGTTACAGTGACAATCGTTATGTACAGCACATAGAGGTGTCAAAATGGCATTTGTACAAACATTAATTTTATTGTGAGAGAAAAGCATCCTCATTAAAACATGAATGCATGTGATGTGAGGGTGATGTGCTCTCTGCCCACCCTTTTTTGGGCGATACATTGTTGGTAGTTCTTAGTATTTAGTGTGTATCCTTGGCTTGGGATGGTGGCACTTTCCTTGTATAGCCAGAGTACATATTGATACTGGATGAAAACTGCAAACTGATAGTAGAGCACCTGCCATGCATTTACTAAAAATAAAAAGCTTGTCTATTAGGTCAAAATTATTTTGTTTGAAGAAAGTGATCAGCTTACGTTTTGGAGTCCAGGCGGAGGGGGAGAAGGGTGTAAGGCAGAGAGGAGAAGGGTGCAAGGCAGAGAGGAGAAGGGTGCAAGGGAGAGAGGAGAAGGGTGCAAGGCAGAGGGGAGAAGGTTGCAAGGCAGAGGGGAGAAGGTTGCATGGCAGAGAGGAGAAGGGTGCAAGGCAGAGAGGAGAAGGGTGCAAGGCAGAGGGGAGAATGGTGCGAGGGGGAGAAGGGTGCAAGGCAGAGGGTAGAAGGGTGCAAGGCAGAGAGGAAAAGGGTGCAAGGTGGAGAGGAGAAGGGTGCAAGGCAGAAGGGAGAATGGTGCAAGGCAGAGGGGAGAAGGGGGCAAGGCAGAGGGTAGAAGGTTGAAAGGCAGAGAGGAGAAGGGTGCAAGGCAGAGAGGAGAAGGGTGCAAGGCAGAGATGAGAAGGGTGTAAGGCAGAGGGGAGTAGGATGCAAGGCAGAGAGAAGGGTCAAGGCGGAGAGGAGAAGGGTGCAAGGCAGAGGGGAGAATGGTGCAAGGCAGAGGGGTGAAGGGTGCAAGGCAGAGAGGAGAAGGGTGCAAGGCGGAGGGGAGAAGGGTGCAAGGCAGAGGGGAGAAGGGTGCAAGGCAGAGAGGAGAAGGGTGCAAGGTAGAGAGGAGAAGGGTGCAAGGCAGAGGGGAGAATGGTGCGAGGGGGAGAAGGGTGCAAGGCGGAGGGGAGAAGGGTGCAAGGTGGAGAAGAGAAGGGTGCAACGGGGAGGGGAGAAGGGTGCAAGGCAGAGAGGAGAAGGGAGCACGGTAGAGAAGGCTGCAAGGCAGAGAGGGAGAAGGTTGCAAGGCAGAGGGGAGAAGGGTGCAAGGCAGAGGGGAGAATGGTGCAAGGCAAAGGGGAGAATGGTGCAAGGTAGAAAAGGGTGCAAGGCGGGGGTGGAGAAGGGTGCAAGGGAGAGGGGGAGAAGGGTGCAAGGGGGAGGGCGAGAAGGGTGCTGCAAGGTAGAGGGGAGAAGGGTGCAAGGGGATGGAGATTAAGTTAAAAATGTGCCCCCCCCCCCGAAACATTTCTGCGGATGCCCATGGAATGCACACTACTTTGTGAGAGAGAGTGGGAGAGAGTGGTGAGAGAGAGGAGAGAGAGAGAGAGTGGAGAGAGAGAGTGGCGAGAGAGAGTAGAGAGCGAGAGTAGAGAGAGAGAGTGAGGGTGGAGAGAGAGAGTGGAGAGAGTGGAGAGAGAGAGTGGAGAGAGAGAGTGGAGAGAGAGTGGAGAGAGAGTGGAGTGAGGCAGTGGAGAAAGAGTGGAGAGAGAGAGTAGAGAGAGAGAGACAGTGGAGAGAGAGTAGAGAGTGGAGAGAAAGACAGTGGAGAGAGAGTAGAGAGAGAGTGGAGAGAGAGAGTAGAGAGAGAGAGTGGAGAGTGAGAGTGGAGGGAGAGAGGGTGAAGAGCGAGAGTGGAGAGAGAGAGTGGAGAGAGAGTGGAGTGAGGCACTGGAGAGAGAGTGGAGAGAGAGAGTAGAGAGAGAGAGAGACAGTGGAGAGAGTAGAGAGAGTGGAGAGAAAGACAGTGGAGAGAGAGTAGAGAGAGAGTGGAGAGAGATTAGAGAGAGAGAGTGGAGAGAGAGAGTGGAGGGAGGGAGGGTGGAGAGAGAGAGAGTGGAGAGAGAGGAGAGAGAGAGAGAGGAGAGAGAGGAGAGAGAGTAGAGAGAGAGTGGAGAGAGAGTGGAGCTAGACAGTGGAGAGAGAGAGAGTGGAGAGAGCATGGAGATAGTGGAGAGAGTGAGCGAGAGAGTGGAGAGAGAGTGGAGGGAGACAGTGGAGAGAGAGTGGAGAGAAAGACAGTGGAGAGAGAGTAGAGAGAGAGAGTTGAGAGAGAGAGTGGAGAGAAAGTGGAGCTAGACAGTGGATAGAGAGAGAGAAAGTGGAGAGAGAGACAGTGGAGAGAGAGGGAGTGGAGAGAGAGAGTAGAGAGAGAGAGTGGAGAGAGAGAGTGGAGAGAGAGAGAGTGGAGCTAGACAGTGGAGAGAGAGTGGAGAGAGAGAAAGTGGAGAGAGAGACAGTGGAGAGAGAGAGTGGAGAGTGGAGAGAGAGAGTGGAGAGAGAGAGAGTGGAGAGAGAGTGAGAGAGGGAGAGAGAGAGAGAGAGAGAGAAGAGAGAGAGTGGAGAGAGAGAGAGAGAGAGAGAGAGAGAGGGGAGAGAGAGGGGAGAGAGAGTGGATAGAGAGTGGATAGAGAGTGGAGAGAGAGTGGAGAGAGATTGGAGGGAGAGTGGAGGGAGAGAGTGGAGGAGACAGTGCAGAGAGAGAGTGGAGAAAGAGGGTGGAGAGAGAGTAGATAGAGGGTGGAGCGAGGGTGGAGAGAGAGTGAGACAGAGAGTGAGAGAGAGAGTGAGAGAGTGAGAGAGTGGAGTGAGAGAGTGGGGAGAGAGAGAGTGAGTGGAGAGAGAGAGTGGAGAGAAAGAGAGAGTGGAGAGAAAGAGAGTGGAGAGAAAGTAGAGAGAGAGTGAGTGTGAAGGGAGAGAGGGTGGAGAGGGTGGGGAGAGTGGAGAGAGTGGAGAGAGAGTGGAGAGAGAGTGGAAAGAGAGTAGAGAGAGTGGAGGGAGACAGTGGAGGGAGACAGTGGAGAGAGAGTGGAGAGAGAGTAGAGAGAGAGAGAAAGTGGAGAGAGAGACAGTGGAGAGAGAGTGGATAGACAGTGGAGATGGAGTGGACAGAGTTGAGAGAGAGAATGGAGAGAGAGAGAGAGTGGAGAGAGTAGAGACTGACTGACTGACTCAGAGACTGAATACTGACTGACTGAGAGACTGATTG
Organism: Lissotriton helveticus; assembly: GCF_964261635.1. Taxonomy (NCBI): domain Eukaryota; kingdom Metazoa; phylum Chordata; class Amphibia; order Caudata; family Salamandridae; genus Lissotriton; species Lissotriton helveticus. Next base: position 447,763,873 of record NC_136068.1, read on the forward strand.
GCTGATAAACTGACAGAGAGAGAGAGAGAGCGAGACTGGCTAAGAGAGTGACTGACTGACTAACAGAGAGAGAGAGACTGATTGAGAGTGAGACTGACTGACAGAGAAAGAGACTGACTGAGGTAGAGAGATACTGACTGACAGCGAGAGAGACAGAGAGAGAGGCAGAGACTGCCTGACTGAGAGAGATAGACTGATTGACTGCGAGAGAGACTGACTGACTAAGAGAGACTGACTGAATGAAAGAGACTGACAGAGAGAGAGAGAGAGAGAGAGACTGACTGAGAGGGGGACTGACAGGGAGAGAGAGAGAGACTGACTGAGGTAGAGAGAGAATGACTGACTGGGAGAGAGAGAGACTGACTGAGAGAGAGAGAGGCTGACTGAGGTAGAGAGAGAATGACTGACTGGGAGAGAGAGAGACTAAGAGAGAGAGAGAGAGACTGGGAGACTTACTGGCTGAGAGAGAGACTGGCAGAGAGAGAGAGAGAGACTGACAGAGAGAGAGACTGACAAAGAGACTGACTGAGAGAGAGATTGACTGACAGAGACTGACAGAGAGAGAGACAGAGACTGACAGAGAAAGAGAGACTGACTGAGAGAGACTGGCTGACTGCGAGAGAGAGAATGCCTAACTGAGAGAGACTGACAGAGGGAAAGAGAGACTGTCTGGAAGACTGACTGACTGAGAGAGAGACTAAGAGAGAGACTGACAGACAGATAGACTGACTCACTGAGAGAGACTGACAGAAAGAGAGAGATAGAGAGACTGACAGAGAGAGAGAGAGAGACTAAGAGAGAGACTGACAGACAGAGGGACTGACAGGGAGAGAGACTGAGAGAGAGAGAGACTGACAGAGAGCGGGACTGACTGATAGAGACTGACAGAGAGAGAGAGAGACCGACTGACTGACAGACTGACAGAGAGAGAGAGAGACGGACTGACTGACTGACAGACTGACTGACTGACAGAGACTGACTGACCGAGAGAGACTGAATGACAGAGAGAGATATACTGACTGACTGAGAGAGAGAGACTGACTGACTGACAGAGAGAGACTGACTGACTGAGAGACTGACAGAAAGAGAGAGAGAGAGACCGACTGACGGACAGACTGACAGAGAGAGACTGAATGACAGAGAGAGATATACTGACTGACTGAGAGAGAGAGACTGACTGACTGACTGAAAGAGAGAGACTGACTGACTGAGCGAGAGAGAGAGAGAGAGAGAGACTGTGATGGAATTGGGGTCACAGTGTTTATGAAGCTATGCAATGCCTCTTAAGATTGCTATTGTCTACTAATAAAAATGTATTATCAAAATGTGCTCTTTGTAGTTACATCTGCTTTTGAAATACTGCATTGTAGCATTGTCTAATGATTTAAAACAGAAACGAGAAGGAGCAGTGGATGCACTTTTTTCAAAACTGAGCGATGAGTGGGCCCGATGTTGTATATCATGACTGGAGTTTGCATCAGGAAACCCACCTAAAATTGGGCAAACTTCCCCGGCCTTCCGATGGCAGGGACCCTGTAATGAATGAACCACCACCTATGATAGCCTGCTGGCAGACTAAGCCCAACCTTTAACTAAACCATCCAGTGTTACTTATAGCGGCTGGATTGGTGACAGTGGTGTAACAATAGCCCCGCATCCCCTGCAGTATGGCGGGTCGCTGGCCCGAGAGCTCTAGACTGGCACGGAGTATGGGGGGGCCCCCTCCATGAAGTTTGCAGGGGGGCCCCCTCAAGTTTTGTTACGCCACTGATGTATGTAGTTAGATTGGATGAGTTTAAGAGCTGGATTTTTAGAAATTCATTGTCAGCTCCCCAGAACCCTGACCCACTCTCCATTTGACAGTTCCCTGTGTAAAAAGGTTTTCCAGTTTACTCTGGAAATGTCTACGGGTTTTGTGATCATCGCTAATTGAGCATTATAGAGCCATTTCACTAAGTGGCAGGCCACTCCTAGGGTCACTATAGCCTGTAGTACCCCATGTGACCCTGGCTCTTGCCTCTCCCCTTGCCACAGTTCCTCAAATTTCGCCCCAGACCATGATAATTCAGAAAATGACCTGGGAGCAAGTCATACTGAGATATAAGGTCATCTAGCGGTATGAGCTCCCCCTGTTGAAAACAGTCACTCACTGTAACGATACCCGCTGATGTCCACTCTGACAACTGGCGTCTCGTAAACGGAGTAAAAGACATGCTATGTGGGAGCCTCACCAATGGCAATTCAGGAGTATAGAGGGGTGTCCCAGGTGTTCGCCCAAGGCACCTCTGCCTGCATTTCACTACTACCCTCTGCAACACTCCTGGCCATAGGATAGGGACCCTTGGATGGAGGAATCTCGCCAACAGCAGTCCTTGATTGTCTATTAGTCCTATGGGCCCTAATGTTTTGAGACCTCTCCCATTTAGCCATTGGGCCAGCCACAGAAGCTGTGCAGCCAAGTGATATAACTTGAAATCAGGGGCTCCCAGACCTCCAACCTCAGCGGCTCGATGCAATACTGGCAACGGGACCCTGTTAGGTCTCCGTTACCAGATTAGTTCTTTAAGTAAAATGTCTAATCCCCTGAACCAATCAGGCGATATTACCACCGGGAGGTTCACACAAAAAATAAAGAAGTCTGGAGAGTATGATCATTTTGGATAGTGCAAATCGAGCCATTGTGGGCAGCTGTAGGGAGCGCCAAAATTGCACATTTGCTCTAAAAGACTGCATCACTAGTCCAGGGTTCCCATCCTGCAGGTCTCTCAAGGCATGAGACACCTATACTCTCAGATATTTAAAGGATTGGGGGGACCAAACTAAGTCTGGGGCAAGTCAGCTGATCCCTGTTGTCCGGCCGCCACCATTCTCTTGCATGGCGTTAGTTTTTGGTGCTGCCTAAGATTTACACCTCCTTCTAAATCCAGGGCAGCTTCAAAAAGCAAAGGGTGATGCTGTGGAAAATCCACAGCAACACCCATTGCACACCCCTTTCCTGCTAAGTAATGCGTGTAAAGGGGCCTTATTTATAAGCCAATGTTAAGACCCAAAAAGTGGCTTAAGGGCTCTTTGTAAATAAAGAAAAGGGTAAAGTGCCACCAGAATGTCATTAAAAATGAAGTTCTGGTGGTGCTATCCCCTTGTAAATAAACCTCTTAGTCTCTCTCCCTCTTGCCTTCTCAGCCAGCCATCTCCAGATTCTCCTCAACTTGACACAGCACTAAGCCCTTCCTTAGGGTATGAAGCTGGCTCAACCAGTGCCACAGGCCAAGACTCTCCTACCTCAACCCCAGACGTCGAATAATCAAGACCCCCCCTCAGGCCGAGGATGGGCTCTTGCAGATTCTTGTCGATTTTCTGTAGGTCGTTTAACCTCTTCTTGCTACCCTTTAGTTGCCATCTGCACTTCTGGGAGTGGTATTGTCACATCAAGAAGGAATCAATCAATCAATCAATCATGCCATTTGTATAGCGCACTACTCACCCGGGAGGGTCTCAAGGCGCTTGGGGGGAGGGGTATGCTACTCCTCGAACAGCCAGGTCTTGAGTTGTTTCCTGAAGGCGAGATGGTCCTGGGTCAGCCGAAGGTGGATGGGGAGGGAGTTCCAAGTCTTGGCAGCCAGGTAAGAGAAGGATCTTCCTCCGGCGGTGGCTCTTCGGATGCGTGGTACGGCTGCGAGGCTGGTGGACCGTAGCTGGCGGGTGGGCGTGTAGAAGGTCAGGCGGTCGTTGAGGTACTTGGGGCCCAGGTCGTGGAGAGACTTGTGTGCGTGGGTGAGGAGCCGGAACGTGATCCTCTTGTCGACGGGGAGCCAGTGCAGGTTCCTCAGGTGGCTGGAGATGTGGCTGCGTCGGGGACATCCAGGATGAGTCGGGCGGAGGCGTTCTGGATGCGCTGGAGTCTTTTCTGTAGCTTGGCTGTGGTTCCGGCGTAGAGGGCGTTTCCGTAGTCCAGTCGGCTGGTGACGAGTGCCTGGGTGACAGTCTTCCTGGTCTCAGTCGGGATCCAGCGGAACATCTTGCGAAGCATACGCAGGGTGTTGAAGCACGATGAGGAGACGGCGTTTACTTGTCTGGTCATCAAGAGGGAGGGGTCCAGGATGAAGCCCAGGTTGCGTGCGTGGTGCGGTGCCCAGGGCTGGGGGCCACCAGGAGTCGTCCCAGGCGGAGGGCGAAGATCCCAGGATGAGGACTTCCGTCTTGTCCGAGTTCAGTTTCAGGCGGCTGTCCTTCATCCACTCGGCGACGTCTTTCATCCCTTCGTGTAGGCACGAGACACTCCACTCTGCGTTATAAGGATCACCTGGTACAGAGCCTTCCCATCTAGATTCCAGACTCATCTTCCGATTGTGCTTCTTCACCAAGACCCAGTCACAGGACTGAAGTCATGGCACTGTTCCTGATGCCGTGGGGCAGTAGCAGCTCCAACCTGGTGAGGCACAGAATGCACCACATCCGCTAGTCCCTTGCTGTAATCAAGAATCATATTATCTGTAATGTTCTCAAGTGCATTTGCAGGCACTGCTGGCAGTGTCTTTGCTTGACCATTGTGATTTTGTGTGGGACAATCCTGTCCTTTGATCAGGAATGCTGCGAAGACTCATTAACACAAGGGGCAAAGCGTCAGGCCACTTCAGAGATGTTGATGCACATACTTTGGCAAACCTGGATTTTTACTTGCCATTCACCTGCTCTACAATTCTGATGCCTCAGGCCAATAACTGCAATGTAGTCTTTGCTCCAATTCTAATGCTGCATATAACATTTTCAAGACCTCAATATTGAAATTAGTTCTTCGGTCAGACTCCAGCGAAGTCAGGAAACCGAACTTAGGAATCACATCCCTCAACAACAACTTAGATACTATGAGACTATTGTTTCTCCTGGTTGGGTATGCATCAACAAAACGCAAGAAGATACAGCCACCAGGACATATCTCCGCTCGTTGCACAAAGGCATCTTGATGAAGTCCAGCTGCATCCTGTTCAATGACCGTCCTGATCTTCCTATGTGGCATAACATCACTGTGGTTCTTTTCCATCATCTGCTGACACGCATCACATCTGTGAAAAAGTCCTTCAGCTACCAATCTGAATTGGGAGTTAAACCAGTTCTGTTGAAACAACCTGACCATGGCGTAGTTGGTCTCATCTTTAGATTTATTAACATATTCTCCATTCAATGTTCGGTACCTATGAGGACAATTTTACGCAACCTCATCAGCGTGTCAGGTGCCAACTGTTACATAATCGTCTCCACTCCTGTGGGCCAAACACTTATCAACAGCAATTTTGGTAGGTGTTAGACCTGGCACCATTGGCGTGGGTCTCCCTTCCATTTTGTTGCTGTTGCCTCATGTGTTTTTGCTGGTGTTCGCTGCTCAGAGCACTGTGCCACTGCCAACCAGTGCCACAGTGCAAGTGCTCCCTGTGTAAATTGCTATATTGATTGGATTCCATGATTGGCCATTTGGTTTACTGTCTGACCCTAGTACAGTGCACCAGGAGTGCCCAGGGCTTGTAATTCCACATGCTGCTAGTGGGCTTGCAGCACTAGATGTGCCACCCACAGAAGCAGTCTTGTAAAATGTGTCTAAGGTCTGCCATTGCAGAGCCTGCATGCAGTCTGGTACTGTAATGCTGACTATGCAAGTGCACCCACTTGCCAGTCCCTAAACCTTCCCTTACCTTCATGTTAGTCACTCCTATGGTAGGCCCAAGGGCCGGGTGCATTGTAAGTATAAGGTAGGAAAAGACTGATGTGTGTGGCATGTCCTAATAGTGAATTACAGCCATTTTTGTGTTTCACTATTGCAAGGCTACCTGTTCTCCATAGGCCAGAATGGGCTGTTAGAATTATTACACTCTATGATCCTAACAGATTCAGAGAACATGGTAGAAATTCCAGTTTAGTATGCCTGAACTCAGAATAATAAAATACATCTTTTAGTAAAGTTTATTTTAATATTCTGTGTTTGAAAATACCACTTTTAGAAAGTAGGTATTTGCTTGCCTTACCATTTCAGCTCGCCTCTGCTAGGATGTGTATCTGCTGTCTGGTTTCTGTGAGTGACAGGGCTGGGGAATTCCAGAGGGCAGGGATAGGTAGCCTGGTGGTGAATAGAGAGATTTACATCCAGATGGGTGGGAGGAGTGCACCTGGGCTCTGAATAGGACTGGGCCTCTTCATCACAATGATGGCTCCACCCCCTGTGGAGTGTCTGATGTCTCTAGCCTGCTCCCTGAATGAAAAATCAGAGTCATGTCTACAAAGTGCTCAAGAACTGGTTTTGGCTGGGGGGCAAAGGCCCCTCTATCCCAGAGGAACAAAGGATTTAGGGGTCTAAGTATTGGGACCCTGCTCCCAAGAAATTAGATCCTGCTTTGACAAGAAGAAACCTCTGCCCGACGAGAAGGAACTGGGAAAGCTGTAAGGAGGAATACTGTCCCTGACCTGAGGGATTGGCCTGCAGTGGTTGCCTTGTTGCTGAAGGAGAGGAGAAAGACTTTAAAGACTTTACTTTCAACTTGTGCTTAAAGATCTCCAAGGGCTTGTGAGTGAGCTTGCCCCCTGAACGAAGTCCCAGGACCAGTGGACTTCACCCGCCTTGAGGAGAGCCGCTGGAAACGCTGATTTTCCCCGTAGCGCCGAGGCAGGGAGCTGTGTGCACCTCGAAGGATCAACTCGTGCTCCGTGACGCCCCGTGCCAAGCCGTCCGCCTCGACCATCGTGGCTCTGCGCCCACCGACCCATAGCAACGAGGTTACTGTATGTGGTCACAAATGCTTAACGTACAAACGTATCTAAGATAAGCCTAGATTGCTCGCGCCAAGCTACCTAGAGGATGAGCAGGGGTTATTTTGGGAGATTACCTACTTACCCTGACGAGAGGAGAGGGTCCCTGCTTGTCACAAGTACCTACCTGTGCCAACCAGAGACCCCCAAATCTAACAGTAGGCAACTGTAACACCATCAACTAACTTATGAGATGTTCTCCATTCTGGATGGGGGATCCTGATCAGATTATGACTGCCCTCTGTGACCATAACTGTTCGAAATACTGAACCACACTAAAGCCCTACTGACTGCCAGTAAAAATAGTCCCTCAGCAGTTCAGAAACACAGCAAGTTCCAGTAACAGTTATCAGCTCAGCCAGTTGTGCAGAAGGCACCCCTCGGTGTCAGGAGGCCTCCACTATAAAAACTGTGCAGACTGCTCTTAAGGTTCCCTCATCGTCACACAGGCAGGGCCCATCCACAGACAGTATGTTATTGGACTCTGGCAGTGGCTCATCTTTATCTGGTCTTGGCTTGGTGCATAGTTCTGTGACATTGTGACAGTCATGCTCTATTTCCCCATCAAGATTTTCATGTTCAGTCAAAAGTAACAATGTAGCAGGATTCAAAGAAGTACACCATTTTAGAGTGATATTCTTAGCAGCGAGTATCATCTGCTCATATTTAGTCAATCAGCTGTTGGTCAAGTGCTGAATGCGTGCATGTGTCAACATGATTTCCACAGAATGGGATACCATAACAATAAGAGAGTGTCCCATGACAATACTTTCACATCTTTCAATGCTGACACGCACTATCACTACAGCTTTAAGGCATCTGGCCAATCCTGCAGCTACAGGATCAAAAGTAGCAGAAAAGTAAATCACAGGTTTCCTTGCATTCCCATGCATCTGTGTAACCACTGAGAGAGCACAGCCTCTCTCTCACTGCAAAAGAGCATAAAAGCTTTGTTATAATCAGGCGTTCCTAGTGCCGGGGCACAATGGAGACTTTCTCTTAGCTCTAGAAAGGTAATCAAGCAATTAGTATCCCATGATGCTAGATATGACACATCTTTGTGTGTCAGCCTTGGTAATAACTTGGCCACTAGGGAAAGGTGGGGGTATCCACGCTTGGCAGTAGCCCACCATTCTCAGAAACATCCTTACTTCTCTCTGGGTGGCGGGTGGATTCATTTTCAGAATCGCTGAGATTCTTTCTTGTGACACCTTCCTCTCTCCCTTCTCAATGTGAAGTCTGAGATACAGACCTTCTCTTTGGCAATACTGCAACTAACTCTGGGACACTTCTTGTCCTTTCTCAGCCAAGTGGTTAGGCAACGCAATAGTGTCTTGTTTACAAGCTTCCTGGGTATCTGATGCACAGAGGTACAGGGCATTATTAGGGGCTTACGGTTCTTTTTAAGGCTCTGATTAAAGACCGAGGGACTCTCTGATACTCCTTTGGGACTTGACACCTTGCTAAAACATGGTTCTGGAATCTAAAGGGGAAGGATGGCGAAAAGGTACTCACTGTCCTCATGCCAGGGCATAAAGAAGAAATACTAGTACAAATCACTCAGAGTAAACCACTCAGCCTTACATGGAATCTGAAATAAAATCATAGGTGGATTCGGCATCAAAGGACAACAGGTAACAAAAACGTATTAATCTTTCTCAGGCCCTGCACAATGAAGTACTTACCACTAGGCCTCTGCAGGCCCATGATGGGTGAGTTCCACAGACTCCCCATTATATCTTTCAAAATCCTTTTTTGTACAATACCCTTCTCAGATTTTTAATAATTCTCACAATAAATGTGCCATAGCATGGAATCATCAAAGCACCTTCTTTTTTTCAGTGATCTTATATCCCTGAATGCACGTGTGAAGCTCCACAGTTATGGCCATATAATGACCTGCTGTGCCTTCTGGTGGTACCTCCTCTCCTTCTTGAACAGGGACTCTAACATCTCCCCTAATCAAATCTCACATAGCCCTGAAACTATTCATTTTTCAGCAATAATATCAACATTCACAAATAGAATTATCATTTTAAACCAGGAAATAATTTCTATAACCACAGTACTGGTTCAGCGTCAAAAACCAATCTCAGCGTGGCACACTGTGACATATTCAACCAATACTAGTGTGGCACGGACACCAATCGTTCAATTTCAGCGTGGCACCTTATGATGTACTTCTCACACCTCACAGTGGCTCATCCTCCTTTACACTTTTTACAAGCGCACTCTTTTGTCAACTCTAAGCAAGCATAAAACAACAAGTAACTTTGGTCTGCTACACTAAAGATTTCAAATTATTCAATCACACAAGAAATGGTCTGGAACGACACTTTCCGACCTACCCAAACACACAGATGAGTGAAACCACGACCAGCTGGGAATTACTCGGATTAGTGCAGTTTCTCCTTTGCTCAACAGGGTCCACCACACCAATCACAATTCACTCACACAAAGTTATATGTCCCTATCCCAACTGTGCATCTCATGATACCTCATAACTAATGCCACAAAACCTAGCAGACAAATTACAACACAGTGTATTCACTCTTATATCCGAGGATGTTAGGCTGCGTCCAGCCTTATAACAACTTCAACTGCTCATCATTAAGCGTATTCTAATGTAGGCCACAAATAAAACATCACGGCATCATACTGCACAGTCTCAACAAAATACTACAAGCTTAACATACACAATTACAATGCGAGTACCTATTAATACTCACTCCTCCACTGTTACAATTCTTTTGTGAACCGCTGGAACTCCGCGGACCCTCCGAATCAAGACATGGTTTTCAAAGGCTAGGACTGTGTTCTGGCGAGTCTAGAATTTCTACTGGAGTATTCCACCCCTCTTTCCTTCAGTAACCAGCCTTCAGATGTGCTGCCAAAATGCGGGTACTTAAAACATAATCTCTTAGTAAAGTTGTCAAAGATTTTTCCTTATTGATCGTATGGACCTTTGTTGATTGAATTGAAGCACTCTAAGGGAGAGGACATTTAAAATAAATTTCTAGCTTGTGAAGTCAATGTGACTCCACAATAAGGACCAGAAATCGCCAAATTTGGTTAAAAGGATTTTTGGGGATTGCCAATCAATTAAGTATATAGGCAAACCAAAAATAAGTTCAAGAAATGCAGCAATACAGCAGATAAGCTGAAATATCTCAGTAGATTGAGCCTTAATACTATGAAATAGAAAATAGTGACAGCCACAATAAGGAAGAAACAAACAAAAGCAAACAGGTGTTCTATAAAGAAACTTCCCTTTCTTCTATAACTAGAGAATGAACCTAAATGGATAGATACATGTATATCTTATAACCCACTACATACAGACTTGTCACCAACTATAAGTGCATTTTTTCAATTTTATTATTCAAATATATATTTTTTTTGTTGTTTTTTGGGGGGATAAATATACATTTTATGGATACATTCCAATATATTTCATAGTAAATTAATATTTCTATGGAATTTCTCATACAATTCTTACAAATTACATAACACACACATAGATGAGCATAAGACAAAAATTGATGGAGGCAAAGCGGTAGGTAACAAACAGGCAAAGCGATAGGTAACACACTACGAGCGTTTTGGCTTGGGAGCCTTCATCAGGTGACCCGTCTTTGGCACTACAATTAAAAAAAAAAAACATTGGTGACAGTCAAACATACAGACAAGGGAAAATTGCTGTGGTGGGCATGTGTATTTCTTAAATCCATTTATAGGTATTGAATCCAAACAATTATTATTTACTTTATATACAAATAAAAACATAGTAGTATAACATGTACATGTCCTATGGTCTGGTATTTCTATAGCCTCATCTGATTGATATACAATGCATATTCATTGCAACACCGTCAAAGAATGAGATGAACGGGGCGTGTCCAAGATGGCGGCGTGATCGGACGCAGGTTCCGAGTCTCCCTGGCAGATCTCGCCGTTCTGCCGAATTTACAGCCCATATCTCTCCCCAGTGAGCCCAAACTCGGGGGAGTACCCAGCGCTACCGAGGAGCCGAAGACACCGCCGACGGCCCGCTCGGCTGGCACGGCGGGAGCTGCTGAACCCTGATGCGCCACTGCCGGTAATAGCGCCCGAGTTGCCGCGCTAGAGCCCGCCTGGAGACGAAGCGGTGATCGCTTGGCTGACATCTGCCTCGGAAGCGTGGAGTGAAGAAGCGTCCCGGGCGGCGATCCTGTGGCGGACGGCGCGCGGCGGCGCCGCGCCGCATGGTCGCTTCAGCCGGGAACTACGGAGCTCGGCCGGGGCATCCAAAATCGAGCCCCCGGCTTGGGGCCTGGAGCCCGGGTTCACGCGACCGAAGAACAGGCCGCTCGCAAGGTACAGAGGGCCCCGGGCGTGCCTATAGCACAGCGCAACACCGCCGCAGTCGAGGAGAGCACAGTGAAGAGCTGGGGGCTCTGGGTGTGCCCCGGAGGACGGCGGAGCTTTGCCACAACTGAGGAGCACCTGGAGGGGCACAGCCGGGGCTGCCGAGTCCGGACGCGGCCCGGCGGCCTGATCCCGCCGAATCCCATCTGACGCGGCGGACTCTACAGCGCTGACGGCCCGGGCCTGCTCGGGCTTGCTTCGAGGAGCTGATTCGAGCTCCCAGCTACTGAACGGAGGTGAGAGGGACCTGGGCGGAGGTAGAGGCTCTGCTAGGCTCGGGGGGCATAATCGAGCCCCCGATGGGGGAAGCTGCGAAGGGCCGCGGGGGACCGCGCTTTAGGCCTGGAGGCTCCCATGTGAGAGGCACCGGTGCACTTAGTGGGGTGCTGCAGACTGAGGCCTACACCTCGCCTGGTCAGGCCCGGGGATCGCCCGCGGGGGCGCTGGTCGGGCCGCGCCCACTGTAGACTAGTAAAACGCGGAGAAAAAGTGGTGGGGTCTTATAACGGTCAGCAATACAGGAGGGGGCGAGGTGTTCTGCATTGGGACCTCGCTGCAACGCTTGCATCGACCCGTGCTGCTGGGGGCGCCCTGAGCTGCCTGGCCACCTACAGCGCGACCCTGTGGGGGCAGCCCACGAGATGGCGCAAAGAGGGAAGAAAGGATCCCAAACACTGCCGGAACTGCTGGCCAAATCGCAACCCAAGGGGAGCAGAGATCCCCCCTCCCCGATACCAGCTAAACAGTCACCGACCTCCGCTGATGACCAAGTACCCATCACAAGGTCCTTTCTGGAGGGTCTATTTAACTCACTTAGGGACGACTTCCGGTCCCTGAAGCAGGAGGTAGCCGGAGAGGTCCGGGAGCTTCGCCGCGATGTGGAGGGCCTTAGGGAGAGGGTGGTCTCCATCGAGGAGGCTGATCAGGCTAGAAGCGGGGAAATCGAGCAGCTCCAACAGGAGATCCTGCGCCTCACTGACCAGCAGGTGGACCTACAGGCCCACACAGAAGACCTGGAAAACTGCTCCCGCCGAAATAACATACGGGTCCGGGGGGTCCCTTCGCAGAAGGAGGGGACTGACGTCGTGGGCTACCTGCAGTCCCTCTTCAGGAGCATATTGGGGGAATCAGAAGACTTTGCCATTCGAATAGACAGGGCCCATAGAGTTGGACTGCCACGGAGAACCCAGGCCCCACCGCCGGACATCTTGGCGTATCTCCCAGATTTCCCCCTTAAAGAGAGGATCCTCCGGGAGGCCCGGAGATCCCAGCCCCTTCGGTATCGAGATCATCCCATCGCCTTGTACCAGGATCTTGCTGCTACCACTCTCCAAAAGAGGAAGGAATTCAAGCATGTGACGGACTTCCTGAGGCAGAAGGAAATCCCTTATTCCTGGGGTCACCCCTTTCGGATCATATTCAAATGGGAGGGCCGGCTACATCAGTTGCGTTCTCTCAAGGACACGTGTGCGCTTTTGGGCCTCGACCTGCTTGACACCGAACCGGTGTTTGGAAGCTCTCAAGGGACACCCAGGGGGGGCTGGCAAACAGTGCGTCGCAGACGTTCACCAACGCACAGCCTTAAACCGGATGCCTCGGCCATCTCCCGAGAAAGAGAAACTGCACTAGCGGAAGTAGCCAAGGAGACTTCTTCCCCAGAATGATAACCACTATAGCGAGAGAGATTCCTTATTGCACTTACTCTGCCCGGGCGGTGGGTGGGTCGGGCGGGGAGACCGGAGGAGCCGCCGTCGGAGATGACCCCTTCATTATTTCTTGCCACGGCCCTGTGTGGACAAACAGGACTGGGACTATGTGTTTTGAGGGATGTTGGGAGGGGTGGGGGGAGTTGGGGGGGTGGAGGGGGGGGGGGGGGGCTTTTGATTGCCTTGATCTTAGCTCTCACAAACAGGATTGTGGCCACTGGGGGTTTTGGGTTGTTTTGGGGGGGTTTGTTGGGCTAGGGGGGGCTTCGGGGTGGGGACCAGTGGGCCGATCCGATTCTGTTGTCGTTTCACAGGTCTTGTCTACGCAGCGCCGAATTGGGGATCTCTCACCTGTTTGGGTGGCGAGTCTGATGATGGGCCACTGTGTTTACCGAGAAGGCCCAACATTGTTTTCACTGCTTGTTTGCGCAATGTCTTGCTGTTCCTCCACCCAGAGTGATGCGGTATACAGATGCACCATGCCTAATGTTGTCCCCTGGATGCTGACCCTCACCCTGTTGGGGCTGATTGCTCCCCTTCAGCGGCGACCCACTCTTTCCTGCTTAGAACATTTAGGGGCAGATGATTCCCTACTGCGGGAGGCACACCTACCTAGAATCTCCATTGGGCGGGGAAATGCACCACGACCCTGCGCCACGGCGTGCACTCATTCTGCGCTGCGCCACATACCCACTGCACCATGACAGACACAACTCTTAAAATAGTGACACTTAACGTGAAAGGGCTGAACAACCCGATCAAAAGAAGGGCTGTTATCTCTTATCTTGAAAACTCTGGGGCAGATATCTGCCTATTACAGGAAACTCACCTCCTGCAGAAAGACTGGCATAGAATGCGCTCCCGAGTCTTTCCACAACAATTCTTCTCTTCCCTCCCTACGAAGACGGCTGGGGTTGCCATTTTAGTATCTAGGAGCTTCCGGGGGACTGTGGGGACCAAGGTAGGGGAGATCAAGGGTCGACTCTTGGCACATACATTCCAATTGGGCGACACGACCCTCACAATCGGCTCCCTCTATGCACCGAACACCGGACAGGAGCCCTTCCTGAAGGGTGCTATTTCAGAAGCACTTCAAACCCCGCGGACGCCCCTACTCATAGGCGGGGACTTCAACATTGTCATGGACACGAACGCGGACCGATCGGGACACCGCTATGGGGAGACTGGTGCCCTGTCAGCCGATGGCCAAGAATGGCTTAAAGATAGGGACTTAATAGACCTCTGGAGGGCCCACCACCCGAACACCTCGCAATTTACATTTTATTCCCATGCACATCACACCTATGCCCGAATCGACCACTTCATAGGCTCGTCGGTTTTCCTCGAAACCCTAAAGGAGGTCGATATAGCGCCGGCAGCCATCTCAGACCATGACGCAGTAGAAATCTCCCTCACGCTCCGTGCGGACCGCCGTCCCCGTGGCCCGTGGTGCCTCCGCGAAACCCTGTTGCAGAGACCTGCTGTCACTAAAAGAATCAGTGAGTGCATCACTGACTACCTATCCATCAACGACACGCCTGAAATCTCCGTTACGGCCCTTTGGGGGGCCCTGAAATCGGTCGTCCGCGGGGAGCTCATAGCCATTGCGGCGGCAGAGGCCAAAGACCGCAAAAGCAAGCGAGATGACCTCACGGCGAAAGTCGCGGAACTGGAGCGGGTTCACAGCCGCACTTGCGCCCCACGCGTCTGGAGACAGTTGAAAGCGGCCCGGGCCCAATTGGCCAGCCGGATACGGATAGGGCGGAATTTGCGACTCTTCGCCTACGGCACACGTATTATGTCGGGGGAAATAAGACGGGCCGATTACTGGCCAGCGCTCTAAAGGCTAAAACCCAGAGAGCTAAGATCAATACCCTCATGGGTGACGACGGTGCGGTGCTAACCACTGATACCCAAGTAGCCGAGGCATTTCGCTCCTATTATGCCTCACTGTATGGGGAAGAAGCGGCCTCCTCTGAGGATATTGAGGCCTATTTGGCCACCACGACTCTAACCAAGATCTCCGAGTCCGATGCGGAGGCTCTAGACGCCCCTATTCGCCAAGATGAGGTTCTTGCGGCCATATCCCGACTACGCCCGCTCAAATCCCCGGGACCAGATGGATTCTCGGCAGGCTTTTACAGACTCTTTAGCCTACAGCTGGCCCCAGTGCTCACGCGCCTGTTTAATTCTTTTGAGGGGGTGGGTGCCATACCCCCGGACATGTTGGCCGCGGAGGTGGTGGTACTACCTAAACCCGGCAAGAAACCCACACATTGTTCGGCATTTCGTCCTATCTCACTATTAAACCTCGACCTAAAACTTTTTACGGGCATTCTTGCTGCGCGTCTTGGCCCGTGCCTGCCTGGACTTTTGGAACCAGATCAGTCAGGCTTTGTCCCCACCAGACAGTGCGGGGATAATACCAAACGGGTGCTGCACCTCATTGATAAATCGCATTTTCAGGCCTCAGACTCGGTGCTGCTCGCTATTGACGCTGAAAAAGCGTTTGATCGTGTCAATTGGACTTTCCTACAGCACGTCCTCCGTCGCTTCGGCCTCGGCGACCGCTTCTGCTCCCGCATAGCGGGCTGTTACCATCACCCACAGGCCAAGATCCGCCTGGGAGGGTTGCACTCACACCCATTTGAAATCCAGCGAGGTACCCGTCAGGGGTGTCCTCTCTCTCCCCTCCTTTTTGTGATGTATATAGAGCCGTTGGCACAGAAAGTCCGGGATAATCCTCGGATTAAAGGCATTGAGTTTGGACGCGAGCCCCATACTATTAGTCTCTATGCTGACGACGTAATTGCTGCACTAGACCAGCCCACCTCCTCTATACCCGCCTTTATGGAGGAAATTGCCTCATTCGGAACTGTTTCAGGATTCTGTATTAACATTGATAAATCCTTAATTTTGCCCTTAGGCAGAAATGTGGGCTTGCAGACCCCCACCATGGGCCTGGGGACTGGTCTTCAGATAGCCACTCAAGTGCCGTACTTGGGGATTACTCTTACTCACTCCACAGACCTTACGGTCTCCACTAATTATAATTCCCTCGTCGCCCGGATCCGGGCAGACTTGGCGAGATGGTCCAAGCAGCCTCTCTCCCTGCTCGGGAGGGTGGCGGCAGTGAAGATGTCGGTCCTGCCGCGGATCTTATACTTGTTCCAAACAATTCCAGTAATGCCCCCGGCGGGCATCCTGGCGACCCTACAGGACGCCCTGCTTGCCTTTGTCTGGGAGGGGAAGCGTGCACGAATCCACAAGTTACTGGCGTATAGGAGCATGGACGAAGGCGGTCTCGGTGTCCCAAACCTCACAAGGTACTTCTATGCATCTCAACTTCGGTACCTGGTAGAATGGTACAGACCTGAGTCAGAGAAGAGATGGCTCTTCCAAGACAGGGCCATGGCACGGATGCCACTCTGGAGGGTTCCATTCCTCGCTAGACAGCATAGACCGAGATACATGCTACGGTCACCTATCACGCGCACGACTCTGCGGGTATGGGATATGGTGGCGCGCAAACACGAGCTGACCTCTTTTCCCTCCCCATTCACTCCCATATTCGATAATCCCGACTTCCCTCCGGGCGTCGGTGCGAGCACGTTCCCCCAGTGGCGTGACACGGCGTGCCGGGCTGCAGGTCACCTCTTTGACCTGCAGGGATTTCTTCCCTTCGCGGATATCAGACAGGGGTATGACATAGAGAAGCCTCATCTCTTCCAATACTTCCAACTTCGTCACTGGCTCACTAACCCCGAAATCGCTGCACTGGTGAGCCGCCCCATGTCGACTTTCGAAAAATGGCTGCTAACTAAAGATACGGATAAACACCTCATCTCTGAACTCTACTAAATGCTCACACCACCGCACACCCCGGCCAAAACTCCAAGCCAGAGGCGTTGGGAGGCTGAATTGGGTAGAGCCCTGACACCCAAGGAATGGGGACACATCTATCATAGAGCCTCACACACCACCCGCAACACCACAGCAAGGGAGTCAGCAGTGAAATTAGCTATGTACTGTCACCTCACCCCAGTTCGGTTGCACAAGGGAAACCCAGCGCGTAGCGAGCTTTGCTGGAGGGGATGCGGGGAAAGGGGCACTCTGACCCACATACTTTGGGACTGCGCGGGTCTTGGAGACTTCTGGAAAGTAGTCTTAGATGAGATTGACTCTACATTCGAAACTGAAGTCCCGAGATTTCCTTCATACGCTCTGTTGGGTCTACCTAATGCACTGACTTTCCCATTAAGGTCGTTGCGAGGCCGGCAAATGGGCATCGCCATGCAAGCGGCCACGCAACACATCTTATCACTGTGGGGATCCACAACCGCACCTACGCACACGGGTTGGCTGCATAAGCTTTGGTTCACTCTTGGGATGGAGCACATCCATGCTACACTCACTAATTCTGCAGAAGCCTTTCGGAAGACGTGGCTTCCTTTACTGAATCTCCTATCCAAAGAGTTCAATGAAATTACATGTCCTAAATATCTTCGAATCCTACGTCTCACCAATACCACTGACGACTCTCGGTGAAACGCCGGACGGCCACACTGATCTTCCCTGGCGCATTGATGATTCCACTGACATTTCAGGACACACTGGTCGGGGTGGGGGGAGGGGGTCTGGGGGAAGGGGCGGGGAGTTTATGGTTGTTGTTGTTCTCTTCATGTCATTTGACTGCTTAACAGTTTTGCCGCACTTACGATGTCACACTGCTCTCCTGACATACTCATATTGCTTATTCTTTCATGATAGGGAAGACATGCTTGTCTGTCCCGCCCGCTCTGTATGCCACTTGCCTGCACCTAAGATAGAGATGTCTCATTATCTGCTTGTTGACGTATTCAATAAAAATACATTTGAAACTAAAGAATGAGATGAACATTACTTAAAGGATTTTGGACCCTATCAAAAACAACTTTGTATTAATAAGTCCTATCCGCAAATATGCTACAGAGGAGAAGAGAAATAGAAACTTTCATTTGTAAATCTTAAACCAAAACTCTGTTACACATATTCCCTTTGGTATATATTACATTTAAGTTAATCATGTTCAGACGTTGTCAAAATAATTTCATTGATAATAGTTAATAAACAGTATACATAGAGAAGCGATACATGTAAGTCACAGTGACCTAATTTATAAAGCTCTATTTGGATGAAAGCACATAGATACCACCTAGTTCCCTGTTTCATGAATTTGGTCTTAAAGGTCGGTGTTATGTTATGTTATGTTAATATTTATTTGTTAAGCGCTCGTACGCCCAGGGGCTTCGTGGCGCTATCGGAGAGAACACAACACAAGAAATAAAATACAGCTCAACAGTAGGCCTGCATGAACAGCCAGGTTTTGAGAGAGTGTCTGAAACTGAGAAGATCTCCACTCGTTTTCAAATGCAATGGAAGCGAATACATAAAAGCCCCATAGTACTTACATAGGTAGCTCAAGATGTGAGGAAATGCTGGCTTAAAAACATGTAGATCGTCAGAGCCTTGTTTTCCTGTATATGATAAGAGGAAGATAAGAATTTGTGGAGAACGGCAGAATGGCAGTAACTCCACAGGAAGATGGGAAAGCATGGGAGTGTGATGTCGAATAGATAGGCCGACCTATTTGGTAGAGGTTAACCGTAGCTTAGTGGCTAATGAGTAAATGAAAAATAGTGAATAGTATAGCCATATACCATAAAGTGCATTAGTAGACTACATGAAGTGATAGTGATTATCTCAGAAACGCTATTGATACTTACCAGAAGTCGATGATTATCACAGATAAAGTAAAATATTTGGGAGATAGGCGTCCTAATGAAAGAAAAATAATAATAAACATATACTATTAACGATTGAATATCTACGGGACAGGTGGAGATGTCTACATTAAAAACTTCTCGTGTACCTTCAAATATGGGATGACGATTAGCAGAAACTGCTTCTAAGATATATGGAGGGCCCCATGGTGCATATAGTAATTCTTGTGTAGACAGCCAAGAGGATAATATAGGATGCGGACAGTCAATCTATAACGTAAAGAACATAACTAGTAATAGTGTACTGCTGTTATGTTAAACAGAAATGAAGGCACATTTATTACAGATAAAATAATTACCTGAAGATAGGATCGCTTTATGATGATCGGGGGCCAGAATAGTGTTCGCGTGTAGTTTGGCGAGAATTCTACAAATACCCAAACCAATAGTTTTAGGGACATAGAATACAATATAAGATGAAAACTAAGATGATTTTAATATAGAACTATAACAGCCAAGAGGTCTATCAATTAGGTATTCCTAATATATATTACATATACCTTTACAGGCATTAGCGCAAACAATAGTATGTATTAACTACCAGCTACCATGTGCTTAGGCGATCGGATCGAGGGCAGAGTGGGGCGGTTACCACACACAAAAGGGCTGTAATCTTTTATCCAGCAAGGCTGTAGTTGAAAATGTGAAAAATTCACATCCTAAAACAGCCCCTCTGAGTAAAATGTCGACTACCTATCCACGTTTTTGCATAATACGATAACATGGCATAACTATTGTTTGTATCTTATACGTGTCACTGCTAGCGCTAATACATACAGGTATTGTATACGTAGGATAAGGTCAAAAAATATATATATAAGTAAAAGACTGGCCCCTATACATATCTCGCTCCAATATCTAACTGTTGCAGATTCGAGAGATTCGAGAGATCACTCCGTGCTTAAGGGTACAAAATTGCACGTATAGATGCTGATAATATTGCATACACTTCGGTTATGCATATACTCGGGGCAAGAAATATAGATAAATCTGTCTTGGCCATCTGTATCTCATGCGCGTTTCACCCTATTGCGGAATGCGAACATACGGTATATGTCTAACTAAAGATACCGCAGACTTAATGGCCCGACTTACCTAGTACTGTCAAGCGTTAAACGGGGTATGGCCCTCACGACGTCTGGTGCTCTGCAAAAACCGGCATCTCGTGTCGGTTGAAGTAAACAAGAAAGTGAATACAGGCACCATTTTTAAAGGGGCGTCCTTAATGGTTTATCCGCCATGATAGAAAACGGACTAAGGCAGAGGCACAGGGTCAGACTGATTTGCATATAGCCATGTCTGAAATGGGGTGGCTGAGTGGGCAAAAGAATGGTGATGGATTAAACCCAGATCAGTTGACTGGGGGTGAGTGTTTGATTTGCTCAAACGCTCCGTCCATCATCCCCTTTTGTATCGCTTTGTTCGCCCTAAGTGTGGCAGGGTATGTTCAGACGTGAGTCCCTTGCTCACTTGGCCACTGGATTCAAGATAGCCTGGCTGATGAGGATTATGAATCCGAAACCGGTCCCAGGATGCTTGTTTCCGGTCCATGGAAGACATGGCTTGGCAGTTCGGGCTGGACTGTTCCCATGAGGCACAGGGTCAGAGTGATTTGCATATAGCCATGTCTGAAATGGGGTGGCTGAGTGGGCTAAAGAATGGTGATGGATTAAACCCAGATCAGTTGACTGGGGGTGAGTGTTTGATTTGCTCAAACGCTCCGTCCATCATCCCCTTTTGTATCGCTTTGTTCGCCCTAAGTGTGGCAGGGTATGCTCAGACATGAGTCTCTTGCTCACTTGGCCACTGGATTCAAGATAGCCTGGCTGATGAGGATTATGAATACGAAACCGGTCCCAGGATGCTTGTTTCCGGTCCATGGAAGACATGGCTTGGCAGTTCGGGCTGGACTGTTCCCATGGGGCACAGGGTCAGACTGATTTGCATATAGCCATGTCTGAAATGGGGTGGCTGAGTGGGCTAAAGAATGGTGATGGATTAAACCCAGATCAGTTGACTGGGGGTGAGTGTTTGATTTGCTCAAACGCTCCGTCCATCATCCCCTTTTGTAAGGCAGAGGCGGTCTCCACATAATGGTATAGCTGCCATAACAGAAAGCCGACTGAGGCAGAGGCGGGCTCCTCATAATCATAGAAAGCGGACCTATAGCGGTGAAACTATAAAAAACGGGCATCCATTAAAGCCGTAGAGATAGAAACCGGACTTTTTATTGCATGTACGTAAAAAACACACACGTATAATGGTACAATGTACCCGATATCTATACACGTGTAAAAAGGGTGAAAAAGGAGTCTTAACGGAGTGCATGAATTGTGCAAACAAATATTAGAATGTGTGCAGGGTATTATACTCGACGATCTATTCGAAATGGTATATAAATGTCTAATAACATATTCTATGGGTGACCTATGTGTAAAATAGCGGCAAAGAGAAGATCTGCTCTTATTTGACCCAGGGTGAAAATAGAACAGGGGAACAGTTAGTGGTCCACATTATTAGAGTCGTAACCTGCTATCTACAGAACAGATAGACTAGGAGACATATGGTGGCCCAAGAGGCCTCACTTATGATCCAATAATAGCAATAATAGCAGAAAAAAGTGGTGCATATGTGCCCTCATCCTAATATATAAATGACAATGTATCTCAAATAATCATTATATGGTATCTCTGAGAAGGTATACCCTAACCATATATAACTATACATTCAATAGATATACAACATTTATTCACATAGATTTCCTTCAATTTATTTCTTGCAGCATTATGTCCTATAGACTAGTACTTCCTCACATTTAAACTTCAGATAATTGCTTGATCCCAAGGAATGACTGAATTTAATCCTTTTTTCACAGTGTCTAACATAAAAATATAGTATACCTGGCGCTTGTTTCTTATTGCATCACAGCAGATCCGTGCTGCAGGTATAATTTTTTCAAGGATAAACCACCGTATATCATCAGGTCTATGGTGGTTTTCCAGAAAATGGCATACCATAGGAGCTGCTAGCTTTTGGGTACCAATGGCCGATCTATATTCGGTCTGTCGAACATTCATAGATCGGGCAGTTTCGCCAACATATGCTTTCTGGCATGGGCATAGTATTAAGTACACAATATCTTTGGATTTACAGTTAGTAATTCCCTTACTTTTTACAGTTACTTTATTGTGACTTATTGATGTACTTTCTATTGCTAAAGAACATGATATACATGTGCCGCATTTGAAGTTGCCTTGGACTGGTAGCAAATCCATAATACTTCGCTGTGACAATTGTTTTGGTGGAGGCATACGTGATCTCACTATCAAGTCTTTAATATTCTTGTTCTTGCGATATGCAAACATGGGTTTTTCCAAAGTTTCATTTTGCGGTTTGTTGGTATTAAGTAAGTGCCAGTTTGAGCATATTATTTGGCGAATTCGTTCGTTGAGAATTGAATGTCTAGTGACAAAAACCAAATTGGCATTTCTATTATTCGAATTACCCTCTAGTAGATGCTGGCGATCATAGAAACAAGCACGTTTATATGCATCGCGTACAACCCGATGAGGATACCCTCGATTCAGAAATTTCCTTTTTATTTCACAAGCTCTTTGATCGTAGTCAACTAGTTTAGTACAATTGCGACGCAGTCGCAAAAATTGACCAAATGGAAATCCACTTTTTTGTTTGAGAGGGTGAAAACTAGAGTGATGTAAGATGGTGTTACGGGCTGTCGGTTTTGTATACAGATCCACATATAATAAGCCATTTTCGTGCTTTATCATAATATCCATGAATTCTATTTCTTGGGTACTGCAATGTGAAGTGAATCGAAGGTTGTTGTCACATAGGTGACCAATTTAAGGTGGTCTAAAAAAGGGGGGCTTTTTCCTTTTTTTTTGTTGTTTTTTTGTTTTTTTGTTTTTTGAAAATGTTTTTATTGCAAGATTCAGACATGCACATTAATAATCATGGACATTGTATGAGTCATACATCTTTTGCGTATTGTCTGCATGAATCACAGAATAGTATACATATTGGTCATTTTCTCATTTTAGTTCCATTCCCCGTCCATACTACAACACCCCCCTCCCAGTAACCCGCCCGGCACTTCAATATTACAAACTATACACGCCTCATACCGTGTTTACGTCCGTTAGAACCACACATAGCAAGTAGGTCTAATAACACCCAGTCTATGCCATTGCACTCCTATTCACACAAATCGCAGTAATTGGATATCATCCAATCCTGTCAGTCCGTCTGCACCTGCCCGTACCGTCACTTTTGTTCATCTAGGGGAGGCAAGTGCCGTGGGGAGGCAGGGGGAGGGGGGGGGGGAAGAAGGCTGAAAAAGAGGGGGAAGGAGGGGTGGGGGAAAGGGGGGTGAGTGAGGAGGAGGGGGGGAGGGTGAGGAGGAGGGGGGAGGGGGGAGCGGGGGGAGCAACCCCCCGGATACAGAATTCAGACATGTATAACAACGATCATGAACATTGTATTATTCCCATTTCATGTATTAACGGGCTGCAGTAACATAGAACGGCATTCACGTTAGCCAGCTTTTCCCCCGTCACAATGCTACCCCGCTGTCTCCTGTAGCAGAAGGAGTCATGCTAACATCAGCACCAGTTTCAAAGTCCAACAATATTGCGTGCCATTCCATAGAAATGGGGGTCCTGCGCAGGCCTCTGCGCTCCTCCCGCTGTAATTCCATGCCCTCCGCTCGCCCCCATCTTAACACCTCACCCCGCCAAAGATCGGGCTCCGGCGGTCTGGGCGACTTCCATCGCATTGTGATTGTTCTCTTAGCTAGTAATAAGGCTAGGTCAGCAAATTGGGTTGCTACGCTCCTTCCCTTTTCAGTGGGCCCCAGTCCCAATATACTGTACGCCATAGCGGCATATGGCTTCGCCGGTGCCACCCTAGCTAGCTCGTCATGTACTGTGGTCCAGTAGTACCCCAACTTCGGACAGTCCCATAACATGTGTATCAATCGTGCATTATCAGCCCCACATCTGGGACACGTGTCTACCACATCAGGGAACATGGCATATAGCCGGTGCGGTGTGAGGTATGCCCTATGAATAATCATGAGCTGTATAAATTAAAATTTTGGGTTCCTTGACACTTTTTTAGGGAATTCCAAGATTCTATCCCACTCCTTGTCTCTAAACTCTCTACCCACATCTCCCTCCCATCTGGCCCTGGTGGGTAAAAGCGAAATGGCCTTGCCCGTTCTAATGCCATGCGTTATCCATTTTGTTAAATGGCCGCCATCCCCCATCAAATACTGCATAGGTAATAGTGAGTTCACAGACAGTTCTATTCCAAGTGGCGCCCATGTTGATGTTACATAATGTTTAACCTTGGCGTATAAAAGAAACAACCTCTCAGGGGTTCCATGTGATCTATAAAAATTTGTGAATGTCATCATAGCGCCGTCATGAAACAGGTCACCCACTTGCCTGATGCCTGCGTCAAGCCAGTAAGTTAGTGCATGCTCCGTCAGCGTGCCCGTCCCAAGAGGGAGCCCCAACAGCGGTATCGTGGGGGCATATGAAGTCATTGCACTCGTGTAGAGCACCGCCTTCTTCCAGCAGCCAATGGCAAGCTTAAGCAGGAGCGGCGCCGAACCGGGTATTTTAGCCCGCGGGAGCAATAGTTTGTGGATGGCGCCGTTCGCCCTGTCCGCGTCGGTCATATCGATCTCATGGAGATTGCGACCCGCCAGCCAGTAGGCCAGCCATTGCAGTTGGCAGGCATACCCAAACGCCCTCAGATCCGGTAAGCCCGTGCCCCTTCGGGTGATTGGCAGCTGCAAATTGGCCAGGCTGATACATCTGGAACGTACTTGCGGGGATCATGAGCGACAAGTTCGTAAAGAAGTAAAGAAGACGGGGCAAGACCACCTTTTTAGAAATGGCCACCCTTCCGGCCACCGATAACGGCAGTGTATTCCAAAACTGTACTTGTGTCTTTAGGCCGGCAATCGCTTTCCCCAGATTCCCATCCAGCATTACCCCCGCCTCTCTGCATATCTGTACCCCTAGGTATTTAAAGGTTGGATGAAAGCACATAGATACCACCTAGTTCCCTGTTTCATGAATTTGGTCTTAAAGGTCGGTGTTATGTTATGTTATGTTAATATTTATTTGTTAAGCGCTCGTACGCCCAGGGGCTTCGTGGCGCTATCGGAGAGAACACAACACAAGAAATAAAATACAGCTCAACAGTAGGCCTGGATGAACAGCCAGGTTTTGAGAGAGTGTCTGAAACTGAGAAGATCTCCACTCGTTTTCAAATGCAATGGAAGCGAATACATAAAAGCCCCATAGTACTTACATAGGTAGCTCAAGATGTGAGGAAATGCTGGCTTAAAAACATGTAGATCGTCAGAGCCTTGTTTTCCTGTATATGATAAGAGGAAGATAAGAATTTGTGGAGAACGGCAGAATGGCAGTAACTCCACAGGAAGATGGAAAAGCATGGGAGTGTGATGTCGAATAGATAGGCCGACCTATTTGGTAGAGGTTAACCGTAGCTTAGTGGCTAATGAGTAAATGAAAAATAGTGAATAGTATAGCCATATACCATAAAGTGCATTAGTAGACTACATGAAGTGATAGTGATTATCTCAGAAACGCTATTGATACTTACCAGAAGTCGATGATTATCACAGATAAAGTAAAATATTTGGGAGATAGGCGTCCTAATGAAAGAAAAATAATAATAAACATATACTATTAACGATTGAATATCTACGGGACAGGTGGAGATGTCTACATTAAAAACTTCTCGTGTACCTTCAAATATGGGATGACGATTAGCAGAAACTGCTTCTAAGATATATGGAGGGCCCCATGGTGCATATAGTAATTCTTGTGTAGACAGCCAAGAGGATAATATAGGATGCGGACAGTCAATCTATAACGTAAAGAACATAACTAGTAATAGTGTACTGCTGTTATGTTAAACAGAAATGAAGGCACATTTATTACAGATAAAATAATTACCTGAAGATAGGATCGCTTTATGATGATCGGGGGCCAGAATAGTGTTCGCGTGTAGTTTGGCGAGAATTCTACAAATACCCAAACCGATAGTTTTAGGGACATAGAATACAATATAAGATGAAAACTAAGATGATTTTAATATAGAACTATAACAGCCAAGAGGTCTATCAATTAGGTATTCCTAATATATATTACATATACCTTTACAGGCATTAGCGCAAACAATAGTATCTATTAACTACCAGCTACCATGTGCTTAGGCGATCGGATCGAGGGCGGAGTGGGGCGGTTACCACACACAAAAGGGCTGTAATCTTTTATCCAGCAAGGCTGTAGTTGAAAATGTGAAAAATTCACATCCTAAAACAGCCCCTCTGAGTAAAATGTCGACTACCTATCCACGTTTTTGCATAATACGATAACATGGCATAACTATTGTTTGTATCCTATACGTGTCACTGCTAGCGCTAATACATACAGGTATTGTATACGTAGGATAAGGTAAAAAAATATATATATAAGTAAAAGACTGGCCCCTATACATATCTCGCTCCAATATCTAACTGTTGCAGATTCGAGAGATTCGAGAGATCACTCCGTGCTTAAGGGTACAAAATTGCACGTATAGATGCTGATAATATTGCATACACTTCGGTTATGCATATACTCGGGGCAAGAAATATAGATAAATCTGTCTTGGCCATCTGTATCTCATGCGCGTTTCACCCTATTGCGGAATACGAACATACGGTATATGTCTAACTAAAGATACCGCAGACTTAATGGCCCGACTTACCTAGTACTGTCAAGCGTTAAACGGGGTATGGCCCTCACGACGTCTGGTGCTCTGCAAAAACCGGCATCTCGTGTCGGTTGAAGTAAACAAGAAAGTGAATACAGGCACCATTTTTAAAGGGGCGTCCTTAATGGTTTAGCCGCCATGATAGAAAACGGACTAAGGCAGAGGTACAGGGTCAGACTGATTTGCATATAGCCATGTCTGAAATGGGGTGGCTGAGTGGGCTAAAGAATGGTGATGGATTAAACCCAGATCAGTTGACTGGGGGTGAGTGTTTGATTTGCTCAAACGCTCCGTCCATCATCCCCTTTTGTATCGCTTTGTTCGCCCTAAGTGTGGCAGGGTATGTTCAGACGTGAGTCCCTTGCTCACTTGGCCACTGGATTCAAGATAGCCTGGCTGATGAGGATTATGAATCCGAAACCGGTCCCAGGATGCTTGTTTCCGGTCCATGGAAGACATGGCTTGGCAGTTCGGGCTGGACTGTTCCCATGGGGCACAGGGTCAGACTGATTTGCATATAGCCATGTCTGAAATGGGGTGGCTGAGTGGGCTAAATAATGGTGATGGATTAAACCCAGATCAGTTGACTGGGGGTGAGTGTTTGATTTGCTCAAACGCTCCGTCCATCATCCCCTTTTGTAAGGCAGAGGCGGTCTCCACATAATGGTATAGCTGCCATAACAGAAAGCGGACTGAGGCAGAGGTGGGCTCCTCATAATCATAGAAAGCGGACCTATAGCGGTGAAACTATAAAAAACGGGCATCCATTAAAGCCGTAGAGATAGAAACCGGACTTTTTATTGCATGTACGTAAAAAACACACACGTATAATGGTACAATGTACCCGATATCTATACACGTGTAAAAAGGGTGAAAAAGGAGTCTTAACGGAGTGCATGAATTGTGCAAACAAATATTAGAATGTGTGCAGGGTATTATACTCGACGATCTATTCGAAATGGTATATAAATGTCTAATAACATATTCTATGGGTGACCTATGTGTAAAATAGCGGCAAAGAGAAGATCTGCTCTTATTTGACCCAGGGTGAAAATAGAACAGGGGAACAGTTAATGGTCCACATTATTAGAGTCGTAACCTGCTACCTACAGAACAGATAGACTAGGAGACATATGGTGGCCCAAGAGGCCTCACTTATGATCCAATAATAGCAATAATAGCAGAAAAAAGTGGTGCATATGTGCCCTCATCCTAATATATAAATGACAATGTATCTCAAATAATCATTATATGGTATCTCTGAGAAGGTATACCCTAACCATATATAACTATACATTCAATAGATATACAACATTTATTCACATAGATTTCCTTCAATTTATTTCTTGCAGCATTATGTCCTATAGACTAGTACTTCCTCACATTTAAACTTCAGATAATTGCTTGATCCCAAGGAATGACTGAATTTAATCCTTTTTTCACAGTGTCTAACATGAAAATATAGTATACCTGGCGCTTTTTTCTTATTGCATCACAGCAGATCCGTGCTGCAGGTATAATTTTTTCAAGGATAAACCACCGTATATCATCAGGTCTATGGTGGTTTTCCAGAAAATGGCATACCATAGGAGCTGCTAGCTTTTGGGTACCAATGGCCGATCTATATTCGGTCTGTCGAACATTCATAGATCGGGCAGTTTCGCCAACATATGCTTTCTGGCATGGGCATAGTATTAAGTACACAATATCTTTGGATTTACAGTTAGTAATTCCCTTACTTTTTACAGTTACTTTATTGTGACTTATTGATGTACTTTCTATTGCTAAAGAACATGATATACATGTGCCGCATTTGAAGTTGCCTTGGACTGGTAGCAAATCCATAATACTTCGCTGTGACAATTGTTTTGGTGGAGGCATACGTGATCTCACTATCAAGTCTTTAATATTCTTGTTCTTGCGATATGCAAACATGGGTTTTTCCAAAGTTTCATTTTGCGGTTTGTTGGTATTAAGTAAGTGCCAGTTTGAGCATATTATTTGGCGAATTCGTTCGTTGAGAATTGAATGTCTAGTGACAAAAACCAAATTGGCATTTCTATTATTCGAATTACCCTCTAGTAGATGCTGGCGATCATAGAAACGATCACGTTTATATGCATCGCGTACAACCCGATGAGGATACCCTCGATTCAGAAATTTCCTTTTTATTTCACAAGCTCTTTGATCGTAGTCAACTAGTTTAGTACAATTGCGACGCAGTCGCAAAAATTGACCAAATGGAAATCCACTTTTTTGTTTGAGAGGGTGAAAACTAGAGTGATGTAAGATGGTGTTACGGGCTGTCGGTTTTGTATACAGATCCACATATAATAAGCCATTTTCGTGCTTTATCATAATATCCATGAATTCTATTTCTTGGGTACTGCAATGTGAAGTGAATCGAAGGTTGTTGTCACATAGGTGACCAATTTAAGGTGGTCTAAAAAAGGGGGGCTTCTTCCTTTTTTTTTGTTGTTTTTTTGTTTTTTTGTTTTTTGAAAATGTTTTTATTGCAAGATTCAGACATGCACATTAATAATCATGGACATTGTATGAGTCATACATCTTTTGCGTATTGTCTGCATGAATCACAGAATAGTATACATATTGGTCATTTTCTCATTTTAGTTCCATTCCCCGTCCATACTACAACACCCCCCTCCCAGTAACCCGCCCGGCACTTCAATATTACAAACTATACACGCCTCATACCGTGTTTACGTCCGTTAGAACCACACATAGCAAGTAGGTCTAATAACACCCAGTCTATGCCATTGCACTCCTATTCACACAAATCACAGTAATTGGATATCATCCAATCCTGTCAGTCCGTCTGCACCTGCCCGTACCGTCACTTTTGTTCATCTAGGGGGGGCAAGTGCTGTGGGGAGGCAGGGGGAGGGGCGGGGGGAAGAAGGCTGAAAAAGAGGGGGAAGGAGGGGTGGGGGAAAGGGGGGGTGAGTGAGGAGGAGGGGGGGAAGGGGGGGTGGGTGAGGAGGAGGGGGGAGGGGGGAGCGGGGGGGAGCAACCCCCCGGATACAGAATTCAGACATGTATAACAACGATCATGAACATTGTATTATTCCCATTTCATGTATTAACGGGCTGCAGTAACATAGAACGGCATTCACGTTAGCCAGCTTTTCCCCCGTCACAATGCTACCCCGCTGTCTCCTGTAGCAGAAGGAGTCATGCTAACATCAGCACCAGTTTCAAAGTCCAACAATATTGCGTGCCATTCCATAGAAATGGGGGTCCTGCGCAGGCATCTGCGCTCCTCCCGCTGTAATTCCATGCCCTCCGCTCGCCCCCATCTTAACACCTCACCCCGCCAAAGATCGGGCTCCGGCGGTCTGGGCGACTTCCATCGCATTGTGATTGTTCTCTTAGCTAGTAATAAGGCTAGGTCAGCAAATTGGGTTGCTACGCTCCTTCCCTTTTCAGTGGGCCCCAGTCCCAATATACTGTACGCCATAGCGGCATATGGCTTCGCCGGTGCCACCCTAGCTAGCTCGTCATGTACTGTGGTCCAGTAGTACCCCAACTTCGGACAGTCCCATAACATGTGTATCAATCGTGCATTATCAGCCCCACATCTGGGACACGTGTCTACCACATCAGGGAACATGGCATATAGCCGGTGCGGTGTGAGGTATGCCCTATGAATAATCATGAGCTGTATAAATTAAAATTTTGGGTTCCTTGACACTTTTTTAGGGAATTCCAAGATTCTATCCCACTCCTTGTCTCTAAACTCTCTACCCACATCTCCCTCCCATCTGGCCCTGGTGGGTAAAAGCGAAATGGCCTTGCCCGTTCTAATGCCATGCGTTATCCATTTTGTTAAATGGCCGCCATCCCCCATCAAATACTGCATAGGTAATAGTGAGTTCACAGACAGTTCTATTCCAAGTGGCGCCCATGTTGATGTTACATAATGTTTAACCTTGGCGTATAAAAGAAACAACCTCTCAGGGGTTCCATGTGATCTATAAAAATTTGTGAATGTCATCATAGCGCCGTCATGAAACAGGTCACCCACTTGCCTGATGCCTGCGTCAAGCCAGTCAGTTAGTGCATGCTCCGTCAGCGTGCCCGTCCCAAGAGGGAGCCCCAACAGCGGTATCGTGGGGGCATATGAAGTCATTGCACTCGTGTAGAGCACCGCCTTCTTCCAGCAGCCAATGGCAAGCTTAAGCAGGAGCGGCGCCGAACCGGGTATTTTAGCCCGCGGGAGCAATAGTTTGTGGATGGCGCCGTTCGCCCTGTCCGCGTCGGTCATATCGATCTCATGGAGATTGTGACCCACCAGCCAGTAGGCCAGCCATTGCAGTTGGCAGGCATACCCAAACGCCCTCAGATCCGGTAAGCCCATGCCCCCTCGGGTGGTTGGCAGCTGCAACTTGGCCAGGCTGATACATCTGGAACGTACTTGCGGGGATCATGAGCGACAAGTTCGTAAAGAAGTAAAGAAGACGGGGCAAGACCACCATTTTAGAAATGGCCACCCTTCCGGCCACCGATAACGGCAGTGTATTCCAAAACTGTACTTGTGTCTTTAGGCCGGCAATCGCTTTCCCCAGATTCCCATCCAGCATTACCCCCGCCTCTCTGCATATCTGTACCCCTAGGTATTTAAAGGTTGGATGAAAGCACATAGATACCACCTAGTTCCCTGTTTCATGAATTTGGTCTTAAAGGTAGGTGTTATGTTATGTTATGTTAATATTTATTTGTTAAGCGCTCGTACGCCCAGGGGCTTCGTGGCGCTATCGGAGAGAACACAACACAAGAAATAAAATACAGCTCAACAGTAGGCCTGGATGAACAGCCAGGTTTTGAGAGAGTGTCTGAAACTGAGAAGATCTCCACTCGTTTTCAAATGCAATGGAAGCGAATACATAAAAGCCCCATAGTACTTACATAGGTAGCTCAAGATGTGAGGAAATGCTGGCTTAAAAACATGTAGATCGTCAGAGCCTTGTTTTCCTGTATATGATAAGAGGAAGATAAGAATTTGTGGAGAACGGCAGAATGGCAGTAACTCCACAGGAAGATGGAAAAGCATGGGAGTGTGATGTCGAATAGATAGGCCGACCTATTTGGTAGAGGTTAACCGTAACTTAGTGGCTAATGAGTAAATGAAAAATAGTGAATAGTATAGCCATATACCATAAAGTGCATTAGTAGACTACATGAAGTGATAGTGATTATCTCAGAAACGCTATTGATACTTACCAGAAGTCGATGATTATCACAGATAAAGTAAAATATTTGGGAGATAGGCGTCCTAATGAAAGAAAAATAATAATAAACATATACTATTAACGATTGAATATCTACGGGACAGGTGGAGATGTCTACATTAAAAACTTCTCGTGTACCTTCAAATATGGGATGACGATTAGCAGAAACTGCTTCTAAGATATATGGAGGGCCCCATGGTGCATATAGTAATTCTTGTGTAGACAGCCAAGAGGATAATATAGGATGCGGACAGTCAATCTATAACGTAAAGAACATAACTAGTAATAGTGTACTGCTGTTATGTTAAACAGAAATGAAGGCACATTTATTACAGATAAAATAATTACCTGAAGATAGGATCGCTTTATGATGATCGGGGGCCAGAATAGTGTTCGCGTGTAGTTTGGCGAGAATTCTACAAATACCCAAACCGATAGTTTTAGGGACGTAGAATACAATATAAGATGAAAACTAAGATGATTTTAATATAGAACTATAACAGCCAAGAGGTCTATCAATTAGGTATTCCTAATATATATTACATATACCTTTACAGGCATTAGCGCAAACAATAGTATCTATTAACTACCAGCTACCATGTGCTTAGGCGATCGGATCGAGGGCGGAGTGGGGTGGTTACCACACACAAAAGGGCTGTAATCTTTTATCCAGCAAGGCTGTAGTTGAAAATGTGAAAAATTCACATCCTAAAACAGCCCCTCTGAGTAAAATGTCGACTACCTATCCACGTTTTTGCATAATACGATAACATGGCATAACTATTGTTTGTATCCTATACGTGTCACTGCTAGCGCTAATACATACAGGTATTGTATACGTAGTATAAGGTCAAAAAATATATATATAAGTAAAAGACTGGCCCCTATACATATCTTGCTCGAATATCTAACTGTTGCAGATTCGAGAGATTCGAGAGATCACTCCGTGCTTAAGGGTACAAAATTGCACGTATAGATGCTGATAATATTGCATACACTTCGGTTATGCATATACTCGGGGCAAGAAATATAGATAAATCTGTCTTGGCCATCTGTATCTCATGCGCGTTTCACCCTATTGCGGAATGCGAACATACGGTATATGTCTAACTAAAGATACCGCAGACTTAATGGCCCGACTTACCTAGTACTGTCAAGCGTTAAACGGGGTATGGCCCTCACGACGTCTGGTGCTCTGCAAAAACCGGCATCTCGTGTCGGTTGAAGTAAACAAGAAAGTGAATACAGGCACCATTTTTAAAGGGGCGTCCTTAATGGTTTAGCCGCCATGATAGAAAACGGACTAAGGCAGAGGCACAGGGTCAGACTGATTTGCATATAGCCATGTCTGAAATGGGGTGGCTGAGTGGGCTAAAGAATGGTGATGGATTAAACCCAGATCAGTTGACTGGGGGTGAGTGTTTGATTTGCTCAAACGCTCCGTCCATCATCCCCTTTTGTATCGCTTTGTTCGCCCTAAGTGTGGCAGGGTATGCTCAGACGTGAGTCCCTTGCTCACATGGCCACTGGATTCAAGATAGCCTGGCTGATGAGGATTATGAATCCGAAACCGGTCCCAGGATGCTTGTTTCCGGTCCATGGAAGACATGGCTTGGCAGTTCGGGCTGGACTGTTCCCATGAGGCACAGGGTCAGACTGATTTGCATATAGCCATGTCTGAAATGGGATGGCTGAGTGGGCTAAAGAATGGTGATGGATTAAACCCAGATCAGTTGACTGGGGGTGAGTGTTTGATTTGCTCAAACGCTCCGTCCATCATCCCCTTTTGTATCGCTTTGTTCGCCCTAAGTGTGGCAGGGTATGCTCAGACGTGAGTCCCTTGCTCACTTGGCCACTGGATTCAAGATAGCCTGGCTGATGAGGATTATGAATCCGAAACCGGTCCCAGGATGTTTGTTTCCGGTCCATGGAAGACATGGCTTGGCAGTTCGGGCTGGACTGTTCCCATGAGGCACAGGGTCAGACTGATTTGCATATAGCCATGTCTGAAATGGGGTGGCTGAGTGGGCTAAAGAATGGTGATGGATTAAACCCAGATCAGTTGACTGGGGGTGAGTGTTTGATTTGCTCAAACGCTCCGTCCATCATCCCCTTTTGTAAGGCAGAGGCGGTCTCCACATAATGGTATAGCTGCCATAACAGAAAGCGGACTGAGGCAGAGGCGGCCTCCTCATAATCATAGAAAGCGGACCTATAGTGGTGAAACTATAAAAAACGGGCATCCATTAAAGCCGTAGAGATAGAAAACTGACTTTTTATTGCATGTACGTAAAAAACACACACGTATAATGGTACAATGTACCCGATATCTATACACGTGTAAAAAGGGTGAAAAGGGAGTCTAAACGGAGTGCATGAATTGTGCAAACAAATATTAGAATGTGTGCAGGGTATTATACTCGACGATCTACTCGAAATGGTATATAAATGTCTAATAACATATTCTATGGGTGACCTATGTGTAAAATAGCGGCAAAGAGAAGATCTGCTCTTATATGACCCAGGGTGAAAATAGAACAGGGGAACAGTTAGTGGTCCACATTACTAGAGTCGTAACCTGCTACTTACAGAACAGATAGACTAGGAGACATATGGTGGCCCAAGAGGCCTCACTTATGATCCAATATTAGCAATGATAGCAGAAAAAAGTGGTGCATATGTGCCCTCATCCTAATATATAAATGACAATGTATCTCAAATAATCATTATATGGTATCTCTGAGAAGGTATACCCTAACCATATATAACTATACATTCAATAGATATACAACATTTATTCACATAGATTTCCTTCAATTTATTTCTTGCAGCATTATGTCCTATAGACTAGTACTTCCTCACATTTAAACTTCAGATAATTGCTTGATCCCAAGGAATGACAGAATTTAATCCTTTTTTCACAGTGTCTAACATGAAAATATAGTATACCTCGCTCTTTTTTCTTATTGCATCACAGCAGATCCGTGCTGCAGGTATAATTTTTTCAAGGATAAACCACCGTATATCATCAGGTCTATGGTGGTTTTCCAGAAAATGGCATACCATAGGAGCTGCTAGCTTTTGGGTACCAATGGCCGATCTATATTCGGTCTGTCGAACATTCATAGATCGGGCAGTTTCGCCAACATATGCTTTCTGGCATGGGCATAGTATTAAGTACACAATATCTTTGGATTTACAGTTAGTAATTGCCTTACTTTTTACAGTTACTTTATTGTGACTTATTGATGTACTTTCTATTGCTAAAGAACATGATATACATGTCCCGCATTTGAAGTTGCCTTGGACTGGTTGCAAATCCATAATACTTCGCTGTGACAATTGTTTTGGTGGAGGCATACGTGATCTCACTATCAAGTCTTTAATATTCTTGTTCTTGCGATATGCAAACATGGGTTTTTCCAAAGTTTCATTTTGCGGTTTGTTGGTATTAAGTAAGTGCCAGTTTGAGCATATTATTTGGCGAATTCGTTCGTTGAGAATTGAATGTCTAGTGACAAAAACCAAATTGGCATTTCTATTATTCGAATTACCCTCTGGTAGATGCTGGCGATCATAGAAACGAGCACGTTTATATGCATCGCGTACAACCCGATGAGGATACCCTCGATTCAGAAATTTCCTTTTCATTTCACAAGCTCTTTGATCGTAGTCAACTAGTTCAGTACAATTGCGACGCAGTCGCAAAAATTGACCAAATGGAAATCCACTTTTTTGTTTGAGAGGGTGAAAACTAGAGTGATGTAAGATGGTGTTACGGGCTGTCGGTTTTGTATACAGATCCACATATAATAAGCCATTTTCGTGCTTTATCATAATATCCAGGAATTCGATTTCTTGGGTACTGCAATGTGAAGTGAATCGAAGGTTGTTGTCACATAGGTGACCAATTTAAGGTGGTCTAAAAAAGGGGGGCTTCTTCCTTTTTTTTGTTGTTTTTTTGTTTTTTTGTTTTTTGAAAATGTTTTTATTGCAAGATTCAGACATGCACATTAATAATCATGGACATTGTATGAGTCATACATCTTTTGCGTATTGTCTGCATGAATCACAGAATAGTATACATATTGGTCATTTTCTCATTTTAGTTCCATTCCCCGTCCATACTACAACACCCCCCTCCCAGTAACCCGCCCGGCACTTCAATATTACAAACTATACACGCCTCATACCGTGTTTACGTCCGTTAGAACCACACATAGCAAGTAGGTCTAATAACACCCAGTCTATGACATTGCACTCCTATTCACACAAATCGCAGTAATTGCATATCATCCAATCCTGTCAGTCCGTCTGCACCTGCCCGTACCGTCACTTCTGTTCATCTAGGGGGGGCAAGTGCCGTGGGGAGGCAGGGGGAGGTGGGGAAGAAGGCTGAAAAAGAGGGGGAAGGAGGGGTGGGGGGGGAAAGGGGGGGTGAGTGAGGAGGAGGGGAGAAGGGGGGGTGGGTGAGGAGGAGGGGGGAGGGGGGAGCGGGGGGGAGCAACCCCCCGGATACAGAATTCAGACATGTATAAAAACAATCATGAACATTGTATTATTCCCATTTCATGTATTAGCGGGCTGCAGTAACATAGAACGGCATTCACGTTAGCCAGCTTTTCCCCCGTCACAATGCTACCCCGCTGTCTCCTGTAGCAGAAGGAGTCATGCTAACATCAGCACCAGTTTCAAAGTCCAACAATATTGCGTGCCATTCCATAGAAATGGGGGTCCTGCGCAGGCCTCTGCGCTCCTCCCGCTGTAATTCCATGCCCTCCGCTCGCCCCCATCTTAACACCTCACCCCGCCAAAGATCGGGCTCCGGCGGTCTGGGCGACTTCCATCGCATTGTGATTGTTCTCTCAGCTAGTAATAAGGCTAGGTCAGCAAATTGGGTTGCTACGCTCCTTCCCTTCTCAGTGGGCCCCAGTCCCAATATACTGTACGCCATAGCGGCATATGGCTTCGCCGGTGCCACCCTAGCTAGCTCGTCATGTACTGTGGTCCAGTAGTACCCAAACTTCGGACAGTCCCATAACATGTGTATCAATCGTGCATCATCAGCCCCACATCTGGGACACGTGTCTACCACATCAGGGAACATGGCATGGAGCCGGTGCGGTGTGAGGTATGCCCTATGAATAATCATGAGCTGTATAAATTTAAATTTTGGGTTCCTTGACACTTTTTTAGGGAATTCCAAGATTCTATCCCACTCCTTGTCTCTAAACTCTCTACCCACATCTCCCTCCCATCTGGCCCTGGTGGGTAAAAGCGAAATGGCCTTGCCCGTTCTAATGCCATGCGTTATCCATTTTGTTAAATGGCCGCCATCCCCCATCAAATACTGCATAGGTAATAGTGAGTTCACAGACAGTTCTATTCCAAGTGGCGCCCATGTTGATGTTACATAATGTTTAACCTTGGCGTATAAAAGAAACAACCTCTCAGGGGTTCCATGTGATCTATTAAAATTTGTGTATGTCATCATAGCGCCGTCATGAAACAGGTCACCCACTTGCCTGATGCCTGCGTCAAGCCAGTCAGTTAGTGCATGCTCCGTCAGCGTGCCCGTCCCAAGAGGGAGCCCCAACAGCGGTATCGTGGGGGCATATGAAGTCATCGCACTCGTGTAGAGCACCGCCTTCTTCCAGCAGCCAATGGCAAGCTTAAGCAGGAGCGGCGCCGAACCGGGTATTTTAGCCCGCGGGAGCAATAGTTTGTGGATGGCGCCGTTCGCCCTGTCCGCGTCGGTCATATCGATCTCATGGAGATTGCGACCCGCCAGCCAGTAGGCCAGCCATTGCAGTTGGCAGGCATACCCAAACGCCCTCAGATCCGGTAAGCCCATGCCCCCTCGGGTGGTTGGCAGCTGCAACTTGGCCAGGCTGATACATCTGGAACGTACTTGCGGGGATCATGAGCGACAAGTTCGTAAAGAAGTAAAGAAGACGGGGCAAGACCACCATTTTAGAAATGGCCACCCTTCCGGCCACCGATAACGGCAGTGTATTCCAAAACTGTACTTGTGTCTTTAGGCCGGCAATCGCTTTCCCCAGATTCCCATCCAGCATTACCCCCGCCTCTCCGCATATCTGTACCCCTAGGTATTTAAAGGTCGTGTCTGCGATCTGTAAGGAGTACGGGGGGAACCGCAATAGTGCATCCTCACCCGCGTTACGGAAACAGAACCCATATGACTTAGCGTCATTGATCGTGAGGCCCGATAAGACCCGAAAGTCTTCGAAGATTCCCGGTATCGGGTCCAGGCTGTCCTTCATATTCCCTACATACAATATTATGTCATCCGCGTACGCTGAGACAACATGCATCGCAGCATTCCTCTGCACACCCCTGTGTCGGGCAACGGTCCGGAGTTTATGTAACAGTGGTTCTAACGCTAAGATGAATAGTACTGGTGACATCGGCCTTTCTCGATATGCAAAGGGCCGGAGATACATTTATTGGTACGCACCCGGGCAGTCGCCGAGTATAAAGCAGAGTCACCCATGCTATAAACTCGGGTGGGATGCCGAATTTACCAAGTATAGCAAACATGTAATCCCATCTGAGGGAATCAAACGCCTGTTTCAGGTCTAAAGATATGCAGCCCTCCACGCCAGTAGTCGCCGTCTCGTGGAGCATTACCTGGCTGAGCCTCCTCAGGTTCATTGCCGTGCTGCGTCCGGGTACAAAACCGCATTGATCCGAATGGATCAATTGTGGGATAAAAGGGGCTAACTTTGACGCCAGAATCTTACTAAGGATCTTGTAGTCCGTGTTTAACAGCGAGAGAGGCCTGTAATTAGCGAGGTGCTACCCATCCCTGCCCGGCTTCAAAAGAGAAACTATCAGCGCCTGCAGCGATGTAGTCGGAAGCCCGTGGGCGTTCAGCGACTCCAGGTAAAGCATGTGTAAATGTGGTGCAAGGATGTCCACAAACGCCCAATAGAACTCAGCCGGTAGGCCGTCAGTCCCAGGTGCTTTCTCCCCGGGTAGGGCTCGGATTGCCTGCCTTATTTCTACTACAGTAATGGGGTGAGCCAACTCCAAACTCTGCTCCGCCGTGAGGCTCGACACAGTAAGGTCCGTCATGAATGCCTCATAACGCTCCACAGACATTGGCGGGTGTCGCCCGTACAGCGTCTCATAGTAACGCTGGAACATAGCATTTATATCAAGTTGTGACTGAACTGGCGTACCCTGTGGGCTATTCACTTCCAAAATGGGGGTATGTATGGGTGAGTCGCGTACTAACCTCGCCAGCAAGGGACCTGACCTATCTGCATGTGCATGTTGTCTGCTTGTATATTCCCTAAAGTCCAGTACTCTCAACTCCTCCAGCAGTTCAGCATGTTGGATGTGCGCCTCCTGTAATTGCGTGGGTTTATCATTCGTGCCTGCTGCCTCGCATTCGAGCATTGCGAGCCTCCCCTCCATCTCCTTAAGGGGGCTTCTTCCTTAAATACAAATTGGTGTTCGAAATGGGCGACATAGATATTTGCTATAGTGGGCGCACAGGAAGCACCCATGCTAACACCTTTTGATTGCTTGTAGAAGGTTCCATGAAACTCAAAGATGTTTTCCTTGAGGATGATCTTGAGACAGTCAAGGATGAATTTGGAATTACAATCAACTTGATACGTCTCTGTAAACCATGCCACTGCTACAAGGGCTCCTTTGCATGGGATATTAGAATACATGATTGCCAGGTAATCAACTCATTAGAAGGAACGCCATATAACCATAATCGACAATGGTTGGTTACCTTGGATGTGGAAAGTTTGTAGCATGGTTTATAGAGACGTATCAAGTTGATTGTAATTCCAAATTCATCCTTGACTGTCTCAAGATCATACTCAAGGAAAACATCTTTATCATGTTCTTTAGCCATAGAAAGTACATCAATAAGTCACAATAAAGTAACTGTAAAAAGTAAGGGAATTACTAACTGTAAATCCCAAAATATTGTGTACTTAATACTATGCCCATGCCAGAAAGCATATGTTGGCGAAACTGCCCGATCTATGAATGTTCGACTGACCGAACATAGATCGGCCATTCGTACCCAAAAGCTGGCAGCTCCTATGGTATGCCATTTTCTGGAAAACCACCATAGACCTGATGATATACGGTGGTTTATCCTTGAAAAAATTATACCTACAGCAGGGATCTGCTGTGATGCAATAAGAAAAAAGCACAAGGTATACTATATTTTCATGTTAGACACTGTGAAAAAAGGATTACATTCAGTCATTCCTTGGGATCAAGCAATTATCTGAAGTTTAAATGTGAGGAAGTACTAGTCTATAGGACATAATGCTGCAAGAAATAAATTGAAGGAAATCTATGTGAATAAATGTTTTATATCTATTGAATGTATAGTTATATATGGTTAGGGTATACCATCTCAGAGATACCATATAATGATTATGAGATACATTGTCATTTATATATTAGGATGAAGGCACATATGCACCACTTTCTTCTGCTATTATTGCTATTATTGGATCATAAGTGAGGCCTTTTGGGCCACCATATGTCTCCTAGTCTATCTGTTCTGTAAGTAGCAGGTTACCACTCTAGTAATGTGGACCACTAACTGTTCCCCTGTTCTATTTTCACCCCGGGTCATATAAGAGCAGATCTTCTCTTTGCCGCTATTTTACACATAGGTCACCCATAGAATATGTTATTAGACATTTATATACCATTTCAAGTGGATCGTCGAGTATAATACCCTGCACACATTCTAATATTTGTTTGCACAATTCATGCACTCCGTTTAGACTCCTTTTTCACCCTTTTTACACGTGTATAGATATCGGGTACATTGTACCATTATACGTGTGTGTTTTTTACATACATGCAATAAAAAGTCAGTTTTCTATCTCTACGGCTTTAATGGATGCCCGTTTTTTATATTTTCACCGCTATAGGTCCGCTTTCTATGATTATGAGGAGGCCGCCTCTGCCTCAGTCCGCTTTCTGTTATGGCAGCTATACCATTATGTGGAGACCGCCTCTGCCTTAGTCCGTTTTCTATCATGGCGGCTAAACCATTAAGGACGCCCCTTTAAAAATGGTGCCTGTATTCACTTTCTTGTTTACTTCAACCGACACGAGATGCCGGTTTTTGCAGAGCACCAGACGTCGTGAGGGCCATACCCCGTTTAACGCTTGACAGTACTAGGTAAGTCGGGCCATTAAGTCTGCGGTATCTTTAGTTAGACATATACCGTATGTTCGCATTCCGCAATAGGGTGAAACGCGCATGAGATACAGATGGCCAAGACAGATTTATCTATATTTCTTGCCCCGAGTATATGCATAACCGAAGTGTATGTAATACTATCAGCATCTATACGTGCAATTTTGTACCCTTAAGCACGGAGTGATCTCTCGAATCTGCAACAGTTAGATATTAGAGCGAGATATGTATAGGGGCCAGTCTTTTACTTATATATATATTTTTTGACCTTATCCTACGTATACAATACCTGTATGTATTAGCGCTAGCAGTGACACGTATAGGATACAAACAATAGTTATGCCATGTTATCGTATTAGGCAAAAACGTGGATAGGTAGTCGACATTTTACTCAGAGGGGCTGTTTTAGGATGTGAGTTTTTCACATTTTCAACTACAGCCGTGCTGGATAAAAGATTCCAGCCCTTTTGTGTGTGGTAACCGCCCCACCTCGCCCTCGATCCGATCGCCTAAGCACATGGTAGCTGGTAGTTAATAGATACTATTGTTGGCGCTAATGCCTGTAAAGGTATATGTAATATATATTAGGAATACCTAATTGATAGACCTCTTGGCTGTTATAGTTCTATATTAAAATCATCTTAGTTTTCATCTTATATTGTATTCTTTGTCCCTAAAATTATCGGTTTGGGTATTTGCAGAATTCTCGCCAAAATACACGCGAACACTATTCTGGCCCCCGGTCATCATAAAGCGATCCTATCTTCAGGTAATTATTTTATCTGTAATAAATGTGCCTTCATTTCTGTTTAACATAACAGCAGTACACTATTACTAGTTATGTTCTTTAAGTTATAGATTGACTGTCCGCATCCTATATTATCCTCTTGGCTGTCTACACAAGAATTACTATATGCACCATGGGGCCCTCCATATATCTTTGAAGCAGTTTCTGCTAATCGTCATCCCATATTTGAAGGTACACGAGAAGTTTTTAATGTAGAGATTTAGTATACTCTAGACATCTCCACCTGTCCCGTAGATGTTCAATCGTTAATAGTATGTTTATTATTATTTTTCTTTCATTAGGACGCCTATCTCCCAAATATTTTACTTTATCTGTGATAATCATCGACTTCTGGTAAGTATCAATAGCGTTTCTGAGATAATCACTATCACTTCATGTAGTCTACTAATGCACTTACTGGTATATGGCTATACTATTCACTATTTTTCCTTTACTCATTAGCCACTAAGCTACGGTTAACCTCTCCCAAATAGGTCGGCCTATCTATTCGACATCACACTCCCATGCTTTTCCATCTTCCTGTGGAGTTACTGCCATTCTGCCGTTCTCCACAATTCTTATCTTCCTCTTATCATATACAGGAATACAAGGCTCTGACGATCTACATGTTTTTAAGCCAGCATTTCCTCACATCTTGAGCTACCTATGTAAGTACTATGGGACTTATATGTATACACCGACCTTTAAGACGAAATTCATGAAACAGGGAACTAGGTGGTATCTATGTGCTTTCATCCAAATAGAGCTTTATAAATTAGGTCACTGTGACTTACATGTATCGCTTCTCTATGTATACTGTTTATTAACTATTATCAATGAAATTATTTTGACAACGTCTGAACATGATTAACTTAAATGTAATATATACCGAAGGGAATATGTGTAACAGAGTTTTGGTTTAAGATTTACAGATGAAAGTTTCTATTTCTCTTCTCCTCTGTAGCATATTTGCGGATAGGACTTATTAATACAAAGTTGTTTTAGATAGGGTCCAAAATCCTTGAAGTAATGTTCATCTCGTTCTTTGACGGTTTTGCAATGAATATGCAATGTATATCAATCAGATGTAGCTATAGAAATACCAGACCATAGGACATGTACATGTTATACTACTATGTTTTTATTTGTATATAAAGTAAATAATAATTGTTTGGATTCAATACCTATAAATGGATATAAGAAATACACATGTCCACTACAGCAATTTTCCCTTGTCTGTATGTTTGACTGTCACCCATGTTTTTTTTTTAATTTGTAGAGCCAAAGACGGGTCACCTGATGAAGGCTCCCAAGCCGAAATGCGCGTAGTGTGTTACCTACCGCTTTGCCTGTTTGTTACCTACCGCTTTGCCTCCATCAATTTTTGTCTTATGCTCATCTATGTGTATGTTATGTAATTTTTAAGAATTGTATGAGAAATTCCATAGAAATATTAATTTACTATGAAATATATTGGAATGTATCCATAAAATGTATATTTATCCCCCAAAAAACAACAAAAAAATATATATATTTGAATAATAAAATTGAAAAAACGCACTTATGTAGTTGGTGACAAGTCTGTATGTAGTGGGTTATACGATATAGATGTATCTATCCATTTAGGTTCATTCTCTAGTTATAGACCTTTTCAAACCAGATATTTTTCCCTATGTATAGCTAGTGTATTCTTATATAGGGGTCCCCTACTTCCTAAACAACTTCCCTTTCTTCTAAACATAAGTCAAATATAGAATAATCTACTAAGGGTCACTATTTCGGAAGCATCCAAACTGTCCGCATTATTGGACAGGAAATAAGTGTTTACCATAAAGCTTCACACTTGCAAGAATAAGGCAAGCAGAGAGACATGTACCTTTTGATGTCTAAAGGGAATCTACCATTCTAACTGCAAGAACACCAATTAAAATAATAGATTCAGAAATTACCTTTATCTCCTTTCACACCACCGGGAACCAATCAACTCGTTACTCGAGACAGCATCTGCAACATTCCTTCAGTTTCCCATTGCATTGAAACTAGGGCTGTAATTCTCAACCTTAAACATCGGGGTGGAGCGTAAAGTGTGCTTCTCCAAGCTCTTGTTATATATTGTGGAGTCCTTCTCCGCTTGCAAAGGCATTCTTCTTCAAGGATTACTTTATTTTGAACTGCCTGATTTATCATCCACAGTAAGGAGGCAGATCAGAGTGTCTTTACCTCTTTCCCTCTTCCTCACTTAATTGAGCCAATTGAAAATATGACATGCAGAGTTTCTATTCTTCCTTCATGGAAGTGTGCTGCAAAGGTATTCACATTGCAGGCATTCAATGACCTGATACCCACTTACTGCCCACTCTAAGGCAACCAAAATAATAAACCCTTTACTTGAGACTATAGTTGCATTTTGTTGAGAAAGCAGTATTATTTATTGGTGAGATTAGGGCACTATTTAAGGTGTATTGGGTGGGATTATGATCTGATTGGTGTCCTTTCTTGTTTCCACCCTCCATTCTAACTGCCATCAGCGGAATTCTCTCCTCACTCCATGCCCTTCTGTTCATCTCAGAAGTATTAAGCATTGGACCCCTTCTGACCTGCTCATCTTATCTCACTTGATCTTGCAGAGCGTTTGATCCCGGCACTAACTTAAAGGCCACAGGTTAGGATGCCTTTCGAATTGGGACTGTAAAGGGCATAAGGTTCAAAAGCACTCAACTGCCAGCGCTAGCACTTTGGTAAACTAATCTAATCTTGCTGCTCAGATTACCTTTCAAACAACTAGCAGCGGCTC
Organism: Lissotriton helveticus; assembly: GCF_964261635.1. Classification (NCBI taxonomy): domain Eukaryota; kingdom Metazoa; phylum Chordata; class Amphibia; order Caudata; family Salamandridae; genus Lissotriton; species Lissotriton helveticus. The sequence continues at coordinate 447,808,465 of NC_136068.1, forward strand.
CTCCGCTATGGCGGAGCAGCGTCGCCCTCCTAAAAACAGCACTAAAGGAAAAATAAAATGACACTCAGTTTATTTCTCCATTCCTGCAAAGCAGTGGGGGCAGGGCCTGGGGGTGACAATACTGAGGGGAGTGGTAGTACACTTCCTTCACTGCACATGACAGTTTGGCCAGCCGTCTCAGGCTGGCCAATCCGTCATGGGCAGTGAAGCTCTCTCCAACCCCAGCTGCATTGCTGGGGTTGGAGAGAGCAGACACAGACTCCCAGGCTGTCCTCGAGTAATAATGGAGGGTGCTCAGGCCAATCCTGAAGCTGCTCTCATGTGCCAGCAGCTTCAAGATTGGCCGCAGGGTTTTCTGGGATCTGGTACTGAAGAAGAAGAGCAGCGTAGCGCAACACAGTCGGCAGAAGGTAAGTTTTCTTTTTCTTTAGTTTGCCCATCTCCCCCCCACCTTCCCAGCCGCCCGCCACTCATCACAAGCAGGGGACACAACTCAAAATGGGTGGGATAGTTTTCATTCTGGTCAAATCCACACACAGTAGATTGGGTTAATTCCGCTCCTCACTTTACCCACAGACAATGAATTGGCTAAACATGTTTCACTCTTCTACCCACAGATAGCTTATGTTGAAATTAATTATCTTTGCTCCACAGTTTGACATACTATTAACTCAGTAAGTCAGGTTATTTCCACTTCTAGGTTTGCTCCACTGTTGTGATTATGTTTGGTTAAATTTGCCCCTAGGATTACCCCACAGGCAAATCAGGTTGGGGTAAACTAACTCCTCTTCAGTGTTTGCACAACTGTCAACTCAGTAGATTGGGTTAATTCTACTTCTGGTTTTAACCTACAGACAACTTACTATAATGGGAAAGAACCTCCTCCTACATCCCACCACACAACCATATCACCAGTTCTAATGTTGAATAAAAATGCTGCAGATAAACACATCCGTTGGAGTATTTTGAAAAGCCTGAAACACTAGACCTTATTAGTAGGGACTCTCTAAAAAAAGAAATCATGACACTTCTGAAGAACATCAGACTTACATCTAAAATCTGTAAACCCAGTGTTCTGAAAAATCAGATGATTTTAACAACTCCTGATATGCAACCCTACCTTATAGCAGTTCTAAATTCAAAACTTAGGTTTGCCTTGACTCATGTAAGACTGGACATTTTCCACCGGCTAGTCAGTTTTACAAACATGAATGAGTGGGCTTCAATTTTAACTAGTGGCCCTTGAAGTGATGCAGTGGCTCAGAACACTATGCATGTGGTGTTTTTTGGCAAGTTTTATATTAATCAGAGGAAGCACTACATTATATCGATATTAAGAGGTGTACACTTTATGCAATGTCGACCTGCATATTTATATTTACAATCCTTGCCTTCTCTGGAGATCTGTTGTAGTATGGCAGCTTTTATGTGGGTGGTTTTCAACGTTAGAAAGAAGATCCTTTTTACTCTTCCACAGTAAATAGTTTAGAGTGTAATCTCTATGAAGTCTTGACGGGTGGCGATATGTGCTTTAAGTACCCATCATCTCTTGTATCTTGAAGTTTCTATGACTGTCTAGATTTGAGTATGCTTGCTAGGGCAGTGAAGAGCACATAGCGGACCCAACATGAGGTCTTTGTCTTCCTTCTCCACTCTAGTGTTGCTGAATTACGGATAATACCGCCATTGGATCTTTGTGTTAATGCTGGGAAAACAATCCACCCAGTGCTGTACACCAATTCTCTGCACTAATTCACTGTGGCATTGTTATTTGATTGTAAACCTTCTTTTTACTAATGTGTTTTATGGTATTATTATGCATGTATTCTGAGCTGATCCTATGAATTGTATCTTTTTAATGTTTTTATATTTGTACTGTTTTATCTATTGCTTTTAGGGATGGCTTATTGCTTCCGAATAAAGTTATTATCATATCATGTCATAACACATATGTAAAAGCTAAATCTGCTTCTGAGCTCACCTCACTGGTCTTACCCCAATCATCCTTTGGCCCTCCACATCGAATACATTCTGAGACATAACACAGGTGACAAATAATACCTAATTTATCAAAAGCTGAAATACTAGAGGGAACAGACAACATCCAAATAATCTGGTAGAGGTTTTTCTGCCACATCAGTGAAGGACAGAAGACCTTTAACATCACAAAGTCAAGTAAAACGATCAATCTAACTGAAGGAAGTGACCAAATTACCGTCACCTGGGTCACTCGCGACCACCTCTCAGCCTTCCTCACCAAATGAAGAGTCGGTCAGACAGGGGAGAATACAAACCAATATCTGTTTATTCAGAGTACACTTATGTAGACCGATCTGCCCAGTCTCTAAGATGTGCAGCAGAGAGACTACAGTCCGCAAGCATAGAGATATATTTAGTAAATTTCATAACTGGGCTAGAACACGCTCATAGTGGAATTTTCCAGGCATGTGCTGTAAAACATTACACACAAGAGAAAGAAACAATCTCAGTACTCATCTCTTACAAAGTTGCAGAGTCCAAGGCCACTGCAGGCGGGTCCTCTTCCGGCAAGTCGGAGAAGGCCTATATCTAGTGGGAAAGGTATGTGCTAATAAGAACAATCTTTTCATCAGTTAAGCAAAACCCAACCTTGGAGAAACAAAACCCAGCAGAGGCCATTTCTCAGAAATAGCAATGGATTAATTTCGATCATGATTCAAAACGGCGCCTACATAGAAAATGGTGCAGTGAATGCTAACATTCATAGAACAATGCTCAAACATTAATACTTCTATTCTTAACAGACCCTCCTTTTAGTATTAAATCTTTTTATTGCAAGAAATATCACAACAGGAACAATGGCTCATGCTGAAAGTGGCGCAATCCTCCCATGATAATACCAGCAAGTGAGGAGGCCCATGCTGCGCCCAGTTCGTTTAGTGTAGTACACAGCAAGTCGCCTACAACCCAACTGGGACGGCCGCGTAGTTAAGGTTCGGGAGCCGCCATCAAATGTAGTATGCCATAGAGTGAAACAGTAACAATCCCAACTAGTCCCCTCCCAAGCACCACCCATCCCACCCCCCTCCTTGTCCATCGGGTGTTAGCTGCAGGCAACTGTTGCCGTCCTAGATCACGTCCTGGAGGGCTGCGTGTCGCCGAGCTCTCGGCCTACGAGATTGTGTGGTAGGGTCTGTGAGTGGAGTGTCCGCCAGGTGCAGCAGACGCAGGTATCGGGGGCAGCTCAACTCCCCGAATTCTCTGGTGAGCAGGGTCAGAATTGGTTTCCAAAGTTCTGCAAATTCATCCCCCCTCCCAGCTTTTGTCAGTGACAGCTTCTCCATCCCCAGAACCATCCAGAGTCTATGTAACCACCCAAGCTGCAAAGGAGGCTGAGTGTCCCTCCAATGTGCCACAATGTTCTGTACTGCCGCACCCAGCGCGATCGCTATGAGTCTCTCTCTCAAGGATTTCAGGGGGTACATCAAGGCATTAGGGAGGCCAAGCAGCACATAGGCAGGGAACCTAGGGAGCTGGGTGTCTAAGTGTGCGTCGATTAAGTCGAGTATGGCAGTCCAGTAGGGTTGCAGATGTGTGCAGCTCCATAGCAGATGTTCTAGGGTGCCAAGCCCTCCGCAGCCCCTCCACAGCGATCAGTGACTCGGGAGTCCCAGCGGCGTATGCGCTCAGGCGTGTGATACCAGTACGTAGCTACTTTAGTCAACGTTTCAGTTAGGCCCATATGGTAGGCCGAGTGGCGGGCCCTGTGATATATGCCTTCCCATTCCTTGTGAGTGAGTGTCCTCCCCATGACCGTCCTGGTGCCTCCAGAAGCGGTCGCTCCCCACGCTCCCTGCTCAGTGGTATCGTTGGCTGCACTAATTTGATTTGCTCCGCTTGCTGCTGCTTGCCATAGCGCTATTGAGTGTTTTGCAACTATTGATAGCGATCTCCATACTTAAGAATTGCTTGACTCATATGCGCAGGCTCACTGTTCTGAATCAGCGCTTTGACCCTAATTAGCAGTGCTCGTTTCTGTGATTTTATCTTTGTAGCGCTTATTGTTTGCATTGTTTGCTGATCTCGTATTGCTCTGTGTGCCCCATCCTGTTCCCGGTTTTCACTCTACTGCCATCTTGTTGTGAATGTGCCTCGGAGCCCGTCCTCTCCGACCCGATCCCGATCCCGCCTCCCAGCTGATCCTCCCTCGCCCCTCCCCCCCTCCACTACCCACTTATGACAGATGTGTTTTCGCGCAGCGGTCACGCGCAGCGGTCGCGCCCCATGCGCGCTGAAGGCGCGCCAAAGGTAAGCCCGTCTACGCCCGTCCGCGCCTGGACCGCGCCCAGCGCCAGACCCCCTGGTCCCCGCATTAGCCACCCCACCCGCATAACGTCGATACCCTCCTTGCCCTTAACCCCAGACGCTCCCCACAATGCTGCGTAGCTACCCCAGGACACACCCACGGACCATTCACCTGCAACTCCTGCAAGTTCGCCTGCATCAGGACTATCACCAAATCCCCCCCTCTAAACACAGCTCCGACTCTAACCACCTGAAATGCATCCTGCTGAACACCCGCTCAGTCCACAAACACGCCCCTGAACTCTGGGACCTACTCGACACAACATCACCAGACGTCGCCTTCCTCACAGAAACATGGATGAACGCCTCATCAGTGCCCGACATCGCCATAGCCTTCCCGGACGCTTATAAGATCATCCGAAAAGACCGCACCAACCAAACAGGAGGAGGCATCGCCATCGCCCATAAAAACACCATCCGAATCACGACTAGCTCCGACGATAACCTCGCGACCGCCGAACACCTCCACTTCCAGATCCACACCGACCCAAGGACCACACTTAGAGGCACCCTCATCTACAGACCACCAGGAACCCGCACACAATTCAACGAAGACATCACTGACTTCATCAGCCCACATGCCCTCACCTCCGAGAATTACATTCTACTGGGAGACCTCAACTTCCACCTGGAAAAGAATAACGATAGCAATACCACCACCCTTCTAGACAACCTGGCCAATCTCGGACTCAAACAACTTGTTGACACCCCCACCCATGTAGCCGGACATACGCTCGACCCAATCTTCACCTCCAGCAAGCACATCTCCTTCGATCACACCACAGCTCTCCATTGGACAGACCACAGCTGTGTTCACTTCAACTACAAAAAGACCTCGATCCACAATCCCCCTCAACCTGTTCCGCAAAGAAACTGGAACAAAATCACCACCGACCAACTCCTCACATCTCTCAACCAAAACCTTCCCGCCCTCTCATCGGACCCAAACCATGCTGCCACCAAATTCAAACAATGGATCACTCACAGCATTGACGAATTAGCACCCCTGAAAAACCACCAAACCAAACAGGAATGCAAAAAGGCACCCTGGTTCAATGATGACCTTAAGAAATCCAAGAAACTCTGCCGTACCCTTGAGAAAACATGGAGAAAAAACCCAACCACTGACAACCTGACCACCTTCAAGACGGCCACCCGCAAACACCACCAATTGATCCGTTCCACCAAGAAATCAGCATTCAAGGATCGACTCGACAACAACGCCCATAACAGCAAGGAACTATTCAACTTCGTCAAAGAATTGACCAACACCACCGCAGCCTCAAACGACATTACTCCCTCCCAAGACCTCTGCGACTCGTTATCCTCTTTCTTCTACAACAAAATCGCCGACATACATAACAGCTTTGAGAACTCTTCCAAAGAACAGTCCACATCACCCACCTCCGAACTTAAACCGCCCCTAACAACCTTAGCACCTGGAACCCCATCACCACTGAAGACACCATCCGCCTAATGAACTCCATCCATTCAGGTTCGCCAACCGACCCCTGCCCCCACCACATCTTCAACAAAGCAGACTCCATCATCGCACCCCATCTCCGTGATGTCATCAATTGCTCCTTCAACTCCGCTACCTTCCCAGAAAGCTGGAAACACGCCAAACTCAGTGCCCTTTTGAAGAAACCCACAGCAGACCCCTCTGAACTTAAGAACTACCGACCCATCTCCCTCCTCCCATTCCCTGCCAAAGTCATTGAGAAATCCGTCAACAGTCAGCTTGCCGCCTTCCTCGAATCCAACAACTCCCTCGACACCTCACAGTCCGGCTTTCGAGCCAAACACAGCACCGAAACCGCCCTCATTGCAGCGACTGATGACATCCGAACGCTACTGGACAACGGAGAAACAGTTGCCCTCATTCTACTCGACCTCTCCGCCGCCTTCGACACAGTCTGTCATAGCACCCTCATACAACGCCTCAGCAACATCGGCATACCCAGAGAGTCCGTCTCCCCCCATTCAAATCAGAAGCCACCGAAGTCATCTGCGGAGTACCACAAGGATCATCACTCAGTCCCACTCTCTTCAACGTTTACATGAGCCCCCTCGCATCCATCGCTCGTCAACACAACCTTAACATCATCTCTTACGCTGACGACACCCAGCTGATCCTTTCCCTCACCAAAGACCCCAACACCGCCAAAACCAATCTACACGAAGGCATGAAAGAAGTTGCTGAATGGATGAAAAACAGCCGCCTAAAACTTAACTCAGACAAAACGGAAGTCCTCATCCTAGGATCATCCCCCTCTGCCTGGGACGACTCATGGTGGCCATCGGCCCTGGGCACAGCACCCATACCCACTGACCACGCACGTAACCTAGGCTTCATCCTAGACTCCTCCCTCTCGATGACCAGACAAGCCAACGCCGTCTCATCCTCTTGCTTCATCGTACTTCGCATGCTCAAAAAAATCTTCCATTGGATCCCCACCGAAACAAGAAAGACTGTCACCCACGCACTGGTCACCAGCCGACTGGACTATGGAAACACCCTCTACGCCGGAACCACAGCCAAATTACAGAAAAAACTCCAACGCATTCAAAATGCATCAGCCAGACTCATATTGGACATCCCTCGCCAAGCTCACATTACCGGTCACCTGAAAGACCTACACTGGCTTCCCGTTAACAAGAGAATAACGTTCCGTCTCCTCACCCACGCACACAAGGCCCTCTACAAACTAGGACCAGAATGCCTCAATTCACGACTGTCCTTCTACACACCCATCCGCCAACTAAGATCCTCCAATCAAGCGCATCCACAGATCCACCATGGGAGGAAGATCCTTCTCCTATCTGGCGGCCAAGACCTGGAATTCTCTCCCCTCTCACCTCCGCCTTACACAGAACCACATCTCCTCCAGAAAGGAACTTAAAACCTGGCTATTCGATAAATAATGCACCCCTCCCACAAGCGCCTTGAGACCCTCTGGGTGAGTAGTGCGCTATACAAATTCCTGAACTTGAACTTGAACTTGAAGTCCCTCTCCCATCTGGCCCTCCCTGCATTGTAGGAGTGAATGTTAGTGAGTAGCAAGTGTTGATACAAGTCTGAGAGTAGCTTCTTATCGGAGGTACCTGTCAACAGCCATTTTTCGTAGGACGTGAGGAGTCGCTGCGCGCCGGGTTGAATGGACGGATGAAGCACCCAATGACGGCCCTGAAGGTACGGCAGGCGGTCGGATTCCGGAATGCCGTAATCCTCCTTCACTCTCGGAAAGGAGAGAATACCATTGGGGTCAAACATATGACCTACTGCCCTGCAGGGTGTCGTCCTCCAGACCGTAAACGCCTGAGGGTCAAGACCCGGAGAAAAGTCCGGGTTGCCGAAGATCGGCATCATCGGGGAGGGGAACGACGTGAGGCCTCGCCGTACCGCCACCGTGTCCCATGTGCTCAGGACCATACTCGTGATTTGGGACGCGTAAAGAATAGGGGGTCTATAGCGACAGGGTAAAAATGGGACACTCTGCAGAGGCCGGCCCGCCACCGCCTGGTCCTGGAAGAGCCAGTGTTTACTAGATTCTAATTGATGCCATTCTACCAGTGTGCGCAGCTGGGCAGCTTGAAAATAGAGGGTGAGGTCCGGTATCCCCACGCCCCCATGGGCCGGGGGAAGTGTAGCAATCACATGCTTAAAGCGCGGCCATTCCAAACATACCGCGCTAGGTCGGATTGCGTCTTGTGGAGCCACCCCGCTGGGGGGCGTAGGGGGAAAGTTTGAACAATGTAGAGAATCTGAGGAAGCAAGGTCATTTTAACGGCCGCAATGCGACCTAGCCAGGAGAGGGTGAGGTGTTTCCACCGTCCGAGCTCCCCGTTTAGGCGCGCGCTAAGACTCGCATAGTAGGCATCGGCCGTTGCTCTCACCGTCGGTGCCAACAAAACCCCGAGATAGGAAACGGGGGAGGTGGGCCACTTCAGGTCGTATTCAGCTTTGACCTCCGTCAGCACCTCGGGTGGCAAAGAAACATTCAGGGCCTCTGATTTCCCCACATTGACCTTGAAGCCCGAGGCCAAGGCAAAGGTGTGGAGTTCCACAAAGAGCGCCCGAAGGGACTGCATCGGTGACATCAGGGAAAGCAGAATGTTGTCCGCGTACAGGCTGACCTTATGTGTGTCGCCGCCGAACGGTATACCTTCAATGAGGCGGTGTTGTCGTATCCGCTGTGTCAGTGGCTCCATATAGAGAGCGAACAACAGGGGGGACAGTGGGCACCCCTGCCTGGTACCACGGCCAATCGGGAAGCGTGGAGAAGTATGGCCATTGACTCTGACCGTCGCAGCTGGCCGGCGATAACAGTTAAAAATCCGGTTGCGGAGAGTCTCCCCCATACCAAACTTCTGGAGTGCCAGGTCGAGATACGGCCAGTGCACTCGGTCGAATGCGTTCTCGGCATCGATGGTAAGGAGCATGCAGCCCGGTCTCGTTCGAGACCCTGCCTCTATCAAATGGAGAACCCGCCTGGTGTTATCGCTGGTTTGCCGCTGCGGAATAAATCCCGCCTGATCGGGATCCACCAGTTGCTGCATATAAGGGGCGAGCCTGCTCGCGATAATCCCTGTGTACAATTTGAGATCTATATTCAAAAGGGATATCGGCCGGTATGATCCACACCGGGTGGGGTCGCGGCCAGGCTTAGGTATTACCGATATCGCAGATTCTAGTAGATCCGGGGGCACAGCACCGGGCTGATCGAAGGTGTTAAATAGATCTCGTAGTAAAGGGGCCACCTGGGGGCAAAACGCCTTGTAAAAGGCCGCCGAGTATCCGTCCGGCCCTGGCGATTTACCCAACTTGAGGCGGGATATCGCCGAGATCACTTCCTCCAATCCTATGGGGCGATCTAGGAACTCTGCCTGTGCCTCGTTTAAGGAAGGGAGGGTCGCGCCCTGGAGGTAGTCTCGGCCGTGTTGTAGATCCAAGCGGTCTGCCTCATAGAGGTCGGCATAAAAGTCCACGAAGGCAGCGGCAATCGCTCCATCGTCCACGACCGGGTCGGCATCTCCAACCTGAATGGACCGAACGAGCCGCTTCTGTTGCTGCTCCCTCAGTCTGCTTGCTAGGAGTCTCCCACAGCGGTCTCCTCCGGTATAGTACGCGTGGCGCAGCCGAAGGGCTGCATACTCTGCTACATCCTGGTCTAAGGCCGTAAGCATCTTTCTTTCTGTACATAATTGGCGCCAGGCTCAGGCGGCCCCGTGCGTTGGTGCATTTGTTCCAGCTCTGCCACACGTTGGGCGATCTCGGCCCTCTTTTGCGCACGTTCCTTATTGTTCGCCGCGGCTAGGGAGATGAATTCACCCCGGAGGACCGCCTTGAGAGCTGCCCATTGGGTGGCTCTGGTGGTGTCGCTGTTCGCGTTGTGGGCGAGGAAGTGGCTCAGGGCAGTCTTAATGTGCTCCACCACAGCCGGGCTACGTAATAAGCTGTCGCGCAGTCGCCAGTGTCGCTGGGGTCTAGGGGTGGATGGCATCAGGAAGGACGCGACTACTGAGGAATGGTCCGACAGAGAGGCCGGCTGGATCTCGACGTCCCGTGTGCAAGACGCCAGTTGGGAGGAACACAGGAAATAGTCGAGACGCGCATACGTTTTGTGGGCCGCCGAGTAATACGTGTACTCCGTGGCGCGCAGGTGCATCTGTCGCCATAAGTCGGTTAAGCCCAGATCAGCGAGACGGGACTGTCCCGTTTTCGAGAGCGCTCCCACCTGACCCGAGCGTTGACCGGACCGATCCCCGATGTTGTGAAACACCAAATTGAGGTCCCCCCCTAGTAATAAGTGCGTATGTGTGTTGGCTGTGTCCGCCTCCAACGCCCTGTGTAGGAATGCCTCCTGACCATCATTGGGTGCGTAAATGGAGCCTATCAAGAGTGTCTGCCCAGCAATGGAAAAGCGATGTGCCAACAGCCTGCCTTTGATTTCAGCCTCCTTATGCAGGACCCGTCCCTCGAACGTTTTGGCTACCAGTATTGCTACTCCAGCCGCTTTCTTATTAGCAGAGGAGAAGAATTGCCACGGGAAGGAGCGTGTTTTAAGTCTATGGTGGTCTTTGGAGAGCAAGTGTGTTTCCTGCCGGAGGCAGATGTCCGCTTTGGAGCGCTCCAGTAGTGAGAGGATCGCTCTGCGCTTGATAGGGTTGTTGAGTCCTCGCACGTTGAGAGTGAGAATAGTCAATGGGCGGGTCATGGCAAATCTACAAGGGAAGAAGCTGTTTTGCGCGTGTGGGCCTCAAAGGCGAGCCAGGAGAAACGGCTCTGTGTAAGGCCTGTGGACAAGGAGGACCTCTCCCCTCCAACTCCCCGTAGCAACTCCCCCCCTCCCCTCTGGACCCCCCCTAACCCCAACAAGAATCCATAAAGGAACATCCCCGTGTTAGCCCTCAAGCACAATATTGTCCAAGTCCGGCCCCACTAGGGGACAAGTCAGTGGAAGTTACCTGAGTGGACGTCTAGCCACTAGGCCCCTCTCCCTCGCTCCCCCTCCCCGGAGCCCAATACCTGCTAGAAGATCAGTGCTGAAGTGTTCTCCCCCTGAAAGAGCCTCAGGCAGTCGGTGCAGTGTCGCGGGCTACCTCTCATATTGCGCTGGCCATATCTGCCCTGATAGACAGCGGGTCTGGGCGCGTACTGGATCTGGAGGATCGATGGCTCGCAACACGTTGCCAGCCATCTCTCGTGATGCGCCGCCGTCGAGGGGTAGGTGCGTCCTCTTCAGTTGCCGTGATTCCCAACACTCCGCAGGTGTCCTGGAGAGAGCGGAGTTGGTGCAAAGTCCCATTCCACCTGAAGATGATGCGGAAGGGGTGGCCCCAGGCATACGGTGTTTCATGTTCTTGTAGGAAGTCTGTCGCGATCTTAAAGGCCTTACGTTTCTGGAGCGTGATAGCAGATAGGTCTTGATAAAGGGCCACTGGATGGCCTTGGAACTGCAAGGGCTGCTTCTTCCTAGCTTCACTCAGTATACGTTCCTTGAGTGGGTAGTTCGGAAGAAAAGCCAGGATGTCCGGCGGTGGGGCTGAGGTCCGCCTCGCTAGTCCCACACGATGGGCCCTGTCTATCCGAATGGGGAAGTCCGCCGGCTCGCCCAGGACGTCACGGAACAAGTCTTGTAGGTAGCCCGCCACGTCGGTGCCTTCTTCTTTGAGTGGAACGCCTCGGACCCGGATGTTGTTCCGGCGTGACCTGTTTTCAAGGTCCTCGGCGTGGGCTTAGAGGTCTAGCTGCTGGTCTTTCAGGCGTATCACCTCCTGTTGCAGCTGCACTATCTCCTCATCCCTGGCTGTATCCGCACCCTCTATGGCGGCCACTCGCTCCTCGAGGCTTTCCACCTCTCTCCGTACCTCCCTGACCTCGCCCGCCACCTCTTGCTTCAAGGTAAGGAAGTCCTCTCTGAGAGAATTGAAGAGGGATTCCAGAAAGGAGCGGGTGATGGGGGGTTCGCTTAAGTCAGCGTCTTGCTGGGCCTTCGACTGGCCCGGTGATGGTTGCCCTCTGTCCGTTTTGGTTTGGGATTTGTGCAGCATTTCAGGCAGTGTCCGCTCGCCCTTCTTCCCTCCCCTTTGGGCGGCCATGCTGAGGGGAGCCACCTCCACTCCGCTCCGATGATCGAGGGGGCGGTGGACACAGGCCGTCACGACCAGGCCACGTGGGACCCCTGTGGTCAGGCCTCCGATCGTCCCAGTAATGCAGTGCCACTCAGTAGTGGCCAGTAGTACTCAGAGGGCGGCAAGTGCTGACCGTAGGCCCCAAAAGTAGGCTCCTCTGCGGGGGGGCCGCGCCTTGGTCGAGGATGGCGGCCACTCTGGAGCTCGTCCGCTCCCAGCAGGGTCCGCGCGGCGTGCAGGATGGTGTAGACCAGCAGGCTCAACGGGCGTCTGGGAGCGCCGCACCAGCGTAGGCCGCAGCCGCGACCTCGAGCGGTATCCGGGCAGGCGTCGCTCCGTAGGGCGGGCAACTCTTCTCCGTCCCACGCCGGTCCCGCAGCTCGGAGGACGGCCAGGCTCGCACCGTCACAAAATGGCGGCTGGGGCCGTGACGCCGGCCGCTCCCTGGAAGCCCCCTAGGCAGATCGGGATTCCTCTTGCCCCCACTCCACTTGGAACACGGATCGGGGCTGGTGCGGCGGGCCGGTCGTCCGGGGGCTGACTCGGCAGGCTCACTGTGTGGCTCCGCAGTTATTAGGGGGTGACCCGCCCGTGTAGGCCGCAGCCGCGGCCCCGAGTGGTGATCTGGGCGGGGGACCCCGTCTCCACTGGGCGCTGAGACGCGGGGCCTGCACAAACCCCGGTCGTCGCTGCTCCTCGGGGCTGGCCGGCGCCTCTCCGCCGCGCGCCGGCCCCGCAGCTTGGATAACGAGTAGGTCCGGCACCCGCGGCCCCCGGGTCGGTGTCGTCTTGTCTGCCTCTGGCCTCGGCCACCGCGGCGGGCTGTTCCGACGCCTTCTCTCTCTCTCCCTCTATTAATGCTAGCGGGCCTCGGGGGTGCCCTGGGGTCGTCGAGGCTGTGGCACTTGTCCCGGCTGCCTCTACTGTGTCAAGGCCGGGGGGAGAACGCTAAAATTGCGGCCTGGGCCCAGACGGATCGGAGGAGCTCAGGAGAGAAGCGTCCGCTCACTCTGCCATCTTGGCCACGCCCCCCCAGACCCTCCTTTTAGCATGAGCTAAACATTTTCTACTAAAATAGCAAAGAACAGACAAATCAATACGATCATAAATAACCTTTTAGGAACACACCATACTTTCAGCATCAGGAAGAGAAACTGTAAGAAGGGAAGAAGTCTCAAAGATGCCCTCATCTATCTGCATGAGGTCATCAATTTCCTTCTGGACTATAATTGGAGCATTTGTGTCATGAATCGATATTCGTCTTTTGGGGGTAAGAAGACTGTTACAATAGGTACAACACACAGGCAGGCATTGAACAAGAACACAACAAAACACCAATATAGCAATATGGTAAATAACTTTCTCAAAAATCTAGCCCCAGCCACCATGAAGAGGCCAATTCCAATTTCTGCTTTCCATCCCCTTGACATTTTCTAGAATATCCAGAATATAATTGGTAATATTCTTCTCCATATTTGTTATCCCGACTATGCACTGGTCGCCAACTACTGCGCACACACCACCATTCTTAGCCAGAATAAAATCCACTGCATATCTAGTTTGCACGGAATAAATCTGCATGCTTTTTAACTGAGTAGTAATGTCACGCAGAGCTGCCAGTCGTATTTGTTAATGTTTGCAACTTACACCCAAAATACTTTTGAACCTAGAATTTAGAAGACATAATATATCCGAAAGTAATACCATTACTATAATTGTTGATCTCGATATCCGTTACTCCCTCACAGAACTCCATTGTCAGTATTCTTTTCACCCATTTCACCTAAGGTTTCGCATGCTTACAAGGTACACCCAGAGGCAACACCATCCCAAGAGCCACATCATTTGTTCTGTTATGAACATTAGAGTAAGTACCATTAGACAAAAAGAAAAACCCTGGGTGTGCATAAATTGGTCCATCATAATCCACTGCGTAATACTGAGTATTCATTCTGAATGTACTTGGATCACCTGGAAGTGTTTCTCTGTGCATCACCAACCCTGAACAATTGATGTACAATGAGGTGCCAGTACTATTAATAATAGGACAACAAGTAGGATAATAACCTGCCTGTCGGGGACTGTCAATTTTTTGTAATGCCAACCTACTAATGTTATATTTTTTTCTTTCATATAAAAATTATCACAATAGGTAATGTTATCACAGCCGGGAAAACCCTCCCCCAATGGTTTGCGATGGTCCAGGTATGATCCTGAATAACCAGATCCAAACACTTGTTTTACCTCTATAAAATCAGGGGGTTCAGTAAAATTCACTAAAGACAAAGTATATGCAGCCCATAAATGGTAACAGAGTCACTTGGGTAGCAAGCATGCTGTGCCATTACCGAAAAATCTCTGATGCGTCTCCAAATATATATTACTCAAAGCTACTCTCTTATTTTGTTTGGGAGACAGACCTTTTCCTCCACTGCGTGAAGGTACGCTGTAATTGTTTGCTCTTCCTCAACAACCAATCTACCAAAGGGATGCATTACAAGTGACAAGTGGGGGCAAAAATGTAGAAGGAAATATGTAAGTTCCAAGTGTCCCTCAGAGCCTCACTGGTACAGGCTCCCATTGTCCATTGGCGCTCTTGAGCACCGGCGGTGGAGCTTGCTCTGTCCTAAGCTCTTATCCCACTTTGGTCATGTTGGTATACCTTCAGGGTATACTATGCTGATCTAGTGTTCAAACAACTAAACTAAAACAAGCACATTTTCATCAAGCTCAATGAATCTCCATTGGTACTACAGCATCAGTACAACCTATCTTGCGCCATCCATCCTCAATCTTTTTTCTCCTTGGATGCACTTTCCTTCAGCCGAGGGCGCAAATTGTACTTGGCAGCCTCAGGCACTGTCGGATCAACAAACAACGGCTGCTTAATGGCTTGTATTACCTGAGGAATAGCAGCATTCAGCACCTTTTCATTCTCCTGATCTGTTTGAGTCCAAATCAACTTGGCATCACTAGACGGGACAAGCTGAGGCACCTGTTCAGTCTCGGAGTCCCCAACGCCGTCCTTCATCCACTGATCATAGGGCAAAGGCAAAGAGACTCTGCGTCAATGAGTCGAATGTTCTAATGTCCGGGCACCTCTGGTGCAGCTGGCAGGGTATCCCGGACCTATTGGTGAATAGAACGCAAACTTTCATTTAACTTCCCAAGATAATTGATTAACAATGGGTACTCAATATTGGAAAACTGTTAAGGGCGCGGGACGCACCAGACATTTGCCAGGTGTTTGAAAATGACCTCATATGGTGACAATCCTGTTCTACAATGTGCTGTAGTTCTTAAGCAAAAACAAGTGAAAAGACAGTTGACTAAAATTTCTGCACCTCACACCAGTTTCGACATATATAAAGGTCCCGTACAGCAAGCCATGGCATCAACTGTTTAGTAATGCCTCTGTGATCCAGATCTTTGAAATACAAATAGTGGGCGTGTGCAGAGTAAGATTTTCCAAAACATTTGTTCATTTTATTGTTCATTCGATTTCAAAACTTTAGATTCTGGCCAACGCTTTTCATTCTCCATGGGAGAACTTCATCAGGACTCCTAAGGGCAATCACCCTTATGAGGGGGAAACCAAGTTGTTTATGAAAATAACCATGTGTCTAAAAAAGGTCCTGAGCTGTACCGAAGTATGGCCACGGCAGAGATATCTAGATCAATTACGAGTTCAGGCAAACACTAGATAGGGAATCTGTATGAATGCTCCCATTGGTTGTTGTCAAAAGGCTGTTGTGTGCTCATAGGCTGGCTCCGTGTAGATACTAAGTTCGGAATTAATTATAAATCCAGGGAAGATATAGATTCGGGTTTCATATAAAAAAATCCCAAATCGGGATGTTGAGGCGAATCATGTAATCCTACACTTGTCGGTAGTGCCGGCACTCCGAATGTTTGAGCTGTCACGGACGGGCCCAACAAGGTCGTGGGAATTTTCCCTTAAGGACTCCAGAGTTACTGCCTGGAGAATATATTATATTCATGTTCAATCTTACACCTGACAGAATTTAGGTCCACTACCTTAGGAGCCCTGATGAAGTTCTCCCATGGAGAACGAAACGCATTGGCTGGAATCTAAAGTTTTGAAACTGAATGAACAATAAAGAATTTTTAAAATCTTACTTTTGCTATCTGGACTTTGTCACTCTGCGCACGCCCACTAATTGTGCTGTAGTTCTTGTTGACAAAAGAGCTAGTGGTAAAGCATCTGGCCATTTTAACCCTGTTGTCTCCTGTATTTTTGCCAATTTGAGTTTGAAAGTACCATTGTACCTCTGAACCAGACCTGCTGACTGGGGATAGGTGGCACTATGAAACTTCAGCTTTATGTGCAAACCCTCACAAATCAATTGGATCACTTTCCTATTAAAATGACTTCCGTTATCGCTCCAGATCAAACAGGGCAAGCCGAAACAAGGAAAGAACTCCTTCAGGAGTACCTTTGCAGTCGTAATAGCTGTTTTGTCCATAGTGGGATGAGCCTCAACCCATTTACTGAATGCACATACAACCACCAAAACATACTTCTAATTATTGCATCCCTCCAATTCTATTTAGTCAATTTGTAGGACCTCAAAAGGAAAATGGGTGGTGCAAAATTTCCAGGAGGTGTAGGGGTACCCGTTCCAGGATTGTGCATCATCCACACCATACAGTACTTCACTAAGTGTGCAGCTGTCTTAGAGATATTATCATTCTGCCATACAGGGTCCAACAACTTGAAAATACCCTTGGCACTAGTATGGTCTGTACCATAGTGTAGCGATCACGTGGCCAACAGGGCTACTACCATACCATTCCCGTAGGTTTCGCTGTTTCCCTGGTCGACCAAATGCAAAGGTATTCATCCTGAAACCTACATCTACTAGCATGCCTAGGTGTAGGAATTATGAGGCTTAGGGCGGAACTTATTAAAGCACCTCCTTCCCGTTGAGAAGGTGCTTGTCAATAAATCTGGTTTCTTCGAGAGATGGCGGATGGTGTTCCCCGCCGGATTTCAGCTTGAAGATTGCAGCCTTTGTTGTTCGGGACATTCTACAGGAGCTCCGTGTTCAAGTCGAGACTTGTCGCAGGTACATTAGCGGTAGGAGTGCGGGCTCGCCTCCTCCGCTTCTTGTCTTGTGTTCTTGTGTGCATGAGAAGAAAACGCTGCGGTGCAGTTTAAACGCGAGGCTTCGCATTTTCACTACAGGCAGCGGGTAAAATACGATATTGTCCTACGCGTGTCTGATGTTTAAGACGCGTTCTGGGTGACATCGTTTCAAGTGCTTCGGGGAAGGAGTTTGGCTTTTGTGTTTGTAGAGAAATCCTCGGATCAGCTGATTCCTGCACTCTCTACAACTAAGTGCCACAGGCGGGGGATCAGTTTGTTTACATCGCGCTGTGTGTCTAACAACGCTTGTTTTATGGACAAAGGCTTCTCTTTGCAAAATCTGCGACAGTGACATTGGGACGTATTCTGATTCTTTTGCCAGACTGAGATACTTGTTGTGTCTCTGCTGTATGAACCGTCTACAGAATCCCTTGGATTGGACAATCATATTTTTGTTTAACATCTTTTTGTTTTGAGAGAAAAAGGGACAGAAATATCTAGATTAGCTGTAGTACTTATGGTAAGGAGAGACACCTATACCTTGCATTTAGTTGTTAACCTTTGGGAAACAACAGGTGTTATATCTCTATTGTATTATCTTCCCCTTCTGCAGAATGGGGGTCCTTCCTGGTGCCTGGCAGTTCTTTTTGACCAGATCTTGAGGGGATCACAGAAAACACAACTCTTTTATTATTTTGTCCACTTCCCTTTTTCCCGGGGCACGAGTTCACGCAGAGGGTTTTAAGCTACCCTGTGGGGAATCGTGCCAGGGTGGAATTGGGAGGCATTTCTTCCTGCATCGTCTCCGCTGGGCTCAAGGTTAAAGTTAGTGGCATTTATTATTCTTGAGCCACTGCCAATCCTGACAGATTGACAAGCCCAAGAATAGACGCCCGGCCTAGACGATGGATGTTGAGGGCGTGTTGGCTTCTATGGTGGAAAGCCTGGCCGCCTTACAGCGAGAAGTGCACACATCTAGAGCTGAGTCCCAGGTATTACAGAAAGAGGTGGGCACCTTACGGAGAGAGGTAGCAGGGCTAACACGTAGGGGTACTGGAGGGGTTCCTTATATCAAACCGGCTACACTGCCACCACCTGTTTCCACTACTTCCATGCCCTCTACAGGAGCAGAACAGGGTGGGTTCGCTATGCCTCCTCCCGGTACAGTTCCCCCTACTGACCCTACCCACACAGTGCACATCGTACAAAACATGGGTATTCCATTAGCACCCCCTGAACGATTTTTTGGGATCCCCGGAAGTTTGAGACCTTTCTGAATCAATGTAGATCACACTTTTTATGTAAACCTGGGGTGTTTCAAGAAGACTCAGCAAAAACGGCATTTATGATGTCGTACATGAGCGGAAACGCTGCGAGCTGGACTGTTCCCTTATTGGAAAGAAACGACCCGGTGCTGCACAGTTTTTCTGATTTTTGTTTGGAACTCCGGAAACTATTTGATAGGAAGTCCCATATGATGACCCTTGACAGGGAACTGTTAACCTTACGTCAGGGTTCCCAGGACCTGTTGTCCTACATTACATCTTTCAACAGACTGGTGGTTGAAACAGACTGGCCTCCTAGTAAACGTATTACACTGTTTTATCAGGGATTGAGAGGGGAGCTTAAGGATGTCCTGGCACAAGTAGTGCAGCTTCCTAACACCTGTGAACAGCTCATAGATTTAACCGTCCAGTTGGATCATCGACTCCTCGACAGAAGAGGGGACAAGAACAGGGGGGATGGTATATGTCTCCTCGTTGCCGAAACCCCCTTGAAGAGCGTCCCAAAGTAGTAGAAGGAACGGAGCCTATGCAAATTGGAGGTATCCGTGGCCCCCTTTCACAGGAAGAAAAGGAGAAGATTGAAACAATGTCTGTATTGTGGAAAAGGGGGACATTTCGTTAAGGAATGTAGAGCAAGAAATGCACTACCCGGACGCCCCTTTGTGCCCCGTGTTCAAGCAATTGTACAAGCAGGGGAGCCGGCGGAAAACTAGGAAACCCAAATCAGGAAGTGGTCTCTGCCTTGGGTTGCCAAACTTCCACAATCTCACCAGTACTTGCCAATACGCTTCATCCAGCTGTCGCCCACATGAATCTCAAGGTTACGCTATGGGTCACTTCTAAAGATGCACTGGATATAGCCGCCTTAGTGGATTCCGGTGCCACTGGGAATTATATCCACCAAGAGTATGCTATGAAAATCGGAATAGTCTGTGAGAAGAAAGAAAAACCTGAGTTGGTGAAAGCAGTCGATTGAACCGTTCTGTCCTCAGGTCCTGTGTCGTATCATACGTGTTCTTTATTGATGCAGACCGACCAAAATCATCAGGAATACATCCAGTTCGATCTCATCGACGCCCCTCAATTCCGGCTTATCTTGGGTATGCCCTGGTTGACCCTTCATGATCCCAAGGTCAGTTGGGCGGCACGTACCATTACTTTCTCATCTGACTATTGCAAAGAACATTGCAAACGGGACATTCCTATTCACAACTCTCCTGGCATAACGCCTTCGCACCAGGCCTGGCGCTGGAAAGCCCCAGCACCGGTTTGAACTGGCCTATGCACAGGGAGACCTTGTGTGCCCCAGGCATGTCTGATTCTATTCAGCCCTGTCCTACCCAATACACAAAATCCTGTCTGGAGTGGTGCTAGCACCTCCCCAGGCAGGAAACCCTTTGTCCAAGCTCCCCTCGCTGGAAGGACTCCCAGCAGCAGGAGGTCAGACTTGTGTCTGTGGTGGCAGCATCCATTTTGTGATGCTAAGGCTCTGTTTAACTTTAACCGGGGTTCAGGCTAGGTACATGTCGTGTCCCTCTAGAAGGGTGGAATGCTACCCCCGTCGCCAGAACTGGCAAGGGGGTAGTATTCCAATTCGTATGACACCTTACTCGACATGTTTTGATAAAGCCAAACCCAAGATAGCATTTAACCGCGAGGTTCATAATGCACTTAAAAGTATATGGTATGGCAATATCATGAAACAGCTAAAGGACATGGTTCCGAAAGCTGCAGACAGGCTCAGCTCATGCCAGAGCACCATCTCACATATTTCCAAGCACTCTGCCTCCAGGATTGATGAGGCCTTCCATAGGAGTGACTGATAGGAACATATGTGTCCATTTTAGGTTAGGTATAGGCATACTACACCTAAGTAAGGGGTGGTTACACCGACTTACCCCAGCTGAGTGATCAGCCAGTTGTGTCAAAATATGGAGGCCAGGCCAGGGGTGGCATAATACATGCTGCAGCCCCTGGTAGGCCTTGGAAGCACCTATGCCCTGGGTACCTGGGTACACTGTTACAGGGGCCAATAAGGTGAGCCAATTCCAATTGTGTATGTACCTAAGGTACATGGAGTCCATTTTAAGGAGAGAGCAATTAGCCTGGGGCCCTGAATAGCAGGATCCCAGGCCAACTATGTAAAAAACCAGCTAAACACCAGGCAAAAAGTTTGGGGGTAACCATAGTCAGATATCCACCTTCCTACATAACCCCCCCCCCAAACAAAAGGAGATAAGGCTATCCTTGATCGGGTAAGCCTATATTGCCTAAGTGGCCATATAAGGAAGTACCAGCTCTGGCTTGGTTACCCCCTGTCTCATGGTCCACTAAGCAATCCCTCACCCTAAGGGTATCTGAGGGTCTCCACCATAGGGAATCTCTACCTGTGGTGTGTCTTTGCAAAGTTAAAGGCTGGTGTAGGGATGGAGTACTGAAGTGAGATCCCTCTGTAGGACTCAGCTTCCTCCAATCACTCTCCACCATGTGTGCCTGTCTTTCTTTGACTGAGTTGCACTGTGCTCTCAGGGTCAACCTCTGGCTACCTAAAGCTGGAGGCTGGGTCCCTCTTGTTGGCTTACTGGAGGGACAGGTCAGGTTTGGGGCCTTGGGGTCCCAGGTTTGGCTGAGCCCAACAGAATCCATCTGAGGGAGGTCCCTAACTACTTTTAAGGGGGCTCCCTCAGGAGTTTTTAAAGTTTTCACCTCACTAGGGCTACTAGTTTCGGTGGCCCTAATCTGTTGATGGGGGTGCTTTATTTGACAGGGGGCCCTTTGGGGCTCACTGTCCTTCTTGTCCTCTGCAGCCCTGGGCTGAGCAAGGCAAGGTAGAGAGGGGCAGGATACCTGCTCCAGACTGGTTCCCACCTGAGAAGGGTCCACTGTCATCAGAGGCTCTGTCAGGCCAGGCCTAACAACCTCTGGGACAGTTCCTTCATCAGGGGTAAGATCAGTTCCCTGAGGAGGCTGATCCTTTCCTAAAGTCTGGTGGGAAGGAGATTTCTCTTCCTCCTCAATGCTCTCTGTTTGTGTGGAGTGATCCATCTTTTCAGGCTTCACAACACATGTATCAGTTTGAGTTAGGGCTGTGGCCATCACAGCCCCACCAACCTTTTCAGGAGGCGACTCAGTTTGGGTATGGGCTGTTACCATCACAGCCCTGCTAATCTCTTCAGGAGGGAAGTTAGCTAAAGATGCAGCCCTACCAACCTTTTCAGGAAGGACATCTTGGATTGGGGCTGTAGCCATCACGGCCCCACTAACCTTTCCATGGAGATTTACCATTTTAGAATGGGTTTCTTGTTCCACCTCAGCCCAGGCTGAGATTTCTAAATCATTCCCCAGTAGACAATCTACAGGCAAGTTTGATGACACTGCCACTCTCTTTGGGCCAGTGACACCTCCCCAGCTAAGATTTACTACTGCCATGGGGTGATTGGTTTCTATTCCATCAATGTTGGTCACCTGATATGTGGCATCAGGTAAAAGTTGCCTTGAGGGGACTAGACATTCAGCCAACATGGTGATGCTAGCCCCTGTGTCTCTAAAGGCCTCAACATTCAAGCCATTGATGAGGGGCTCCTGTCTATACTTGCTCAAAGTGTTTGGGCAAGCAGTGAAATTGGCAAACCCCATGCCAGTCTCATAGACAAGAGTATCTGAGGTAGGGGACCTGGTTAGGCCAGAATCCACCTGTCCTCCAAAAGTAAACCCACCCAGATTCCTGGGTGTGCTCCCACTTCCTGGGGGATTACTGCTGACAGTAACAGGAGGTGTTGGAGCTGGCTTTGGAGGTATATTCTCTTTATTGCCATTCTTGGGACAACAGCTGTCTGTTTTGTAATGCCCAACCTGTTTACAGACATGACAATAAGGCTTTTTCTGGGTTGAAGAAGTGTCTTGGGACCCACCCCCATCCTTGGAGTTTTGGGGCCCTGGGGAAGTCTTTTCCTTACTTTTATCCCCACCCTTCTCTTGAGGCTTGGTAGTCTCTTTCTTTTGGTCACCACCCTGGTTCTTAGGCCTGATCCTGGTTCTGACCCATTTGTCTGCCCTCCTACCCAATTCTTGTGGGGAGGTCAGATCAGAGTCAACCAGGTGCTGATGTAGAAGCTGATTTTGACAATTACTTAAGATTTGCTCTCTCATAATTAAATTATACAATCCTGTATAGTCAGTAACCTTACTTCCCAGCAACCAGCCCTTCCAGAGCCTTAGTGGCACATTCAACAAATTCAGACCAGTCCTGAGTCTGTGTCTTCTGGGTGTCTCTGAACATTAACCTGTACTGTTCAGTGGTTAGGCCTAACCCATCAATCAGAGCACTCTTCAGGACCAGGTAGTTTCTAGAATCCCCATCACTAACTGTGAGGAGTCTGTCTCTGCCTCTACCTTCAAAGGAGAGCCACAAGATTGCTGCCCACTGCTCCTGAGGGACCTGCTGTACTTTGCAAGCTCTCTCAAGTGCAGTCATCCATTTGTGGATATCATCCCCAACTTTGTAGGGGGGCACAATCTTACTCAGGTTTCTATTGTCATAGGACCTGTCTTTATCCTTAGGGATAGTGCTGCCACCAGTGGATTCTAATCCACTCTCTCTAGGCTGCCTTGCTCTAGCAAGTTTCTCTTTGGCCAGGGCAACTTCTAACTCTTGCCTCTGGATCCTAAGTTCAGCCTCTCTCATTTTGGCCTCATGTTCCCTTCTCTGAGGGCTAGTCAACTCCCTTCTGGAGTTGCCATGAGAACCTCTAGAAACATGGGAAGTATTGGACTCACCTGAGTGATTCCTCCTCCTCCTACGCTCCTGGTTAAGTCCATTTGGGGGTCTGAATGGGTTGGACCCACCTTCAGTCCCAAATAAGCTTAGGGCATTCACAGGCTGACGACCCTGTGGCAGGGGGTCTCCGCCTGCAGCTAAGGAGGTTAGCAGCAGCATTCATAACTCGGAAAGACATTGTTGGATCATTTTATCTACACTTCGCCGCATTTAGCGCAGAGGAGCGCTTTTTAACTTTGGAACCAACTCGCGATCCTAGTCTCTCCCCCGGACTCCAGGACACCTACCTGATCACTCCTCCTGAGTGCACCGGCGCTCGGCTGAGCGTTGATCGCTTCAGCGGACTTTCAGCGGCAGGGGCCGCCATCTTGGGCCGGGTTGCTCGGGTGAGGTGGGAGGCGAGGCCAGTGACATCACCGCCACACCCCCGAGTCCCGCCCCTACTTAGGAGGGCTGACTGGAATCTACCCTTGGCATTCACAGGCTGACGACCCTGTGGCAGGGGGTCTCCGCCTGCAGCTAAGGAGGTTAGCAGCAGCATTCATAACTCGGAAAGACATTGTTGGATCATTTTATCTACACTTCGCCGCATTTAGCGCAGAGGAGCGCTTTTTAACTTTGGAACCAACTCGCGATCCTAGTCTCTCCCCCGGACTCCAGGACACCTACCTGATCACTCCTCCTGAGTGCACCGGCGCTCGGCTGAGCGTTGATCGCTTCAGCGGACTTTCAGCGGCAGGGGCCGCCATCTTGGGCCGGGTTGCTCGGGTGAGGTGGGAGGCGAGGCCAGTGACATCACCGCCACACCCCCGAGTCCCGCCCCTACTTAGGAGGGCTGACTGGAATCTACCCTTGGCATTCACAGGCTGACGACCCTGTGGCAGGGGGTCTCCGCCTGCAGCTAAGGAGGTTAGCAGCAGCATTCATAACTCGGAAAGACATTGTTGGATCATTTTATCTACACTTCGCCGCATTTAGCGCAGAGGAGCGCTTTTTAACTTTGGAACCAACTCGCGATCCTAGTCTCTCCCCCGGACTCCAGGACACCTACCTGATCACTCCTCCTGAGTGCACCGGCGCTCGGCTGAGCGTTGATCGCTTCAGCGGACTTTCAGTGGCAGGGGCCGCCATCTTGGGCCAGGTTGCTCGGGTGAGGTGGGAGGCGAGGCCAGTGACATCACCGCCACACCCCCGAGTCCCGCCCCTACTTAAACGGTCCATATGTGTCAGCGCAGCGGACGAGCGCAGCGGGCGCGACGAAGGCGCGCCGGAGTCGCGCCTGAGTTAAGCCCGTCTGCGCACGTCCGCGGCCGACCGGGACCCGGGCCCACACCCTGGCCATTTTTTGAAGTACTCCTCTTTTGATCTATTATTATTACAACCTAGCTCCCCCTCAGGAATAGCCCTCTCTTCACTCCCCTCGCACACCTGTTCACGTATTCAAACACTGGGGCTCTCCCGCCTTCCCCTGCTGGCTGATGATATTCAGTCTATTCCACCACTGCCGAATGAACCTCGATCGGCTCCTTTATTAACACATAATATGAGATGCTACTACCTCAATACAAGGTCCCTAATTAAGAACCAGGTCAACATCTTTCTTTTCCTGACGGAAGAAAAACCAGATCTTCTGTTGTTGACCGAAACATGGACCAATCCTCATTCCTTGCCGGACATTCTGGCATCACTTCCCTCAGACTATTATATTTTGACTGCCAATCGTGCACAAGGGAAGGCTGGAGGTGGGGTAGCAGCAATCATTTTGAAATCTTTTCATTTCCGGGAATTACCTTCTCTCACTCTCCCCAACACCGAAAACTTGGTAATTACACTAGACTCAGAGAGTGGGGCCCTTACTCTAATTCTGTTATACCGCCCTCCCCAATACATGGCCAATTATCCAGTACTTTTGGCAGAACAACTGGCCTCCCATGTAATAAAGTACTCTAAAACTGTCCTAGTCGGGGATTTAAATTATTGGTTCGATAGAACAGAGACAGACACCCAGGCTGGAGAACTGAAGGATCTGCTTACAGATCTAAACCTGGTCCAACATATTCACTTTCCTACTCACCAGAAGGGTCATAGCCTGGACCAAATTTGGACATATAACTTACCACCATTTTCCCCTATTATAAGCCCTTGTATTTGGTCAGACCATTATCTCATCCAGTTCCCGCTAGAAATCCAAGGGCAGCATAAGGCCAAACCTCCTATGGGAAAAGAGTTCCGTAAATGGAAATCCATGGACCACCTTGGGTTCATGGACACGTTGAACAACACCCTTCCCCCATTAGGCGAAGACCTGGAGGTTGATGAGAGGGCACTGTCCTCCTGGCTTCTCCACGCAGCAGATCTGTTCGCCCCCTCTGTATACTTATCTAACATTAGAGGCAATGATGCCCACAAATGGTTCACCCAGGAACTTAGAGCACTTAAATTAGGGGTACGACAGAAAGAAAGACAGTGGAGAGCCACCTACTCCTCACAGGACAGGGAAACCTTCTGTGTTACTAGGAAAAAATATCAAAAAAATTTAAGTCAACACAAACTCAATTACTTTTCCACAAAAATGTTATCTTCATCTAACAAGTCCAAAGATATTTTTAATATAGTCAACGAACTCTGTGACAACGACAGGACAGCCCCTTCAATAGCCCCTACGCAGCAGCTATGTGATTCCCTGAATAATTTTTTCAGAGAAAAAATTGTCACTATTAAATCGAGTATCGCCAGTTCCCCAACGTCACTTCCTTTGGATGACGTCTTTTATAATCCCTCTGTACTAGATGCCTTCCCGGCCATTGATGATAAAACCTTTTCTTCACTTCTGACGAGGGTAAAGTCCGGATCCCCCAATGACATCTGCCCCCCCCATATCTTCTCGGAAATCGGTCAGACCATCCCTCAGGGTATTTTACCCCTATTAAATAAATCACTGGTTCAGGGTAAGGTACCTACTGGCTTTAAACACGCCCTGCTTATCCCTTTAATAAAAAAACCAGGTCTGGACCCCCGGGACTCATCAAATTATCGTCCCATATCCCTGTTGCCGTTCTTATCCAAGATATTGGAGGCTCATGTCTCCAATTGCCTTTCCAACTTTGTGGAAACCACTGGGTTTCTGGAGCCAAATCAAGCTGGGTTCCGTCCAGGCCATTCGACCGAGACGGTAACCCTGGCAGTCCAGAATACACTTCGGTGTAATGCAGACAGGGACGTCCACCAGGCACTGGTGCTTCTTGACCTGTCTGCTGCATTCGACACGGTCGACCACACTATTTTGGTCGGCCGTGTCGGGCAGGCAGGCCTCAGAGGTACTGCCCTGAGCTGGGTGGAGTCATTTTTGTCTGACCGAACTCAAGCAGTGAGACTGGGCACCTTCACAGCCCCTAGAATTAAGAACGACTGTGGCGTCCCGCAGGGTTCCTCCCTGTCTCCCCTTTTATTTAATTTATACTTGCGTCCCCTCTTGTACTCCCTGAGGAAGTTCAAAGTGTGGATCTTTAACTACGCAGATGATCTGCAATTGATCTTCCCCCTAGGGTCGCCAGATGCTGTCACTGAGTTTAGGGAGGCCATGGCTCATATCCAGAGATGGATGGGCCTCAACCACCTAAAACTTAACCCAGGCAAGACTGAACTGATCTTGCCTGGGAAGAGCGAACTCAGCTGGGGACCTCAATTTTGGCCTCCGGAGATGGGAAATCCCCCCTCCAAATCCCGCACGGTCAAGAGCCTTGGAGTCACCTTTAGTGAAGACCTCTCCTTGAAAAGTCAGGTAGGGTCAGTTGTCTCCGCATGCTTCTTTCAGCTGCGCAAGATTAGAAAGATTGCTCATTTCCTTACCCATTCTGCCCTGATACAGGTGACCATCGCCCTTGTGCTGTCTAGGCTGGACTACTCAAACAGTTTATATTTGGGCCTTCCAGCCGGGCAGCTCAAGAGGCTGCAGCTGGTTCAAAATCAGGCGGCCAGGCTGATCTGTGGGCTTCCTAAATGGCAGTCCATCAGGCTAGGCCTGGCAGATCTGCATTGGCTGCCGGTAGCCCAGAGGGCGGCCTTTAAAACCGGCTGCATTATCTTTAGGGCACTACAAGGCAAGGGCCCTAAATTTATCATTAACCTGCTTGCCAGATACATCCCCTCTCGCAACCTCCGTTCTGGTCACAAAAGCTTGCTCACGGTGCCGGTTGTTAGGAAACTACGTCAGGGCGGCAGCTCCTTTCATTTTCTTGCTGCCTCCCTCTGGAACTCCTTGCCAGCTTCTTTAAGGTCACACGAGGATATCCTAGCCTTTAGACTAGCTTTTAAGACCTGGCTTTTTAGGGAAGCCTATCCTTAGATGTTCTAAACTGTCTTCCTGTTGTTGTGTTGTGCTTATGAAAACTTCCTACAGCGCCATGAAGCCTACGGGCGTACGTGCGCTTTATAAGCTAAATTTAACATAACATAACATAACATAGGTTAGCCTGGTTAAGCCTGCTGACTAACACCTGGCTATTTCTACCATCATCAGAATCACTTTCTTCTCCCTCCTCCTCCTCTTCTTCTTCCTCAGGCTGAGTATTCCCAGGGGTCTGGTCTTCCTCATCTATCTGGATGACAGGGGAAGGGGCATCAGGGTTATCATCTTCAGTGGGAGAGCCTCCATCTCCAGTCCCTGAGGGGCCTGGTTTGGAGTTTTTTAGAGCTTCAGACTGGTCTAACAGCTCTCTGAGGTGTCCTGCTGTAGGAGTAGGACCTGTTTTGATTCCTCTCATGGAACACAGTTGCCTCAGTTCCTTAAATGGAAAGATAGCAAATTTGGATGGTGCCCTTGGAGGGTCACTCTCATCAGAGGTGGTTCCAGTGGATCCCTCTGCTCCAGACATTGCTCTAGTGTGGTGGATGTGTTGCAATCTACCTACACTTGTGTTTTCCTACAAAACCTATCTAGTAGTTGTAGTCAGGGTGTGCTACTCCCTATCCTCTACAACAACTACGTTCAGTAGAACTTAAGTATATCTAGTCTTGTTTTAGTGTACCTGTCAGGTACCTGTATGATCTTTCAAATGATATTTTCAAAGATTGTAATGGTAAAACAACAGCAAGCTCAAATCCCAATCCGCTGCTCACCAATGTGAGAAGTTGGTCTGGTATATGATGCTCACTAGTTCTAGTGATCACCTTGTACCATGCCAAGCAACCCTTATGGTGCAGGTTGTAAAGTCAACCTTATAGACAAGCTATCCTAGGGGTAGCATGGACTAAGCAGTCTTAGGCTAAACTCTGTAAAGGCATGTGAAGCAAGCTGTTTTACCATACACAATCCCTTGAATACCAAATGAAAGGACACCACACAGATATATATTGAAAATATATATAGATTTATTTCTACAAATATCCCTGATACTCTTTATGAGCACAGAAGCAAATGCGTTAAAACAAAACACAGTTTAAATAGACAAAAGTTGCACAATTATGGATGAGCCCTAGGGGCCACCTAAACCATATACTAAAATAGTGGTATAAGAACCACTATGGGGAAAGTGAAGAGGCCTAGGGCCTGGGGAATCGCTGGAGCTGTTCGGGACTAGCAGTGAAGAAGTCGGGAAAGGCCCGCGGGACTCGGGTGCAGTGCTGAAAGTGCACGCTTTACCAATGCAATGTCAATGGTGCGTAAAAGTTACAAAGTTAATTAAAAAGGAACCTTCCGAGTGACCTAGAAGGATGAAACTTTAGACACAGACACTAGAGGTGTGTACCAGTGTGGGAACACCGGCGGAGCTGAGTTACCTCACCCACAGGAAGCGGGTGCATAGGGTCGAAGTAGTGTCGGGTTTCGTCACGCAGGTCGATGGTGCTTGGAGCTGAAGATGCTGCAGGCGACTCGATGTGAAGAGTTCCGGTGGATCCAAGGGTGGATCTGAAGAGGTGAAGACCTGAAAGCAGAGGGGACAATGTTCAAAGTCACTAGCCAGTGACTACCGTGAAACCAGAGTGGAACCAGGCGATGTCGGGTGCAAACAGGCGTCGAGGTGTAGCTTCTCTCTGCAGCCACGTGGACACGAGGGGTCGAAGACGTCCAGGAGTCGGTCACGAGCTGTCCCACGCAGGCTTCTCGCTGTTGGCGGTGTCGGAAACTTGATTGGAGCCAACAGGCCTTGGCTAATGCAAGCCACGCAGGAATCGAAAAAGGCTTGTTACTCGGACCAGCAAGGTCAGAGCAGGTGCTCCTTTTTACAGGAGCGAGGGCAAGTCTGGAGCAACCAGACCCGCAGTGTAAGTTGAAGGTTTCGTCGCCAAGATGGCCGCTAGCCACGTGGCAAGTGGACGGGATGGCGCGTCAAGTGGCATAATGCAAAAGGGCCCCACGCAGATCGTGGAGATGCTGGGGGGCTGATCTTCGGTGCAAGGGCTGCTCGAGGTTGGGGCTTCTCAAACCCCAAAGCACAGCGTCGAGGGTGCCTCTGATGCTGCGCAGTCAGCGTTTCGGGGGTCTTCCAAGAGGTCCGGTCCCACGTCTCTCGGTGCCTCCACGGGTCCCTTCTTTGCAGGGACTGTGGATCGGGCGGTGAGAAGTCTGGGAGTCTGGGTCTTGTCAGGCTCTGGGCTCGGGCTCCGGCGGGAGGCGGCGGCAAAGCAGACGTCGAGTTGCTGGTTGGTGCCTGTGTTCACAGGGTGGTCACTCCTTGGTCACAAGGGAGATTCTCTTCCGTCTTCTGTGCAGCAGAATGTCGAAGTCCAGTCTTCTTCTGTATTTCAAGTTGATTCAGGATGATCTGAAGTCTCAGGACACAGCTCCCTCCTCTGGGTGGAACCAGGAAGGGGGGTGGTTACACCCCCTTTCCGTTGTCCAGTTTCGCGCCAGGACTGGGGCTGGAAAGCCCCAGCACCGGTTTGAACTGGCCTATGCACAGGGACACCTTGTGTGCCCCAGGCATGTCTGATTCTATTCAGCCCTGTCCTACCCAATACACAAAATCCTGTCTGGAGTGGTGCTAGCACCTCCCCAGGCAGGAAACCCTTTGTCCAAGCTGCCCTCGCTGGAAGGACTCCCAGAAGCAGGAGGTCAGACTTGTGTCTGTGGTGGCAGCATCCATTTTGTGATGCTAAGGCTCTGTTTAACTTTAACCGGGGTTCAGGCTAGGTACATGTCGTGTCCCTCTAGAAAGGTGGAATGCTACACCCGTCGCCAGAACTGGCAAGGGGGTAGTATTCCAATTTGTATGACACCTTACTCGACATGTTTTGATAAAGCCAAACCCAAGATAGCATTTAACCGCGAGGTTCATAATGCACTTAAAAGTATATGGTATGGCAATATCATGAAACAGCTAAAGGACATGGTTCCGAAAGCTGCAGACAGGCTCAGCTCATGCCAGAGCACCATCTCACATATTTCCAAGCACTCTGCCTCCAGGATTGATGAGGCCTTCCATAGGATTGACTGATAGGAACATATGTGTCCATTTTAGGTTAGGTATAGGCATACTACACCTAAGTAAGGGGTGGTTACACCGACTTACCCCAGCTGAGTGATCAGCCAGTTGTGTCAAAATATGGAGGCCAGGCCAGGGGTGGCATAATACATGCTGCAGCCCCTGGTAGGCCTTGGAAGCACCTATGCCCTGGGTACCTGGGTACACTGTTACAGGGGCCAATAAGGTGAGCCAATTCCAATTGTGTATGTACCTAAGGTACATGGAGTCCATTTTAAGGAGAGAGCAATTAGCCTGGGGCCCTGAATAGCAGGATCCCAGGCCAACTATGTCAAAAACCAGCTAAACACCAGGCAAAAAGTTTGGGGGTAACCATAGTCAGATATCCACCTTCCTACAATCGGTAGCACTGCTGTCCTCACAGGAATTCTTGGATGATGTGAAGGTTGCTTTAGCAGATGAGAACCTACAAGACTGGGTCCTGGAAGATCCGGAGCATCGTGTCGAAAAGGATGATCTTGCCTATCATGACAAGGCCCTCTTTGTCCCGACAATGGCATTACGACAGCAAGTGCTAGCATGGGTCCATGATTCTACACTGGGCGGGCATTTGGGAATGTATAAAACCATCGCCAGCGTGGAACGTTCCTTCTGGTGGCCCCGAATGCGAGAGGATGTAAGACACTACATAATGAACTGTGCGATCTGTGCACAGGGAAAGGCGATACATGCAAAACCTGTAGGACTCTTAAGACCTTTACCTATACCTCCACAACCATGGCATACGCTATCTATGGATTTTATAGTTGAGATGCCACCCTGTGATAACAAGACCGTGATCTTGGTTATTGTAGACCATCTGACTAAAATGGGACATTTCGTACCGTTGGCAGGATTGCCCACAGCTGCGGAACTGGCAAAGGTGTTCCTGCAACATATTGTACGAGCTCATGGTATCCCTTGTGTTCTGATAACTGACAGGGGGACTCAGTTCACTTCTCGGTTCTGGAAGGCTCTTTGCAAAACCCTGAACATTGATGCACGACTCTCCTCCAGTTACCATCCCCAGGCGGATGGTAAAACCGAACGTTTGAACCAGACACTAGAACAGTACCTCCGATGTTTCATGCTGCAAAACAATATGGAATGGACTACCTTGTTATGGATGGCGGAGTTCGCTTACAATAATGCTGTGCACACCACTCTGGGTTGTTCGCCTTTTTTTTGCCTCCAGGGCTTTCACCCCAATTCTCTCCCTTTTGATTGGCCTGTGCGTTCCCCTGTACCCAGTATACATTAACATCATGCACACCTTAGAGCAGTGCTTATAGCCGCTAAACACAATCTAGCAGAGGCCCAGTCCACACAGAAAACTTTTGCCGATAAAAGGAGAACCCTAGAACCAGACTACAGGGTGGGGGATAAGGTTTGGCTCCCCACGAAACACCTACATCTGAAGGGGGTCTCCCGATTGAAACCGAAGTATGTGGGCCCCATACAGTGAGTCGAGGTTATTAACCCTGTGGCGATGAAACTCTCCCTTCCTGTTTTGTGGCAGATCCATCCTGTTTTTCATGTTTCCCTGCTCCGGCCCTGTCCTCTCAGTATGAGGCTTCCCGATCGGCCCCTTCCTGTTGAGGTAGATGGTCAGGAGGAATATGAGGTGCAGGCAATACTTGACTCCCGTATGGTGCGAGGCAGGGTTCAGTATCTGGTGGATTGGAAAGGCTATGGGCCCGAGGAGAGGACATGGGAGCCTATGGACGACCTCCATTGTCCTGATTTGGTGGCTCTCTTCCATACTTTGCATCCGGGTAGACCTGGGCGACCGCCGGGGCGGCTGTCCTCGGGAGGGGGTTCTGTAGCGATCACGTGGCCAACAGGGCTACTACCATACCATTCCCGTAGGTTTCGCTGTTTCCCTGGTCGACCAAATGCAAGGGTATTCATCCTGAAAACTACCTCTACCAGCATGCCTAGGGGTAGAAATTATGAGGCTTAGGGCGGAACTTATTAAAGCACCTCCTTCCCGTTGAGAAGGTGCTTGTCAATCAATGTGGTTTCTTCGAGGGATGGCGGATGGTGTTCCCCGCCGGATTTCAGCTTGAAGATTGCAGCCTTTGTTGTTCGGGACATTCTACATGAGCTCCGTGTTCAAGTCGAGACTTGTCGCAGGTACATTAGCGGTAGGAGTGCGGGCTCGCCTCCTCCGCTTCTTGTCTCGTGTTCTTGTGTGCATGAGAATAAAACGCCGCGGTGCAGTTTAAACGCGAGGCTTCGCGTTTTCACTACAGGCAGCGGGTGGAATACGATATTGTCCTACGCGCGTCTGATGTTTAAGACGCGTTCTGGGTGACATCGTTTCAAGTGCTTCGGGGAAGGAGTTTGGCTTTTGTGTTTGTAGAGAAATCCTCGGATCAGCTGATTCGTGCACTCTCTCCAACTAAGTGCCACAGGCGGGGGATCAGTTTGTTTACATTGCGTTGTGTGTCTAACAACGCTTGTTTTATGGACAAAGGCTTCTCTTTGCAAAATCTGCGACAGTGACATTGGGACGTATTCTGATTCTTTTGCCAGACTGAGATACTTGTTGTGTCTCTGCTGTATGAGCCGTCTACAGAATCCCTTGGATTGGACAATCATATTTTTGTTTAACATCTTTTTGTTTTGAGAGAAAAAGGGAAAGAAATATCTAGATTAGCTGTAGAACTTATGGTAAGGAGAGACACCGATACCTTGCATTTAGTTGTTAACCTTTGGGAAAGAACAGGTGTTATATCTCTATTGTATTATCTTCTCCTTCTGCAGAGTGGGAGTCCTTCCTGGTGCCTGGCAGTTCTTTTTGACCAAATCTTGAGGGGATCACAGAAAACACAGCTCTTTTATTATTTTGTTCACTTCCCTTTTTCCCCGGGGCACGAGTTCACGCAGAGGGGAATCGTGCCAGGGTGGAATTGGGAGGCATTTCTTCCTGCATCGTCTCCGCTGGGCTCAAGGTTAAGGTTAGTGACATTTATTATTCTTGAGCCACTGCCAATCCTGACACATAGGCCATCGTAACCACAGGGAAAACATATGAATCAGGTAACATCCATCTCTTCTTCCCCGACTTATCAATCTAACATCCCTCATCATTCAATTGTGCTGTACTTTCCTGCCACACTGCTAATTCTTCTATCATGGCCTCACTTTGTATCTCTTTCACGTTCTCAAGAGTGTCTTCAAACATAACAACTTCAGGGACCCACCTAGTGGGACCTGCTACAAACATTCTTTTCATTTTTGTCCGGGCCTTTCCCCATTTCCCCTACCTACATCATCAGTAACCTTCTTATGAGCACTACACTTCACTATTGACAATAACGTATGGAGTGTCAAAGCAGATAAAAGCCTCAATATAAGGTGCCCATGCTGAATCCTAAAGCAAACACAAGGAGATGATGGAAGGAGAGCCAAAACTTTTCAGACAATCACTCCCTGTCACAGATCTGTGTTGAATCCATCATCATTCATTAGCTCACTTCACCACCTCGGTTCAGACCCAGCTATATGCAAATCAGTCCTGACCCTGTGCCTCATGGGAATAGTCCAGCCCGAACTGCCAAGCCAGGTCTTCCCTGAACCGGAAACAAGCATCCTGGGACTGGTTTCTGGGTAACACCCTTCATCAGCCAGGCTAGCTTGAATCCAGTGGCAAAATGAGCAAGGGACCCACGTCTAGGCATACCCTGCCAACTTAGGGCGAACAAAGCAAACACAAGGAGATGATGGATGGAGCACTGAAACTTTTCAGACACTCACCCCAAGGCACAGATGTGGGTTGAATCCATCATCATTCTTTAGCTCACTTCGCCACCTCAGTTCAGATCCAACTATATGTAAATAAGTCCTGGCCCTGTGCCTCATGGGAACAGTTGAGCCCGAACTGCCAAGCCAGGTTTGCCCTGAAACAAGCATCCTGGGACTGGTTTCAGGGTAACACCCTTCATCAGCCAGGTTAGCTTGAATCCAGTGGCAAAGTGAGCATGCTGAATCCTAGTCCCGTGTGAAGTAAGGAATCCCCTCTCTGCCCAGAGCCGCCCAAAATTATAGGCAACCCTGAAGGCATTCTGGCTGTCAGGATAAATGTTGACAACCAGGCCCTCGTACCTTTCGCAAGCTTGAATAAGGGCAGCTAACTCAGCAGCTTGGGCTGACTGATAAGGGACACACGATGTCTCCACCACTGAACGCAGTGTGGTAATAGCATAGGCTGTAGTGGTGGTTGCATCTGGTAATTTAAAACAAGAGCCATCAACATATAGTTCCCCTTGTGGATCTGATAAGGGAACATGAGTCAAGTCTACCCGTCCTTTCATCTCCTCTTCCATCCGGAAGATACAATCATGTTTGTCAATTTTATCACTCTAGGAAGGGAGAGGTAGTAACGTGACTGGATTCAGAGTGGCACATCTTTTAATCGCAAACAATGTCAATTCATTTTCAGTAAGATGCACACTGGTGAGGTGCTGTGTCTTTGTCTTCTACAAGTGATACAGGCAGGTGAGCTGGGGAGGAGAGAAAGGGATGCCGAACGATAAGTGTGGCAGGGGTGCTAACAGTCACAGTTGCACAGAAGGCAAAGGGAAGGAAAGAGGAGGAGGGGCTGAAGCCACAGCCGTCGAGACAGCAGCAGTAGATACAGAAACACTGGAAACAGCAGTGACAGGTGGATGTGATGGCACAGGGACAGTGGAGTATATCCTTTGTGGGGCATATGGTGGCGGGGGTCAAATGTCTAACAATTCCTCTACAAAAGCACCACTTTCCTCCTGAGCCATATATGATTTATCAACATGCAATCAAAATCTCCTATCTTCACATTCAACTCCCTTCTCCTGTTTTTCTCTATTATATGCTACAGCTTTCTGAGTCAGTGTCTGCATCTTTCCCTTTTGTACATCTTTTTCCATTTTCAATCGTCTCTACCTAGCTACCTTCTGCCACGTTCTGAGAGAATCGAACATAGATTGTCTACTTCTTCTTTTAAACAACTGTTCTTATAAATACCCAATCTTTTGTTCATCAAAAGTTTACGTTAATGGCCACTGCAACTCGGCATTGTCCCTAGTATATTTGTGCCATAGTGTACTAAACATCATTGGGCCAAGACCATGCTTCACATACATATCGAAATTTGGAGTGCCTTCTGGAGGCACCGACTGAGCCTTTTCCAATCAAGCATCTGCAGAACAACAGCGACAGCACAAAGAGAACAATGTACTAATCCCAGGCATTCTTAAAAGAGAACAAGTTCACTATTTATGCTTGGCAAAGCAATGCCAAATGCTTTTATCCCAAAGACGGTCCTCAGACCGTGCCAAATGCAATCCAAAATAGTACCATATCCACAAAGAACCAAAACAAACTTACCTTATATATGGAGGTCAAGCAAACTAATTCTCCACTGCGACTCTTCAGACCAAACGGTAAAATCCAAGGATTTCGACATTCAGGACTCCAGTCGGGATGACTGCTGGGCGAGGCACCATCCGGCAGGACGGAAGGGGCAGCTGCGAGCAATCAATGCTCCTCCTACAGGGATCCCTAAACCATCAGTCCGACCCAACAACGGCCTTGACCTCTCCCCTCGTCGGCAAAAAAGGGATGGGTCAGTCACCCGAAGGAGTACCTGTTTGGGCACCAACTGAAGAAAGTGACCAGATTAGGGTCACACCGGTCACTCACGACCACCTCTCAGCCTTCCTCACCAAATGAAGAGTTGGTCAGACAGTAGAGAATACAAACCAATATCTGTTTTGTTTAGAGTACACTCAGAGCGGAGTCCGTACTGCCCAGTCTCTAAGGACTGCTGCAGAGGGACTAAAGTCCACAAGCATAGACATACATTTAGTACATTTCATAACTGGGCTAGAACATGCCCATAGTGGAATTTTCCAGGCAGGTGTTGTAAAGCAATACAAACGAGAGAAAAAAACAATCTCAGTACTCATACCGTACAAAGTTGCACAGTCCAAGGCCACTGCAGGTGGGCCCATCTTCAGGCAAGTGAGAGAAGGCCTATATCTAGTGGGAAAGGTATGCACTAATAAGAGCATTCTATTCATTAGTGAAGCAAAACCCAACCTTGGAAAAACGAAACCTATTTTTAAAAATAGCAAAGGATAAGAGTTAAAAAAGGGATTTTTGGTTGGCTAGGGCTTGAACCTAAGTCAGGCAGAAACCACCACTCTAGTCAGGGCAAATGAGTCACACACTGTAGATTACCCCTGCTCTCCCCCTTGGTAGCTTGGCACTAGCAGTCAGGCTTATCCCAGAGGCAATGTGTAAAGCGTTTACACAACACACACACACATCAGTGACACACTAGGCACACCACAAAAGAAACTCCATACAAGGTTACATAAAAATACTCTTTGTATTACACATAAACACATTAGATCATAATCACACATATATACTGTGCCAACTGGCACTAGGCAATACCTTACAGGGGATTATATGTAGGACAGGTCCAATCGGGCCACTGTCATCACCATTAGAACAGGTAAGTAATAAAACCACCACTAACTACTGGCAATCACACCTTATGCATCAACATTGGGCATAAACACAGTATGCATAATCACATTAGGTATAAACCACATTAGGCATGAATCACATTAGGCATACAGCCTAGATGAGCCGTGCACCACAGTAATCTCACTGCATATTTCATAAGTCTATCAGCCCCTCCCCCTTTGGGATAAAATAGCACAATATGTCACATATCATCACCCCACCGGGGCAGCAACTACTGGTAGAGGGAATCTTAGCATGAATATTTTAGGCGTTCATCTCAGCATTATCTAGGAGGGCATATTATGCAGAACCTAATAATCTCTTCAGGCCCACCTTAGGCCTATACCTTGCCAGCCGGGTACAGTAATGCTGTGCACACTTATTGGGTACACCTCACACACAATTCCATCATGCCCACCTAGGGCAT
Source organism: Lissotriton helveticus (assembly GCF_964261635.1). NCBI lineage: Eukaryota > Metazoa > Chordata > Amphibia > Caudata > Salamandridae > Lissotriton > Lissotriton helveticus. Next base: position 447,846,029 of record NC_136068.1, read on the forward strand.
ATATGCGAGTGTCCGGCAGTCTCCTGTGGTTCTCAGGGCCCCTTCCTGGGCTTGCCCCCCAATGTCACCCAAGACCAAACTGGCCTTGATACCTATGAAAAGTGCAGCAGCCCGCGACCATGCGGTGCAGCCGATCTTACCGGAGAAGATGGGGGAATAATCTCGGTGCCCTTTATGCACCCTCGTGAGGTTTGCTCTTGGCCCCTGGGGCCGGAAAAAAGACAGCGGGGCCCGAGACCAGGGAAATTACGGTCTGCAGGCACTCACCTGCAGTCAAGGTCGTCTCGGTGGCTGGCATGGCTCTCGCTAAGTTTTGCCCCCCTGGGGATACTCTTCGTGTTGGGGCCACTCAGGGGTCTGAGCTCGCTTTAGCTCCAGTCGTCGTTATCCCCAGCGGCTGTGGACAGGATTCCGGCCAGCCTCCAACAATTTCAGCAGACTAGCGAGGCTCTCCTCCTCCTTACAGGGAGCCCTGCCCACAGCCAGGCAATCTTTGCCTGTCTTCTGCTTCTGGCAGTGGTGCAAATTTCTTTGGGCAACAAAGAAGAAAAGGTAATAGAGGCACTCCCCCTTCTCCACTGAAGGGGGGGGCACCTTCCTCTTGATAGCCACACTGGTAAGTGACCCGGGACTCTGGCCAAAGTTGGAACTCTCTATCTGGGGCTCTGGAAAATATGCGGGGCTCTCACTATCACCCCGTTGAGCCCCGCTCCCAACCAGGCAACAGTCACCTGCCTTCCTAGACTATGGCTCTTCTGCCACAGCGCGACGGCGCCCGCAGCTACTAAGTCGGAGTCCCCTTCTCGGGCTCAAGGGGACAAAGGAGAATGAAGTGCTCACCAGTGCTGTATCTATCCCCTCCAGGGGATTCAGGAAGCAAGGCACAGGCAGGCCAGCATACTGGATCCCCAGTGGCGGTTCCTCATGGCTGTCCAGCAGCCTGCCGGCTGCAAGTTTAGGTAAGCACACCAAAGACATGGGGTCACAGCCCCAATATTTTTATTAACCAGGTCTTTGTTCTGCCCTGGCACAGGGCTTGGGGAATCCAGTAAAAACCAGCTCTGGGGTGGCACTCAACATTGTATTTACAGTGCCCAACAGTTCCCTTTGACTTTGTAGGTCCTGGCCCCAGAAACAAAACAGGGGGGCAGAGCCAGCATTGTCCCAGGCAGTCACAGACCTATTCAGGGTCAGGGCTACTCCTCCCATTGCTCCATATGCAGATCTGCACATTCAGCCTAGTGCGGACTCACCCAGCCTCTCTGGAGCCACACACCTCACCAGTCCCTGTCAGTCCAGAGCCAGACATGCAATACACATCAGGCAGGCAAAGACACATAGCACACAGAAATGCCAACTTCTAAAAGTGTCATTTTTAAAATAGAATAATAAATCTGCAAACACCATTACGCAGCATTTATTATTACTATTCCAAACATACCAAACTTGACCACGCTGCTCCTCTCATATTAGAAATTACCACTGAAACACTTATGCAGGGAATCCCGTATGCATTCCTATGAGAGGGCAGCCTCACAGCAGTGAGGTGCGAAAATGGCTGTTTGTCTCTACCAGGACATGTCACACACTTAAGGTACATGTCCTACCTTTTACCTACAATGCACCCTGCCCATAGGGCTAGCTAGGGCCTACCTTAGGGGTCACTGACATGCAGTAAAAGGGGGGTCACAGACGTGGCACCCACTTTACGTGCCACGTCACAGCGGCAGTAAACTGCATGCACAGGCCCTGCAATGGCAGAGGCCTGGGACAGGTTTGAAAGGCTACTCTGGTGGGTGGCACAAGCAGCGCTGCAAGCCCACCAGTAATATTTAATTTACTTGCCCCAGGTATGAGATACCACTTTACTGGGGACTGATAGGTAAATTAAATACACCAAACAGATGTGAACCAATCCTACCATGTTTACCACAGAGAGCAAATGCACTTTACACTGGACCGCAGTGCTAAAGAGCCCAGAGTCCTAAAACCACCAACACTATGTCAGAAAAAAGAATAGGAGGAAAGCAAAAAGTTCAGGGATGACCCTGCAAAAAGGGCCAAATCAAACAATTTGTTTTGATCATGATTCAAAATCGTGCCTACGTAGAAAATGGCGGCGCGAATACTTAACATTCATAGAACAATGCACAAACATGAATTTCTCTACTCTAATAATAATAATAATAATAATAATAATACTGGATTTTATACAGCGCGAACAGCTACCTCACGAGGAGGTGTCCCGGCGCTATTAGACCACAAGTAACCTGAGGCAAGAAATAGGAAAGTTAACGTGGCTGGGTGAAAAGCCACGTCTTTAGCAGTTTCTTAAAGCAAGGTTCGGAGGGGGCCTGTTGTATTGCTTGTGGCAGGGAGTTCCACAGAGCAGCGACGTTGGCTGAGAAGGTCCGACCTCCTAGTCGTGCCTTTTTTGCCCGCGGAACGATCAGTTGGACACGGTCATTGGACCGTAGTACACGGCTTTGGGCGTATCTTGGAAGACGGTTTTTCAGGTATTGTGGACAGAAGCCATACAAAGATCTGAACGCAAGCGTCAGAGCTTTGAATTTTATTCTGTTGGTGACTGATAGCCAGTGCAGGGTTCGGAGATGCGGAGAGACTGACTGCTTGAAAGGAATTCGCAGTAACAGTCTCGCAGCCGCATTTTGAACTACCTGGAGCTTGTGCGTCAGGTATTTTGGAAGGCCAAGGTATAGACCATTGGCATAGTCCAGCCGTGAAGTGACGGTCGCGTGAACAACCGTTTTCCTACAGCTCTCCGGTAAAAGTCTGAGAATTTTCCGCAGATTTCTCAGCTTGCTCATGCAGCATCCGGCCACTTGTTGAATATGGGATGTGAAGGACATGTTAACATCCCATCTCACTCCAAGATTTTTTGCCGAATGACTGGGTGAAGGGGGGGTGCCCAACTCCGTCTAACATAACTGATACGTTTTAAATCACAGCAGCATATCTCTGCACCAACTACAAACTCAAGAATGCCATCTGCCAGGAAGAAACTAGTGATCAGATTGCAACAGGGGCAGATATTGGCCTGGTCCTCCTTCCAGGATGATCTGAATGCCTTGCACCTCTACCTCTCTACTCTGTCTGATATAGTCTGCCACATTTCCACTATCATCTCCTTCTTGAGCTCCCCTTGACTCCCGCTAGAGGCTAACCTCCCCTCACCCCTAATTAACCACAACTCTGTAGTCTAATTAATCATTCCTTCTCTATGCTCCTGGTACAAATCCCTCCCAGACAGTCAAACCACACAACCTCACCCACCCACCTCGGTTACGGTTCTTGCACTCTCCTTCTCTCATAGTAACCCAAGCCACAAATCTACCCTATCTCTAAATCCTCATTAATTCTCATATCCATGACTACCTACAACACTCCCCCTGCTTTTGTGTCTCATAAGCGTGCCCCTTGCCCACTAAACTCCATTTGTCAGCCCTCCAATTGCTCCTATGCCCTCTCTACTCACACCTACTCCCCACCTTTCATCCCTGTTCCCTTCAGATAACAATGGGTCTGATGCAGCCTGAGCACCAGCTTGAGTTACTCTAAAACACCATACTCACCTGGGCCCATAGAACATTCATACATAAGCTGGCGATCACTGCTGAAAATCAGGACTTATATTTATTTTTCCTTGAAATAAATTTTACCCGAACACCATTTCTTACCAAAACCATATCACCTTAGTTCTCGATTTCCTCTGGTCGATAAATCAGGTTGTTAGCATAATAGGTATAAATGACATTTACCTTTATTTCTTTGAATTACCACAGACTCGGGAGAGTTTTACATTTTCTATCTATGCAATAATTTTGTGGGTCAAATACCAATACATATCAAACACCAAATTTTTAAAGAGAAATGATCAAAGTAAATTGTAAAGACTTAGTAAAATCTCATGACATTGGTACGTGGGAAGGGTGGAAAAGGAAAACAGTACAAGGACATACCACACAGATTTATATTTACCTAGAATGGTGTGAGGACCAACCCCTGGCCAAGGAGCTGGAAAAAGGACTCCCGAGTAGTCAAGGGTCAACAGATCAGAACAGGTTCAGTACAGGACAGGTGACCTCTTCTAAGTGCAACGAAAGTTTTGCACCCCTCTCTGGTGCTACTCTCCTCGGTTCTTCCCCCTTCTGGATAGACAGATTCTTTTTCTTCAAGCGATATCTCTGACTCTTCTCTCTCTCCGTCTCTCCTTACTCGAATCTTCTGTCAGAGTGCTCGAGCAGCGTCTCTGACCTCCGTGGCATTCGCAGTCTTCTGCCGCAGTGATGGGTTGGTGACAGGTCGGTGACAAGTCTGGCAAACTAACTGACTGAGCCTACCTTAGTTATACCATTCTCAGTGTATTTACCACCCCCCAAAGTTTCAATATTCGTGAATCCCCTACTTCTGATTGGGCAATGGGATGGAGAGAGGTCATCACATCATACTAATGCAATGTCATTTTCTTAGGCTTATTGTTCTATGTTCCCTCCCCTTAATTTCACTTTCCCATGCGTTATTCACCCAGTCACATTTCATAATAATTCCTTTACATTGTATATACATTTTTACTTCTTCTCCTTCTCCTCTCTGGGTCAAGAGGTGGTGTTCCCAGGCGCGTCTTCTGGTTAAACTGTATTTGGCAGAGTTTCAATGTCACAGCTCGAAGTTTGACAGTGTCCAACGCGCTTGCGCACAAACAGACAAGATTGAGTTTTCAGTCACCCTCCAGGCCCAATCACGAACTAATAACAAAGTCAGAGAGAAACATGTTAGAGTACAAAAATAAATGAATGCACTGTATACCACTTCTTCCTACTCTAATCCCCTTAATTTATTTTAACTATTGCATTACCAGTTTAATAAGACATGCAAGGTTTAGTTTAAGCATAGCCATGTGCATTAACATGTGAGGTTCAAAGCGGCCATCTTTAACACTACTGCGCAGCTGCAAAGATTTCTCACCATAGTGAAAGACGTCATACTTTGTAGATGCAGTATACGTATGCGCAGAAGATTTACACGTTTTCGGGAGCCATTAGTAAGCCACTCGGATTACTTGTTAGTAAAGCACATTGAAAAGCTTCCCCTAAAGTAAATGTTGTGTGGTGTAATTATTAGTATCCACGAAACATGTTGGTTACATTATTACATGTTATTCAAGAGGATTGAATTCTTTACGTACGAAACCATGCTCCATCAATCCCCTCTTTGGCGGCATTCTATGCCATCACTAATTACTAAACCAGATGCCAACTTTAGCAATTTCCCATTTCTATTTCTTCTATCACTTCAGAATTTCCCTTTCCCTTCCTCTTTTAAATACCCTTCATTATCTTGTAAATATCTCCCTTCATTTCTTCAAGCTGAATTTCATCATATTTTCTTTTCCTTCCCTTTTCATCCACTCCATAGCATTTTCTTTTTCTACAGCATTTGCACCAAACCATTATTGTTAACACTAATAAGGTTATTCCCATTATTGGCATCAGTATTTGACCTATAATACTTCTCCCTACGTTAGAAAACCAACTACCTATAGAGGAAATACTATTTGTTAGTTTTTTCCATACACTGTCAACTTCCAGTGGTTTTAAGTCTTCTTTCAAATTTGTGGTATTTTTGACATACCTCCCAATTTCAACACTTTTATCAGGTATGTAGGTGCAACAATGTTGTGCCCTCTTTTGCCAATAATATATCAAGAGCAAGTCGATTTTGCTAAAACCATAGATCTGACCACAACCAATTCGGTAATGATCAATACAAATCCTACAGCAGTGTCAGTCGATAAGCGATCAACCACTGTAGATAATTTACAAATTATTTGTGTATTCAGAATTACTCCCACTGAAGGTATCAATGCACTAAATATACCTCCTATAATTTCTGGAAAACTATCCCTTTACTTGCGCATTAGTCCGTTATTTTCATCATTGCTCCCAGTGATTCTTTTTGCATGATATACTTTGGGGAATACTATTCCGAAATAGCAACTCCCATACCAGTGATCAGGCAGCTTAAAGTAAGCTTTATTCCCACATACATAATAGAATCCAGGATATATTGGATCTGTTTCCCCTTTTAGTCCCCATTTCCCTATTATCAGAAAATTGTGCTCACATTCACTGGAACCAATAAATACATTGTTATATTCAGCCCACTTAGGTATCCGAGGTTTCGGTTCAGAGGCCCTTCTATGGAAATCCTGTCTCCTTTTCTCAACTAAATTCAAAAATTTATTTTCTTCTTCGTGTAACTTACATGTTAAATTGTGCTTATGTGCTTCAGCTATATCTATTATTTTCATAGTTAGAAAATATGCACCCATGAATTGTGAATCTCTACTACTAAGGACAGGGTTCATGCTTTTCCGCAAAGGAACTTCAGAAAAAATCACAACTATGTTAGAATAATAATATTGTAGCTTTCTAGTTCTATAAAATAAACTAGCTAAAAGACTACATGAAATACCATATGTCAATGGTAAATGATGACATGTCACTCCTTCTGCTACAGATGTCAGCAATTTCATACATACATAACAATCACTAACATCCCTAGTTTCTACATAGTGTACCAACAGGTTAGCAAAAACATTTAAATCTGTATCATTTTTATTTACACTGTGATGTCAATCTGTCTCATCTGGTGCTTTTAATTCTGCTCTGTCTTGCCTAATGTTAGCTACCTTTCTATGTGCATTAGTGTCATTCTGTTTGTTTGCAGTCATTAGATAGGGAATGGCTATTGTCAGTACTAACCATACTATATGGACTAAAATAGTGCTACATATACACATTCTACAGCATTTTTGCACAGTTTTGTTTCGGTTTTCCAGCAGCTCTATAAACAGCCATTTTAGCCTAAAGAGATTTTCCCCTCTTTTTAACTTTTGTACCGAATACAACCTGAGGAGTTATTTCAAGTTGGTCTCACTTCTTCGTCAATTCGATCAGAATTTAATTCTTCATCACTATCTCCAATTATTTCCAGATTTTCAAAATCTTCAAGAATTGCATATTTCCATTCAGGACCCTTGAATTTGTTATTAAGTCTTTTCAATCGTGGACTTCTCTTCTTGGTTTTTCCGTTGACGGTCCAGATTGACTGGTTACTTAATTTACTTGGTCAGGTTCTTAACTTATTGTCTTAAAGCAATATTTCAGTCTCTTGATAACATTAGGCCAAGTATCACCTTTTCTGAGTCTTTTACCTTGCACTGTGCTTTCAGTTTCTTTAAGTGCTCTTTTGTTTTCGTTGATTTGCGGTGCAACTTGATTATTTCCGTCTTTGTAATTCCTCTCTATCTGACCTTGTCCAGGGCTTATTACCGTAGCCGTTTCTGCTTGGATGTGTTCTCTTTCTCTACTCTGACCCTGTTCAGGAATTTGTTTGGTTTGACTTTGTTCTCCTTCTTCTTCCTGAACTTGTTTTTCTTTACCTAACTGGTCCTGTTCAGGTCTTATGATTTCTTGATTTTCTTCTGCCTGGGTGTTTTCTCTAATGCCTATCTGTCCCTCCTCAGACTCGTGGGGGTTGCTTTTATTTTCTTCTGTCTGAGTATATTGCTCTTTCCTTATCTGGTCCTCCTCAGGTTCGGTGTTAGCTTTATTTTCTGTAATCTGAGTGCGTTCTTCTCTTCCTGTCTCCTCCTCGCTCTCATTCTGTCTTTCTAATCGATTTTGACTTCTTGTTCTCACAATAATTTCAGGTATGTCCACTACTGGGATCCAGTCATCCTGACTAGTGCTAGGCTGTTCTTGTTCAGCTACTTCAGGATCTATCAATCAATCAAAGCATTTGTATAGCGCGCTACTCACCCGGAGGGTCTCAAGGCGCTTGGGGGAGGGGGGTCCGCTACTGCTCGAACAGCCAGGTCTTAAGTTGCTTCCTGAAGGAGAGGTGGTCTTGGGTCAGGCGGAGGTGGATGGGGAGGGAGTTCCACGTCTTGGCCGCCATGTAGGAGAAGGATCTTCCTCCCGTTGTGGCTCTTCGGAAGCGGGAACGGCGGCGAGGGCGTGGCTGGTCGATCGTAGCTGGCGGGTGGGAGTGTAGAAGGTCAGGCGGTCGTTGAGGTAGCTGGGGCCTTGGTTGTGGAGAGCTTTGTGTGCGTGGGTGAGGAGTCGATACTTGATTCTCTTGCTGACGGGGAGCCAGTGCAGGTCTCTCAGGTGTCCGGAGATGTGGCTGTGTCGGGGGATGTCCAGGATGAGTCGTGCTGAGGCGTTCTGAATGCGCTGGAGTCTTTACTGAAGTTTGGCAGTAGTTCCGGCGTAGAGGGAGTTACCGTAGTCCAGTCGGCTGGTGACGAGGGCCTGGGTGACCGTCTTCCTGGTTTCGGTGGGGATCCACCGGAAGATCTTACGTAGCATGCGTAGGATGTTGAAGCATGACGAGGAGACAGCGTTGACTTGTCTGGACATTGAGAGGGAGGAGTCCAGGATGAAGCCCAGGTTGCGTGCGTGGTCCGTTGGTTTGGGTGCGCTGCCCAGGGCGGGGGGCCACCAGGAGTCGTCCCAGGCGGAGGGCGATGATCCCAGGATGAGGACTTCCGTCTTATCTGAGTTCAGTTTTAGACGGCTGTTTCTCATCCACTTGGCTACGTCTTTCATTCCTTCGTGCAGGTTGGTCCTGGCGGTGGCGGGGTCGTTGGTGAGGGAGAGGATCAGCTGGGTGTCGTCGGCGTAGGAGATGATGTTGAGGTTGTGCTGGCGTGCAATGGCCGCGAGGGGGCTCATGTAGGCATTGAACAGCGTGGGGCTGAGCAATGATCCTTGTGGTACGCCGCAGATGACTTCGGTGGCCTCGGATCTGAACGGGGGGAGGTGGACTCTCTGTGTTCTTCCGGCGAGGAAGGAGATGATCCACTCCAGTGCCTTCTCCTGGATTTCGATGTTGTTGAGGCGCTGCACTAGGGTGCGGTGGCAGACCGTGTCGAACGCTGCGGAGAGGTCCAGGAGGATGAGGGCCGCTGTTTCCCCGTTGTCGAGCAGGGCTCGGATGTCGTCGGTGGCTGCGATGAGGGCGGTCTCGGTGCTGTGGTTGGCCCGGAAGCCGGACTGCAAATGGTCGAGGGATCCATTCGTCTCGAGGAAGGCGGCCAGCTGTTTGTTGACGGTCTTCTTGATGACTTTGGCAGGAAAAGGAAGGAGCGAGATGGGGCGGTAGTTTTTGAGGTCGGTGGGGTCCGCTTATGGTTTCTTCAGTAGGGCGCTGAGTTCGGCGTGCTTCCAGCTCTCTGGGAAGGTGGCGGTGTCGAAGGAGGCGTTGATGATGTCCCGGAGATGGGGTGCGATGATGGAGTCGGCCTTGTTGAAGACGTGGTGAGGGCAGGGGTCGGTTGGAGATCCGGAGTGGATTGAGTTCATCGTGCGGATGGTGTTCTATCTATTACCTGTGATCCTTCAGCTGTACAACCATCAGCCTCCTCAACTGCTTGTGCTTGTTGTAGATCTACTTCGTCAGGTGCTGGTACTCTCTTGGTGTGGCGCACATGAATCCAATTAGGTAAGCCTGTACATTTTACAGCTGTGTTTGTAACCAATATAACCTGGTGTGGGTTTTCCCACCTTGGTGCTAGGCACGATTCTCGAGTGTGATATTTCACTACTATCCAGTCACCGGGATTCAGATCATGCGCTTAGTTCGGCTGCCTGGCAACAGTGTCTTGCCCAACCTGGTGAGATATAGAAGGCACTTGGTCAGCCAACTCTTTGCAATACTCCAGTACCAAATCATCAAATATTTTCAATAGTTTGTGCCCTGGTATACATGCTTGCCTCATTGCTCTTCCCATGAGTATCTCAGGGGGACTCAAGCCTGTATGTTTGTCTGGGATACTTCTGAGCCCCATCAGGACAAGAGGTAAAGCATCAGGCCACTCCAGTAGGGTGGATGCACACACCTTTCCCAGTCTTGTCTTGATTGTGCCATTCAATTTTTCTACCACTCCAGAAGCCTCTGGGCGGTATGCACAGTGCAGTTTTTATTCAATTTTGAATGCTTCACAAATTAATCAAATTATTTCATTATTAAAATGAGACCCTCTGTCTGATTCAATAGTTACTGGAAAACCGAATCTAGGAATGAGTTCCCTTAATAGGAGTTTGGCCACTGTCAAGCTATCATTCCTTCTAGTCGGGTATGCCTCCACCCATTTTGAAAATAAGTAAACAATGACAAGTACATATTTCAATCCTCGACAAGCAGGTAACTGAATGAAATCAACTTGAAGTCTTATAAATGGACACTCAGCTTTCCCAATTTTCCCTGTGCAGACTACAGTTTTCCTTTGTTGACAAGGTAAGCATCTTTGGCAGAGACTCTCTGCAACATTACTGAACCTTACATTGAATCAATCTTGTCAGAAAAGTCTAATCATAGCATCTCTGCCTATGTGTGTGTCTCCATGATACATCCTAGCCATGGGCGCAAGCATACAGTCGGGTAACACAGGTCTTCCATCTAGGTAAGTCACACACCATCATCAGCCCTTCTCTGACAACCTATTTTCTCCCACTCCTCCTTTTCCTTCATGTCTGCTTCATCTTGCAAGTCTCTCACTTCTTCCCATGTTCCTACGTCCCCAAGTAGCATAAGTTGGCAACTGATTTCACATGCATCAATTTTCTTGTTTACTGTTATTTTGTATTTAGCACAATATTGGGCCACTTGGTCAGCATGACGATTACCAGCTGTCACCTTATTATTTCCTGACTGGTGAGCAGCACACTTGACCACAGCCACTTCTTTTGGTAACTGAATTGCTTCAATTAATTTTTTACAAAATTTCCATTTTTAATAGGGGTTCCTGAAGAAGTCATGAAATCCCTTTGCATCCAGAGCTGGCCAAAGTCATACACAACCCTGTAACCATACTGACTTTCAGTGTATATGATCACTCTGTGGAAAAGTAAATTTTGCCATGTTCTGTGTCCCTACGCGTCATCCATCATATGTTATCTATGCATGATTAATATGCATATGTATTCCCCATGTTCGATTAAAGACGCAATTACAGTTGTGTCCACCTCTAGTATGCTAGTTTCCAGTTCTCGTGAATACTACGAATATCAGGCCTATGTAAAGTTACGTTGCCACGTTTCTCAGTGTGCACGTTATTCCATTGTAAAGTCCCCGTTTCTAGGCCTCAAAAGGGCCCGGACACCAGATTCAGCTCCTGTCTCCTGAAGCCTCGCTGAGGAGCGATACAGCCCCCACCTGTATCCTCGACCCTTCACTTACTTCCTGCCTCGCAGTGCCCGGCTCAGCCTGGCCCTGCCTCTGAGTCTGCCAAGAGTATGTTATGATTCCAGTTATCAGTTCAGTCCTCCTTCTCTGCATTCCTAAGCTACTGAACTGCATCAATAGTTTCCGTCATTGTCTAGCCTCTACGTCTCCATGTTAGAGAAATACTGTATTTAATGCTCATTTAATATTCTTCATCACGCACTACATGTAGAATAATGCATGCTCCAGTCTTAGAGTCTGTTCGCCTTTACCCCGATAACTTTTGGATTCTATCAACATGTTCTCTAAACATCAGATACTAGATACTGCTTAGGTACATGTCGCCCTGACTCTCCAGACTTCAGTCTCTGCTCCTAGCACAGAGTTCGTAGCCCCCAGCTTCTCCTAGTAACACGTCATTGCCAGTTTGCGCGCACCATTAGGTCAGAGGTCCCGGCTCCTTAGGTAGCCCCCTCCATGTTTCCGCCCCATTCATGACATATTCTGTTACGTTTGCATCACATGTCTATGTATACGCCTCTGTTACACCTACTTTCACCCTTATCTTTCGCGACTGCTATTGACCACACCCACTACTCCGCCTATCGTATGTATTGTAATGCAACTGTTTTAGTATATATGATCGTGTATTGTTATTAAATGTTGGCGCGCTCATCCCAGATCCTGCCCGGCAGCTGTCGGGACCCCCCTGCTGGGCCCTGCCATCCTATTCCTATGCAGGTTGTCCTGTTCCTGTCCTTATGCTGTATTAAACCTGCAAAACTCCTACTACCTCGAATCTTGACTCTTATTTATTGAGCTATCTGTTATTGCTATGCCTAGACAAAAATAGATCCGGTATTATTTATTTATATACCACAACTCTCCAATTTTTCCCAATTTTGCATGCTTTAATTAAAGCTATCAATTTGGCTATTTGTGCAGGCTTGACTCCTTATAAATAGGATGCTTCGACTATTCCGGCCAATGTGCACAAAGCATAAGCAGCACTCAATCCTCCTTCCTCATGGCGCATACACGAGCCATCTACAAACAGCTCATGTTCTGCATTCTTAAAGGGTACTTCCTTTATGTCTGGACGAGGTTTAGTACTTAATTCAGTGACATCGAGACATTCATGATCGACTTCATCTTTTACCTCTTCAAAATATGGATCTGGCAACAGGGTTGCTGGGTTTAAAACAGTACATCTGGCTATTGTTACATTCTCAGCCCCTAATATAGCTTGCTTGTATTTAGCCAACCGACTAGGAGTAAGGTACTGAGTTTGTGTTCTTGTCAACAGAATTACAACTGAATGTGGAACGTACACTATTACAGGGTGTCCAATTATGTAATGTAATGTAATGGTACACTTGTATAGCGCGGCTGTCACCCCAAGGGTATCCTGGCGCTTAGATTACCAATCAGCGAGTATCAGAAGTGGGATAGGCGAAGATCTAGTCTCTAGGGAGCAATCTAGTTTTCAATTCCTTCCTGAAGCGTGACAGGGTGTTCAGTTGTCTAAGCTCGGGAGGTAGTGCAGTCCAAAGTCTGGATGCTGTAAAGCTGAAGGATCTGCCCCCCATTCGAGCTTTCTTGACATTGGGAACACGGACCAGGTTAGCAGAAGAGGAACGCAGGGATCTAACAGGAGAGTACCGTACAAATTTCCTTTGTAGTACTTTAGGCCCATTTTTGTGTATTGCCCTTTAGACAATGCAGAGTGCCTTAAATTGGACTCTTTGCACAATGGGCAGCCAGTGTAGGTCCTTAAGGGCCAATGAGGCCGAGGCTCCATGTGGCCGATTTAATGCCAGCTTAGCCGCCATGATCTGTATTCTTTGTAGTTTCTTGGTCAAAGAGGCAGGGGCACCTAAAAGGAGTGGGTTACAATAGTCTATTCTGCTTAAAACAATACTCTGTACCACTTGAGGTCTAACAGGAGTGGGTAAAACCTGGAGTATAATGGACTCACTCAGTTCCAGACTTGTGCATGTTACAGCTACAGCTTTTAGACACCCTGGCAATGCAGATGCCACTGGGTCCAATGTAGCAGAAAAATAGGCCATAGGACGTCACATTAGGCCATGTCTCTGTGTTAAGACCGAAAGTGCACAATGTTCTTTCTCATCACAGAATAATGCAAATTCTTTTGAATAATCTGGCATACCTAGAGCAGGTGATTCACAAAGACAGTTTTGTAGTTTTACAAAAGCTGTCATGTTTTCCTCATCCCACTCTACTGGATCTCTTGCTCGTTTCTTGGTCATTTGTATCAATGATTTTGCTAGTACTGCAAATCCCACAATCCACTGCCTGCAATAACCTACGACTCCAAGAAACATCCTTATTTCTTTTTGGGTCTGTGGTAACTGCATATGTCCTATTATTTTCAATCTCTCTGAGGTCACTTTTCTGACTCCTCTTTCTATTTGTTGTCCCAAATATTTAACTGAATTTTGGCAATATTTTAGTTTCTCTGGTGATACTTTATGTCCACCTTCAGCCAGATGATTTAGAAATGCAATTGAATCAGTAACAGAATCACTTCGAGTTTTTGATGCAACTAATAGGTCGTCAATGTATTGCACTGACACTGATTGTCTGGGCAATACCAGCGAGTCAAGACATTTTTTAAAAATTGGTTAAAAATGGAAGGACTCTCAGTGTACCCTTGTGGAACACAATTCTAAATGTAAACATGTTTATCAAATTTGAACGAAAATAAAAATTGAAGATCAGGATGCAACGGAATGGAGAAAAAGGCACAGCATAAATCAATTACAGTAAACCATCCCGCGTTCCATGGTATCTGATATAAGATTACTACTGGATTTGGCACTATCGGACAACATGGTATGACAATTTTGTTAATTTTCCTCAAATCTTGCACCACCACTATATTTTCCGTTAAGTTTCTTAATACCAATTATAGGTGAATTACAAGAGCTACTCATTACTTCTTTTAGAATGCCTTGCTCAACCAATTGTTCAATCTCTGCTGCAATACCAGCTTTAATTTACGGACTCATTTTGTATTGTTGGGTAGTTGGATAATCTGCACCTTCCTTTACAGTTACTTTTACTGGGTCTACCTTTGTCATCAATCCCACTTCCTTTCCGGTAAAAACCCACACATCAGGATTTACTGTAGTTTGGACCTCATCTGGTAATTCATTTGGTGTCATCATGGAAAACATGTCATTCACTTCTGTTCCCTGTTTAGCTAACATGATCTTGTATACTTCGTCTTCATCAGGAGTTTGAATTGCAACACCATGCGGTGTGCAAAATATTGTGCAGTTCATTTTGCGCAATAAATCCCTTCCTAGCAAGTTTACGGGACTTGAGTCACACACAACAAACGTGTGCATTTCTCTAAAGTTGCCAATACATACCTCCATTGGGTCAGTAATTGGGGTCCTAATTTGTTTATTAGAAGCGCCCACTACTTGGATCGCTTTTCCCGAGAGGGGTAGGTTTAGGATGTCTGCTGTTTCACAGTAGAACGGGTAGCACCAGTATCCAAAAAGAAGGTGATGTCCTTTCCTTCAACTTTACCATCTATATATGGACCTGATTGATCTACCGGCAAGGGTGCGCCAAGTACGCATTCCTCTTCCACCCCTCTCAGGCACCGTCATTGTAGTTCATTCTCAAAAAATGAATCCTGCAAAAGAAACTGTGGGGTTACTGAATTTTTCCTACCACTTCCCTCCTGGAATCCGGTGTCCACCCTGTATTTGGCTTGACTCACAAAATTTGGCATAGGGGCAGGTAGCAATTGACTCTGTACAACCTGCTGCGGTTGCCTCATTAACAGCTGATTCTGCGTCTGTGGATTTAAATTTTGATTTTGGACATTATTATTCTGTATAAGCTTAACTCGTTTTTCCAATGCCCCAATTTTCCGCACCTATGACAGGGAAACTTTTTCTTCGCCTCTTCTCTGCTCATTCGCCCTCTTGGTTTGCCCCCACTACTTTCACCTTGTCCTTTCCCCTTTCCTTGTTTTTTCTGCCTGATTACTTAACTGAAGTTCTTGCTGCTCTACTAATTTAACTTGGGCCCACATTACTTTTTTGATCGAAATTCTTTCTTCTATTGTCGATCTTGGGCCAGATGTAGCTCGCCAAATACCGGTCGGTAACAGCCGATTTCGGCCGTTACCGACCGGTATTTGGGATTTGTAATGTAGGGGGCCATTGATTTACAGAATCGGTAATTTTACCGTTTCGGTAAATATACAGAGTCGGTAAAATACCGAATCGGTAAATTTACCGATTCTGTAAATCAATATGTAGGTGGCACTGTAATCAGTGCCACAGGCCCTTACCGAATAGTTATTTACCATGGAATACTATTCCATGGTAAATAACGAATTCCTGTGTACATGCACATCTGTGCATGTACACCTGTGCCATGTGGCACACAGACATGCCCTAAGGGCATGTATGTGTGTCACATGGCACACAAGCCAGAAACAGGGGTGCAACAGGGTGTCAAAGTGACACCCTGTCCCCCTTGTAAATTCGGTATTTTTACCGATTCGGTAATTACCGAATCGGTATCTGCCATTGAATCCTATGGGCTTCAAGTCCCATAGGAATCAATGACACATACCGATTCTGTAATTACAGAATCGGTAAATACCGAATCATACCGATTCGGTATTTTTACCGAATTTTTTACCTACATAGCAATTACCGAATAGTGAATACCGAATCAGTAAAATTCGGTATTTACCATTCGGTAATTTGCTATTACCTACATCTAGGCCCTAGTCCCCACTGTACTTTGCGTACTTGAGGATTTCATCTATGGGCTTTGCTTGCCAGCATAACATGTGCTGTTTAATCATTTGTGATATTTCCAAGCTTAACCCAGTCACAAAACAATACACAAAATGTGTCATGTCCTTATTTTCAATGTTTTCAAACCCACTGTACTGTTTGAACACCTGTAAGAGACGTTCATAATATGCATGTACTAACTCATCCTTTTCTTGGGTGGTTCTGTCTATTTTTATCCAATCAGTTTCGTTTGGGGGAATCTTTCCTTCCAGGAAAGTAATTACCTGATGATATTTTGTCATTGCATCTTCTGAGGGGCTCCTGACTTTGCATTCTTGGGTACTCATCATTAGGCCAATCTATTGTTATTTTACATTCTGCCCATAAATCAGCAGGAGCAACTATGCCAAATAAACCATCCAAATCCTTCAACAAAACTTTCAAGACTTTCACAAACCTTTCAACTTGTCTATACCATTCTACAGATTTTTCCCTAAGCTTTGGAAAATGATTTGTAAATGATAAAATATCCTGTCGTGTCCATGGGACATGTACGTAACCTCCTCCCGGAACTTCTCTCATTGGGCACAACCTTTCAACCTTTTTTGTTTCTTTCATTAAATACTCAATGTCATTCGATTTGCCTGTGCTTCTTCCTTTTTCTTTGTCCACCTAGTTTTCCATCTATCAAGATCTCCCCATTTTTGCAACAAGGTTAACAATTCTTTTATCTGTAATTTTCTTCCTGACACATTCATGTTTTCTAAATCTTTGTTAGAGAATTCTGCCCTATATGGTTTCTGCAATACTTTGGATTTACCTATGTCAATTCCTATTTCTGAAGCCAAATTCATTAATTTTTCATGAAATATTTTTGTATTTCGGGTGATGCTTCTACATATGAACAACAATGAAAAATTTCCTAGCTAATGTAACGGAAAGTTTCAATTCTATTAAGGACTCGGAGGCGAGGATTATGCCTTCTTTCTCCACTTTATTTCACAGCAGCGAAGACACAATAACTACACTTCCCATGGAACAATGGGGAAGAAGTGTAAAAGAAAACAACAGTGATAACCAATCACAGCACTGGAATCAATGTCCAATAGGGAGACAGGGAGTCCAACAAAGTCCTCTGACAACATCCCCTCTTCCTCTTTCTGAGCGTGAATGCAGACCACCACGACATCTCAGACATCTTGCTTTTTAGAATCAGAACCTGAAAACAACAGGAAACAAATTACCGTACAGTAGTCAGCAAAGACCCTGTAAGGAACGAAGCATCGTTAAAGCATATGAACACATCATAACATTAGGCATGCTATCAGTGTATAACCAGCAACTAAAAATCATTACTTACTGCAATACGGGGAGGGGTTTCCTCCAGGAACATTGGGTGGGATAATCCTTGCCTCCGAATCCTTAATAGAATTGAAACATTCCGCTACATTAGCTAGGAAATTTTTCATTCTATGTCAGGACTGGAGGCGAGGATTATGCTTGTTCAAAGCTTATCCACCACCAGCTGAGCCATATTGAGAATCGGCTTAAAGTAAAACCTTTTGAAGGTAGAAATCCGACGACCAGTCAGCCGCATTGAGAATATCCTCCAGTCTGGCTCCCAGGCCAAAAGCTTTAGAGGCCATCGTTCCCTGAGCAGAGTGTGCTCCAAATTGATAGAGGCTAATGCCTGCTTCTTGCATTACCCACCAAACCCATCTGGCAATGGTGGGAGAGGAAACCGCCCGGAAGGGCTTCCGGAGTGCAATAAGAAGCTGACGCTCACCGGGAGGACGAATGTCGTCCGTCATCTCCTCATAGGCCTTGAGGCACCTCACGACACACAATTTTGGGGAGTCCGGGAACTCCGGGTAGGAGATAACTCTAGTATGGCATTTAGTCCGCCTGAGGAGAGTGAAAGTCACCCCATCCGGGGTGAACATTCTCCCTGACAATTCAAGAGCTCGAACATCCAAGACCCGCCTGCACGAAACCAGGCAGAGAAGCATCGCCAGTTTTGCTGAGAGCTCCTTCCTAGAAAGGAACCGATTAGGCTGTGTTGGACCCGGCCTCGTGGCGTGGTCCTACCCCTCCCGCATGGCGGGCCCGGGTCGACATCGGCCCTCCATCGACCCGCTGTCGCCCCCCCTGGCACTACCCTCCACGAACTCCCGACGAGAGCAGCCACCCTGGCAACCCCCGGCTCTCCCCCATGGAACCCGGCGAACCCTACTCGCCCCACCGCTGAAGGTCCGGCTACTACTCCGGACCACCAATTCAGGCCCGACTCCATCTTGGGCCCATCACGTCCCGAGCAAGTGGCCGCAGCCCGACCCCGGCCACGGCCCCAGCGAAGCCCCGACATCAAGGCACCAAGATCCACCCAGGTGGTAGAGTGGCCACTCGACGGATCTAAGAGGAGGGGAGTTTCGATGGCCCTCCAGCCGTCCCCGGACGCCTGGTATCGATCGCCCTCCGGCCTCCCTGGGCACTGGCTCCACCCCCCTGCTGGGTGTCTGGACACCCTCATCCCGGCCCCTCTGGCCCCCAGGCGCGAGGGTCCGTACATCAAAGGACTCCAGTCCTATATCTGGGCTAGCCCTGGATTAGGACGGTTGTTGTATCCTGGAGTCGAGAGCCCTGCTGACGCTGTCGCTGCTGACCCCGAGAAGAACTTACTACCTTGAACGCTGAAACCATCTTGGAGGCCTGCTGGCGCTGCCGCAGCCCCACCTTGCTGAAACTACCCTTGGAGTGATGCTGGCGCTGCCGCAGCTCAACCTCGCTGAAACCATCTTCGAAGCCTGCTGCCGCTGCCGCGGCCCAACCTCGCTGAAACCATCTTGGAGTCCTGCTGGCGCTGCCGCGGCCCAACCTCGCTGAAACCATCTTCGGAGCCTGCTGGCGCTGCCGCGGCCTAATCCTCGCTGAAACTATCTTTGGGGCCTGCTGGCGCTGCCACGGTCCATCTTCGCTGAAACCACCTTTGGAGCCCTGCTGGCGCTGCCGCGGCTCGACCTTGCGGAACCCCCCAGCTCGAGGATTGAGAGCTGTGCGCAGGGTATCACTGTACCCAGCCGGTACTGAGACTGTCCCGCTACCCCCTGTTCCTGGTTACCGAGACTTTACAGATCCCTCGATCCGCTTGTACATATTGCCGAAGATAATCAACCTTTTATTACTGATAAAGCCTAAGAAACTATCCTCTTGTGTGGTGTCCATTTGTAGTGGTGTGATTGCTCTGTTGTTACGATTATAGGAGAGGAACCTCACCCAGGAGGCCTCTCGACAACGCTTGGCCAATTCCCGAAGGAGGGGTGGACCTAGGGGTGGTCAGTCAGACATCTTCTGCCTCCCCCGGGATCGCCTTTCTAACATTGGTGGCAGGCGGTGCGATCCGAGCCAACGCAAATCGTACAGAGAGTGACTCACCCACTACCGACAGAAATACACCGCAACCATGACTACCAAAGAAACCAGACCGACCACAGAGTTCCAGAAAGAAAAGTTGGAAGATTACAGTCAAAAGGAATTGAAGCAATTCTGCAAAGACCTGGGCATTGCTACCACTGGACTAAACACCAAAGAAGACTTCAAGTCGGCCCTACAAACATGGGTGGAAGCAGGAGCGACGCCACACCAGAGCGAAGATAACCCGGAGACCGACGCAACCCCAGCGGGGGAAAGACCTGCAAACATAGACACGGGCCTCTCCCATGAAGACGCCCGAGAGCGAGAGAGGAACCGGCTCCACGAATTGGAGCTCGCCCGACTCCGGCTGGACGGAGAACTGCAGCTAGCTGAAAGAAAAATAGCCCTTGAGCAACTACGGCTGGAAGGAGATCTTGAGGAGAAACGGAGGCAGAGAGACTTAGAAGAAAAGAAACTCACGTTCGAGCACAAACGTGGCCTTAAAGAACTTGAAATCAAGTCCAAGACGAGTGAGGCCAGCGCCTCCGGGAGTAGGAGCTCGCCTCCTCCTGGGGACACGAAAGTTCACATCCCCAAGGATGTCGTCAAAGAGTACTATAAAAACGACGACATCCAACAGTGGTTCAAAGCCTACGAAGTAGCCATGACCGCCCATCGAGTACCCCTCAAGGACTGGGGCGCCGGCTTGTGGGGGAAATTCGTCAACGAAGGAAGAGACGCTGTGCTAGAGCTCCCCGATGCCGAGATGACCTCGTACGAACACATGAAAGCTGCCCTCTTCACTCGCTACGGACTCACCCGCGAAATGTACCGGCAGCGATTCTGAGACTGTAAAAAACTCCCCGGTACCACATGGGTGGAGTACGTAAACTTTTATAGTAGAGCCCTAGAGGGGTGGATCAAAGGCAGCCAGGTCACCACCTACGAGCAGTTGTTCAACCTCATTGTGTGGGAACACCTCTCCAACAACTGTTTCATCGAACTCCGGCAGCATCTCCTCGACAGCAAACTGACCGAGCCACGTAAACTCACCGTCGAGGCCGATCGATGGGTGAGCACCCGAGTCCCCCGGAGCCCGATGGGAGACCACGGCCGAGGATCCCCGGGGAACCACCGGCCACGAGGCGGGGGAGGAGGCCAGAACCGGGGCCGAGACGCCCCCACGGGCCACCCCCGACCCCCACTTCGCCATCCCTGGCCAGAAGAGGGGCCCCCCAGCACGACCGGGGCCCTGCCCTAACGTTACCTGCCACGGATGCCAACGGCCTGGTCACTATGCTAATGACCCCTCTGCCCGATGAACAAACGGCCCGGCCCCACCGGTCCGCCCAACCGCCAGATCGCGGCTGCCGCCCTGGGCGAAGAAAGAGGCGAAGAAGAAGACGACGACCCCGACCAGGCCGAGTGGGAGTCGCCGCTATGTCTTTGGTATGCCTAGGTGAAAGAGACATGATCCCCCGGGCCCCGATCCCAGGCAACACGCAGAAGTACCGCCAATGGGTCACCATTAATGGACACCGGGCCGAAGCCCTCCGTGACACTGGAGCCAGCGTGACGGCTGTCCGCTGCCATTTGGTGGCCCCCGACCAGATCTTGCCCAATGTCCTGTGCCCAGTACGGTCGGCGGACAACTCCGATAGCCTGTGCCAGATGGCCCGTATTCCCTTTGAATGGGGAGGGGTGTCAGGCATGCTGAAAGTGACTGTCCGGGATGATGCCCCCGTGGACTGCCTCCTCGGGAACGACCTGGAAAGTTCCCCCTGGGCCCACGTCGAGCGGAGGGAGCATCTGGGGATGCTGGGCCTTCCCGAGTGGGTCTGTGCGACCACCCGATCCATGGCCGCCCGGGCCACCGCCCCGAACGAAGACACCCCGACTGAAGAACCGGAGTGGCCCGCACCTCCGCCGCCGCCGTCCCCGAGGACGCCGACTCAGAGCCCGGCCCCCGGGGGCCCAGCAATGCAGACATCACCAAGCTCGGCCACCTCCCCGAACTAGCCCAATGGCGCCAAGAAGGTGGTCCCACGCAAGAACAGTTCCGGCAAGAACAAAAAACCTGTCCCTCCCTCGAGGGAATCCGACAACAAGCGGCCACTCAAGCCGCCGGAGACCCATCGGGGTCCCACTGGGTCTATTGGGACCACGATCTCCTCTACAGCGAGCAGAAAATTGCCGAACTGGGGGCCAGCCGAGTGTTGGTGGTCCCCCTATGATTCAGAGACTTCCTCTTAAACCTGGCACACGACGTGCCTCTCCCCGGGCACCTGGGGCAGGACAAAACCTACAGCTGCCTGGTGACCCATTTTTACTGGCCAAAAATGCGCAACGATGTGCACAATCACTGCAGAACCTGTCCGACCTGCCAAGCCAGCGGGAAGAGCGGGGGAAAAGTCAAGGCCCCGCTCCAACCCTTTCCCGTGGTAACCACCCCCTTTGAACGAGTGGGGATCGACATAGTGGGGCCCCTGGACCCCTGCACCTCTCAGGGACATCGCTTCATCCTCGTCCTGGTGAACCATGCCACCCGCTACCCAGAAGCCATCCCCCTCCGGACCATAATGGCCCCCGTGGTGGGCCGGGCGCTGATGGGGATCTTCTCCAGAGTCGGATTCCCCCGAGAGGTCGTGAGTGATCGGGGCACTAACTTTATATCCAAATATATGCGGTCCCTGTGGCAACAATGCGGGGTCCCATATAAGTTCACCACCCCATATCACCCCCAAGGGAATGGACTTGTGGAGCGGTTTAAACGAACACTCAAGGGGATGATCAAGGGCCTAGAAGAGCCCCTACGCCGCAAATGGGACGTCCTGCTGCCCTGCCTCCTGTTCGCTTATCGGGAGGTGCCCCAGAAGTCCCTGGGGTTCAGCCCCTTCGAACTATTGTACGGACACCCTGTCTGAGGTCCCCTCAGCCTGGTCAAAGAAGGCTGGGAGGCTACAGTCCAAGATGCTCCACCTGATGTCTACCGGTACCTCCAGACCCTCCGCAACCAGACTCGGAAGTTCCGGGAACTGGCCGAGGCCAACCTTGAAGCCAGCCAGGAGGAAATGAAACGCTGGTATGACCAGAACGCCTCGTCCATCGAGTTCGAGCCGGGCCAGCAGTTCTGGCTCATGTCCCCGGTCGAACCTTGTGCCCTCCAGGACAAGTGGACGGGGCCCTTCAAAGTGGTGGAGCGCAAGAGCCCCGTCACCTATTTGGTGGACATGGAGTCCCCCAGGAACCCCCTCCGGGTTCTGCACGCCAACCGGCTCAAGCCTCACTTTGCCCGCACAGAACTGAGCCTGCTGTTGGCTATGGATGACGGAGCCGAAGACGACTCCGAGCCCCTGCCCGACCTCCTGAAGTGCTCTGAAAAAGACGGCTCCGTCGAGGGAATACTCCTCTCCTCCGCCCTGACCCCCGAACAGCACCAGGACTGCCGAAAGCTGCAGGGGCAATTTGCGAACCTGTTTTCACTCACTCCCGAGGTCACCCAGTGGTGTGTCCACGATGTCGACACCGGGGACAGCCCGCCCGTGAGACACCGGGCTTTCCGAGTTCCCGACCGAGTTCGGGCCTGCATCCAGTCCGAAGTTGCCAAGATGCTAGCCCTGGGGGTGGTCGAGCCCTCAAACAGTCCCTGGGCCAGTCCAGTTGTCCTGGTCCCTAAAGCCGGCGCCCTCGCCCCCCCCCGGAACTCCAGTTTTGTGTTGACTACCGGGGGCTGAATGCCGTCACCAGGACCGACGCCCATCCCATCCCCCGGGCCGATGAACTGATCGACCGCCTGGGGGCCGCCAGGTACCTCAGCACCTTCGACCTCACGGCCGGGTATTGGCAGATCGGCCTCACCCCTGGGGCCCATGAGCGATCTGCCTTCTCGACCCCCGATGACCACTTCCATTTCAAAGTGATGCCCTTCGGCATGAAAAACGCCCCGGCCACCTTCCAGAGACTGGTGAATAGGGTGCTGGCGGGGCTAGAAGAGTTCAGTGCCGCATATCTGGACGATATTGCGGTGTACAGCCTCCACTGGGACGAGCACCTGACGCACCTCTGGGAGGTCCTGACGGCCCTCCGACGGGCCGGACTGACAATAAAAGCCAGCAAGTGCCAGATAGGCCAAGGGTCTGTGACCTATCTGGGGCACCAAGTAGGGAGCGGCCAGGTGGCTCCCCTCCAACCAAAGATTGACGCCATCGTGGCCTGGGAGCCCCCGGCCACCCAGACAGCCGTCCGAGCCTTCCTGGGGCTCACGGGATATTACCGGCGCTTTATAAAAGACTATGGGAGCATTGTGGGGCCTCTCACGGAACTAACATCCAAAAAAGCAACCACAGAAGGTGCACTGGACCCCCGAGTGCCAAACAGCCTTTGAGACACTTAAGACTGCCATGTGCACCCCCCCTGTGCTCCAAGCCCCCGACTACAGCCGAGAGTTTGTGGTCCAAACCGACGCCTCGGAGCACGGCATCGGGGCAGTCCTATCACAAGTTAACACTGAGGGAGTTGACCTCCCTGTGGCCTTCATCAGCCGGCGCCTGCTGTCTAGAGAACAACGATGGAGCACCATCGAGAGAGAAGCCTTCGCCGTCGTGTGGGCCCTAAAGAAACTCCGGCCCTACCTCTTCGGCACCCACTTCCGGCCCCTGCGGTGGCTGATGCAGATGTGTGGCGAGAACCCGAAGCTGCTGCGATGGTCCATCTCCCTCCAAGGGATGGACTTCACTGTGGAGCATCGCCCTGGCAATGACCACGCCAATGCTGATGGCCTGTCCCGCTTCTTCCGCCTCGGCGAGGAGAACCCCCAAGGAGATGGGTGACTCTCCCTGCCTTCAGCTGGAGGGGACGTGTGTTGGACCCGGCCTCGTGGCGTGGTCCTACCCTCTCCTGCATGGCGGGCCCGGGACGACATCGGCCCTCCATCGACCCGCTGTCGCCCCCCCTGGCACTACCCTCCACGAACTCCCGACGAGAGCAGCCACCCTGGCAACCACCGGCTCTCCCCCCTGGAACCCAGCGAACCCTACTCGCCCCACCGCTGCAGGTCCGGCTACTACTACTACTAGTAGTAGCCGGACCACCAATTCAGGCCCGACTCCATCTTGGGCCCATCACGTCCCGAGCACGTGGCCGCAGCCCGACCCCGGCCACGGCCCCAGCGAAGCCCCGACATCGAGGCACCAAGATCCACCCAGGTGGTAGAGTGGCCACTCGACGGATCTAAGAGGAGGGGAGTTTCGATGGCCCTCCAGCCGTCCCCGGACGCCTGGTATCGATCGCCCTCCGGCCTCCCTGGGCGCTGGCTCCACCCCCCTGCTGGGTGTCTGGACACCCTCATCCCGGCCCCTCTGGCCCCCAGGCGCGAGGGTCTGGACATCAAAGGACTCCAGTCCTATATCTGGGCTAGCCCTGGATTCGGAAGGTAGTTGTATCCTGGAGTCGAGAGCCCTGCTGACGCTGTCGCGGCTGACCCCGAGAAGAACTCACTACCTTGTACGCTGAAACCATCTTGGAGGCCTGCTGGCGCTGCCGCGGCCCCACCTCGCTGAAACTACCCTTGGAGTCCTGCTGGCGCTGCTGCGGCCCAACCTCGCTGAAACCATCTTCGGAGCCTGCTGGCGCTGCCGCGGCCTAATCCTCGCTGAAACTATCTTTGGGGCCTGCTGGCGCTGCCACGGTCCATCTTCGCTGAAACCACCTTTGGAGCCCTGCTGGCGCTGCCGCGGCTCGACCTTGCGGAACCCCCCAGCTCGAGGATTGAGAGCTGTGCGCAGGGTATCACTGTACCCAGCCGGTACTGAGGCTGTCCCGCTACCCTCTGTTCCCGGTTACCGAGACTTTACGGATCCCTCGATCCGCTTGTACATATTGCCGAAGATAATCAACCTTTTATTACTGATAAAGCCTAAGAAACTAACCTCTCGTGTGGTGTCCATTTGTAGTGGTGTGATTGCTCTGCTGTGACGATTATAGGAGAGGAACCTCACCCAGGAGGCCTCTCGACAACGCTCGGCCACTTCCCGAAAGAGGGGTGGACCTAGGGGTGGTCAGTCAGACATCTTCTGCCTCCCCCGGGATCGCCTTTCTAACAGGCTGTCAAGATAAGAACAGGTTAAGGTCCTGATTCACATCCCACAGAGCAGAGTAACGCGGCTCTGGGGGAAAGGACAGGCGAATCCCCCTGAGGAGCCGACAAACCAAAGGGTCACCCTGAACCGGGACATGACCGGAGGAAATAGCCGATCTGAAAGTATTGATGGTGCGGTAAGCCAGCCCATCCGAAGCAAGCTGCGCCAAAAAATTCACCTCGTGGACCACATTGGCGCAAAGGGGATCAAAACCCCTTCGCAAACACCAACGGGACCACTTACCCCATGCTGATCTGTACCTTTTGACAGTACTGCCTGCCCAAGCTTTGGAGATGAGGCTCTCAGCCGCTTCCGAAAGACCTGGGGCTTCCCAACGGCCCCTGAAATCCACCACGCCATTGAGAAACAGCGACCCCATCTCCACCAGAGGATGAGGAAGCCCGTCCGGATTCGTGAGGAGAGACGGAAATTGGGGGAGTAGGATTGGAAAATCTCAGGAAAGTTCCAGAAGAACTGGAAACCATACTTGAGATCTCCACAACGGCGTGATCAGCACCAAGTCCGCACTCTGCCACCGGGCTTGTGCCGAAGTCCGTGTGATCATCGCGAAAGGTGTGACCGCATACCCCTGCTCCAGGCTCCAATAATGCAGAAACGCGTCCGTGGCAACCGCTAAGGGATCCGGCCTCCAACTGAAGAACCGGGGAGTTTGGTGATCGAGTCTGGAGGCAAACAGGTCCACCGAAAAAGGACCCCAAAGCTCAGCCAGCTGGGAGAAGACCGATTGATCCAACTTCCAAAGGCTGGAGTCCCTGAAATGTCGGGAGTGAAAGTCGGCTTCCGAGTTTTCTCTGCTCGGGAGGTACTCCGCCATGACGGAGATTTGACTGTCCAGGCAGTATTGCCAAAAACTGGCCTCCAGGTCCGACAGGGCTTTGGACCGCGTGCCCCCGAGGTGGTTCACATACCGGACGGCGGAGACGTTGTCCATCTTGAGAAGGACACAAGACTGTACAGACTCTCTCATCCAGAAACGCACTGCAAATGAACCCGTGAGGAGTTCTAGTCTATTGATATGTAATTTTTGCCCTTCTGGAGACCACAAGCCTCCCGTCGCCGTATCCCCGCAACTGGCGCCCCAACCTTGCCTGCTGGCATCCGACTCGATCACCAGATCCGGAGTGGAGCCGAAGATTGCACAGCCGTTCCAGGCCTCCATGTGGTCTAGCCACCACTGAAGCTCTGCTCTTGCCTCCGCAGACAAAGGGACCTTGTGTGAGTAAGGCAGAGGTCTTCAAACTTTTGTAGGTTGGGCCCCCCTGCTTAATTTTTTGAAATGTCGGGCCCCCCACCACCTGACAGAAATTTCTGGAATATGGTACACTACATAATTGACCGCCACCCGCGTGTCCCGGGTCATATCCGGTAAATAATGTTCAACGCAATAAGAGTTTAGTTAACTGTAGGTGTGTGAGTGGGTGTGATTAAATCACAGAGGTTTATTACAGAGCTCAAAACAAAATTTTCCAAGATAAAATGTGCGTAAATTGTTTTTACTAGGATGCTTTGTATTACAAATGACAGATTGATAATAACACCACCAACATTAATGTGACGGGTGTGCCTGTTTTTCACCACAGAGACGGTCAATCTGCGGATGGATTTTTGCCACTGCCATCCTCAGATTGTGTTCCACATCCAGTCTTGAACGGTACTTAGTCTTTAGTACCGCAAGTGCTGAGAGCCCAATCTCACAAAAATAGGACGAGCTGAAAGGCAAGAGAGTTTTGATGGCAGTTTCTCGCAAAGCTGAATATTCTGCAGACATTTCCAGCCAAAACTCTCCCAGTGAGACTTTGCTGAAATGCATCTGCAGAGTGCGGTCACTTTGAAGATCAATCAGTTCTTCCTGCAAACGGATTGGGAGATGGCTTGCCACCTCTGCCAGAAAAGGTTGAAAGACCCAGTCATTTAAGTGATCGTTGTCCTCTGGAAAATACTTTTGCAAACTGTCCCTGAGAGAAGTCAGATGATTTTTTATTACCTCAGCAACACTTGAAAGTTCATATTCAGCCTCCGCAAGAGCATCTACTAAACATGGAAACTGCTCAAACAGGCCATCTTCAACTAGTCTTCTCCATAATTCAAGCTTCTTCTTGAATGCATTTATTTGTTTATTCATGGTAAAAGAAGTCATGTCAGCTCCTTGCAGAGACAGATTCAGGGAATTTAATTTCTCAAAAATGTCAGCAAGGTATGCTAGAAGTACAAGCCAGCGGGGATTGCATAGTTGTTCTGCTTTGCAGGGGTCCAAACACAGAAGAAACTGCTGTACATTCCGTAATTCAAAGATGCGAGACAGCACTTCCCCCCGGGATAGGCACCGCACTTCTGTATGAAACAGCAAGCCATCATGCTCAGCTCCCATTTCTGCACATACAATTGCAAATAGACGAGCTCTTGTGGGATGGGTCTTTATAAAATTTACTATACAGCAGAATTCAGCACATCCTCTAGTTCGCTGTCCATGTTTCGAACAGCAAGGGCTTCCCGGTGTATCATACAGTAGGTCCAAAGAATATGTGGAGCCACTTTCAATACGTTAGCTTTTAGGCCAGCCCTAGCACCACACATTGAAGGAGCACCATCTGTGCAGATTTCAACACAATTATCCCATTTTAAGCCATGGATACTCAGGAAGTCATTGATAATGGCAAACAAACCGGACCCTTGATTGGCTTGCAAAATAAAAAAATCTTCTAATACAAGTGTTTCATAACAGTAACGAACATATGCAATTAAATGGGCATCCTTTGACACATCAGTTGCTTCATCCAGCTGTAAACCAAACAAACTTGATTTCAATCTGGCTATGAGCTGTCCCTGGATATCTTCTGACATGTCAGCGATGCGGCGGCAAACTGTTGTATCTGAGATGGGTATACTTTTGAACTTCTCTGCTGCTTTTTCACCAAGCATTGTCCTAGCTACGTCGAGCAATGCTGGGAGAATCACCTTTTCTCCATCTACAAAGGGCCTTTTGTTTTTAGCAATGTGGTATGCTACTTGGTATGATGTTTTTAATGCAGTTGCAGGAGTATTTGTCACATGTTTCACAGCTTCTTTCTGCTGGGTTATCTCTGTCAACTTCCTGGCAAAAAAATCTCTGCTTTTCCCTGCTAGAGATCCATGTTTCGTTTCAAAGTGACGCCTTAGTTTGGTTGGTTCAAGCTGTCGTTAGCTAAGATCACGCCACAAATCACACACTGCGGTCTACTTTCTCCACTAACAACAATGCAGGTGAAACCAATATCCAAATAGGAGGAATCATATTTCCTTGTTTTTGCAGCTTTTCTCTCTCCGTCGCTTTCTATTTCAGCCTTTCACTTGAGCACTCTACCGTCTTTTGGAAGCAGAAAACGATCCATATCAAATGCTTGCTTAACCTAAGATACAATATTTGAGGCTGCATGTTAATGAATAGTAAATGGCTAAAATTTTACAGCTGCATGAGGTACAGGAGGTCTTTAACTTTGTAGTTGCAAAAAAAAATCTGTAAAAAAAAGATCTTCTGTTTTAAATAAAATACATTTGGATAAAAGCATAATTCTGTGGTAAGTGGTTAAAAAGTAATTCCAGCTCATCCAGGCTTTAAGTAGGTGCTCCCAAAATTGCTGCGGTATGTATATGCTGTATATCACCGATGAAGCTCTGGAAGTTCCTGTTTCGAAGGTTAGTGAGGGCAAACTTCAGCACTGCCCCTTCACTCATCACTCAAAAACAAATGCGTACCTTCTTATTCACTTCCTCAGATGTTTCTTCTGCTTGAATAGGAGTCCTTAGCCTAGCGACCAAGTAGCGTTTTCCCTTGCAATGAAGAGAAAATGTTTAAGAAATATTACTTGCATGTTCTCAAGTTATTAGTTGACGTCCTGATGGCTGGTAAGATGGCCATGATCTGCAAGTTAACAATTAGATTTCTGGCAGGACTACATTAGCTTTCCATTCTTTTAATTTGGTAAATTGATTGCATGTACTTCCTTGAGGCTTCTTCACTTCAATATCCCCCATACACAATACACCCACTCTCCTGTAAGCACACATTTTATTTTATTTTACTTTTTTTTACTTGTGCCATGTTAATATTTCAACACATGTGCAGTTCCTCCTTGGACCTTTCCACAGAATCACAACTGGCACATGTGACTAATGTAATGTGCACTCTGCAGAGAACATGTGCAGCTGAAAGGCATCTGGAACAGACCAAGGAGGGCTCCTGAGCGACACTTTCTCGCAAGCAAAATCAAGCAAAGCAGGTGAGGGAAAAGTCACTGACCTAAAGTGTGTGACAGGACTCAATACTTCATGACTAGGTAAAGCACTTGGTACATATTTCATGGAGACTTAGATGTGGTCCTAAAATCTTACCAAAATAAAAACAAAAAACACTTCAATGTTTTTGTTTTATTCTTGAACAGCCTGCACTTAATGAGTTTCACGGATATGTGTGCTCTCCCACCATATATTTTTACAAGCCACTTTGTGAAGCATATGCTGCAAAAAGTACTTTCTTTTTCCCATAGACCTGTTTGGTTACCTGGCTTAATGAAGAACCAAAATCTTGAATAATCAGGGTTGAAACCCAGTGTGAAGAGCAGTGAAACATGAGTAACAGGCATTTAAACTGGCTGTGAAAAACAAAAAAGAGAGAGGAATAAACCAAAGTTTTAATTGAGTCAACCCAAAAGGCCCTGTGTGGATGCATGAATACTAATTGGCTGGTGGGGAAAAGACAGGTGCAAACTCAATGTTAGGACAGAGTGCTCAAAGAAATAAAAACGAGTGCAAAACCTTCCAATGTTGCAACAGATACATGGGTAAAAGTGCTCGGAAACATGCTGGTGCCGTTGTCACACTAGAAATGCTGAAAATGCATAAATAGAAAGAAAGTTATGTGCATACAAATAACCAATGGAACACCAGTGGACCTAGCAGACAAGACGTTCAACTAAAACATTCAGTGCAAGGGTGGTGCTGGCACTGTTGGGATCAGTGTAACCGCAGATCATGCAAATGGCCACGCAGAAAAGAGAGGAAAACAATGGTTTTATATTTGATAGAAAGCAGGTAGTCTTCTAAGCAGAAAAATCTGAGACAAACAATAATATTGTACCTTGTATGCTTTTACTACTTGCACACATGTCACTTTTTCCTCCTGTAATGTACTGTTTGCTACCTCTTGCATTTTGTTTGCTTTTGATACATGCGCAAGTGCCACATTGCCTGGTCTGGCAGTGGTGCAACCCGCCAGTGGCTGACATGCCCAGTGGCCCCCAGTGACGCAATGGCCAGGCGCCATGTACACATAGTGAGAGGAAAGGCCAGGACCCAGACACCCAGGAGGATGTGTGGCCCGCGACGACGATGGTCCTTCTGCTCTAGTTTCTTCTGTAACATGCCTCCCCCTGCCTGCAGGGCCAAGAGAGCAGCTTACTAATACCGTCTTGTCTGTGCCATTTCAAAACCCCACTAACGAATTATTTATTCCGAAGCTACATGTGATAGAAAGCAGTTATTATTCTAAGCAGGAAAATCTGAGACATACAATAATATTGTACTTTGTACGCTTTTGTAACTTGCACGCATGTCACTTTATCCTCCTGTAATGTACTGTTTGCTACCTCTTGCATTTTGTTTGCAAGCTAGGTAATTGAAAATGTACCTAATAGTTTACTGCTGTGATTTATACATAAAAATAGCCAGGACAGTAGTAATCATATTGCAAGTCAAAATTTATAATGGCGACCCAATTCATTAACCCTTATTGTTGATGTCAATTGATCTGTAGGACGGTTAACTCAACAAGTTTGTTGATGGTGGGGGCTGGTGGCCAACAGAGGGCTTGAATTAGACCCATAATTCAATGACCTAGCATTCTAATGCTTAATGGTAATACAGTGGTTAAAATATTGAAAAGAAACATTTCTGAAATAAAGATAACTTGTGGATCATAATTTTATATTGTTTCATATTTTTCACTGTAAGTTTACCATGTTTTGTGATATCTTAGGGCCATACTATAGGTGACGAAGGTGTTTGCGGTTCTAGTTGTACTGTAGTTGGCAATGGTGTTTTTTGACGACATAAATGGCTGTGGGTTTTTAAGATGAAAGCACACAATATGTGTTGGAGGTGGTGGTTTTTAACTTTTGAGGCATTGCATATATATGGTATATTTTGTATGCCTTGGTGTTTTAAAGAATGCAAAGGCCTTGCAGTTGCCATGAAGTTCGGCTATGAAGAGAGTAGGCTTGGAAATGCGACCACTTGGGACCCCATTTTGAAGAAGTCTATCGTTTTGGTGGAAAGAGGCAAGTGAGCCTTTGCCATTTCAGTGTTACTACGTCATTTCCTCCTTTTATTTTTCCTTTCACTTATATTGCAGTGGTATTTTCAGCCACCTGTGTTTTGTCCTATGTTGGTTATTTATGATGAAAAAGGTAGCTTACTTCAGCATGTTTTCTGCAAAACATAAATATGCTGAAATGTGTACTATTGTCTCATGAAACGTAACGTTTGCTTTTGTAATTTGTTCACTTGTAATTTTTACTCTTGTATCATTACTGTTCTTATTGTGAAGCACTCTGACATCGAGTAAAGTCCGCGCTATAGAAAAACGCATACATTACAAATGCATACATAATTTGGCCGAACATCAGTACAACAAGAGACCCACCCCCCGCCCCGCCCCCCTCTGCCTTCGAGAAAGTCCGCGCTATATAACCAAAATAAAATGCTGCAATAGTGCATAAATACGGCCGGAACACCCACCTCAACCCCCCCGCCCACCTCTGCCTTCAAGAAAGTCCGCTCTATATAACCAAATTTAAATGCTGCAATAGTGCATAAATACGGCCGGAACAACACCCTGCACCCCCCCCCTCTGCCTTCAAGAAAGTCCGTTGTGTTTCATAAAATACAAATACGGCCGGAACAACACCCCTTCTAGAAAGCCCTCTTACCAGCAGTCCTTCCCAGCGATGAGGGCAGATTACAGCGATGATGGGCACACAGAGATTCCAATGAGAGGCAGACGCAGACCTGAGTGAGGAGAGGCGATGAGGGGCAGATTCCAGCAATCCTTCCCAGCGAGACGACGGTAAAACGTCCAAAAATACAACCAGGGAGAAAAGGCAGCTAAAGTCAGATGCAGGGGCTTTATGGCCGCAAATTTTGTGGCACTTCCTGCAATCGCAACTGCTGCCACTCTAATTAGTGGACCGTCACTGGTGACGTTCCTGCATGCTGATTGGGCAAAGCGGGAGCAGCAGGCCAATCACAATTCCTTTTTGGAAATGTGTGACTACTTGCAACGTGGGACAGACGAAAAAGAAGAAAAAAACAACACAACAAAGGTAAGCTTTTCCCCTGGAGTGCGCGCCCCCCCTTGGATGGTATGAACAAAAGGGGATAGGTCCATAAAAGACTTTCACTGGCACTTTCATAGGGTGGAATAAAATGTCATCTTCAGGATACTAGGACCGGCTGGTCCAGTATTGATTTGTTTAAGAGCCATTCATTTGCTTTTAATTCCCCCTTGGATTGGTTTTCTCTATATTTTTCTAATGTTTTGATTGTAATGTTTGTTCTAATGTTGTTTGCGATGTATTCTTAGTTTTTTTGTAATGTTTGATGCAAGGAATTTTCTTTTTTGTATTGTGTAAAGAATTTGTTTTTCATGTATGTACAAAGTATGTATAGCTGTGTAAATATTTAATGTATTGTTCGTTTTCTGTCATGTAGCTTGTTATAACTTGAAAAAGATTTAAAAAAAACATTGACACTAAGTAAAGTGTCGAGGGTGATCACAATAAATTGATCGGTCCCTCTCAAGAAGCTTGTGGAGATTTTGTGGTTCGGGCAATTTGTGTTACATACCCCCTGGGATGGTGGCGCGCGCCCCACAGATTGAAGAACACTGGAGTAAGGGAATCACTACCGAAGAAAGAACGCCTTCAGGCGCTGTAGAGCCCTGTAATGCAACGGGCCTGGGAAAATGGCCTGGATTGAGGCCGACAGAAGGCCCACCACACGGGCCAGCTGGCGCAGGGAAACCTGCCGCTGAGCGAGAACCCGCCGGAGCTTGTGACGAATTTTTGTCACCTTACTGGACGGAAGACTGAGTGTAGAGGCGGTGGAGTCTATCACGAACCCCAAGAATGTAATCGCCTGGGCAGGGAGCAGCGAGGATTTCCTTTCGTTGATCACAAAGCCCAAGTCCTGCAGGAGTGACACCGTCACCTGGAGGTGAGAAGACAACTGCCGAGGGCAGGACGCCATGAGAAGGATGTCGTCCAAGTAGACAATCATCCTGATCCCTTGAGCCCGCAGGAACTCCACCGCCGGCCTGGGCACCTTGGTGAAGCACCAATGCGCGGAAGAGAGGCCGAAAGGAAGAGCGGTAAATTCGTAGACGAGATCTCGCCAGGCGAACTGAAGAAACCGTCTGTGGGGAGCAAAAATCGGGATCACGAGGTATGCGTCCTTGAGGTCCAAGCGAACCATCCAGTCGTGCGGATGCAGAATATCTCTGAGGAGATGACTCCCCTCCATTTTGAAATGGCGATACACCAGCCATTCGTTGGACTCGCTGAGATTGATCACGGGGCGCTTGCCCCTGTCCGTCTTGTCCACTAAGAAC
The DNA here is from genome assembly GCF_964261635.1 of Lissotriton helveticus. Lineage (NCBI taxonomy): Eukaryota > Metazoa > Chordata > Amphibia > Caudata > Salamandridae > Lissotriton > Lissotriton helveticus. The sequence continues at coordinate 447,880,288 of NC_136068.1, forward strand.
AGATTGCTCAGGAACCCCTGGGGATGCAGAGCTGCGGGGGAGACTGCACCTTTACGGAGGAGAGAGACTTCCTCGTCCACCACGGCTGCGTCTTGCTGGGAAAACTGGATAGGCCGAGGCCTGGATCGCTGAACCGGGAGTCCCACAAACTCTATATGAAACCCTTGTATGGTTTGGAGCACCCACGCATCCCGCGTTATGGACAACCAAGCCTGAACACAACTTGCCAATCGCCCCCCTAGGCTTAACTGGGAAGAAGGTTGGACGCTCACCTGAGTTAGAGGCTGAAGCTCCTCAGCGGTATCCTCGTCCCTTCCCACGCCGACCACAGGTGGAGTAGAAATTCCCAAAGCGGGACTGGTCCCGGTACTGCCCGGAGCCTTTCTGATTGCCCCGGTTGCCCTGGGGGTACTGTCGACCATCGAGCGGCCCCTGCCTCGACCGGCCCCGAGAAAAACACGGGGAAAAACTTTCTTGATCGTAGACTGTGCATGGTCCAAAGACGTGAAGGTGGTCACGAATTTTCCCAGCTCTTTTACAAAGGGCTCCCCAAAGAGCCCACCTTGAGCCACCGCCCCGGCCTCAGAATCAGCAAGGTCACCCAACTTGGGGTCTATCTTTATAAGGAGAGACCGTCTGCGTTCTGTATTGAGGGCGCAATTGGCGTTTCCTAGGAACACAATCACCCTCTGTGCCCAATTGGAAAGGATCTCAGGGGAAATGATGGAACCCGACGCCTTAGCTTCTTCCGCCATGTCCCGGATTTTTGTGGCTGGGCCTAAGGCGTCTAGTAATCCTGGCAGGCCCTCCAGGATCTGTCAATGCCCTTCTTCGGGCACGAATGAACTTTTGTAGGAAAGTGAACATGCGGTAATCTATTTCTGGGGTCATCGCCACTTTTCCTTCAAGAGAAGGATGGGGGCACTCTGCCCGCAGGCAGTTGCGAGCCTCCTTTTCCAGGGGTTGGCGGATGTGTTCCGCTACATAAGCAGCCACCTTTTCCGCCGGGGTCCAATCCGAGGACCGTGGATGAACAATGTCGTTCGGATTGAACATGTCAGCCGTAAGCTGAGGAGCAGAGGAATGGGAGGGAAGCCAGGGCCGGGAAGGTCCCGGAGAATCCGGGTCTCCAGCTGCGTCTGGGTCAGCGGGCGGTGGGGACGTGGCCGGTAGGGTGGGGTCCCCCACGGGGAGGGGCTGCTTGATAGCCACAAAGGCCTGGCGCAGATGCTCAAAAGCGTCAGAATCCACGCCTGTCGGTCTGGCGCGCTTTGAAGGCGGAGGATCAGAGGGCCCCGGAGGGGTAGGGGCAGAGGTAGAAGGGGTTGGCACCAACCGTTGCTCCAGACGCGAGAACCCCTGATTGATCTGTTGGGACAGCCTAGTCTCCAATGGTGAAATGGCCTGGTCTACAGCCTGGTAAATTGAGGAGTCCACCGCCTCATAAAAGGCATCCTCCCAGGGAAGATCTGTGAGGGGATCTGCCACCTCAGCGCCATCGTTGTAGTACTCCATGATGGAGCGTCAAAATTGACCGGGGGTGGGACCAGATTAGTGGCGCAGTGCCCCAATTAGTAAGGCTGGGTGTCAGCCAGGTATTTAAGGCGGTAGGCACCGCAGACACAAATGGGGAGTGTGCCCCGGGGACCAACGCTGGCAAGAACCAATATCACTAAATAGGAGACCCCTCCACACTCAAGGGTCTCACAGGTCTGGAGGAAGTCCCCACAGCAGGCCTTGTCTGGCCGATACTAGACCTCAACAGAGAGGCGTCAATAGGAAACCAATACAGGACCCCAGATCCCTTCATAGGTTCTTGCAGGGAAATGGGGCGTAAGTGCAAAAAACGGCAAACCTCTGCTGAATTGCTGCGTACAGACCCCCGAGCGGGCGTACCACAGACCGGCTCCCGTAATGGCGGACGCGCGCGCGGTGATATAACTCCTGAGGAGATGTCTAATACCGCGCCGCGGCTGCGTCAGCCTCCCGCGTCACCTGTCGGCAGGAGGACCTGGGAGACAGCCAGCGAGGCCGCGTAGGGAAGGGGAAACGGACCCCCGTGCCCGCGGTCACAGAACAAAGACTCGCAGTGCGCACGTACTCCGCTGCCACCCCGAACCGAGGAACAGCACGATGCCACAAACCCCAGCGCACCACAAGGCAACAAGTCTGTAAGCGCGCGATAGCGCAGAGCACAGTGAATAACACAAGAAATTACTAGGTCACAAGTGGCAACAATCTACAAACGCGCCATAGCGAATAACTGCATATGCAACAAGCGCCAACAGAAAGAACTGGAGAGCACTTATCTTAGGCTGCTGAGCAGCGAAGAAAGAGGAAGAGGGGATGTTGTCAGAGGACTTTGTTGGACTCCCTGTCTCCCTATTGGACATTGATTCCAGTGCTGTGATTGGTTATCACTGTTGTTTTCTTTTACACTTCTTCCCCATTGTTCCATGGGAAGTGTAGTTATTGTGTCTTCGCTGCTGTGAAATAAAGTGGAGAAAGAAGGCATAATCCTCGCCTCCAGTCCTGACATAGAATTCTTCTTCACTGAAAGTATTTAATCCATCTATCCCTACATTTCCAGTTATCATTTCTTCCAGTTCTACTCTTAATTTAAATATATCCAATACTTTTGGCTGAGTTTTTGGCTTTTCTATTTCTCGTGTCCATCTTTCCATTTCTTCTGGGGTTACTACAGAGGCCCTTTTTGTCCCTGTGGATGTTTCAATCTGTACCTCTTTTGAGCATCCTGGTGTAACTTTTCTGAATTAATCGATTATTGGCTCTGTTATTGGCAAATCCATTAAAGAAATTATTTACTCGCACCCACTTGCCTGATCGTCAATTATTATATTTTCTTTTCTAGATTGTGTGATCGGTGTAGTCAGGACAGGTGTTTTAGGACAATTTTGTTTATCCCTATATAAGGGAACTACGGGACCTATAGTCACTGGTATCGTTAGTGCTTCAGGATTTGTGTTCAACTGAGTTATTTTCTGAATTAACTCACTTCTATTTTTATTTATTGCTTCGCTTTCTTTTTCTTGAAGTACCCTTTCCATTGTAGTCTCATGTACAACCTGCGGAACCAAATGTGTTTTCAGAAGCGAGGCACTAGGGGTAATTCTATTTAATTCTTCCTGAGAAGGTGGAGGATTTTTCATTAATATATCTTCAAAATAATCATCTTCTGAATCTCCACTCTCCGTCAATTCAATTCAATTCAATGAACTTTATTTGGTTATTGTGCAGATAAAAATAACAATAAAAGTACAGTTGATAAATTACAATCAAAGTCCATATTTAAAAATATCAAAACATACATGTAGTTAAAAACTTATATGTTAAAATTCATATTACAATTGATTTCCAAAACTTAAAAATGGTCTTTAAAAAAGCAATAACGGATGCAACAGTGAATATTTTATCCAATTTCTGAATTGCCAGGAATGCTGGGCGGCATTGTCTTAGTTCCATTCTCTTTAACACTGGAACAATCCATCTTTTGCTGGGTATCATGTAAAATGTGCAAAAGAACAAGACATGTATAGACGACTGAACCGACATATCAACACATGGGCATTTACAAAGTGATCTTGACCAATCGTTCACCTCAGGAAAACTTAGAGATCTATGCATGATGTTAAGTCTGAGGCGCGTTAACAAAAACCTGTCAAATTCCTTAATAGGTAGCAAAATATGAGGCTGAATATTGACAGTAACCAAGGTGAGATCGTGTGCCACCACCGTAGATTTGGTCATTTCACTAATTACTCTGAGATCACTCAAATGTGTCATACAGAGGTTTTGAAGAACCTTGCTAGGAACCTGACACATTGATAAAGGATCACTAAAATATTCCTTATGGCCTATTTGAGATAAGAACATCTTAACATAATGTAGCCATCTTATCTTGTTAGCCCCGTTGATACTCATTATGTCCTTTAAAATAAGGCGATTAATTGCAGACTCTTCGGTGCTCCAAACCCTATGCCACAGAAGGACAGGTTGAATTTTAATCACATCTTCAAGGTAAGGCAGACCGAGTTCTGGGTGACAGACTAGTGTAGAGACGCTGTCCGGAACTGCCAAAAGGTACCTGAGAAAAGTGTTTTCTACCACCTGTAGAGTGGTAACGTTAGCGTACCCCCAAATGCCTGCACCATAAGTAGCAATCGCTACACATGTAGCCTTGTAGATACACATCAATTCCCCTGGTGACCGCCTACCCATTTTCCTACTAAAATTTGTAAGTGCCATCTATGACTTACAAAATAGGAGCCTTGTAGTTTTAATTGCATTGCACCAGGAACCAGTCTGATCAAACCGAATCCCCAAATAGGGAAATGTGGTTGTATTATGTAGTGCCTTCGAGTCGATGTTAATTGATTTTTTCTTTTTATTTGCCCCAGGCCCACAGCACATGGAGAAAGTTTTAGAACAATTAATTGTAAGGCCCAAGTTAGTCATAAATTGCGAAAAGAACGTTACGGCCCTTTGCAAAGCAATGGGTGTTCGGGCCATCAAAACCGCATCATCTGCGTAGAGGAGTGTAGGGATAGGTCATGCCGCTGCCATAGGTAGATCCCTGCACTCCCTAAGCAGAGTGCTTTCTAAATCATTGATGTATAGAGTAAACAGGAATGGGGCAAGGACACAGCCCTGCCGCACCCCTCTTGAAATGTGAAACACCCTGGTACAATCCCCATCCTTTCCAAATCGGACCTTTGCCCTTGCCCCTGAGTATAGTTGCCTAAGAAAGGAAACTATATGGTCATCCACCCCAGCCTTTCCAGAATTTACCACAGCTTTTCATGAATGACACAATCAAATGCTGATGTTAAATCAACAAAAGTTAAAAACAGCTTCCCTTCTTTGGCTTTCGTATATTTATCTAAAAGAATATGAAGATTTAGACCTTGATCAATAGTGCCAAGGCCCTTTCGAAAGCCGTATTGGAGATCGCTGAGGATTGATTGCTCGTCTGCCCATGTTTGTAGTCCATCTAAGACCACATGCCCGATTATCTTAACTGTGGAATCTAATAGTAATATTGGGCGATAGCAGGCTGGGCTTGCTCTAGTGCCCTTCTTAAATATGGGTACAATGGTGGATTCATACCATGTCGTTAGCAACCCCATAGAGCAACATGCATTAAAGAGTTGCGTGAGCAGGGCTCCCCATAGCACCACATTATTTTCAAACAAATCAACCGGGACACCATCCGAGCCCGGTGCTTTACCGCCCATATTGGCTTTAATAGCCAAGTTAACTTCTTTGAGAGTAAAGACCATGACCAGTTTCTGAAAAGTGGGTATAAGCTCCAAGTCAGGTTCTAGCCCTGTCGATGCCTGGTCAACTGAAAGTTGATCACTATAGAGTTTAGCATAATGTGATACCCACTCTTCCTCCAAGATAGCAATCTCTATAGTTGCTTTAGATTTATCATTAAAGAAAGGCGTGTTAACCGCCTTCCAAAAAAGCGGCAGTATCATGGTTCATAGAGGCCTCATAAAGGGCATTCCACGCTTCCTTTTTCATTTCGTCCTTCCTTTTTATAAGAGCCTTCATATAGCTCCTTCTGGCTTCCCTTATTAAATCCTGATCCTTGACTCTGGCTTTTAAGACATGTTTGAGCCTAGAATAGGCCTTAGTACAGGCAGAGTCAAACCACCCCTCAGTTTTAGCACTACGCCTTTTCGCATCTACCCAAAGACATTTTTTTATTTGGGCCAAAATAACTGTAAAGTTCTCTATAATTACAGAATCAGGGGAATTGTCATCCAAACAAGCACGAAAACTAGCATTACACTTCGTCAATAAATTGAAGAGAAAATCCTCTGGAATCACTTTCGTCCACTTCAAAGCGTATCCATTTTGTCTGCTTAAAGCAATATTATTTAAGAACTGCCTAGATCTATTTTTCCTATTGAGCTCTTGATTAAATAAGTGGTCACTTAAAGCAATATTATGTGTACTGAAATTCCTAACACGTGCAGAGTGTCTACAGGATATCAAAATGTAATCAATAGTTGAGAAAATGCCTCTACCATTAAAAGTTGGACTGAAAGGGACCTCCAGTAGGCACAGACTGTTAGCGAACCACATATCACAGGAAAACATGATGTCATTCAGGAGATCCCCATACACTGTATGTGAAAAGTGCGGAAGACTAGTGTCTTTACCAAGTGTGATCCCACACGTCCCCCTTTCTCCCTTGTGGCATAAGAAACAGTTATAATCCCCTCCCCAGATGACAAAGACGTCTTTAGTAATCCGGCAAGTAGATTTTTTACGTTTCTACATAGGTTTCCCAGCATTTCCTCCACCATCTCGGAGGGGGCATTATTATAAAAATGTACAATGATCACACATAATGCCTTGTCCACATGTATCCTAACAATGTGATAATAGCTGTTATTATAGACCATCTCTACTTTCCCGAATTTTAGATGATTGGCCCCCTTTTGCTCTGTCGTACGTCGAGCTAATGGCTGGGGTATGCAATGTTATAAAGACACACAGGTGGATAGGTTCTTCAGCCCAAGTTGCTTGTAAACTTAGTATCTCAAATTTGTTTATATAATCCACCCACACTTTATTGATCACCTTTGCTTTTAGTCCAGCCACGTTCCAAAACATAATCTGACATTTAGTATCCCTAGCATTACTCCCTACATAACCACTATAGCCCATACCATTAGTGGGGATGATTTCATCATGAGAAGTGGGATTATGCACAGAATCATCCCGCTTCTCTTCGCAATTGGCGACTATGTTGGTTGATATCTCTTGTGTAGGATGTGCTATACTAATACAGTTTAGGCTGTCTGTTAATGGTCCCTTCTGCCGTACATCAACAAGTGAACTAATAAAAACAACATCAGTGGGATCCCCAATCTCATTCAGTCTACTTCTTCCAGCCCATTGAGTCTATCAAAACGATTTTGAGTGGAGATATTAAACTGATTTCTGTAGGACAGCGTAGAATCTACCCAATTTGGCCTAGGGGGATTCCAATTTGAAGGCTGATAGAAGTATCCCAAGGGAACAGCGCCAATCTGTGTGTTACCTGTAAAATTGTTCCCAACTCTGTTTAGAATCAATTTCACGAGGTTTGGTGTTTTAAATCGCAATACAACGCAGTCCCCTTAAGATTTTTTGATCCTCTCCCCAACCAGCTCACCCCCTTACCATCTTAAATCCGTCAAACAGTTTACCAGTTAGTCCTGTTCTACAACCCAACCATTGTAGAGACTTATTCCTTAGATTCACCCATGCTTCTTCCCCCACATCAGTCAATGCTGGAACATTCACCAGGACCACTACATACGGTGTGGCGGCTGGAGGTAAATCTAAACGTGTAACATGCTCTGTCCCAGGAGTCTGGTACACAGTACTAGGATTTTCTAACGGGGAAGTTGTGGATGTCTTCAACAAGGCTTGGTGGGCCGGTAAATTGGTGACTACCGTGTTTTGGGCTGCTGGAGGGGGTGCTACTAAGGGAACTTTAATACTGGTGATGGCAGAACCCATGTGTCTTATATGTTTGCTAGGAGCTAACTGGTCATTTTTAACGGTATAGTCAACCAAACTAGTTCTACCTGATGCTGTAAGCTGGACAATATCTAAACATTTAGATAGAGATGCCTTAATTGCACCAATTCTAGTTATTATGCTGCCAAGGCTATCTCTTATCAAACTGTCTAGGGCCTCCAATTTTACTTAAAATTTTTCTACTTCCGTCTGCGTTCGCGTATTTGAACTAATTATTCCTTTTCCCAATTTTCAGATTTGTTAGCTGGTGCAGACTTTATCCTTATCTGAGCCCTTTTTCGGGTTTTAGGGGAAGGCCTCTCTGCTGCAATGGAATCTATTACTTCCCCCCCAGTGGAACTCGGGTCGATGCTATGGCAGTTACTCGGGTTCCTAGCTTATTCGGTGGCTGGTGCAGTGCATCAAGTTCCTGCTCACTACCTGACAGATGATCAGAGATGTTCACCACACAGACATTGGTGCCTGTTTTACCTCTATCTATCGATTTTAGAATGCACGGTGTCGGCCGGCCCGGATGCTCTGGTGATTCCGCTGTAGAGGCGTCGGAGCAAACATCGAGTGAATGAGCCACTGCCCCTGTGCATAAATTGAAGGAAGACTGTGAGACTTGAGCTACATCTGTGAGTGTTTTCTACCTGGGTGGACATCACAAAGACTTAAGAGTCCGCGTGAATAGAGTTTAGACGGTGGATCCTACCCCACCCACTCCTGTGGTAGTGTTGGGAGGCCGGCGATACCAACCTGAGGTTTGGCCAGGGCCTTGACGAATAGAGTACCCATGTCCTGATAAAGCCTATATCATCTGGCTGAAACGCGACCGCGACGGCGTCGACACCTTATGTTTTGAACGCAGTCCCTTGTAAAAATGTAAGGAAGATTGGATTTTTTCCGAGGCACACCAACACAAATGTAGGCTGGGTTGATAAGTTACCCCCTGGTGTTTTTTGTGTTTGGGACTACCGTCTTGGTGTATACTCCACCCTATATTGGGAGGCGGTACATATGTAAATTGGTGTATATATATTTTTCTCTAGGGTACAGAGAAGTGTGTTGAGTATTGTATAGTGTTTTGTCTATTTGTACATATTGTAAATGTGATGTGTTGTACATAGATTATCATTTTTTGATATTGTGCCTCTCACATATGTGTATATGAATTTATATATACCTATGCTGCGTATATTTCGCGTATCACAAGATAATTAATTGTTTCTTGTTTGAGAATTAAAAGCAGATTGATCCCTTCAGTACCTTTTTGTTGCTACTTTTTCATCCTTGGATGTCTCCTTCTCAGGTACAGGGGGGTAAGGTGGGCAGAACCCCTAACCATTTTTTCTAATGTTTTACCTCTATGATCTCCAACTATCTCAGGACTAACTTTCGGTAAAGTAATCTCATCTCCCTCAGGCTTAAAGGCCTCTTCAACTGTGTTGATCTGCCTTCTATGGCGCTAGTAAGGTAGTTTAATAAAGACTGACGGGAATGCTCTCCTACATTAGCTGACTTTTTCTTCTGGGCTGACATTGTTTTTCGCTTCCCCATGTTAAGTATGTTGCACACAAATTACAAAGCACAAAATAAACAACGGCCCAAATAAAAGCAATTCACCAATGAGCGTGTGTCAGACTGTAAGCCCTTCAAGCACATTCCCTTAATTATAAATATCAAAGGGACAGGAGTCCAATGTCCAAGCAAGATGTGTCCAGGGGCTATAGTGATCCTTTCATTAAAGATAGTTGCACCTTTTGGCAATTAATTATCAAAGTCAAAATCACAGTATCTTTAAAACATGGATTTCTGAGCCGTGGCCCAGCCCGGCCTCTGTCGGTCTCTGACGGGCACGGACGGGCCTGCCCTTGGCCCAGGCACGCCCGCGCGTGTCCCTGGCTGTGGGAGCCCTGGGCCCCTTATGAGCAACTCCTGGTGCTCACCAGCGTGATGTGCGGCGTAAATTGCCACGTGGGATGCTGGGAGATGTAGTCCCCTGGTGGCGAGAGGGCAATGGTGGCACTCAGCGGCACTCGGGCGATGCAGCGCCCCCTTCTGTGCCCCAAACAAGTCCTGCAGCAGTTTACAGCAAGTACCAGCAGTAAACATGGGATCCCGCCCCGCGGGAGCCCTGGCCCTCTTACGAGCACCTCCTGGTGCTCACCAGCGTGATGCGCGGCGTAATTGCCGCGTGGGATGCTGAGGGATGTAGTCCCCTGGTGGTGAGAGGGCAATGGCGGCACTCAGCGACACTCGGGCGATGCAGCGGCCCCTTCTGTGTCCCAAACAAGTCCTGCAACAGTTCACGGCAAGTACCAGCAGTAAACACGGGCTCTTAATCTAGTCACTAAATGTTTTGTTTTCTCTGTACATTTACTTCCTGTCATTTTTTTCTGTAGTCATTATGGGATATAATCATTCTACTACCATGGCCTGTCTCCATTGTTTCATCTGATTGTCTCTGGTCTCACAAGGAAATCTGGGATAAAATGTACTTATGTTACCACTACATCTTGTTCTGTCTCATTCAAAAGCTTCAGTCTCCCATTCTTCTAAAGCTTCGTAATGAGTTAATCTGGGTCTTGGCTCTAACTCATTCATGCAAGTCGTAAATTATGTAAAACTCTTCCATTAAATGTTCCATACTCAGGGAATGCTAATACTCCATCCCCTTTTGGGTATTCTATCCCATTTTCAACCATACACAAGCGTGGTAGCCTCTTTCTATCATCATGTATGATGTAGGTGTGTTCGGGGGAGAGATAATAATTCCTTCGCTAGTTTTAATGGGTTTAATGGGTTTATACTTTTAAAAATAATTCTTGATTCTCTGCATAAAGGGCATTTTCCTTTCCCTCCGTAAATTTTGGGTGGATCTCCTCTAATAATTTGTTTGTGAGCAAAACGTATAAATCTTCTGTCTGGACTGGTCCCTATTATATAGTAGGATCTACGCTCCACATGCAATCCCCACTGTCTATTAACACCGAAACTTCTATTTTGACTATTAATTAATTGTTTACTTCTACTCTAATGTTTCTCTAATACCAGCGTCTCTTTTATTCTGATGACCAATTAACGTTTGGTTTACTGAATTATTTTAACCAATGATTGCGCGGCTTTTCTGTGACTTCATTTTCGCTCCTCTGACTCACCCCTCCTTTACAATTTTGCCTTGGCTACTCGCCTGCTGTTTCTACCAATCCCAGCGCGGCTCCCAGTGACGTCAGTGCAGCACCCGCAACTCACCCCTCCTTTGCAAGGTAATGCAAAAATGTCATTACTTAACAACGTAAATACATTTGCTACTGTACCTGATTTACTGAATTCAAAGAAAAGTCAATTTCTTCCGCTGCGAGTAAAACTTTTCTATTTACCCCTCACACACGAGTAAAACCTCTTCCGTTTAATCTTCACTCAAGCATCAAAGAACATGTTACTCCTTCAGTATTACCCTTTCTAGGAGATATAAGACCAAAGTTTCACCAGCGAACTCCTTTGCTACCAATCACTCTCACTTTTATGCAAGAAAATAATCCCTAACCAGTGCTTCAAGTTCTACCTAACTTTCCACACTTTCTTCATCAAGGCAAGTAACCTCAGTGCAATGTGGCTTCCATGTACCACCCGTAATTCAACATTCCCGGGAATTTCTGGACAACATAAAACAATACTTTTATAATCTCATGATTATCCGGTGTATGAATCTTTTATTATATTAAGAATTTTATTATATTAAGAATATTCTGTGTATATATTAGGTAACAGTATTGTTAGCATGAGTAGCATTTATTAGTACTCCTTTATTGTTGTATCCTTCTCTTAGTACCTTCCTCCTACCCCTCCCTTATATTCCCCTTTGGAACGTTCCTCTGTTCAGGAAGGCTGCTTTAGAATGTTAACAGCAGGCAGACTGAACGTGAAGAGACAGGTGTAGAAGTTCATTTTCTTGGTGGCGTTTGGAGGCCGTGAATAAATAAAGACTTCTTCCAGCCTTGGCATCTGGTAGTCTTTTTAACAAATACATATAGGTTTTAGTTAATATATACATCAATATTCCAATACACAATTTACTACCTATCTTAACTAAAACCTAACCATCCTCTGCTACCAAATAAAACTGAGGCAGCGCGATCATCAGCTTGGGTTACTCTAAAACACCATACTCACCTGGGCCCATAAAACATTCATACATAAGCTGGCGATCACTGCTGAAAATCAGGACTTATATTTATTTTTCCTTGAAAAATGTTTTACCTGTTCACCATTTCTTACCAAAGCCTTATCACCTTAGTTCTCGATTTCCTCTGGTCGATAAATCAGGTTGTTAGCATATTAGGTATAAATGACATTTACCTTTATTTCTTTGAATGACCACAGACTCGGGAGGGTTTTAAAATGTGCATCTATGCAATAATTTTGTGAATCAAATACTAATACATGTTAAACACGAACGTTTTTAAGAGAAATTATCAAAGTAAATCGTAAAGGCTTAGTAAAATCTCATGACATTGGTACCTGGGAAAGGTGGAAAAGGAAAACAATACAAGGACATACCACACTTTTATATTTACCTAGAATGGTGTGAGGACCAACCCCTGGCCAAGGAGCTGGAAAAAAGGACTCCCGAGTAGTCAGGAGTCAACAGATCAGGACAGGTTCAGGACAGGACAGGTGACCTCTTCTAAGTACAACACCAGCATTTCACCCCTCTCTGGTGCTACTCTCCTCAATTCTTCCTCCTTCTGGATAGACAGATTCTTCTTCTTCAAGCAATATTTCCGACTCTTCTCTCTCTCCGTCTCTCCTTTCTCGATTCTTCTGTCAGTGTGCTCGAGCAGCGTCTCTGACCTCTGTGGCATCCGCCGTCTTCTGCCGCAGTAATGGGTCTGTGACAAATCTGAAAAACTAACTGACTTAGTTATACTATTCTCAGTGTATGTACCACCCCCCAAAGTTTCAATATGCGTGAATCCCCTTGTTCTGATTGGACAATGGGATGGGGAGAGGTCATCATACCATACTAATGTAATGTGATTTTCTTAGGCTTATTGTTCTATGTTCCCTCCCCTTAATTCTACTATCCCATGCTTTATTCACCCAGTCGCATTTCATATTAATTCATTTACATTGTATATAAATTTTGACTTCTTCTCCTTCCCCTCTCCGGGTCAAGAGGTGGTGTTCCAAGGTGCGTCTTCTGGTTAAAAACATAAATTACAAAAATAAATGAATGCGCTGTATACCACTTATTCCTACTCTAATCCCCTTAATGTATTTTAAATATTGCATTAGCAGTTTAATAAGACATGCGAGGTTTAGTTTAAGCATAGCCATGTGCATTAACATATGAGGTTCAAAGCGGTTATCTTTAACACTACTGCGCAGCTGCAAAGATTTCCCACCAAAGCGAAAGATGTCATACTACATAGATGCAGTAGACGCATGCCCGCGTTTTCAGCAGCCATTATTAAGCCACTCGGAGTACTTATTAGTAAAGCACATTGAAAAGCTTCCCCTAGATAAAGTAAATGTTTTGTGGTGCAATTATTAGTATCCATGAAACATGTTGGTTACATTATTACATGTTATTCGAGAGGATTGAATCCGAGCAAGTTTCTTTACGTACGAAACCTTGCTCCATCAGGTCACATGAACATAAATTGATTTGCAGCTACCAGATCCATGGACATTAGAGCAGTTTTATTAATAAAGATTCATCTTCATTTTTGTGTGTTTTAGTCTGCATATGCCGTCTGCAATTGAATTTATGGTGCGTCTGATTTTGTTGTACTGACATGTGAAGAAGCATAGCTTTTAAAAGTTGCACAGTGTACAGTGCACAGTGTGCTTGATTTCTCTCTCGCATTCTGTTCTTTTCCCTTTTCATAAAATAGACAAAAATGTGATCTGTTCCATGGTGTTCTTTATTTGTATTGTATGAACTGTGCTTTGAAGGAAGCCTGCATGTAATGTTGCAAATGCTCAAGATTGATACGGACTTCTGGTTCAGTAGAGCTTTCATTATTTTTAATAATTCATAGTTCAATTATGTAATGTCATGTTCCCTTCTATGTAGTTTACAGGCTCTAGGGCTTCTAGAGTAAGGGTCTGATTTATAGTTTGGCAGTTGGCCCGTCAGAACTCTATGATGGAAGTTTCATCCATCTGTCATGCTGGCAGAGAATGTCCAGCCAGATTCAGAATTTCAACTGTATCTCCGCAGTCAGCCATGATGAAGGTTTACCAGTCAGACCAACTAATGTTCTCTGTCGGCGATGTACAATACACTATCATCGGACAGTGTTCTGTCAAAGATGCAATGGCAGTCAAATGCCTGCCAGATTCAGGGTTCTTGGTCATCGCAGCAGGGCAACAGGGGTGTTACGACAGAGTATTACCATGGCGGAAGTAGTCAGTGTTGGCCTACCCTTACGTCTCAATGGCGAATGAGTATGTCAATCACAACTAGATTCATTTCAACATCAGTCAGTCACACCTACAGCTCACTCACAGTATAAGAGCCCTACAGATACACAAAGTTGTTTCTTTTCTAAATCTCAAGCAGCAGCTACTAGACAGTTTTTTCCCTTCAATTGTTAAACTATACTTACCCTTGTTCTGCCTTACCTTCTACATTTAGTTTAATATTTTTGAAAATGGCTGTTAGAGAGCCCCTAGATTTTCTGAGACTGAATTAACTGTAATGATAGATAAGATTATTAAGGCAGAGCCACTGTTATTTGGAACTGTTGGTCAGACTACTCCAGTCATTCAGAGAAGACAAATGTAGGACAGAATTGTCAACAAGGTGAATGCTGTTTCCAATACCAGGCACTCACATGCAGATACTCTCAAGTGCTGGAATTATCTGTGGAGGGGAGTGTGCTCCCTGGACTCAAGAGCACACAAAGAGGCCCTGCAGGCTGTTGGTGGGCTTACCTCTTGCCCTGGGAGGAAAACGTATTGCAAATACTACACACTGAAGTCTTTGCAGAAATTCCACATGTAGTGGAGACTGGTAAGTTGACTCAATATTGCCACCTAACTGTTGTTTGCAATCATCTTTTTTTTAATCAAAAGTAATGCCAGTTGTTAAACAAATATGGATGTAGCCTAAGAATATTCTTTTGCAAAGTACAATAATTATTGTGTGGAGTTCAATTGAAAAAACATGCATTACTTGTCCCTTCACATTTCTATCTAACTCTCATTTAAATTCCAAAAATGAAAGCAGATGTTTTTTTTATGTGGGATAAAGTGTGGATTGGGTGGATGTTTATGTGGGATAAAGTGTGGATTGGGTGGGGTTTTATTATGTGGGATAAAGTGTGGATTGGGTGAATGTAAGTACACCACAAGTATTATGCAACACAAAGTTGTTCTGGCAGACACCAATTCATCATTCAATTTGAGCTCAATCCCTGTTATCTGTGACACAGACTTGTCAGGTAAAATTTCTGATTCTAAGTGGGTTTGTTGTTACGACAGATGTCTACAGCATAAACACGTGACCCTCCAGCCTTTTTTAATAGTTCCTTCATGGTGTACAGCTAACAATAACAATATACCTCTCTACTTGGACTACGTGAAAGTCTGTAAATTGAAATGCAATTTGAATGAAATATAAGGATGTTTAATACTATATCATTTGCATTACATTTTCTGGGTGTTTTTGATGTTTTGGTTGTTGTTAGTTGTAAATGCCTTAACTCATTGGAAATCTGAATTTGTTCACATACAATGTGATGAACTATCTTTTTCAAATGATAATTTCCTATATTAATATTTAAGCCACTTTCATTTGATTGCAACATTTTGTTGAACATGTACACTAAAGTGTACAGTTCATAAAAAATCCTGTTTTAATCCTTCTCATCTGCTGATCTTAACACATTTTATGTATATTCAATTAACTAAAAATGTTTTTTCATAGATTTATTTCCCTTTTAAAAAGATGCAAAATGTTATATAAAAACATTTACATTTCAGCAATACATCATTGTAATAGAAAATGCAGCAAATGTTCAATGTATATGCTCAGAAGTGTCACAGCATCTATAATAACCAGAACAGAATATTTATTTTCACGTGTCGCTAGTGTGTTTGTTAGCTAAGAAATACTCTGCTTTCTCATTTCTTGTAGGACCATCCTCCAGAGAGGCGTATCCTCAGCGCATTCCGAGCAACCCACCCACCTATGCACAGTCTCTGAAGCCTTCAGTATTCAAATATCTTCTGCTGGTTTTGAACATCATGAGGAGCAGGAAGGCGCTCCGGGTTTATGGGAGTAGGTCACAAAGGCAAGCCACACTCAGACATTAGCTACAACACCTGCAGCCTATGTATTTTAGGCCATTATCCATACCTTCCGACCATGGTTATCCCTGTGTCTCTACCACTCCATTTGTGTCCACCGTTGCTCTGGCTCCTGAATCAACTACCGTCACTGTAATAGCTGTGGAGCCAGGACCCACTATTACAGTGCCCACGCAGTTGAGGACAGAGCACAATGTTGGCAGGGTTGGGCTTGGTCAGGCTGGGTTGAGTGAGACTACAGATGAACAATCTTTCAGGGGCATTATGGGCTAAAATCTAATGGGTGCTGTTAGCTGGCATGAAGATCACATGGACCAGATTCTTGTTCAGCTCCAAAATACTTTGACCACTTGGGAGAACAAAATGAGTTGTAGAGGGAACATATTCATGTGCAAAAGGCCTTATTCAGTGGCATATTTTGGCTCTCTGTTCCTTTTCTGGGGTGGTGCAGGATGGCTTAAGGGACATTTGCCTTGCAAACATCATCTTCTTTCTGAGAAGAAAGATCCTCAGCCACCTCCTAAACAGCCACCTTTAGACTAGGCACCTACACACAAAGGGACACCGAGGGAATCAACAGACACCTGTCACCACCGCACAGTCTACAACTTCTCAAATATCTGTCGCCCTCAGGAGGGGGTGCTCATCTGGTCCAGTAGTGGACAACACCCAAAAACACGTAACTAAGAGGCATGAACATTAAGGGTCTTCTGTGAACCCCCAGCATTTGTCTGTTGACAATTCAATTTTTACATTTGCCTTTATGTTATTATAAACGTACTGGACATGGACTTAACTGAACTGTTTTATCATTTAAGAATCTCATATGAACCTATAACTTATTTATTTCTTAGAAAAATAGTTTTTGGGAATTATTCATATACTTAGTAAAGAAAAATTTAATTTCAATTATGTCTGGGTCAATATTTACATATTACTATGTTTATGGAATGATATTTGGTCTTAAATTGTCCATCATAAATACTTTGTTTATTTGTTTATGAACTAATGTGGTAACTCAACATTTGAGCTCAGCACATATAGGTAACTGTAGTTTGTGGAACTTTGAATATGTAATATAGAATTTAGAATGTGGGGGAAATGTATTCTCTGGTGAATTGAGGCAGGAGTGGATTGGAAAGCTGTAAATTAGAGGTAACCTCATGGACAGAATAAACCTTGATATTCATCCTCTATTTATTTGGTGAATCATTACGTAACTGGCGATGAGCTGCAGTCTGTTTAGGGGACAGATCTGTGTACCTCCACCCCTGAATCATAAACAAGTGATTTCTTCACATTTGCGTAACAAACGTTTCGTTTGAAGTGCTTTTGCAGGATGAAAATGTGAAGAAAGATCAGCATTGAAGGAGACAGGCTTGATAACAATCTTGTTAACAGTCTGTAAATACTCATGCTGGAACTCTGTGCATGGATGTAAATTATAAAACAAGTATTTGCAATGCAATAGGTCTCGATTTGTGAGAGTTTAAGCTAATATTATTGTAAATGACAATGCCTTATGTTTTAACACCCAAAACATAAATAAAAGGCATTGTAGTTTACATACCAATAGCTCAAACTCGAGTAAATGCGAGACCAATTGCATTGCCAATGATTGTTTTCCACGTGTAGATATTGTGACTATGGGTTTTTAACCATCCTACGTGGGGCCATATGTATCAAAATCCTCATTTGCAATTCTCAAATAAGGATGTTTTGCGAATCGCTATTTGAGAATCGCAAAATGCTATGTATGTAGCATTTGCAATAAATTTTGCGAATCCTACATATTCCTTAATTGCAAATCTCAAATTGCGATTTGCAATTAAGGAATGCCTCCCCATTCATTCCTATGGGCCTAGAGGCCCATAGGAATGAATGGGAAGACATTCTCAATTTGCGATTAGCAATTAGAGAATCACAAATTGAGAATGCAATTTCAAGGGTGCAAAGGTGTCAAAAGGACACCCTGTTCCACCCCTGAAAAAAGCATGGGTGCACATGTGACGCACTTTCATGCCCTAAGGGCATGTATGTGCTTCACATTGCACTTTGAAAAATGCAACAAAAGTGAATTTTTCAAAGAAATTGCAAATTACCACCAACTTGAAGTTGGTGGTAATTTGTGATTCCTTAAGGCCAAATTGCACTTTTTTGGTGCTTCTTACATTGCATTTAAGGAATCTCAAAATTTGAGATTCCTTAAATGCAATCGCAAAATAAGGAATTGCAAATTTTTCTATTCCTTATTTTGCACACAGATTTGCCTCATACATACCACTAAGCAAAATTGCGATTGCAAACGCAGGATATTCTGCGAATTTCGGCATTTGCAATCGCAATTTTGCTTGATACATATGCCCATAGTAATTAAGGTCTGGCGTTCTGCACACATATAGCATGTTACAACGCATGCTATTACATCGCGTTCTTTTACAACACGGTCATTACAACGACCACGTTGTTAGAACTTGATACCTTTATATTGCAAGTCATTAGATCGACTTGCTTTTGGGGGCGCGCTGGATTTAGGAATAACATAATTTACTATTCCAACTTCAGCCTGCGCAACAGTAGGTAAGGTGTTTGAATAGTAAATTATACTATTCCTTAGGTAAGAGCACCCCCTACAGCAAGTCGATTTAATGACTTGCGATGTAAAGGTTTCGCGTTCTAACATGGCGGTCGTTGTAAACACCACGTTGTAAAGGTAACGTCATGTAAAGACAGCGTTGTAAACGCTGTTTCCCATTCAGCTCTAGAGAGCTATTGGCTTTGCTAATGCTTAAATTCGTGCAGCCATCTTCCAGTGCGTTTTCCTGTTGTTTAATATTAATTTTATGTGTCCTATCGCTCTTGCAGTTCATGCATACTAGGTTGTTCTCTTGCCGAAACCAGTAGTCGTACAGAGTGCACATGTTTGCACAAAATCATTGTTTCTCAACCACGCCATGGTTATGCAGATTAGCTGTTGCAAAAGGCCCTGTGTACATGGTTTCAAACCAGAGTTCTACAGCATAAAGTAGCAAGCATAAGAAAGAGAAGAATGGAGTGTAAAATAGCACCGCATTTCAAAGGGTAAACGGGGGTACACACCTGTAAGGGGGGTAGGGTTGTTACTGTATGTGACACATGGATCATTCATGGGGATTCAGTGCACCAAATCTCTTATTAAATAGGATTACAAGCATCTGTGTTCAACTCTCTGGCAACCACAGGTCGAGAATGGTAACTAACTTAGACTTAGGAAAAAGCTGCTCTGGGCACAGTACTGGATTAAAAACATACACTCAACAGACCAATAATATAGAGTATGTCCTTTAAATATAGGGAAAAAGTCAAACAAAAAGAGTTTCTTCGAAAATTAAATACATTTTTGAAAACCTACTGCTAAGTGCAAAAAACGTAGATGGTTTGCTGCTAGAAAAGGCAGTAAATCCTCGAACCTTCAAAGAATCCAGCAAAACTACCTACAGCCATTACACCAGACATATAATTACATCATATGTATATATTATGTAATAAATGTTAATGCAAGAGAAAAAGAGAAAATACCTCAAACTCAAAGCACTTATAGTTGTGATATTTAGAAGTTGTTCATTGTGTGATCGATAATATTCAGTAAAATTATTTTAAAAAAAATAAGAATAATCAAGATTGCTGCCTATTCTCTTTGAGTTAATGTATTTTACCATATAACATGTGCAGTAGATCCTAATAAAGAATCTATGTTAGGAGCCTGTTTTGTTGATTTGTGACTGCAACATCCAGTCTGCACTGGGGCAGGGAGGAGGAGGGGCACTCACACAACTGTACCTGAAGCAGTAGCCCTATAAAATGCGCTTTAGCACATCGCTGCGTGGGTCACCCACTCGTCTTCTTGTTTTGAGGACTTCAATATTCAGCCTGCACTGGGGCTGGGTGGAAGAGCCTCCACGCATAGCTACCTGCAGCAGTAGATTTAATAAAACACACCTTGGCACACTGCTGCAGGGGGGTGCCAGAGCGAAGTACAGGCCAAGAATGGGCCAACAGTGCCTGTTATAGCCAGCCAGGGACACATCTTTTTCATCCGTGCAAAGTCGTATGATGTACTATGGGTAAGCGTAAATGGCCTCCACTACCTACACTTCCACTACAAATAAAACCTACAAGAGCTTATCTATTACTTTGTTGGAGATTTAAGCAGTGGGGGCTATGACTACCAAAATAACCTCGGTTGTAGAGGAACTTGGTATTAATACCACCGCCCCCTAAAGAAAGACACTTGTTTGCAAAAAGGGATTTTAGAAAAAGCAGAAGTTAGATACAGCATCTCATGGAGCCACAGACACAAGTATTTTAACTGTAGCAGCAGAGGTTTCCTAAAGAAACCCCAAATAATCACCTGAAATTGAGCCGCCTGTGAGCAAAACAAACCAGAGAGCCGCCTGTGAGCAAAACAAACCAGAGAGCCCGTGGACAGTCGAAAGGCGGTGCTCGTCATTGATTTCAGAGGGCTAGGCAAGAACCCCCCTCGCTGGACGTGAAAGAAAGGTGATGGAGTGCGGCGCTCGTAAAATGAACCCCACAAGGAGCATATAAATAATAAAATGAAAATGCTGCATTTTACCGTAACAGTGAGGCAGAGGGAACCAGGAAATGACGCCACACACTGCACAACACCATAGCCTACGGAGTTGTGTAGTTTCTATAGCGATTCTGGTGAGCGTCGCATACAGAAAGGGGCGTGGTCACCTTTGCGTGGCATGGGGGCACTTTAGCAAACAAAAAAACAATGTTGTGTTAAGGTAAATATGGCGGGCTGCTACAAAGAAAAGCGCGGCCACCTTTAAAAGTAAAGTACGACATGGGGGCGCTTTAACAACAAACAAAAAGTACTTTGTTAATGTAAATACAGCAAGTGTGCGTCACCACCATTAAATTGAAAGCCCAGCGTAGGCGCACTTAAGAAAACTCAATAAACTTTAGGTTAAAGGGCGACTCCACATAAAGAATGGCGTGTGGTTAAAATATACAATTCCCTAGTGGGCAAAGGAAGAGGAAGGAGGGGCCATCACGCCCTATACAGTGTGATGGCAATCAAAATGTTCACTAAGTGAAATCGCCAGAAACACATCTAAGCACACAAGAGAGGGACAGTTACAGCAATGCACCAATAAGAAGCCTGCATTTCTGAATTGGACAAATAACAACCAATAACAATCAATGGAAGTTCCAAAACCCATAGAATTGGATACAACAGGTCTTGCAGACAGCGCATGCACTCTCAAAGGCTCAACCTAAAAATACAGTCTAAAGCAAAGCCTTATTGAGACGATATGAATGTTAATAATGCATGATTTGCTAGCTTTAGTGGCAAACCCGTTTTTAAAGCAGGCCAGCAGAGGGCAGTGCAAACTTATTTTTGATATCGACATACTTGTGACTGACATTTGGAGTCCTTACTGATGCGCTTTCGGAATTTGCTTTTATGAGCTTATTTTGAACATTAACAAGTGCCAGTCAAGTGCATTATTTAAATTGGATTAATCGCTCAACATAGTGGATGTTAGTAATTCCAGCAGAGCTGGCTCCAGTGCTATGGTGCAGTGCATCATTCACAGGGCTGGACTGGGAACTGAAAGCAGCCCTGGGAAATGTTGCCAGCCCAGCCCTTGTCCTGCGCGTAGGTATCAAGTGCAGTGCAGCACGCCTGACCGCTACTAGGGGGGTTTGGGGGGCTTCTCCCCCCAAGAAAATGTTGGAAAAGGACAGACCAAATTGTGAATTTTACAGCACATTTTTCATTACATATTCAATTGTACCAACTTTCAAAGCACAGTAAATAGTAGATGATGCCCTGAGCATCAGGTTACCCACCCAGTCATATGTAACCATAGACATTCTTTCAGAGAGCACCAAAAATAGACACAAGTAGAATCAGGGAGAACAAAGTAAAAGTGAGACCAGCCCCCACATGGTGTGTAGAGAGCAAGCACAACAGTTAGTAACCACTACTAGGGCTTGCGCTAGTGGTGACATCCTTGTGTCATACGTAGTAAAAGGGAATATTTTTAGGCCTGGCAAAAGGTTCCAATTGCAAGGTCAAAATGGCAGTTTTACAACTGCACAGGCAGACTGTAATGACAGGCCCTGGCCTTGACATATGTTTAAATAGGCTACTTACGTGGGTGGCACAATAAGTGTTGCAGGCCCACTAGCAGCATTTAATTTACAGTCCCGGAGTACATATAGAACCACATATTTACAAGTAAATTAAATTTGCCAATTTTACCATGTTTAAAGGAAAGAGCGCAATCGCTTTAGCACGGGTTAGCGGTGGTAAAGTCCACTGAGCCCTAAGAGCCTACAAAAATGGCTTTTGATGTAATAAAGCAGATCAAACCTGCATTTAATTTAGAGAAATCATAGGCCGACAAGGACTTATCTAACCATGTCTCAGCAGTCAGTATGAACAATAATGTATCTAAAAAACACTTTACAGGGAAGGCCTGGGGAAGAATAGTGCTACAGCTCACCATCCTTGAAGAGCATCTCCCCATGAAGTCCCAGTATCATTTTGAATGTTTAACACAGGAGAGAGTTTACGGATGCATATTCTTTAAAGTTCTTTTCAAGTATTCTGAGTGTTACGTGAAGCAGATTAGCAGATACGTATGTCCATTTACTTTGAGGAGTTAATAATTGGCCTATCTTATTGCCATTGTATCAGCAGCAAATAGTTACAGACCCCACCAACCATTTAGCCTAACCGTGAACATGAAGAATAGGTTGTCCTCAAGGGCACGCCACTTATGTGACAATTCACTTGTGTGACAATTTGTAGGACACTTTATGACAGGCATGTGCTTTAAATGTGCATCGCATGTGCACAGCCTTTTGAATCTCAAAAGAACCTGGAGGTGACTACGGAGAGTAATCGCACGTCCTATGCACACATTTGTGCTAAGCAAGGAAAATCCTCCATGTTCATCACACCATCAGTGAGCTCATTGTGAGGGTTTCGAGCTGGGGCCATGCAAAACCCCTACTAACCAAAGACCATCAAACCAACCAATGGTAGTACAGGTCTGGTTGGCAAGAGGGGTTTGCTTTGTTTACAATCTGGGAAAAACCATGTGCTCCATTGTGCTCCTTGTGAAGATGTTGACTGGTTTCCAAGGATATCAGAAAAAGCTATGGGCGTGGTCGAAACGTGGACAGGCTTCCGACACCACAGGCACATCTGTGTTTCTTATTTAAGTCTGGCCGGAAGACCGCTTTAATTGACTCCGTGTTAAGCTATGGAAAGGGGCGCATCAAGGACAGGCAAGAACGCACTTGCACAGGCAGTAGGCTGAGATGGCCTTGGGTAGCCACACAGGTCATGTACAACTGTACAGTCAGCTAGCTACGATGCATACTAGTAAGTAGTGGGGTAAACTAAACAGCAGGCATGATGCAGGACGGAAGGAACTCATGCTATATTACAGGTATGATACAGTAGAGACTGCTTCTATCACCAAAGCCGGTGATAGGAAGCTCTACTTCCAGCTTAGAGCTGGATCTTTGCCACTAAAATCCTTTACTGGAAGGTGGGCTGGAGCAAGTGTTGGCACTTGCCCGGCTTGCCAGAGACACTCAGAAACATTTTATGTTCGTTTGCCCTGCCTATGAAGGTCCCAGACGAGTTTGGCTAACCCCAATGTGTAGAACCATGTGTACAAAAATCAGTGCAGTAGCTCTAAGAATAATATGCACCAGCACTTTGCCATTAATTTCGACGGTGGTAGCCAAATATCTGGGGTGGGCTTGGGCTATAAGGCTGAAGCCCTTGCTGTGATCTTTTTGTTTTCTTTAGGCTGAGCACGAAGCTGGAAATAGGCTCCAAGGGTGAATTTTACACTAATGCTTTTTAATTGTACCTTGACGGTTTTTACATTTCTTATTGTGTACAATGTATTTTTATCATGATCTTTTAGAATGTATACATTAATCAGTTTTAACACGTTTTAATGTGCAGTCCAGGAGACAATTATTCTTTTCTACTGTGTGTTTTTATGAGTGTAACACGAATAAAGCTGAAATTTAAATTGAAATTGAAATTGCTTCTATTTGGTAGAGAATATGCACAGGCAGTACCAAGTGAGGTAAATCTGGTGCGTGCATTGGGAAGAAAGAGGTAATGTAGTAAATGCTAGGCACGAAAAACATTAACAAATAAATAAAACAGAATAAGCCGTCCTAACAAGATACATTGATATTTTACATTTGGAACACAATATCTGATGGAAAAGTAGCGTTTCCACATTCAGAGAAAGAGCCCTGAGAAAGCGGTTTTACACTTTTGTGAAACATGCATTGGCTGTTGTCTTAAATGTCATGAACTTGTACAATGAGATGTTACTAAAATTAAAAAGAAAAATTAATCGCATAGTATGAATTTGACATTTTTTGAACAATTTCATTACCATTATTCTGATTACCATTATTCTGATAGCATGCGTTATAAAGTATACATCTTATTTTCTGTTTGCATTTTGATAAATACACTAGGGGTGGCATCTAGTATCTCACTGAGGAGCACCAGTTACAACAAGCCCACTATCTCCCTAAATTGCAACTGTAAGTTTAGCTCAGATATAATAGGATGTTCTGACTCAACTACTTTGGCTATTAAACACATTTCCTATCTATGAGAGGCCCCTGGCATCTTCACATTCACTCCTGTTCAAGTACTTTCAGCCAGATTCAATAATCTTCATGTAGCTGTTTATCATCCTTTTTTTAAACGTGTTCTTTCCCAGAAAGAAGGGCATTCTCCCGGTTACCTTTCTTTCCCTTGCTACTCTTTTTCCTAATCCTCCCTTCTGCGCTTTTTACTCAGATGTCAAATTCTACATTCTGAAACCTTTTTTGCCATTTGATTTTCCTCTCTTTTTCCTCTTATCCTTTCAGTTCTTATTCTCCTTGTCTCTCCTTTTTTCTAACCCATGTTCTAAATATAATCTCCCCTCTCATTCCATTGTGTACCTTTCTTTTCCATTTCACTCTTCCCAACCATCTCTCCATGATCACCTAAGATTCTTTACTTAATTCCTATCCTGGTTAATGCTCTCTCATTCCTCCCTCCCATAGCCTTGTTCCTCCTTCCTTTCACCCCATTACTTGATTCCATCCTTCTCTCACTTATTCCTCTTGTTTCCTCTTCCTTCGACTCTCTTTCCCATCCTCAATGACCCACTGTTGTAGTGTAGAGTGCGGCACAACTTAGTTCAGGCACGGGCGTCAGCGCAAACTTGACCATCACATCCTCTGAGGTCCAGGACCGGACCGGGTCCCGTTTAACTCCCAGCCCGTGGCCTAGGCCCTTGCCCCTTAGGCCCCTTTTTCTTTTCCAGGTTCAGTAATTCACGAGGACAGGTCATAAAACGAGGAGTGCCACATCTGTGTGAAACTTGTTTCTAGTAAAGGGAATATCTGCATGCTAATTCCAATAGTGTTGTTTAATTAGATGGAGGCAAAATGGAGGTGTTGATTAAACACTTTGCTGAGATCGAGTTTGTTGGCTGGACATGACAAACGTGTCCACTCTCTCACAGTGGAAGAGCTCAGTGGAAGAACTGAAGGCAGAATGCTGAACCAAACAAATCATGTTTTTGCATTTAATCAGTCAGCTTTAATACATCTATTTTGGAGGTTTTTTAAAATAGTTATTTAGGTTTCCCAGAACTGTCTAACACAAAGTCCACAATCCACAGATGTTTAACCACAGTACACTGTAATTTCAGAGGCTCGTCTCCCCCGCCACCAATGCAATTTTTCTGCTGATGCAGGCGGACCCAAGAAGGAACACCGCCCCACATTAAAATACCTATCACCTGTTCACCGATTAGTATGTAAATCAGGTGCAAATGACCGCCATTACACTACAGCAAGGACAAGAGGAACAGCAATTTTCAATGTTAGCGTGCTGATGTCATGTGCTGCTGGAAGACGGGGATAATTCTATGTAATAGCGAGGCGGCCCTGCCAACATAACCCACTCCTTCTGCCGAAACTCCAATCCTTACCTCTAAACAAAGGCAATACCAGCTGGACATAAAGGTGACCTCCCCCTCAAAAATAAAGAATCAGTAGTGTGATGCAGTTTTATCTGAGAATAGAGAAAACGCTCCTTTTGTTGAGGTCACAGACTAGCTCCAGCACCAGCCTGATGTATACAAAGACTGTAGTCCCAGATCACACCGGCATCCGTCTCTATAGAGCAGCCAACATGGCAAAGGTAAGAGCACATTTTCCTTAACAATATTTGACGACAAAACCAGCTCGCCTTCAATGTATATGTTGTCAACGCGTCGGGTGGGAGCATCCATAAAAGTTGTTTTCAGTATTTGCAGCATGCTCCTGATTGTACATTAGGTTCTGAAACCGAGTTACTAGCACAGAGGAGCCTAGTATTTGAATCAGCATTTAACATGAGATGAAAATGAGTTATGAAGCTATCACCTGATGTGGCTTCTGCTAATCCACGCATCATTTATATGTTTAGACTAAATTTTAAATGTTGAATATGGAGGAGTTAAAATTGTTGGGCGTAGGAGACCACAAATGTATAGCCCTGCTTATTGTATGCATTCGATACTGAGGAGTTAATTATCAGTAAATAGAGCTGGACAACTTGTACACAATTTCACTCTCTTTAAACCCTCCAATCTCTCAAGTCACAATGCCCTAGGTCTGCACAATGCACCCTTACTTAAGTTCGACAGGAAGACAGAGCCAGTGCACAGTGATTCCATAATATGAGCATGCAGCTGTGATAATTCGACTTCTGGCCGGCCGGCCTGGTCGCGACAGACAGTGTCACCGTGGCATTGGCAACCACTGTCGCCTGGTTGCGACTCTCAACAGACAGTGCCATGTGACAGAACTTGCAACCGGGCCAGAAAGAATTAAAAACAAAAGGGGTCTAAGGGGCAAGGACCTAGGCCCCGGCCACAACCGCGGATGAATCAGATCATGCCAGGAGCAAGAGGATTTAAGGATTGCATGCAATTTAAATGACTGGACGGTGTCCAGTCGAGTCGTAAATAGACTCACCTGCGGGCGGGCAGTTCAGACAGGGGGAATATACTTATGGGGTACCTCCCTCAGCCTCTTTCCCAGTCCCTTCCTGGCCTCTGAGATGCCTGCCTCGCCTCCTCGACCTCGCCTCACAGAGTCACGCGCACTTTTTAATGCGGGAGTCAAATACGCATGAGCATCACCAGGCAGCAGACCCCACAACTAACTAAAACCACTGCACGCAGACGCGGTGACATCTGCGCACTGCGCGCGTCTACGTCACTCATCATGATCAATGATCACATGGTCAGGTGTGTTTTTTTGATAAATTATAATGAGTCAGGTATAGTAGGCTGCCTGCTGCTGCCTAAATTAAATTGAAATCGGCCGGCGGGTCACTGCTCACATCACGGAGGGTTGTGCTTAATGCAATGTTATGTTTGACTATAGACTTTACTTTGCACGGTCGGTTCCACATGGCCAAATCACCCCCCCAGCAACGGAACCGGCCCCCTGTCATTAGACCGGCCCCCACCCCATCCAGCCTACCGGGGGATTGCCCGGTGACCGGGATCGCCAGTCCGGCCCTGATCATTCAAAAGCGTATCACACACCCAGTTTAAGCGCGTGAGGAGCAATATTGGATTTGGAATCTCTGTGTGCCTGCTCCGTGTGGAAACACTCTGAAACTAGATTCTGAATCCTGGCTAGTCAAAGGAATTTCTGACAATCATTGGAGCCTGCCATTATTTACACTATAAAACAACATTCTCCTCATCATAAATTCCCATTCTTGCCAATTCAATGTTGAGGTTTTTTTTGCCGAGCTTCTTGTCATACTACATTTTAAGTGATAATGTTTGTACCTTGCAAAATATATTTCTTATTTTAATTTATTGTGTTAATTATTTTTGTTGGTTAGTTATATTAGTTTGTTGTGTTCATTAATGTATAAATTTCCTTCGTGTGATTAATGCAGTCCATATTTGAATTTAGAGTAAACTTAACTTGGCTGATCAGGAGTTAGCTCCACTTCCTACATTTCTGGCTACTCCAGGTGAACCGTTAATACTTTGGAAGCAGTGGAGTAAGGGCCAGATGTACGACCATTTGCTTTTGCGACTCGCAAAATGCAAAAAATTGCAACTCGCAATATGCGTTTTGCAAAAGCAAATGTACAACAGTGTCAGAGACACTGTTAGCAATTCCCAGTGGGTTTGCAAAATGCGAGACTCATGAATATTAATGAGCCACTCGCAATTTGCGCCCCCGTTGTAAATGTCTGGCCCTTCCAGGGATGGTGGCCTAATGGGCTCAGCAGACCTCCATGTCTTGAACAGATTTTAAATAAAGCAGTTTTTAGGTCTCGCCTTCGCAAGGCGCATGCCTTAGAAAGGCAAAAAGACCTCTTGCGATCGCTCTGGCTATTCAGCCAAGCACGTGCACACGTTCCATTGCCTTCAATGGCAACGCGTGCACGTCGGGAGATTCTTGTAATAAGAAATACAATTATCGCTCCCGCGAGTGAATCGCACCCGCCCCCTACTCCCCCCCCTCCGCGCGAGGCGCTAGTGTTTGTTGCTTGTTAGTTCGTTCGTAAACATCTGCACCCCTCCAAACAGCGAAAAGCGCCTCGGTGCGATCCACTTCGCAGATCCGGGCATCGGAAGCATTCGATTATTTTTTCTTTAATTTAGGCTACTTGCCATTTCTATAGCGCCCCTTCATTGTTTAGTTCTGATGCCTATGGAAAAACATTAGAATTGTTAATGAGGAATAAAGGATGTCTCACTGTTTAGGCACCAAGGTCTGTTTTATCATGTGTGTAACGTGTTTAATATTTAGTGCGCACAGAGTAAACATTGTGAAATAAACATTTACCAAGTAATCACCTTAAATTCCACCAGCTTTCTTGTGTTTTGCGCTAAGAGACCCTCTAATGACGAAAAGAGCGCTCGGAAAAGATAAATAAAACGCCTGTTTTACGTAATCAATTAAGCGAGGTAAGAGAGGGTGAAACCATCAATACCAGAGGGTTCGTACAGCATCAGCATGTAAAGGAAGTCCTTGTAGTATCGTGTTAGATGCCTGCCAGATGCGAGCCAGGGATGGTCATTTATTTGCGTGTATTCCCCTAACCCCTGGGTGTTTCGATCAGATTTTAATAAATTCTGGCATCGCAATTAGTTGTTTTATTCATAATAAAAA
The DNA here is from genome assembly GCF_964261635.1 of Lissotriton helveticus. Classification (NCBI taxonomy): domain Eukaryota; kingdom Metazoa; phylum Chordata; class Amphibia; order Caudata; family Salamandridae; genus Lissotriton; species Lissotriton helveticus. The sequence continues at coordinate 447,909,418 of NC_136068.1, forward strand.
AAAATACATCTTACTCGAGTGAAAAGACTCACACCGGTATTCGAGCGCTCTACAAGTTTATTTAACATTATATAACATACTGCTTTATGGAACATATTCCCGGTTCAGAAAGTGCATTTTCTATACCGCTGAAAATAGTGCTATTGTTGTACTACTCATGTACAACAAAATGCAATTCCCAAAACTGCAGCCGAGACCCCCAGGTCTGCCTCTACCATCCTTTCTATGAAGAGATCCCCCCGCCCCCAAACACCCCAGCTGTCAGAGAGAGATCACCAAATCATTCTATTTTGTAGTACATGTGGGAGGAAACAGTTTGGTTAGACTGCTCCACAAAAAAAGTGTGATTAAAAGAAAGTGAAAAATGATTTTTGGGAGGGACATGCTCATCCAAACACACCCACCCACAAAGGAGCAGGATCTGTGCAGTTCGTCGGATTACATTCCTAGAGTAACTACAGTCGTGAAAGTGTGAAAACAGTCTTACATGTACTCCAGTACAAACCTCGGAGTAAGTTAAGCACCAGAAATGGTTAACCACTGGCATTGGAATTGGAATACACATTCATAGAAAACAATGAATGGAGGGAATACAAAAAAAAAAATAGGAAAAATGTTAAATTAATTACATTAGTTTGACGTGTTATCTATCTATGTATCTATATAGGGCCATATGTATGAACACATTTTCCCATAGACACAGAATGGGTAAAATCCTTTGATACATATGGCCCTATATGTCTAGCTATCTATGCTATCATTGTGTTTCTACTTTTTAGTTTAATAATAAACTTAATTGAACATATTCAATTTGTACATTTCTTTTTAACACTACAAATTATAAAAGAAATAACTTTAACCCATGTTTATTAAAACAAAAGCTATAATAGTGGTGTGTGTGTGTGTGTGTGTGTGTATATATATATATTCACTGAAAAAACCATAGGTTTCACACCAGTCATAGTTAGCTGGAAGTTTTACTCGCATAAAACCATTGAAATTCCCACGTTATAGTTAGTTGGACTCACTATAACTTGCGCGTGCAATGCACTGCTGATGACGTCACATATTACATCACTCATGACATGGTCAGTGACATCACTGATGACACCATCCTTGTGACAGAGTGACAGACCTCCTTTCACTGTAATGTAACCCTTGAAACACATATTCAATAATAGAAACTTAAATTTTCAAAAAAATGGAGATACCCATACCACTTACAACAACCAATTCAATAATTCCACCAGCTATATACACATCCACTCATTCACCAACAGTTCTATATATTCACTCATACATATACTCACTCATCATATGTAGTGATACACCTATAATTCCTGTTAGACACCGACAGTCATTCAAAGGTTATTCACACACATACAAATAAACTATTGAACATCCATTTATTTGCATATACAGCTATACACACACTACCACTTTACTTCTAAGGAAACTTACACATACTTACTCTCTTAAACAATCACTTATAGAAACACATACTAATTTAAACCGAAACTCTTACAATTCCTCACCCTCACATATACTCACTTATATACATCAATATTCACATATACTAGATTAAAACATATGTAGTTACTGATAAAGACACTAGTGAGACAGTCATTCACTCACTAACACACACATATACACACTTATCCACCCATACAGTCCTGCACATATGCTGTCTTCAAAACAGATACAAAGAGAGTCAGTCATTCATGCATCTATGTGCTAAGTAATACCCCCACCAAACCATACAAACACTCATACTGATACTAAGAAAAACATCTAATAATCCATATACATACACATGTAGCTACTCACCAACCCATGCAGCCACTTATACACAAAGTGAAACACTAATACATATATTTAAATATTTACCATTACTCACTAATATTTATTTTTCAGAAAGACACACATTCACTGGATGGTGTCATCAGTGAAGTCATGAGTGATGTCACTGACCATGTCATGAGTGATGTAATATGTGACGTCATCAGCAGTGCATTGCATGCGCAAGTTATAGTGAGTCCAACTAACTATATCGTGGGAATTTCAATGGTTTTATGCGAGTAAAACTTCCAGCTAACTATAACTGGTGTAAAACCTATGGTTTTTTCAGTGAATTTAATAGGTTTTTTAAATGCTAATTCCTAACTATAACTGGTGTGAAACCTATGGTTTTTTCAGTGAATTTCATAGGTTTTTTAATAGCAAATCTCTATAGGTATGAAAAGTAATATTTTTTATAACGAATTTTATATTGTATAATTATGTAATTTATTTATTTTGCCCCGGGGCGCGTACCGGGAAGCGCCCCGGTCAGCGCAATGTGGCAGCGCGCCCCAGGCCGTGTACCGGGGAGCGTCCCGTTAGCGCTATTTTCGCGAACGAAAACAACATCGTGACGTATCGCGTATACGCGTGATGCGTCATATGACGCACAGCGTAAGCGCACCCGGAATCACGCGAGCGCATACGATCGCGCAACGTCTTGACGCGCTTACGCTACGCGTCCGCGGGCGCGGCCCGGGGCACGTAGCGTAAGCGCGTCGGGTCATGTGACCTGAAAATAACACTTTTCATTGGTTGCTAACATTTTTTTTATAAAGAATGAAATCCCCACCCATTTCCTTCACTTCTTCTTTCACTTTTGTGACTGAAAGACCTGCCTGTTTTGCTGTCAGTTCTTTGTTGGATATCTTGGATTATCATGGCTGCCAGACCATCCAGCAGTGAAGATGACTCCAATGAATTCATTGATGAAGAGCCTCCTCAGCCAAAATACAAAGAACATTTCATCTGGAAAAAAAAATCCATACCTGATCACCAGAAGAAGGTAAATGCTCCAAAAGTGGAGTGCAGGATCTGTCACACAGTCCTGTCACGGGGTAACCCCAATAAAAAATATTCTTTTGGGAACTCCACAATGATTCGCCATGTGGAGAGAAGGCACCCCCAGAATTTTGCCCGGGAAAGTGTCAGGGCTCTGGCACAAAAGGTTCCCAGTGATGGGGCCTCTACATCAACCGGAGGACGAACACCATCGGTGAGGGGGAGATCACAAGAGCAGGTTCTGAACATTCAGCCTGCATTTAACAAAGGCTCCCTTAAATGCAGATACTGTGATCAGCTACTTTCCTGTGGGGAGCAAAGTGTCCTGCTCATGGTTCGAGCATTGGAGAACCATCACTGCCGTTACCAGCCCTAATTTTTTTTTTTTGCTCCTGTTGAGCAGTTTCCATTCCCTGTTTTTGTTGTAGTTCTAAAAAAAGAAAAAAGAAGAAAAAAAAAAGTTCTTTTCAGAACTACCTCCAATTCTCATCAAAGAGCTATATTCTTAAAAACAATGAAAAAGAGTAAGTGAAGTGGAGTGCATTGATAAATGAAAGGAAAATGAGTAAGAAAGAACAGAAAAGTATGAGAGGAGAAAGGAAGTGAAGTAGGGGGACTGAAAGAAGGTGAGTGTTGGGAACGAAAGTAAGGAGAAGGAGAGTGAACATGGGGAATGTGGTTATTCAAACAAAATGTAGAAAAGGAACGGGGTGTGGAAGGGTAACAAAAGATGCATTGCTGGAGTTGCATCATTTTTGTGACACTCTCCAGCAATGCATCACTTTTGCGCTTACAGATACGTCTGAAATACTGACGTATCTAAAAGTACTTGCGACATAATACGTCATATATTTAATATGACGCATGAGTAGAAGACTGAAGGCCTCATTTATGAGGCCATGCGTCACTTTTACGCCACCGGTGCGTCACTTTTTGTGACGCACCAGTGCTGTTAAAAATGCACCTTATTCAGTCATATTTACAAAGTGACGCATCTAGGTACATGCATCACTTTGTAAACCCCTGCGCCACATTCTACCTACGTCAGGTGTAATGTATGCAAAAGGGACATATTGACGCAAGAAAGGGTCGTAGAGGTGACGCAGTAAAATCTATGAGATATCACTACGTCACTTTTATGACGCTGTTGCGTCCAAATCTTGCGCCTGTTTCACAGCAGGCGTAAGACTGGTGCAGGCCCTTTCACATGGGGCCTGGCCCCATGTGAAAGGATGCATTGCTGGAGTTGCATCATTTTTGTGACACACTCCAGCAATGCATCACGTTTGCGCTTACAGATACGTCTGAAATACTGACATATCTAAAAGTACTTGCGACATAATACGCCATATATTTAATATGACGCATGAGTAGAAAACTGAAGGCCTCATTTATGAGGCCATGCGTCACTTTTACGCCACCGGTGCGTCACTTTTTGTGACGCACCAGTGCTGTTAAAAATGCACCTTATTCAGTTATATTTACAAAGTGACACATCTAGGTAGATGCATCACTTTGTAAACCCCTGCGCCACATTATACCTACGTCAGGTGTAATGTATGCAAAAGGGACGTATTGACGCAAGAAAGGGTCGTAGAGGTGACGCAGTAAAATCTATGAGATATCACTACGTCACTTTTATGATGCTGTTGCGTCCAAATCTTGTGCCTGTTTCACAGCAGGCGTAAGACTGGTGCAGGCTCTTTCACATGGGGCCTGGCCCCATGTGAAAGGATGCATTGCTGGAGTTGCATCATTTTTGTGACACACTCCAGCAATGCATCACGTTTGCGCTTACAGATACGTCTGAAATACTGACATATCTAAAAGTACTTGCGACATAATACATCATATATTTAATATGACGCATGAGTAGAAAACTGAAGGCCTCATTTATGAGGCCATGCGTCACTTTTACGCCACCGGTGCGTCACTTTTTGTGACGCACCAGTGCTGTTAAAAATGCACCTTATTCAGTTATATTTACAAAGTGACACATCTAGGTAGATGCATCACTTTGTAAACCCCTGCGCCACATTATACCTACGTCAGGTGTAATGTATGCAAAAGGGACGTATTGACGCAAGAAAGGGTCGTAGAGGTGACGCAGTAAAATCTATGAGATATCACTACGTCACTTTTATGACGCTGTTGCGTCCAAATCTTGCGCCTGTTTCACAGCAGGCGTAAGACTGGTGCAGGCCCTTTCACATGGGGCCTGGCCCCATGTGAAAGGATGCATTGCTGGAGTTGCATCATTTTTGTGACACACTCCAGCAATGCATCACGTTTGCGCTTACAGATACGTCTGAAATACTGACATATCTAAAAGTACTTGCGACATAATACGCCATATATTTAATATGACGCATGAGTAGAAAACTGAAGGCCTCATTTATGAGGCCATGCGTCACTTTTACGCCACCGGTGCGTCACTTTTTGTGACGCACCAGTGCTGTTAAAAATGCACCTTATTCAGTTATATTTACAAAGTGACACATCTAGGTAGATGCATCACTTTGTAAACCCCTGCGCCACATTATACCTACGTCAGGTGTAATGTATGCAAAAGGGACGTATTGACGCAAGAAAGGGTCGTAGAGGTGACGCAGTAAAATCTATGAGATATCACTACGTCACTTTTATGATGCTGTTGCGTCCAAATCTTGTGCCTGTTTCACAGCAGGCGTAAGACTGGTGCAGGCCCTTTCACATGGGGCCTGGCCCCATGTGAAAGGATGCATTGCTGGAGTTGCATCATTTTTGTGACACACTCCAGCAATGCATCACGTTTGCGCTTACAGATACGTCTGAAATACTGACATATCTAAAAGTACTTGCGACATAATACATCATATATTTAATATGACGCATGAGTAGAAAACTGAAGGCCTCATTTATGAGGCCATGCGTCACTTTTACGCCACCGGTGCGTCACTTTTTGTGACGCACCAGTGCTGTTAAAAATGCACCTTATTCAGTTATATTTACAAAGTGACACATCTAGGTAGATGCATCACTTTGTAAACCCCTGCGCCACATTATACCTACGTCAGGTGTAATGTATGCAAAAGGGACGTATTGACGCAAGAAAGGGTCGTAGAGGTGACGCAGTAAAATCTATGAGATATCACTACGTCACTTTTATGATGCTGTTGCGTCCAAATCTTGCGCCTGTTTCACAGCAGGCGTAAGACTAATGCAGGCCCTTTCACATGGGGCCTGGCCCCATGTGAAAGGATGCATTCCTGGAGTTGCATCATTTTTGTGACAGACTCCAGCAATGCATCACTTTTGCGCTTACAGATACGTCTGAAATACTGACGTATCTAAAAGTACTTGCGACATAATACGTCATATATTTAATATGACGCATGAGTAGAAGACTGAAGGCCTCATTTATGAGGCCATGCGTCACTTTTACGCCACCGGTGCGTCACTTTTTGTGACGCACCAGTGCTGTTAAAAATGCACCTTATTCAGTCATATTTACAAAGTGACGCATCTAGGTACATGCATCACTTTGTAAACCCCTGCGCCACATTCTACCTACGTCAGGTGTAATGTATGCAAAAGGGACATATTGACGCAAGAAAGGGTCGTAGAGGTGACGCAGTAAAATCTATGAGATATCACTACGTCACTTTTATGACGCTGTTGCGTCCAAATCTTGCGCCTGTTTCACAGCAGGCGTAAGACTGGTGCAGGCCCTTTCACATGGGGCCTGGCCCCATGTGAAAGGATGCATTGCTGGAGTTGCATCATTTTTGTGACACACTCCAGCAATGCATCACGTTTTCGCTTACAGATACGTCTGAAATACTGACATATCTAAAAGTACTTGCGACATAATACGCCATATATTTAATATGACGCATGAGTAGAAAACTGAAGGCCTCATTTATGAGGCCATGCGTTACTTTTACGCCACCGGTGCGTCACTTTTTGTGACGCACCAGTGCTGTTAAAAATGCACCTTATTCAGTTATATTTACAAAGTGACACATCTAGGTAGATGCATCACTTTGTAAACCCCTGCGCCACATTATACCTACGTCAGGTGTAATGTATGCAAAAGGGACGTATTGACGCAAGAAAGGGTCGTAGAGGTGACGCAGTAAAATCTATGAGATATCACTACGTCACTTTTATGATGCTGTTGCGTCCAAATCTTGTGCCTGTTTCACAGCAGGCGTAAGACTGGTGCAGGCCCTTTCATATGGGGCCTGGCCCCATGTGAAAGGATGCATTGCTGGAGTTGCATCATTTTTGTGACACACTCCAGCAATGCATCACGTTTGCGCTTACAGATACGTCTGAAATACTGACATATCTAAAAGTACTTGCGACATAATACGTCATATATTTAATATGACGCATGAGTAGAAAACTGAAGGCCTCATTTATGAGGCCATGCGTCACTTTTACGCCACCGGTGCGTCACTTTTTGTGACGCACCAGTGCTGTTAAAAATGCACCTTATTCAGTTATATTTACAAAGTGACACATCTAGGTAGATGCATCACTTTGTAAACCCCTGCGCCACATTATACCTACGTCAGGTGTAATGTATGCAAAAGGGACGTATTGACGCAAGAAAGGGTCGTAGAGGTGACGCAGTAAAATCTATGAGATATCACTACGTCACTTTTATGATGCTGTTGCGTCCAAATCTTGCGCCTGTTTCACAGCAGGCGTAAGACTAATGCAGGCCCTTTCACATGGGGCCTGGCCCCATGTGAAAGGATGCATTCCTGGAGTTGCATCATTTTTGTGACAGACTCCAGCAATGCATCACTTTTGCGCTTACAGATACGTCTGAAATACTGACGTATCTAAAAGTACTTGCGACATAATACGTCATATATTTAATATGACGCATGAGTAGAAGACTGAAGGCCTCATTTATGAGGCCATGCGTCACTTTTACGCCACCGGTGCGTCACTTTTTGTGACGCACCGGTGCTGTTAAAAATGCACCTTATTGAGTCATATTTACAAAGTGACGCATCTAGGTAGATGCGTCACTTTGTAAACCCCTGCGCCACATTATACCTACGTCAGGTGTAATGTATGCAAAATGGGTATATTGACGCAAGAAAGGGTCGTAGAGGTGACGCAGTGAATGAACGGGGTTTTCCCCATGCTACGCTCCCCGGTATGCTCCCTGTAGGTAGATGCGTCATTTTTTAAACCTCTGCGCCACATTATACCTCTTTCAAGTGTAATGTACACAGAGGGGTCATTTCTCCGCGAAAAGCCTCGTAATAATGACGCAGTGAAATCTATGAGATTTCACTGCGTCACTTTTAGGACACTGTTACGTCAAAATCTTGCACCTGCCTAACAACAGCAGGGATAAGACTGAGGCAAACGCTTTCACATAGGGCTTTCCCCATGTGATAGGATTCTGACACCTAAGCAGGAGTACAGATGAGATGAAGCCTGTCCAGGGGAGCACAAAAGGTGAGTCTTGTATCCAAGAGTGCAGTGGACAGGACTAAACTGGAGTAGTGTGCAAAAAAAAGATGAACCTCATTTATAAAGCCCTGCATCAGTTTTGCACTGCTAATGCGTCACTTTTTGTGACACATCGGCGGCATAAAACATGTACCTTTTTGCGCCATATTTAAAAAGTGACGAATGTAGGTAGATGCGTCACTTTTTAAATCTCTGCGCCACATTATACTTCTGTCAGGTGTAATGTATGTATTGTATATATGTAATGTACACAGAGGGGGCATTACCCCGCAAAAAGCCTCATAATAGTGACACAGTAAAATCTATGAGATTTCACTGCATCACTTTTAGGACACTGTTACGTCAAAATCTTGCGCCTGCCTTACAGCAAGCATAAGACTGAGGAAAACGCTTTCACATGCAGCTTTCCCCATGTGAAAGGATGCATTGCTGGAGTACAAGCATTCCATTTCATTACTGAAAACTCACTATTTTACAAAATACATTTCTTCTCTCTTGCAAACAATGCTACCAAGCATTACCAAAAAAATAACACAAACCAACAGCAAACAAGCTCAGTGTGCTTCCTAATCGTTTTCCAATTACCATTTTATGAACAGAACACAGGTCCTATATACAAGCATTCATTTTCACTACTGAAAGCCATTAATTTACCCTAAAATCGTTTTTTATTTAATATTTTATGAACAGAGCACAGATCCTATTTACAAGCATTCATTTTCACTACTAAAACCCACTGTTTGCACTAAAATCGTTTTTCAATTAACATTTTAGAAACACTGCACAGATCCTATATACAAGCATTCATTTTCACTACTAAAACCCATTGATTTGCACTAAAGAACAAGTTACTTACCTTCGGTAACGCTTTTTCTGGTAGATACAATATCTGCCTGTGGATTCCTCACCTTGTGAATATCCCCTTGCGTCAGCAACATTCGGAAATTCTTTTTGTAGCCTCGCGCCGACGTGGACTCGGACGTCACAGAGACACGACATCGCTCGCGACTCCGCTGAAATCACCGACGCCCATAACAGGACCACGCCGGCGTGATGACATCAGTTCCGCCCTTTTTTCCGTGCCATCGAGGCACACGGACGGACCAATGACAGTAGAAAGGTATACAGTATACACAGTACACAATAGTAAGGGCAAAACACACAGTGTAAAGCAAATGCAGGAAAGCAATAGAAACATTTCCATGACAGCAAAATATATATACATTACATTACAGTAACTCTGGTATAGAAGAGTGGACAACGGGGAGGCGGGTGGGTCAGTGAGGAATCCACAGGCAGATATTGTATCTACCAGAAAAAGCGTTACCGAAGGTAAGTAACTTGTTCTTCCGATAGATACATCTGCCGTGTGGATTCCTCACCTTGTGAATAGAGTCCCACAGCAGTCCCCACTCCCGGAGGAGGGTGTCCACTCTTCTAAACCAGGAAATCCTGGAGGACAGAGCGCGCAAAGTGGCCGTCCCTCCTCACTTCGGAATCCAAGCAGTAATGCTTCGCGAAAGTGTGGAGGGAAGACCAAGTTGCCGCTCTACATATATCCTCAACAGGCACACCTCTAGCCAGTGCTGAGGTCGAAGATTTAGCTCTAGTTGAATGAGCCCTTATACCCTCTGGAGGTTCCTTACCGGCCAAAGAGTAGCAGATCTTAATGCAGAGGACGATCCATCTCGACAAGGTTCTTTTATGGACCGCTCTTCCTTTCTTGCAGCCAGCAAGGCCAATGAAGAGCTGATCGTCCACACGTCTTTAGATCTGTCCAAGTAAAAAGACACCGCCCTTTTGGGGTCCAGACGGTGTAGTCTCTCTTCCTCCTTAGAAGGGTGAGGGGGAGGATAGAAGGAAGGTAGGGTAATGGACTGTCCTAAATGGAAAGGAGTTACCACCTTAGGCAGAAAAGCAGGCCTGGTCCTAAGAACCATTCGATCAGCATGAATGGTCAAGAAACGGGGCTTGAAACTTAGAGCTTGAAGCTCACTTACCCTCCTTGCCGAGGTTATTGCAACGAGGAAGACTGTTTTAAGAGTAAGAAGTCTCATGGGACATTTGTGAAAAGGCTCAAAGGGAGCACCCATCAGATAAGTCAAGACAAGATTTAAGTCCCACTGAGGCACAATAAAAGGAGTAGGAGGGAACTTATTTGTGAGGCCCTTCAAAAACCTTAAAACTACAGGAGACTTAAAAAGAGATGGCTGATCAGGCAAGCAGAGAAATGCCGACAGCGCTGAAAGATAGCCCTTCACTGTGGCAACAGCAAGCCCCTGTTGCGCCAGAGAAAGGGCAAACTGGAGAACATCAGACAAATGGGCTCCCAAAGGGTCAATAGACTTTTCCCCACACCACATGACAAATTTCGACCATCTATAAGAATAAATGGACTTAGTGGAGTCACGCCTGGCTGACAAGATGACATCCACAACGTCAGGCGGGAGGGAAAAGGAATTCAGGTTGCCCCGTTCAATCTCCAGGCATGAAGGTGTAATGTCTGGAGGTGGGGGTGTAGAACCTGCCCCTCCATCTGGGAGAGGAGATCTACCCTGTGAGGGAGACAGAGCGGCGGGTGAGAGGAGAGATGGAGAAGATCTGTATACCACACCCTTCTTGGCCAGTCCGGGCGACCAATATGACTTGGGCCCGGTCTTGGCGAATCTTCCTCAGAACCCGAGGAATCAAAGGTATGGGAGGAAACGCGTAAAGGAGTTGATTTCTCCAACTCAACTGAAACGCATCCCCCAAGGCTCCTTGCATCGGATACTGGAGACTGCAGAATGATGGGCAGTGAGCATTCTCGCGAGTGGCGAACAGGTCTACCCGAGGAGTCCCCCACATCCGAAAGATGTCGTGAACTACCTCTGGGTGAAGCCTCCACTCGTGGTCGGCAGAGAACTGCCGACTGAGACTGTCTGCACGAACGTTCAGAACCCCGGCCAGATGATTTGCCATCAGACAAATCTGATGGTCCTGAACCCAGGACCAGAGATGCAGAGCCTCTCTGCAGAGACACTGTGACCCCACTCCTCCCTGTTTGTTGATATACCACATCGCGGTCGTGTTGTCCGTCAGGACTTGAACCGAATGACCGCGAAGGGAAGGGAGGAAGGCCTTGAGCGCCAAACGTATCGCCCGCAATTCTAGAAGGTTGATGTGAAGCAACCTTTCCTCTGGAGACCAAAGACCCTTGACCTCCAGATCCCCCAGATGAGCACCCCACCCTAGAGTGGATGCATCCGTTATCACTGTGGCCACCGGAGGAGGCAGCTGAAAAGGCTTCCCCTGAGACAGGTTGCCTTCCACGCCCCACCAAGACAGATCCGCCGCAGCTTCTCTGGAGATCCTCACTGACACCCTGAGATCTCCGTTGTGCTGATACCACTGCCTGCGGAGGCACCACTGGAGCGCCCTCATGTGCCAGCGTGCATGGTTGACCAACAGAATGCATGAAGCCATCAGACGGAGCAGGCGAAGGACCTTCAGGACTGGAACGACCGCTCCGTTTTGTAAAATAAAGGAATCATTTCCTGTATGTCGTGAATCCTTTGAAGGGGAGGGAATGCACGACATACAGTTGTGTCCAGTACAGCACCTATGAACAGGTTGCGCTGGGAGGGCACCAGGTGAGACTTGGGTACATTTATCGAAAAACCCAACCTGTACAACACCTGGGTTGTCTCCTGCAGATGACGGAGCACTCTCTCCGACGACTCTGCCTTGATCAGCCAGTCGTCCAAATAAGGGAATACAGGAATCCCTGATCTTCTGAGATGCGCCGCCACCACTGCCATCACCTTGGTGAAGACTCGAGGTGCAGTAGTAAGACCAAACGGAAGGACCGCAAACTGATAGTGCTGCGATACCACCGTAAAACGGAGATACTTCTTGTGCGACTTCAGGATTGGGATATGAAAATACGCATCCTGCAAGTCGAGCGACACCATCCAGTCTTCTTCCAGCAGAGCCTGAAGAACCTGAGCAAGGGTGAGCATCTTGAATTTCTCCTGCTTTAGATAAAAATTCAAGATCCTGAGATCCAGGATTGGACGAAGCCTGCCATCCTTCTTGGGTATCAGGAAATACCGGGAGTAGCATCCCTGACCCCTTTCCTGCTCCGGAACCACCTCTATCGCACCTTTTCTCAATAAAGTTTGAACTTCCTCCTGAAGGAGTAACAGGTGTTCCTCTGAGCAATATCCCTGACAAGGAGGGTAATTTGGAGGGAATTCCCGAAAGGGAAGGGCATACCCATTTTCTACGAGATTGAGAACCCAAAGATCTGATGTAACCGATTCCCAATCCCGTAGAAAGTGGGTAAGCCGACCCCCCACCGGACCCACATGATCCTGAATGGCGGATCTAGGGCTGCTTTTCCGTGGCTGGGGGGTTGGAGGAGGTGGAGGAGGAAGAGGCTTGACGTCCTCGAGGACGTGCTCTCTGCTTTCCCCTGTATGACCTATACAAGGTATTTTGCTGCTGCTGCTGTTGTTGCTGCTGCTGCTGACCTTGTCTATATGAACGAAAGGAAGAGCGACCAAACCCTCTGAATTTCCTGGTTGTAGAACCTCTGATCTGAAGGCCAAGAGATCTAGCGGTTGCTCTGCTATCCTTGAATCTCTCCAAGGCCGTGTCTGCTTTCTTTCCAAAAAGTCCTTCACCATCGAAAGGCAAATCCAATAAAGCAGACTGCACATCAGCTGAAAAATCAGATGACTTCAACCAAGCCGAACGCCTTGTGGCAACTGCTGTACCCATGATTCTAGCCATAGAATCAGTAGTATCGAGTCCGCTTTGGATGACCTGACGGGCAGCCGCTTGAGAGTCAGACAAAACTTCCTCAAAGTCTTTTCTGCTATCCTCCGGAACCTTAGGGATCAATGAACGCATAGAGTCCATAAGAGCATGAATATATCTACCCATAAGGCAAGTGGCATTGGATGACTTTAATGCCATACTAGCAGAAGAAAAAGTCTTTTTGGCGACTTGATCCTGTTTCCTGGCCTCTTTTTCGCTAGGCACCTGCGGAAAAGCCCCAACCGACTTCTTCGAACAAGCAGCCTGAATCACCAAGCTCTCAGGAGAAGGGTGAGATGACAAGAAGGCAGGATCTTCTGGAGCGACTCTATACCTCCTAGCCACACTTTTTGAGACTGCAGGAGCAGAAAAAGGTTTCTTCCATACTTCCATAATGGGCTCCGTTAAGGCATCATTAAATGGTAGCAAAGGTTCTACCGCTGAGTTCGGAGAATGAAGAACCTCAGTTAATAAATTTGACTTAAATTCGACAGTAGGCAAAGTCAAACCTAAAAGTCCTGCTGCCTTCTTCATAACAACATGGTATGGTTGAACATCTTTAGAGGGTGTATCAAGTCCCGAAGGTAAAGCCCATTCTGGAGAAAATTCAAGACCACTCGCTTCTGCCAGGTCCTCGAAATAATCTCCTTCCAGCTCCCCTTCTTCCAAGTTTGAATGAGACTCACATAATCTCTGCTCATCCAAGAGACGTTGAGCCTCTCTCCTAGACCTCAGTTTAACTCGAAGTGCAGTCGGATCCAAAGTCGATTCCGACGGCGCCGGAGCCGACGTCGGAACCGAATTCGAAGGCTTGGAAGGATGTTCCATAAACTTGCTTGGAGCCGGCGACGCCGGAGCCGGAGTCGTCGACTTCGGTCGAGCCGGCGTCGATATCGGCGTGGACCTCGGTGGAGCCTGGTACTGCCACAGCGGGGTCGGGGCTGGCATATATGGCATGAAAGGTGCCGGAGCATATGAGTGAGGTACACCCAAATTAAACGCCATTGGACCCATGGGACCCGAAGGTGCTCCAGAGGGGTGCCATGATCTTGAGAAAACACCATACATCGCGTTTAGAAACGCAGAAGGGTCCTGACCTGGAGCTGGAAATGGTGGATGCTCAGGTTGACCTCGAGGCAGATTAGAATCTGTTAAATTAACAGGATTCGAAGTCTCCTCTTCAACAGGAACTCCATCGGCGTCCTCCGGATTCGAAGATGGAGCCGGAGACGGAGCCGGTGTCGGATCCGGAACCGGAGTCGGAGAATGGACTATCGACTCCGAAGGTGAGGCCTCACCTTCCTGATCCGACACTTGTGGAGGAATTACCTTCGACTTCAATTTCTTGGGAGATTTCGATCTTGAGCCAGACCTATCATCCGAATGACGTCGGGACTCATGCCTCCTCTTCTTATGTTTTTTGCGAGAGCCGGAAGCATGATCAGATGAAGACTTCGAGACCGACGCCTCATGAGATCTCGACCTGGACCTCGACTTTGATCTCTTCGAGTGTTTTGAAGATCTTCTAACTTTACTCGCCTTCAGCTTAGCCACAAGAAGTTTTGACTCCCTTTCTCGTAGAGCCTTCGGATTCATTTTCTGGCACGACGAACACCCATCCACGTCGTGGTCAGAGCACAGACACCAAATACAGTCTTGGTGTGGGTCCGTAACGGACATCATTTTTCCACATTCTCTACAAGGCTTAAAACCTGTCTTCTTTGTCGACATGACAATCGAAGAAAAAGGGCAGAGAATGGAGAATCTAAGAAAAATAGCAACAAAGTCACTAGTAAAGCTACAGAGTATCCCGAAACCGTTAGCGTCGACGACGCGGAAAAAAGGGAACTGATGTCATCATGCCGGCGTGGGCTTGTTATGGGCGTCGGTGACGTCAGCGGAGTCGCGAGCGATGTCGTGTCTCTGTGACGTCCGAGTCCACGTCGGCGCGAGGCTACAAAAAGAATTTTCTAATGTTGCTGACGCAAGGGGATATTCACAAGGTGAGGAATCCACAAGGCAGATGTATCTATCAGAAATCGTATTTCAATTACCATTTTAGGAACACAACACAGGTCCTATGTGCTTCATATACAAGCATTCATTTTCACTACTAAAACCCATTGATTTGCACTAAAATCGTTTTTCAATTACCATTTTAGGAACACAACACAGGTCCTATGTGCTTCTTAATCTGAACTCTCTATCTAAATGAATTCTAACTCACCTTTACAAATGCTTTAGGAGATTCAGAACAGTGTCAGATACACACACCAATATTTCTTTAGCAGAGCAAAAGGTATATTCTCCAGGCACTGCAACCATTAATGGCACAGAAAACCTCTAATTCTACCAACATATTGCTCATGGTAACCAATCAAAACTCTTCCCTCTGTATTCTCAAACCAACACCCTTCCCCCCCCTCAGCCCTTTCTACCTGTTACCATAGCAACTCCCTCCTCACTGAGCTCTCAGGTTTAAAAGTTTATTCTACAATGTTGCAAATCACCTCAGCAAGGATGTTTGACCTGCGAATACACCAGCTTATCTGGTGCAATGTTTCTTTAAATGACTTTTTTTAACCATTCAAATTACTTCTTACACAGAACACAACCATGCACCCTAACTTACTGTTTTCAACTATCTCAATCTACCAATCATTGCTTGTGATTCAAGAGCACTGAAACTCCACAGGTTTTTTTTTGCAAACTCCTACTGTTCCAACTGCCATTTTATTCCTACACTTCATCTGACTGCACCAGAACCTCCTCTACCATGTATTCTGCCTGGATTATTGGACATAGCTATATCCACTGGGCTTAAAGGTATGCAGCTACCAGAAATGTTCACAACCTTGATTTACCAAATGTGAACATTAAATGGATTGGCCAGAGAGGATTGAGATGTCACCAATTGATACCATTGGTGAAAACCTTTTTGCATTTGCCACACCCTAACCTCATAATTCTGCACTGTGGTGGAAATGACTTAGGCACTTTGACTGGGGTAGGTCTGGAAATGCTTTTAAAGGACACCTTTGGGCAATTGATGACAATTTTTCCACAAACTGCCATGGTATATTCCAATATATGCCAAAGACAGAAATGGAACTGGTCCAACCAATTTTGTCCACAATTTGAGAAAGCACGGAAACATGTGAATAAATCTGTTTCTGCTTACATGAGAGACTATGGAAAGGGTTCAATATACAACAACAACTTGCGTAACAACATGCAAGATATCTACAGAGAAGATGGTGTGCACTTCTCAGATGAGGGGAATAGAATATTCCTCCCGAATTTAAGACTGTGCATTGGTACCTACTTGTAGGTACCTAAATCAGCCACAGAACCCAAAAGCTCTTTTCAGAGCCACCCTACCTCTGATCACTCCAAATGATTATCTTTTTCTAACTTTTTTCACTATTTTTCACCAAAGTACGCTCCCCGGTACGCCTCCCGGTGCACGTACCGGGCGCTCCCCCCGCGAAAAATTTATATTTTTTTTCCGCCTATATGGGCCTCCTAAGACCCCCTCAGAAAACCTAGAGGGTCAGGGAGTGCCTACCATGCCCCCTTATACCCATCCCCAACGTTGTTTGTCCTCCATCTTGTGTCTCAATTCTTCCGAAACACAAGATGGAGGACTCCCGTAGCGCTGCCGGTACGCGTACCGGGGCGCGCACCGGTGAGCGCTCCCTAACTTTTAAAAAAGTTAATTTACATAAAAACCTCTGTAGAGATGTTCACCAAATATAGAATAGGCCATACTACATACCAGTCCCTACCATTTTCCCAAATTTGGTGGAATTCCATTGAGCCATTTGCCCTGTAGCCCTGTCTAAATATCCTGAGGTAAATTATTTGACAAAAACACATATGAAGAGTTTGGATTTACAACCAATTAAAATGTTACTTTCATTTTCTACTTTTTTTTCCTGACATTTGATTGGTTATGTACATGAATATAAATGAAAAATGAGAGGGAAACACGGCCATTTTGACTAGTACTACCTGAGGTACATTTATAAAAGATTTCCTCTGAAAACATCAACTCCTTTCTGAAAGGTAAGTTGTTCATTTGTAAGTGGAACTATGTTCTGCACTTTAACTTAAATTGGAAAAACGTTTTTTGATAGTTTTCTACTGTCCCTCCGTTATAGTTATAGATTGAGATAGGCTTCTCTGTTATACTTATGGATTGAGTTAGGCTTCTCTGGGTATAATTATGAATTTACTTAGGCTTCATCACATGCACTTTTTTATATTTCTACTTCCTGCCTGATACCATACACTGCCCAAAAATAACTTCACTGTTAAAAACTCAGAAGTACCTGAACTTAAACCCAACAATGCCCTAACTCTACTGATATAGTTATTTTTTATGCAATTTACAGCAAAAATGGAAGGTAAAGAGGAGAGCAATACAATTCCTTTCGAAATTATGGATAAAGATATTCTTAACGAAGACTTGGATTTCATGGATGAGTCTGAGGATCAACAACTAATTAACTGTCTTGAATCATTTGAATCATGTAATGAAAATTTGGAGGACATTCCGGATGATGTAATGTTAGAAGTGTTATTAAATTATGAACAATCTCAACAATAAATTTGTATTTAATAATTAAAAATTGTTTGAGACATTATTCATTTTTATATGTAATTCATTAAATACTACCAAAATGATTATAATATAAACTGAGACTTACAGTGCAACTTTTTTGTGTTACATAGTAAATTTGCTCATAGTTACTTCCTTTCTCCCACTATATTATCTCCAATGTGTTTTTCACATCTCTTTTTCATCTCCTGCCTCCTTTCTCTCACTCTCTGTCTCTAATGCACCATATCACTGCCAATTTTGTGTAGATTCAGAAGAGAGTAAAATGTAATACTTGAAAACATCATAAGGGAGCAGGGTACACTACCATGTGTGGTGGGGGAGGTGTGTGTGGGAGATGGTGGGGTGTGTCTGTGAGGTGTGTGCGTGTATGTGTCTGGGGGGGTGAGGTGTATAGGTGTATGTAGGTGTATGGGGTATGTGGGTGTGGGTGGGGGTGTGTGGGGTGTTTGAGTGTAGGTGGAGGTGTGGGTGTGTGTGGGGGGGTGTGGGTGTAGGGGGTATGTGTGTAAGATATGTGTGTATGTGTGGGATGTGTGGGTGTGTCTGTGAGGTGTGGGTGTGTGTGTGTGTGGGGGGGAGGTGTGTCTGTGGGATGTGTGGGGTGTGTCTGTGAGGTATCTGTGTGTGCGTGTGTGTGTGTGTTGGGGGGTGGTGAGGTGTGTGTGGGGAGTGTGGGGGTGTGGGGTTGTGTGCGTGTGGGTGTGTGTGGGACGTACTTGTAGGTACCTAAAACAGCCACAGAACCCAAAAGCTCTTTTGAACCCAAAAGCTCTTTTCAGAGCTACCCTACCTGTAATCACTCAAAATGATTATTTTACACTATTATTTTAATTATTTTTCACCAAAGTACGCTCCCCGGTGCGCGTACCGGGTGCTCCCCCCGCGAAAACTGAAAAAAAAATTACATTTCTTTTTTTACCCGAAGGACCCTTTTATGGCCCCCACATCAAACCTAGGGGGACAGGGGGGGTCTACCCTGCCCCCTTTTGGTTATTTTCCCCTTTGTTTTTACCACCTCTTGTGTCTCGATCCTACCGAGACACAAGATGGCGGCCGCTCCGGACTGTTTCGAATGTTTACAGACACCCGAGAGCCAATCAGCTTTCCGTGCGCAAGTCGTGTGGCGCGCCCGGAGCGCTCCCCGGTGCGCGTACCGGGGCGCGGCTATAGATATATACATTTTTTGAACCTAAATTACTCAAAATCCTCTGGAGCACATATCTTGAGACATAGCAAAGGCACATCGGGCTACCAGTCCCTACAATTTTGCCAAGTTTGGTGAAAATCCATTCAGCTGTTCGAGCTAAAAGTGCGACCGACCGCCCTATGGAAATTAACATGGGGAAAACACGTTTTGGGACCCCCCTTTTATCTCGGCCCCCGCTTGACGAATCCCCCCCAAACTTTCAGGGAAGGACCGGAGCGCCGCGAGGCAAAGTTGAGGAAAATTTCAGGCAGATTCCTCAACCGGCGCCAAAGTTATTCCCAATAGAATGATGCGATTTCCCTATGGAAATCAATCCTAACTATAACTACCTACTGGCGACCGCCAGTAGGTAATATACTCATTGCATAAAAATGAATGATTTTAATGATTGGATTTTTACACATTTAGTTTGATTAGTTAATTTGCTACAACTTTGTTTCTATTAGTTTCAGATTAATATAATACATATCTTTAATGATTCTACATTTATATTCTACATTGAAATATTTTGTACAAAATTGTTTCAAACAAACTGTATTACATGTCCTTGTACAGAGAGAGATGGTATAGATACTTATAATAATGAGCCGAGCCATCCAAATTCTCATTAACAAGACACAAAGGTCACAGGGCATGACTTCAGGTTACAGGCTGCCAATGCAGATTTCAACTAGGTCTAAGCTATTGGACGGTTTCGTTTTATAGGTATGCATTTAATGTAAATCACAAACTCGGTGGAAAGACAAACAATATATATTTCTGATGCAATTCATGTTCATATTGTGTAACAGCATCCCCCTTTGTTTTGCTTCTTTAAATTCTTTGAAAAAGCCTCACAAAGTAAGGGGACCTGGCGCATTGCCCTAACTTGCTTTCGACCCCTCTTTAAGTTGGGTATCAGCGCCATGTCGGGCTTGCTCTTTGGCTCGAGTCAGGCTCGGCTTGCCTTGGTTCTCCACCAATCACTTCTGCACCGCAGCTTATGCGAGTCAAAAGCAAACAGCATGAATGAAATGTGTGATTTCAGTATGAAATTGTTTTTCAAAATGATGTCTCGGCACCAGAAATCAAATGCTAGCAGATCTGTTTCTTTGTTCTGTCTATGAGTCAGAGAACAGTTGAGTGAGGGGCAGTGGGCACTGGGAATATTTTGATTTCCACAAATATTAATCGTCTGGGCACCTCTCTCACATATCATAGCACTACTACACAATTAAAGGAGTCACTTGTGAAGTGGGCCAGCAATGTAAAGATATTGAACTGAACTAATGTGTCATGAGTTGAGGAGACAGAGGGGAGGCCTGGATACACAGATCCGCCATGTTTCATGAGCACCTAGGGGGAGGTGGGCGAGCAGCCGCATGATGTGCTTTATAAACAAGCATTGGCATAGCCAATAGGTCTCGCTTTTGGGACCTTGTAAGTATTTAGTTATGCAGCACAATAGCCTTGGTACAACAACATCAACTGTTGCATGGGTAAACACTTATACGGTCCCAAAAGTGAGATCTATTGGCTATGCCAATGCTTGTTTATTTTTAAAAGCAGCCAGTTTTCCTTAATGAAAACGGGATGCTTTTTAAAAAATGTTTTAAAAGTTTTCATTTCATTTTTTAAGGGCAAGCAGTGGTCCCTGGTACCACTGCCTGCCCTTAAAAGATCTTCTCACACGCATTCCAAATGGGAAGGGGTCCCCTGGGGACCCCTTCTCATTTGCAAATTCTTTACCACCTACTTGAAGTAGGTGGTAAATTGCGACTGTTTTGCGACCGCAATTGCGGTTGCAAAACAGTCATACATAGGGCTCAGACTCGCTATTAGGAATGGATACTCTTGAAACCCCCCTTCCTAATAGCGAGTCACAAATCCTAATTAGCAAGCCGCAAATAAATTGTGACTCGCTAATTAGGGTTTTCACATGGCCCTTAGGTATTTTTGCGACCCGTTTCCGCATGCAAAAATACGTCATACATCTGCCCTTAAATTCTATTGGTGCTGACTAGTATGCTCCGGTTAGAAGACAAGCAATTTTGCTCCACCATCACCGTGTTGAAGGGCATAGGCTGTATGATGATTTGCCTGAAATATTCTTGGGAATGGGGGATGGACAGCCCAAGAATGTATATGAGATGTCTTTACAAATATTAGATGCATGATTTACGGCAAAAGTTAACATTGTATTAGAGTGCCATACATTTTTTTCTAGGGCTCAAAGACAAGGACATTGCATCCTATGTAGCAGCATTACGTGGAGTGTCCTTGACATGCCAATTTGAACATTTTAGTGATTTCTTGATTAGGGATCAAATAGTGCAATGCTTGAACAATTAAAGAGTGAAGGAAAAACTGTTAATCAAGGATCCAACACTTGAAGAAGCCATGCAAATTGCCAAGGGACTTGAGCACGCACAAATGTGGATAAAGGAAATAGATAAAAGTGGTGTAAGTTAACTAGTGAAGGAATCTCAGGCCAAGGTATCTGTAATTGGTGAGCCAATAAAAGATATTAAAACAGTGAAATCTAATGATAAAGTCCAACAGCAAGGGAAATCAAAGGAAAAGAAGCGAAATTAGTTTACTTTTTCAGGATCAAATTTCAGGAAAATAAAATGTTATTGATGTGGAGCACCGGGTCACATAGCACCTAGCACAAGGTGTGCTGCGAGGAATGTTGTATGCCACAATTGTGGGTGTAGTGGCCATTTTGCCACGGGTTGAAGAATGAAAGGTGGAATTGTCAAAGTTAAGGAAATCGATGACGCATGTGTAAGCAAAAATGAAATAGTACTCACTATAGACGAGTTGGATAATATTGAAAAAATGATCAATACAACTCAAGATGAAAAAGAGTTAAAGAAAGGAAGCACATACAAGTTTGAAGACCTCACTGCAACATGCATATAGATAACCATGATGTGAGGATACTGGCAGACTCAGGGTGTTTATACCCTTTGATATCTAAAAATATCTATGGAAAAAACTGTGAGGATATAGAATTGAGCAAATCTGACATTAGAGTCATTGAGTATGGAGGAAAAACCATAGACATCATGGGAATGAGATGGAGGAAAATTGAGTTTGGGAAGAAAGCTATATTAGGACATGTGTACATTACCAAGCAGGGTTCAGATCAATTTGGCTGGCATTATGAATAGGATCTTAATATAATACTAAACTTTAATGCTAAGCAACCAGTTATGCCGTTTGAAATACATAGTGTAGCCACAGAGACTGATACTTGTGAGCCATATAGTGAAACATTAATAGAAAGATATCCTGAAGTATTCATGGTCAGTCTGGGCATATTACAAGGTTTCTCACATAAAATTGTGCTGAAGAAAGGTGCAGTTGCTGTTGGTCACAAAGTAAGGAATATCCCACACCTGAGGAAAGAGAGAACCTTTGCAAAAAGAACTTGATAAATTTTTGGAACACAAGATAATTGATCCAATTGAGTCCTCAGAGTGGCTAGCATCCATTGTGGTGGCCCCTAAGGAGGGGGGAAGAGTTGCCTGTGCATTGACGTGAGTGACTTCGATAGAAACATTTGGGTCGATAGGCAATGCTTGCGAATATTTCAGAGATGCTTACTGCAATAGGGGAGTGGTGAAATGTTTAGAGTCATTGATATGTCTGCTGCATATTATTAAATTGATCGTCCTGAGAGTTCCAGACATCTTACATCATTTGTCACACGCCTAAGGGCCTATCGTTATTGCAGGATGGCCTTTGGTTTAGCTTCTGCCTCAGCTGTGTTCCAAAGGATGATGCAGCACATATTTATTTAAAAGATGTTTTATGTTTTCAGGACAATATCTTGTTAGTGGGGAAGATTGGAAAAGAACATGATGAATTATTGGAACAAGTGACGGAGCGACTGTGAAAGTGTGGCTTAGCAGTAAAGAGGGAGAAGTGCCAATTAAGGAAAAAAACAAGTAAAATATTTGGGACATGAGATCTCTAAAGAGGGCATTCGACCTAAGAAAAGTATAGTGTTGGCGGTGTATGAAGCACGTAAACCGGTTTGCAGGGATCAGCTTAAATCATTTTTAGGCCTGGCAGAATACTGTTCCAAATTTGTAGCCAATTGTACTGAAATAGTTGAACCTTTGAGACTCTTAATGAAACAGAATTTCATCTTCAGTTGGGACAAGAATTATGATTTAGCTTTACCGAAGATAAAGGATGGAATTTTGCAAGCTCCTACACTGGGGCATTTTGTTGTTACTGTTAAGGCCTGCATAACAACTAATGCAAGCAGAGTTGCAGTTGGGACTGTTTTGTCACATATCAAAGATGGTGTTAGACCTGGCATCATTGGCGTGAGTCTCCCTTCCATTTTTGACGGATTGTCTCCTCTGTTTTGATTTGTTTTTGCTGGTTTTATGCTTTGGGCACTGTGCCACTGCTAATCAGTGCCACAGTGCAAGTGCTTCCTATGTTAAATTGATGTATTGATTAGCGATTCCATGATTGGGTTATTTGATTTACCTGTCAGCCCCTAGTACAGTACACCATGTGTGCCCAGGGTTTGTAAATCAAATCCTGCTGGTGGGCTTGCAGCACTGGTTGTGCCACCCACAGAAGCAGCTTGTAAAGTGTGTCTCAGGCCTGCCATTGCAAGACCTATGGGTAGTCTCGCACTGCAATGTCGACTTGGCCAAGTGAACCCACTTGCCAGTCCCTAAACCTTCCCTTCGCTTCATGTTAGACACCCCTATGGTAGGCCCAAGGGCAGGGTGCATTGTAAGTATAAGGTCGGACATGTAATGGTGTGTGTAGCATGTCCTAATAGTGAATTACAGCCATTTTCGATTTTCACTATTGAAGGCTACCCGTTCTCCATAGGCCAGAATGGGCAGTTAGATTATTACATTCTTATAATTCTAACTGACTCAGGGAACATGGTAGAAATTCAAATTTAGTGTGCCTGAACTTAGAATGATAAAATACATCTTTTAGTAAAGTTGGTTTTAACATTCTGTGTTTGAAAATACCACTTTTGAAAAGTAGGTATTTTCTTGCCTAACTGTCCAGGCCTGCCTCTGCTAGGTTGTGTATTCCTTGTCTGGGTTTGTGAGTGACAGGGCTGGGGGATTCCAGGAGACAGGCTGGGGCAGCCCGGTGGTGAATAGAGAGATCTGCATCTAGATGGAAGGGTAAGAGTTGCACCTGGGACCTGAATAGGGCTGGGCCTTCCCTCTACAATGCTGGCTCCACCTCCTGTGGTGTGTCTGATGTCTCTGCCCTGCACTGTGAAAGGAGAGAAGAAATCATGTTAACAAAGTAATCCAAAGCTGTATCTTTCCTCCCCTGTGCTGGCTCCTCCTCCCGTGGGGCGGCTGATGTCTCTGCCCTGCACAGTGAAAGGAAGAAGAGAATCATGTAACCAAAGTGCTCAGGAACTGGTTTAGACTAGGCAGAGGCCTCTCTGCCTGCAGAGAACAAAGGATTTTGGGGTATAAATATTGGGACCCTGATCCCAAGAAATTAGATCACTTCTGGAACAAGAAACCTTTTGCCAAGGAGAAGAACCAAGGAAGCTGCAGGAGTTTGATTGCCCATCTGCCAGTGTGCTGTTTGCTGGGTTGGCCTGCAGTGGTTGCTTCATTGCCAAGGAAAGGAGAGGAAACTTTTTAAGGACTTTCATTATCTACAGAATATTCTCCAAGGGCATGAACTGTGCTTGCCTCCAGCTGAAGTCTCAGGGACAAAAGACTTCATCTCCAGCTCCCCTCTGAATTTCCTTGCTGGGAATTCTGACTCCAGGCATTCGCGTGTCGCTGGGCGCTGGAAGCGCAACGCATCGAGAGGAAGCGTGTCCCGGCCGCAGCTGAAATCGTTGCATCGCCGGAGAAGCGAGCCTTCGCCGCATCTCCCTGGAAGCGTGTGTTCATCGAAGCTACCTGCTGTCGCATCACCGGAGAAGCGTGACGCCATTGAGAGAGTCGCCATCTCATCACCGGAGAAGAGTGTTGCAGGGCCTGTCGCGGCTCCAAAGTACAGTCACCGCAAGGCTGCCAGGGCGGCTACGCATCGTCATCGCATCACCGTATCAAGGGCGCCATCTTCTCGCATCGTAACTGGATCATCGCATCGCATCGAGGCGCCATCTTGCGCACCGCAACGGGCTCGCAGGCCGAGAATCTACGCATCACCTCCGCACCGGTAAGGATCTTTGACGAATCCCCTACTCTGCGCAAGCATTGAGGCACGGCGCATCATCTCACCCGGATCACGGAACCGACGCATCTCCCCTTTTGCGAACCTATTATTTACTTTGTGTTACGCATCCAGGTACTTTGTTAAGAAAATTGTCGCATTTATCATCAACTTGAACTAAGCAACGTTTTATCATCTTTAAGCAATCTTAAGTGTAGTATTGTGGATTTTTATCGTTTGTGGTCTTGTGTTAAGTCTAAAGAATACTTACTTTTATAAAACCTGTGTTGTGTCCATCTGTAGTGTTTCACTGTATTACTGTGTATATTCACAAATGCTTAACACACGGCCTCTGAGATAAGCCTGTCTACTCATGCCAACCTACCAAGGGGGTGAGCAGGGGTTATTAAGGAGTGTAATCCCCTTATCCTGACTTAGAAGTAAGGTCCTTATTTGGACAAAGGTGAATACCATTGCCAACTAGAGAGCCCCAGATCTAACAGATGGTCTAAACAGGATTGTAGGATTTGCTTTGAGAGGGCTTCAGAAAGCAGAGACCTCATACTCCGTGACTGAGACAGAGGTTCTAGCATGCTGCT
The DNA here is from genome assembly GCF_964261635.1 of Lissotriton helveticus. Classification (NCBI taxonomy): domain Eukaryota; kingdom Metazoa; phylum Chordata; class Amphibia; order Caudata; family Salamandridae; genus Lissotriton; species Lissotriton helveticus. The sequence goes on from NC_136068.1 coordinate 447,935,138, forward strand.
GGACGATCAAACATTACAAGTATTTTGCGTGGGGATTGCCATTCAAAGTTATGACTGATCATAAACCACTAATACACTTATTCAAAGTGGGAAAGGATCCTGAAGGAAATGTGACCCCAAGGAGATCCAGGTGGATGCTATTGAAGTTAAAATATAATTTGGATGTTGAATATGTTAAGGGCTTGTAAATTGTTGTCGCTGACTGTCTGTTCAGAACGCCTGTGAATTAACCTGACCAAAAGACAGAGGCAGAGGTAGGAGTGGTAATGGTAGGAGAGAAAAAATTGCCCTAGGGAAGGAGGAATGAAATGCAGCAATGGAAGAGGATGTACAATTGAATGGTTTAAAAGATTGGTGCTCAGGACCCAGAATATTCCACCAGAGAACTTGAGGAAGAAAATGATCCAAATAGTACACAAGGGACATCTGGGGTGCAATATGAGTAAGAGATGTGCCAGTCCTTTTGGTGGCTAAAAATAATAAAACCAATATACATGATACAAAAAGAGATAAAAACAACAGACCCGCTATTATTATAACAGAAGATTCAGTGTAAGACAGAACAATCCATTGTGTGAGCGGAGCACATAGGCAGGGCAGAAGAAAAGTATGTGCATTTCAGTTTCCTCTGCTTGGTCACACCCTGGGGAATCTAGAGTATGGGTGCCCTGCCACTTATTGGTAAATGATCGATGCGGGAGCACCCCATGTCTAAATTGGAGAAAAAGCTTCTTCGCTAGAAGCGGTTGCATATAATCTGTTGAACATAATCTAGCACCGGTTCTTGCCTATATTGCTGTTTTACTTCCAAGAACCTAAAATTTAGGCAACCAAGCTTGACCCCCCACCATAATTGGGCCAATTTAAATTCTCTATAGGTCTCGAAGAGGACCTTTCTAGGGATCTTAGGACAGATTTCTCCAGCAGAAGTCCACATGTTTACCCTCCTCAGAGCCTGGCAAGTGTTCCTAATATAGACTAGCCAGGGGAGTTTCCCCGCCCCTTGTAGCCTCATAACATCTTTGTATTCGGCTAGTTCGGGGGTACTCCAAAGGCGTCGCCAATATAGGAGAGGTCTAAGAGATGCTGCATCTGCTATGGGGCTAATCCCTAAGTCCATCCTGAGGGTGTGAATGGAGAGCTAGTGGGAAGACACAACAATTGCCTGACAAATGAATTCTCTGTCAATGATAAAGACGTAGATGAACAGTGGCCCCATAATTCTACCCCATACAAGGACATGCCCCTTGCCTGTGTCTTGCAAATTTCTGCTAAAGGGCCTATCACTTTGTGCGCGCAGCTCTTATATACCTTAATAATACCTCCCATAGACTGGGTCTGTTTTAGACTAGCTTTCTTTATTTGTGTCCCCCAAACCATTTTTTCAGTTAGTATAATCCCTAAATATCCGAATATAGACACCCTCTCTAGGGCCTATCCATCTAGTTGGGGATTTGGGCAGTTCATAGTGTTCATGCTGAAAACCATATACTTGTTTTTTTTTAATTTATCCCCAATCCTCGGCTTCTACAAAAAGTGCTAAATACATCAAGAACCCTTTGCATGCCCATAGGAGATTTGGAAAGTAAAAGCATATCATCCGCAAACATAAGTGCAGGAATTTTGCGATTCGCTAACCTAGGTGCATCAATATCTTTTCCAGCCAGCAAGGATTCTATTAGGCCGTTTATAAAAAGGGAAAAGAGTGTCGGGCAGGACACATCCTTGGCGCACCCCTTTCTCGACGGGGAAGGGGGCAGAAAGTTCATAATTTTTGCCATATCTTATTTGTGCATAATGATCTTGGTGAAGGCGTTTCAACTGGTAGCAGAGATACTCTGGAACTCTCAGGTCCAGAAGTATGCCCCACAATTGTTCTCTCTGGACTAGATCGAAAGCGGATTTAAGATCCACAAATGTGAGGTAGAGGCTGCCACCCTCTAGGACCAAGATTTTCCAGTGGATAAGTTGTTATCTAAAGATCTGTTCAATAGTAGAGATCTTGGCCCTAAAACCTGCTTGTAGAGGTGTTAATACATTTACTCTCTTCTATCCAAGATTGTAAACGCCCCAGAAGTATGCGTGCAAAGATTTTTTGTCTAACGTCTAAAAGACTTATGTGGCGATAGTTGGCAGGATTAAGCGGTGAGCCCTTTTTAGGTCGAGCTCTCTCGACCTATTGTGGTGGAGTTGGCTCTGAAGGGAGACAGGTCAGGGAACGCGCGGCGTTTCTGGTCTGTGAACGCGCTTATGCAGGCCAGCTGAAGACACGCACACACGCATACACACAGACACACAAACAGACAAACAGACGCGTAGACAGACGCGCGCACATGCACACACACACCGTCGCACAGACATACATACACACACACCGCCCCCCCACTATGCCCCACTTACCGCATCAGTGGCCTTAGCCGCCACTCCTGACTTCTGCTGCCACCCGCCGCCACTCCTGCTGCCACCGCTCCCGCCTCAAGACAGCCGTGAGCGTGCACATCCCGAAACCGGAAGTTCGGGAGTGTGCACGCTCACGGCTTGTTATATAAAACTTGCCGGATAAGATTGTGCAAAAAAATGTTGACGAATTTCCGTGGAATGCAGACGTATATGAATGAAAACTTAATGTGACAGCTTTATGAAGTGAGTACTAAAACGTGGACTCATTTCTTCATGGATAGACTCAGAGTAGCGATAAAAAAACACGGGCGCGGAACTCCTGCCACATTCCCCAGTCAAGAAATGTGTAGGCATCATTTGTTTATATTCTGTAACATTTAGGAGCCATGCCGTGGGCGCTTTTTAGGATTTCCCTGATTTTCCATGTATTTATAAATCTCTACAACATTTGTAAAGGCACACCTGCCAGGCCGGTATTTGTTGCTTACTGCTTTTCTTTTTACCATGCAATGTAGATTTTTGACGCACAGGGTCGAGCGACTCCCGAAGGACCGGGTGTCACCGGCGGGGGATGTCTGGTGAGGGGATACATGGTGTTTGTTACTCTCCTCCCACAATGCAGCTGGAGTGCGCGCGCGTGCTGGGAGGCGAGTTTCAAGGACCGCTGATGCAAGCCCGGAGTGCCAGTGATAAGTGTTTATTTTGATCGATTCCTCTGTGCCCTCTGAGTTACTCATAAACTAATTTCCTTTTTCAAGCTACAACGCGAAGCCTTCTCAAAGTAAATGGTGCACTTACTTGAAGCCAGCTCTTAAAATGGAAATATAGAGTACTCACTATCGCTGTGAAGATAAAGGAAGTCACATGGGGTCGTAAAATCAAACTATGGCTAAGCGACTAGCATGGCACAAGTGTGGCGCTGTAGCGTTCGAGCTGTCCAGGGTAGTGACAGGTGGGCAGGTATTCCTGATTAGAGAGGGTTGTGGTTGTAGTATGACTGGTGTGGGAACAGTTGGGTCTGCTGCGTGAGGTACTGGCGTGGTCTCATCGCGGCTCAGCAAATGTTGCCTGCTGGTATGCGCGACAAAAAGACCAAGTGGCACAATAGACAAATATATGGCAGTAAAGAGTGATTAGACACAGAAATAAGAAGTAGAAGGGAAGAAGGGAGTGGAAAAAGACTATAGATGGGCGGTAGCGCAAACATTCACAGGACAAGGGTTTACATAATAGACCAGAAATGATCCTAGAACATCCAAGTTTTAACAACGTGAACGCTTCCGGTTTCCTCTTCACACTGCCAGTTTCCCTTTCCCTGTGTGCACTGTCCACCCTTTCACCACTACCCGCGCTGCCTTAACTGCTAGTCCATTTGCCTACTTATTCACCTCTGCTCTACCCCGCCTTCCTTCCATCTGTTGATGGGTTTCTGCTGAGCACCCGAAGCCAATATTTTTTGCATGCACGTAAAACCTTTTTTTTAATCTTTGTGTGCAAACGCCAGGTGGTTGAATGTGAAATAAACACCTGCATTTGAGACCTTAACCGTTCAATATTTGCTTTTCCCGCTGTAGTTACAGCAAACAGATTATGTAAATGCAACGGGATTTTCAGCCTTCACAATGAGTTTTGTCGCACACTAGAGCTGGTTACCATAGCAGTAAAAGATATTCACGTGCAAGGCATGCTTTAAAAGCGTGACTGGGTCTAGTAGCTCAGTGGGTTCGTGCATCCACTGAAGGGACCTGTGTTTCATGGTCGAGGAGCCAGGCCTCTCTACGTCCACCCCGGATGGAAGAAAGATGCTGCTGAAAGAGCACACTGGTGGACAATCTGGGACACTGGGATCCTGTTGCTATGGTTGCTGCTGCTGATAGTAATCAGAGTAAGAATGCCTGTCAGATAGCGCCGCGAGTGAAGGCCCTACCCATAATATCAGTATCGAGTCGGGCTTGACCAACTCATCCTTTCATCCTTCTGTGGCCGATTATTCGAATAACATGGAGCTCGGGACAGCTTCATCAGCGTCACATTGGATGGCATATTTACTAACACTAAGACGCTACACATTTCAGCTGTCCTCCCCATGCCATGGACGGATCACCATGCCATTTTAAGTAAGTTAGTTATTCCTGACAGCTCTAAGACTAGACTTCTTGCCCATATCCCCAAGTCGGTGAAAGCTTGGAATGACTTAAACGAGGGGGAACTGAAAACATTTCTGGAAAGAACACTGCCTTCGTTGTCAGACGACCCCATCCTTGCGACTAATCAGTTCCCTAATTGGCTTAGTCAGGCCACACATCAGTTAGTTCCTTTAAAGACTATTTCCCGGAACCGAATATCCCCTAGTGCACCGTGGTTCTCTGATGAACTAAAAAAGCAGAAACAACTCAACAAACATAGGGAAAGACACTGGCGAAAGCTGTACGATACCGAGAGCAAAATAATATACAAGGAATCACTCGCTCGGTATAAACAGATGATTGCAGAGGCAAAAAGAATTTATTACGCCGAACAAATTGAAAAGGCAAAAAACTCAAGTAAAGAGTTATTTGACATTACTAAGCTCCTCTCCGGCAGCACGCAGGATCTTTCACCTCCCCCCTCACAACATCTTTGCGATGCCCTATCCAATTACTTTTTCACGAAAGTAAATGACATTTACCAGGCTTTTGCCTTGAATACTAAAACCGGTCATCGGTCTCCCTCCCTTCCCCCGCTGGACAAATCGTTGACACGCTTTGCCGACCTCTCTATGGATCAGACGAAGTTTATTATCTCCAGGATTAAAACAGGGTCAGCACTGGACCCTTGCCCGCTTAAAGTTCTCGCCCCAGTTATGGACACATTGATTCCGGTCATTACTTTGGTCTGTAATGCTATGTTCAACTCTGGGATTTTTCCCAACTCATTGAAACATACACTGGTTAAGCCCTTATTAAAAAAAGTCAACCTTAACAAAGACGACTTAAAAAACTACCGGCCTATAGCCAGTCTTCCGTTTCTGGCCAAAGTCGTAGAAAAAGCTATGAATCAGCAGCTTTCGGACTTTGTAGAGCAACATCAGCTGCTCGATAACACCCAGTTCAGATTCCGTAAATGCCACGGCACGGAAACCGCCCTCCTAAAAGCGGCTGATGATATCAGAGCCATACGGGATCAGGGGGGGACAGCAGTTCTGGTCATGCTGGACCTCTCTGCGGCCTTCGACACGGTCGACCATAAGATCTTGGCCGACCGTGTCGGACGGATGGGGGTCCAGAAAACTGCGCTGGACCTACTTGTATCGTTCCTGGCTGACAGAACGCAGGCGGTATCCCTAGGACCATACCAATCCTCTAAGGTGTCCCTGCCTTGTGGGGTTCCGCAAGGCTCATCCCTAAGTCCGACACTGTTTAATATTTATGTGTCGGACCTTGCTAGTGTCATCAAAGCATTTGGGATGAGCCTAACCTCCTATGCCGACGACACCCAATTGGTATTGGCCATTAAAGGGGATGGTGAGGAGGTGGCCACACGTTTCACAAGAGGGATGGTAGCCATAGGTGACTGGATGGCCACGAATTGTCTTAAGCTTAATTCAGAAAAGACTGAAGTGGTCATTTTCAGTCACCTTTCTCCTGGCTGGTCATCTGTCTGGTGGCCAACATCGTTTGGAACGCCTCCTAATCCAGCTCTTAAAGTCAGGAATCTTGGCGTCACCTTCGATGTGGGTCTTAATTTCATGGCACATGCTAACAAAATTGCTGCCACGGCTCACATGAAACTCAAAATGATAAGGAAAATTCTACCTTTTCTACCGGATTCAGCCAGGAAAACTCTGATCAGTGCATTGGTGTTGTCCGCCTTGGATTATTGTAACGCCCTATTTCTACATGCCCAAACTCGAGTGACAAACAAGATGCAGTCAATTCAAAACGCAGCAGCCCGGCTGCTTTCGGGTCTTCCCAAGTTTGCACCTATTTCCAACACCATCAGGAAACTTCATTGGCTCCCGATTTGCAGTCGAATTAAGTTCAAATCGCTGTGTATTATTGTTTACAAGGCACTCAACAATCAAGGCCCCCACTTTCTCAAACATAATCTTCCCCGCTACATGCCAACTCGTTCTCTCCGCTCCATCCATCTCAATCATTTAGTAGTACCACGCACCAGAACAGTCACATGGGGCGATAGGCGCTTTTTGGTTGCCGCCCCAAAACTCTGGAATTCCCTACCCTCTCATATGAGGACTAGTCCATCTCTGCTAATATTTCGTAAACAGCTTAAGACTTGGTTGTTTGTTCAATAGTTAGGAATGTTCCGTTGGCTTCCCTGGATGTCGACCTACGCCCTTAGCCAGCGCCGAGACGCCTACGGGTATTCGCCGCGCTTTAAAAATGACAATAAATAAATAAATAAATTCATGGTTCTTCAAAATTGTGCTATATAGAGACAAGTTGGTATTACTAAAAGGGAGGCGCTTCTTTATTTTTTCAAAACTTTCTACTGAATGTGTCCATTCAGGGGTCGTTCTACATTTAGTTTTTGTTGCAGATGCCTGATTCGGCATCTATGGCGGTGAAGGATTCTTCAGAGGACCACTCATTGTTTATTATTTTTCTTCAATAGCTTTGCAATTCTTCTGCCTTTGCCTATCTGCTTGCTGCACACCGGCTGCTGAACTGCAGTCCCACACGAAATGTAATAGTACAGAGAATACTGATTGTAACAGAGCAGTGTACAAAATAAGGAGCTTGCTTTCATTATTCTGACTTTACAGACATGTTAGTGTCTCTCAAACGTCCTTAATAATATACATCGAAGACGTGTCAACGCTTTCTGCTAACATATCCCAGTTAATTCTCCTAAACTCTTAGGTAGAGGGTGTGCATTTCTGATTAGTATAAAGTAAAATAAAGCTGTAATCAAATCACGAAGATACCATAACAGGACCACAGGAGGAAAAAAACGTGAAGACCAACATAAACGTATTCATGTCTAAGTTAGTAAACAAAATATTGGAGTAGTCCTCATTTTTACTTTTAAATTGGGTTTTCTTTTTAGGAATTAACGCTTTTGTTTATATTATATGTGAATTATTTACGAGTTTCATATAAATCTTACAGACGTTCCTAGTGAGACCGTTCATTAATATTGTTTAACTGAGGTACATACGCTGAAGGGGTGTTTTGTTGGGGACTGTAAAGGTTGCATCCCATCAACTTTTCACTGTTTATACAGAAAAAGACCTGCTCTGACCTGCCTGCCGGAATCTAAAACATGTCCAACAGTTTTTTTTGCATGGAATATGTACTTGCACGTTTGTGTTTGGATGATTCCACCTCTGTCACTGTTTTCCAAAAGTACATCTGCCCAGAGAGATGTAGGGGGTTCGCGGAGTTTGTTATTAAAACAATAGTGTTCCAAGTGCAAGGGAGATACTGAGAAAACAAATGTATTGCTGGTGAACGGTACTTTGCAAGGTATCATCAAAATGGATATACTTTTCTTACTCATTTAAAGAATTCGAATATGTTTTGTATTTTTGTCTAAGCGTGGTTAAATGATATAATATTATAGGAGAGAAATGCAAGTCTACAAGCCTCAAGGAATCATTGAAAATGCAAAAAATCATGGATATTTGCATAATACACCCTTGCGGTCCAGCATAAACAAGCCTTTTTCACCCAAGTCAAAAAGAAACTGAAATTGCTCGGACTGAAGTTCATGCATTTGTTTCCATTGGAACTGAAATTAGTAGACCACTAAGGTTCCCATGTTATAACAAAAAACTACCAGCCTAGAACTGGATTGAGAATATGAGGCTACCAAGCAGAGTCCTAAAAGAGTGCAAGCAAAAAAAAGTTCCTGACGCTGGCCCAAAACTACAAAGCATAATGGTCGACCAAAAGGTTCACACAGGTGGAAAACCCCTACACCCCTGCAAATACAAACAAGCATTTACAATGCAATGGTTTCGCCTTTGGAAAAGTTAGAGCTATTGGCATTGCTCATGAAATTCCTTTTTATTTTTTACTTATAAATAAATGGCATTGTTATTTACATTGCCAACAGCTCTGAGAGAGAAACATTGAACATAGGGGGGGGTGGAAATTTTATGGGGATCACACTGGGGACAGAAGAAAAGAGCTGATAAACCTATGCACTCTCACGGAGTACAATATGAGACAAAAAAAAGTCATCGAATAAGAAGCAAATAAATGAGATTGACAAAAAACACAACCAATGGTAAGCAATGGACAGGTTGTAGGCACACAGTAGGCCTTTTGCAATCAGACAAGTTAAACTACGTGGGCTGGACCACAAAAAGTAATGTGTTCACACTGCGGCAAACGTTACGTTACGTTACATGAGGCAATAGAGACAATTGTGCGTGTATCAAGAGCAAACAAAATACAAGAGGTGACAAACGATACGTTACACGTGGAAAAAAAAGTGACCTGTGTGCATGTTACAAAAGCGTACAAAGTACAAGTAGAGGTATAAAACTGCAATAAAAGGTAGATACTCAAAAAAAAGACGTTACATGAGGCAACGGTGGCAATTGTGCATGTATCAGAGGCAAACACAATACAAGAGGTAGCAAAGGATACATTACACGAGGAAAAGTGACGTGTGCATGTCACAAAAAGTGCACAATGCAAGTAGAAGTATAACACTGCACTAAATGGCAGGCACTCAGACTACAAGAACACACTGGGAAGGCACTCCTATAGTCATGGAGAACAGAATTTCCTATAATGGGAGGACTTCCTTCAGATAATACAGAGGGCGTGAATTAAATTAGGATACTGGCCTTTGCATCGTCCTTCGTGCACGGAAACAATCGTCGCCCAGGAGCACGCGTGCACTCGCATCATGAGGCAGAAAAGCGCTGTACAAGTGATGTAAAAGTTATTAATCATAGGCGTACCTGTGTGCGGGAGATGCGGGCTCCCCTTGCTGTCCCAGCCGAGAGGCCTCCTCCTGTCCCATACCGTGCGCCATGCTCGTGCCCATCAGTGCAATCCTCAGAGAGGGGCGGCTTCAGGGCGCTTTGGACCCTCGGTGCACACTGGCAGCTCTGGGCATCTCTCGCTGCTCCCAGCGCTGCCCTCTCTGCCCGCATCTCTGCCCCTCCCCCTCCCACCAGGGACCGCCCCCAAACACGGCGAGCCCCTGCGCCGGTTCAGGGGGGTCCCATTGACACCCCGGGAGCGCGCGCAGGCGGGAGGGGTCAGCCAGCGCACAGAGGCCGGGTCCGGGAGTCAAACATTCATTCAGCACCGCGAGGGTAATGGTGAAAAGTGCAGGAATGCACTGAAACCCCACCCCCACCCGATCACGGGGGCCACGCACGAGCACGTGACTGTGAGTTAGTGAATGAATGAAGAAGATGGCAGACTAAAGCTGCAGACATGGTCTTCTGTGCGCTACAAGGAGGGACGAGGGGCAGAGAGAGGAGAGGAATGTGACAAATGCAGTGTGGGGGGTGGGGGGGGCAGAGGGACGTGACACCAGTGGGGAGGGAGTGTCACTAGAGGAAGGGAGAGGGTGCCCGCGTGGAGGAGAGGGCTGTGGTGGAAACAGGAGTGTCACGAGGGAGAGGGGTGTCACTTAGAGCGAGGAGAGGCGGGGGGTGTCACTGGGGGGAGCGAGTGACACATGTTACCAGGGGATTTTGTGGCACAAGGAACAAGAAGGGGCACCAACCACGTCTTACAGGACATTACCCCGTTTAAATTAAAATAATCACGTTTCCAGTTTTTCTGTATGCCCTGTTACAAGTCATTGTATAAAAGTCCAACTGGTTAAATGGAAGCAAAGCTACAACTGGTACACAGAAACAGGGGTGTCCTAACGACATGAAGCAAACTAGAAACCGCAGCAAGCAGTCGTCAATCTAAACCAAATCGTGGGAGAAATATACGACTCCGTAATACTTAAAAAATGTATGCCGTTATTGTCAACATGCTCTCAAGTGACTGTGCAAGTTATTTGCGGCTGAAAAAAATTAACTCTGCAGAGGGACCAACTCTTGGTAAGGGGCAGAGTGACCAAGGATAAATCAAGAGTAGTGAGTGCACTTTAGATCAGCAGAGCGGAGCATATGATCAAGTTTCAGACTGGGGGAAAAGCTACAGTATCCCCCACCACCCACATCCATCTCTCCCATCCTCCCTCTTGCATAGTAGGTTTGCTACGGAAACGTGTTAAGGAGCCCCGAGAGGACACCCCCTGTTAACTGCCCGGCTTCGGTCACTACGCCGACAACGTATGCAGGGCGCAACGGTAAAGTCCAAACCCGTGACAAACAATTCTCGCGCTACTGTGCAATCAACTGACCCCATTCCCCTTACCTAGCGCCGATCCAAAAAGTCGCAGCAACAGAAAACAAGCACCTACGAGGACACAGGGGGCGGGAGAGGACACGGACGGCGGGAGGAGGGCGGGAGAGGACACGGACGGCGGCAGAGGACACGAACGGCGGGAGGGGGGCTGGAGAGGACACGAACGGCGGGAGGGGGGCGGGAGAGGACACGGACGGCGGGAGGGGGCGGGAGAGGACACGGACGGCGGGAAACGTGCACAGGACAGCGAGGGGGGGCGGAAAGGCACACGGAGGGGGCGGGAATGGACAGCGCATCTGAAATCACTTTCAGTGAAAGGGGAGGGAACGGAAAAAACGTAACTCCGCCCAGGGAAAAAATCTCGGGAACGCCCCCGAATCTGGTCCGGCCTTGACGGACAGATCCGGCACTCAATGGCTAGCCTCCATTTATGGAGCTAGCCAATGAGAGCCGGGGGACGTTCCCGAAGTCCTTATTGTCAACAAAGGATTTCACCTGCGCCGAAAAGCTGCACAGAGCGCAGCCTTCGGCAGGCGAAACCCAAAAAGCAGGGGGACTTCTTAGCTATAGCAGCAGTTCTGACAGAAAAACGGCGACGCCCATGGTCATTGCAAGCAGAATCCACAACGTCCGATGATGATTCATCAGCAGATGATGACTCAAAGAATTCTCTGGCTCCCCTGGTAGTTACCCGAAAATGAGCGGATGACTAGTTATAATACCAACAGCATGAGGAAAATGACAATACGAACAACTGCTATTTCTAAAATGACATATCGAATTTTGCGTTGGGAAGCTATTATAACGTTGATACCAAAGCACTGATGTGACTCAGCAGAAATAGCCACAAACAGATCCTGAACTTCTGAAACTTAACACACGTAGACCAGCGTGCGATTATTCCAGGGTGATTGTTAATGATACTTGAACATACCCCACGCCACGCACTGGGCTCTCTGTGCCTGGCCTTAGAAGACGGCTATAATGCCAGAAACCGGTCCTCGGAAGCTTGTTTCCGGTCCAGGGAAGGCATGGCTTGGCAGTTCAGGCTGGACTGTTCCCATGAGGCACAGGGTCAGACTGATTTGCATATAGCCATGTCTGAACTGGGGGGGCAGAGTGGGCTAAAGAACGGTGATGGATCAAACCCAGATCTTTTGACTGGGTGTGAGTGTTTGATTGGTTCAGATGCTCCGTCCATCACCACCCCCTTTTTTACCACCCCCTTTTGTACCGCTTTGGCCTTAGATTAAGAGCAGGCTTTTAAATCTCTGAACTGAGGTTTGGTGTGAGGGAAGTTTGGTTTTAGTTGGCGTATGGAACAATGGATAAGTTACTGTACACAGAGCTGATGCCTAGAGTGAAAACAGGACTCCACATATTCCACCTCGTTCAGAATTTGAAGGTGTATACGTCAGGGATGCTCTCTATCACCCTCTTGTTTTCACTCGCAATCAAGCCACTAGCACCATGGCTGCGGGAAGAAGGGTGGAGCTTTGGATCTCCCCAAATGACACCAAACAGATAGTTTCATGTTAAGCAGACAACCTGATGGATACTAAAGATGTGATGCTTAACCTGTCTGATTATCGTGCACCTCAGCGAGCTCCCTATTGGGTCTGCATCCAGTCTGATAGTCACCTGTGCATATGTTACAGATTGATCTGTAAATGGCTAGTTACTTGGAAACTAGTTGTGTCGTTGGATGATGGGTGCTCCCATGTTGTCTTGAGGTCACTGAGCTCAAACTTGTATCAAAAGAACAATGGGTGATTTTTGTCATCTGCTGAACTGTTTTCTCAGCACACTGCTTTATAGTCTTGGGTCGACATAGGGCAGCTGTGAAAGACGATGGGTTGATATTTCCCAATATATGTATTGTTTTTTAGGTCGAGTAATTTATTACTCGAAACCTATTGTGTTAGAACAAACTCTCTTGACCAAGCGGATTTCTCACAATGCATGTTGTGTACTGGAGCATGAAGCTTCCCCAGGCGCGCGCTTGGCCTTGCACACCACCATCAAAGGCTTCTGCTCCCCCTCACTCACACCCCATCCCCATATGCTCCTTTCCTCCCTCCCACTCGCTGGCACCCCCGCCCCCCCCACCAGGCTCTTGCAGCGCGACGCTTCACCAGCGCTTCCCTCCCACTTGCTCACTCCCCTTCTACCCCGCTCCCCGCCCCCCACCCAACTTGTTTTTCGTGTTCTCTTTCCCTTTCAGGCACCCGTACTCACGGCACCTCCAGAAGCCTTCTCCCTCCATCTACTCTACAGCCGTCTCCAGCAGAACAGCCCCTCCTTCCTCGCGAGCGCTCCTCTTCTCCCCTCACCCCCATCCGACTTGTTTTTCTTCATTATTGAACGAAAGCCCCTTAAAAGACGTGCGTTCTGGAAGTGTGCTGTTCAAAAACCTCTCCTGTTTGGTTGAATTTATTATAGTGTTGCCTATAGGTGTGATTGCTATATTTTAATGTTCTTTGTTCTCTCCTTTTCCTGTTCGCTTCGTCTTAAAATGTACCATTTGATTTTTTTTCCATCTTTTTTGTATGATGATATTTGTATGATGAACATATACTGTTTATATTTGAAATGGCAACTGGAAAAAAAAATCTAGGCCATATAGTCAGCATAACAACTGACTTCTTAGTTCACTAATGTCATTATCGTCTAGTCGGAGATCATGAGTGTTTCGAACTTCATGTTTAAAATGTAAAATTTTTAATTAATGCTTCTCAGAGTTTGTGATATGCTTCCCCAACGGAATACATGTTTTTGATTTTTGAAGAGACTTTAGCATGTGTTTAAATGCCGTTTGTTGCACGACTTACATGCCGGAGATTTTCATGCCTCAGGTCGTGTACGGGCTGTAGATTGTGGCGTGACTGGATGTGGCGTAAGGACCAGAGCAGCCAACATTGCAGCTGTGGGACCAGGTTTGAGTCTCGGGATTGGCTCAACATCTTGTGAAAATTGGCAAATCACTTATCTTCCCAAGCCTACCAAAAATGACTGTGTAAGATAACTGGTGCTTATGTAAAGCGCTTCAATACCTTCGGGTCGAGTTCGTGCTATATAAAACTGCCCCACGCCCCCCCAAAAATCCCCTACATTCCTTTTTTTTAAACTTGGAAGTTACACCCGATGTGGAAGAGCGGGAGGCAGAGGAGGGGCTGGTTGTGCAGAAAGTCAGTAGAGAAACCTCTCAGTTTGAGTTAAAAACATACAACCGGCTCATGATAAACAAATTTTCTTAGCGTTTCCCGCGCTACGTGCGGCCACTTTTATGACGAGCGCTCCCTGCTGACTGACCCGCCTATTACAAGCGCTCACTGCGGCTTCTGTGTGAAAACCAAAGCGCTCGCGGACGGGAATGCGGCCCGAGATAAAACGAGATAAACAGACGTGGTTTTCACGTCCGGCTTTGTGCATTTCTTGCTCTAATCCGAGCCAATTGCCACTACACCAGCACTTCCCTCCGATACATCTGCAGCTCCACTTTTCACTCGCTTACATTACCTGCAGCCCCACATCTGGGTGGCACAGATGTTTTCGTTTATGGTACGAAGGGGTATTTATTCACTAGGCAACCGGTGCCTTGAAAATAAATTAACTCCCGAGGACACCCAGGGATTTCTTCCTAGATTCCAAGGCGTGCGTAGGGCCACCCTGCGTTAAAAGCACATATGCAGATAGTGATCACTCATCACTCAGCACCATTCAACGCCACAGCACCACTCAATGCAGCAGCACCACTCAACGCCACAGCACCACTCAACGCCACATCACCACTCAACGCCACACCACAGCACCACGCAACACCACAGCACCACTCAACACCACAGCACCACTCAACATCACAGCATCACTCAGCGCCACAGCATCACTCAGCGCCACAGCATCACTCAGCGCCACAGCATCACTCAGCGCCACAGCATCACTCAGCACCACAGAATCACTCAGCACCACTGAATACCACTGCACCCCTCAATGCCACAGCACCACTCAATGCCACAGCACCACTCAATTCCACAACACCACTCAATGCCTCAGCACCACTCAACGCCTCAGCACCACTCAACGCCTCAGCACCACAGCATTACTCAATGCCACAGCACCCCTCAATGCCACAGCACCCCTCAACGCCACAGCACCCCTCAACGCCACAGCACCACTCAATGCCACAGCACCACTCAATGCCACAGCACCACTCAATGCCACAGCACCACTCAACGCCACAGCACCACTCAACGCCACAGCATCACTCAGTGCCACTGATTGCCACAGCACCCCTCAACGCCAGAGCACCACTCAATGCCACAGCACCACTCAGCGCACAGCATCCCTCAATGTCGCAGCATCCCTCAACGTCGCAGCATCCCTCAACGTCGCAGCATCCCTCACCGTCGCAGCATCCCTCACCGTCGCAGCATCCCTCACCGTCGCAGCATCCCTCAACGTCGCAGCATCCCTCAACGTCGCAGCATCACTCAATGCCACAGCATCACTCAATGCCACAGCATCACTCAATGCCACATCATCACTCAATGCCACAGCATCACTCGGCACCACTCAACGCCACAGCACCACTGAATGCCACAGCATCACTCAGCACCACTGAATGCCACAGCATCACTGAAGGCCACAGCATCACTCAAGTAGTGTGGCTCACTGGTTAGAGGCGGCAGACCCGAGAGCAGAGGACGGCCCGGGACCAGGGTTCGATTCCCGGCGCGGCAGGTTTCTGGACCAGGGTCAGCGGACTCGATAATTCTCTCGCCTCGGTGCCCACTCAGATCAGCGATCACACTCGGCAACTCTGGGCATTAGCTTGCCTCATCTTCACTAACGGCCCCACCAGACCGCCGGGGATGCCTGGTCTCACCCTGGAGATACCCATTAAGGGACCATCTCTCAGGGAAGCCAGGAAGGGTTTCGCAGCGGTCGAAGCGCCTTGGGACCCTACGGGTAAGTAGTGCGCTATATAAATGCCTATACATTTACATACATTTACACACCACTGAAGGCCACAGCATCACTCAGCACCACTGAAGGCCACAGCATCACTCAGCACCACTTAACGCCACAGCACCACTGAATGCCACAGCGTCACTTAGCACCACTGAATGCCACAGCGTCACTCAGCACCACTGAATGCCACAGCATCACTCAGCACCACTGAATGCCACAGCATCACTCACCACCACTAAAAGGCCACAGCATCACTCAGCACCACTGAACGCCACAGCATCACTCTGTGCAACCATTCAACAACAACTGGTTCTAATATGTTCTCTCAATGTTTCAAGCTTTATTACAAATGTTCAAAAAGGTGTTAATATTTCACTGATGTTCTTGGATTTTCATCACGATAAAATACAATGAACATAACCTTCCCAAAAGTTATTTACAAAAGTGTAAGCTATTGCCATTATAAATTACAATAACCTTTATTTAAGTATTAATTATTAAAAAAATTAAAAGCCATTTTCAATTGTAATATTAATACATCTAAGTCATGTAAATACAACACATATTGCATTACAAATGCTATAGGTGTCACGTTTGCGAAAGTTAAAACTATTGGCATTGTAAATGACAAAGCTATTAATTTCGCTATTTTCAAAACCAACACATAAATAAAATATTTGTCATTTACAATACCAATAGCTCAAACTTTCCTAATGCGAGACCTATTGCATTGCAAATGCTTGTTATAAATTGGGATAATTGCTGCCCCTGCCCAAGTAGAGGGCAACGTTCGGGCTGGGATGTTCCCATAAGGCACAGGGTCAGACTGATTTGCATATGGCCATGTCTGAACTGGGGTGGCGGAGTGAGCTAAAAATGATGATGGATTAAACCCAGATTAGTGGACTGGGGGTGGATGCTTGCATTGTTCAACACTCCGTCCATCATCACTTTTGGTTTTGCTTTGTTCACCCTAAGTTGACAGGGTATGCCCAGACCTGGGTCCCTTGCTCACTTTGCCACTGGATTCAAGCTAGACTAGCTGATGACGGCAGATTAGCCAGAAACCGGTCCCAGGATGATTGTTTTCGGTCCAGAGAAGACATGGCTTGGCAGTTCGGGCTGGATTGTTCCCATGAGGCACAGGGTCAGACTGATTTGCACATGGCCATGTCTGAATTGGGGTGGCAGAGTGAGCTAAAGAATGATGATGGATTAAACCCAGATCAGTTGACTGGGGGTGAGTGCTTGCATTGTTCAACACTCCTTCCATCATCCCCTTTGGTTTTGCTATACCCTGCAAAACGGCATTAAAAAGGGACCACATGTAGGGTGCCCAGACTGAGGGCTCGGAGCGAAAAGGTCACCAGGAATTTTATCCAGCCCTGGCACCTTAGCTGGTAATAACTTGCCCAGTGCCTCTGTGATCTCCTTCAATGAGCAGAGCGGCACATCTTGATTTGGCAACTCCGAATAGATAAGGTTTGTTTCCACCCAACCGACTTCCTCAGTTGTCCTAGTATATAAAGATTTAAAATGGGCTCTCCGCACTTCTTCCCCTAGATTTGGCACAGTGGACAATTTACCTTCGGATTTACCTGTATTAATTAAATTACTAAAGGCCCTCATGTCATGATTGTCTAGCACAGTTTTAATGGCATCCCATTTTTCACTTTCCCAGTTGCTTTTAGCATTAGCTACAGTAATTTCATAATAATCCCTGGCTTCCTTAATATGTAGCCTATCATTGGTTCTAATTGAGACTAAGAGAGCTTGCTTGGCTACCTTGGAGTGTTTATTAAACCATGAATGCCTTGGTTTGGAATTCAACCTAGACCTTTTGCTATTAAAGAAAAAAGTTCCAGGGCAGAGAGCAAATCATGATGGTTATTTGCTATTCTGGTTTGGGAAGTTGAAATGCTGCTAGTCTCAGAAAGTTGGGACGCAGCATCGAGAAAAGGAACGATTTGTTGGTATAGGGAGGCCACTTTGTCCTGTGATTGTGAAAGTTCCCCACAGGGTACTCTCCTCCCTCTGTTGGCCAATACTAAGCCAGAATCAGATTTTGAAGATGTGCTATGATGACCTTCAGCTAGCGGCGAGAATACTTCTAAAACCATAGCATTATGGTCACTCTCGTAACTAGAAGTGACCTTAAAGTCGAGGACCCTGCGCCATGATCTAACGTCTACCAGAATATAATCTAAGATCGATGCCTGCCTGAGTCTATTAAAGGTAACATTCCTGGACTATCAGATACTGATCTACCATTGCAAGCCCTCAGTGAGTGGCTCAGTACAAGTGCATTCATTTGCAGGACCAGGGGAGTCCATGCCCGTGTTGGTGGAATATTAGGATCTGGAATTGCCCAAACCGAATTATCCTCACTTGTAATGCTTGTGTGAAACCAAAGGACCAAGGCAGTAGACCAGGTCAAGCACTACGGATCGTCTAGTTCTTAAATCAGGATGGTGCAATCTCTTCCCACACCCTCTGCCATAGGATGTACAGAATAATGAACATACAAGGAACAAAATGGAAGGTGCACTCAAATAAAGTCAATAGAAGTAATAGTTTAAAGTGTCTTCTTCTTTATTCAAAAAGTATTCGTGAAACATAGGCACAGCCAACGCGTTTCGTTCCTCTTGCCTTTTAGGAACTTCGTCAGGGCGAGTTCTGTATGTGGGATCAACTGGAATCAGAGGCGGTCATGTGATGTTAAGTCAAAAGTGGCCGTTGAATTCGTCGGACCAAAAGAAATAACCAAATGTCAGCGCCCAGTCAAAATTAATGTAGGGTATATTGTCCTCGTGCACTCCTCAACCAAGATTCTATAATAAGTCGTACGGTGCATAAAGCATTGGATCCCACGAGAAAGACCTCCGAAGTAAGGAAATCAAGTAAGTCGTTCTATCGCCGCTGGTCCAGTTTTGACCCGAAAGTATATGGCGAAGAGCCCAGAGCGCCTGTGATATGGTGCTCGATTCCAAAGTTTCAGCACAGACGATGCCTGCCTGAGTCTATTAAAGGTAACATTCCTGGACTATCAGATACTGATCTACCATTGCAAGCCCTCAGTGAGTGGCTCAGTACAAGTGCATTCATTTGCAGGACCAGGGGAGTCCATGCCCGTATTGGTGGAATATTAGGATCTGGAATTGCCCAAACCGAATTATCCTCACTTGTAATGCTTGTGGACAAGCTGTTCAGGGGCCCAAATTGACAGTTAAAATCCCCGCCTATAATGGACCAATAATTCTCTGGTATAGTTGGGGGAAAAGAGGTCAAGTGGTCAAGAGTGGTCAAGAGTGGGGAAACTTGCACATGGTAAATCAGCCGTGAATAGACATTAATTAAAGCAATCCTAGTTGAGGTAGAGAAGGACAGAAAGACACATAAAATATCAGGCGAGGAAGTCTCTATCTGTTTAGCCTCGCAACCAAGGTGCAAGCCAACCCAGGTGCACAGGCCCCCAGAAGGTCTCCCCCTAGCCCCCAGGACTGCTGAGATACTATACGACGCATAGCCCATTCTATGTGCATCTACCCTGGCCCATATTTCCTGGAACATACATAAAACATGCTGGTTTATGAATGACCCCCAGTCTGGAAGATCCAGTTTCGAGGTGAGTCCTGCTATGTTCCAGGATAATATCTGCATGCTTGATGGTCCTGCTTCGTTGACTAAAGGAACCTGAGGGGGTAGGCTTGCCCTTAATTGGGCCTGGTGTAAGTCTTTGGGCCCCCCTTCCCCTGGAACTGCATTCATTAGCCAGGTTTGGATTGCTAAGTAAAGTAGGAGTGGAATCTGTCGGGCTACCCACAGGGACCAACTGCTTATCTCTTTTCTGCTTTCCATAACCACCCTTTTGCACGGGCCCGTCCAGATACAATAGTCTCATTCTAGACTTGTGGTTATCACTGGGACTTTTGTGGGAAGGCCTGATGGACGTTAGTCAATCTACTGAGTCTCGTGGGCGGAATCTATTGGCGACAGGAAGGTTGTATATAAGTGATGTGAGATGGTCCCGGACTATTTGATGCATGGGCCCGCTCTGTTCACTCGTTCCCCAATCATTGGCCAATCCTCCTACTTTGCGCTACATAAGCCTTGGAGGGAAGAAATATCCCAGGGGGAGAGAAGCAATACCCCCAGCCTCCCTCTGATAACCCCAATCTACATTGTATTGGATAACACATGAATCCCTAAAGTTGATCACTATACAGTCCCCGGCTAAATCCTTTGGCCTCCACACCAGCCAGCTTACCCTGTGTGTAAAAATTATTGTATTATATATACGTCTTTGTAGGGGAAATGCCTATATTTGGTTAACCAGTGAAAGCATTTATTTTTGAGCTCAGAATGAGATTCCCAAGACCCCCTTTCCACCTCGGGTACTCCTGATAGCACAATAACATATGTAGTGGAGGCCGGGGTAGATTGATACATGGTAGTGCAGACTGTGTTTCCCTGGATTTTGTGTGTGGTGGAATCTTCGCACGGGCCTCTTGAGTTGTGGCGGCTTGCTGTGAATTAGATGAACCTGTTATAGGCGGAGGTAACCTAATAGCTGGTTTGGGGGTGGAGAGAAGGAGTTGACAAAATTGATTTAGATGTACAGAATTACGCCTCACTCAATGATGGGCGTGTCACCTTTAATTTCCCTTAAGGGAAGGGAACCAGTAAGGAAGGAAATTCCAGCATGGTGAAAAAGTAAAGAGTGTGTGTGGGTTGCTATAAAAGAGCGTGACAGAGAAACACCAAAAACCAAAGACATATTATGGCACTAAGTAATGTGTCAAAAGAATGGACATAAATAAAGGTGATTGGGTGGCAGTGAGAAAAGATGGGATTGTCAGGAAAGGGGGTAAGTAAGTTTTCCCACCGGTCAAGGTGAAAGGCATAAAACACAGTGTAAAGATTCTGGAGGGTGGATTTGTGTGGAGTTTGGGGAGTGTGTGCAAGTCTCTAAAGAGAAATAAAATTAAAAAGAAGAATACTAACAGTCATTATATAAAATTGTGTGCATGTGAATTTGCATTTGCGTATTTAGACAATTTACTGAGTCTGTGCACTGTATGCATCCGCACATCTTATTATGATGTCTTATAAGTTATTCCTTGTGTACATATGTTTCTTAGAGATACTCACTTAAGTATTGCATTTAAGTTGTAAAAGCATAAGCTTTTTCTTTTTTTCTTGTTGATGATTATCATCTGTAAGTATAAGGGAGGAGATGTGTAGAGTTGGTGGAACTTAGAATATGTAATATAG
Organism: Lissotriton helveticus; assembly: GCF_964261635.1. Classification (NCBI taxonomy): domain Eukaryota; kingdom Metazoa; phylum Chordata; class Amphibia; order Caudata; family Salamandridae; genus Lissotriton; species Lissotriton helveticus. The sequence continues at coordinate 447,956,119 of NC_136068.1, forward strand.
AATTTAGAATGTGGGGGAAATGTATTCTCTGGTGGATTGAGGCAGGAGTGTATTGGAAAGTTGTAAACTGGAGGTAACCTCATGAACGGAATAAACTTGGATATTCATCTATTTGTTTGTTGAATCCTTACAGTATTATCTACAGAATTAAAGAGAAATTCAATAAGTATGTAAATGTAAATGTAAATGTAGTTGAGCTTATATAGCGCACAGCTACCCGCAAAGCAGGTGTCCCGGCGCTTGCTTAGGGAACCCTTCCTGATATTCCCCTGTGAGATAGCAGGGTATCCACAAGGTGAAAGTCAGGCATCCCGCCACGAGGGGCCGTTGTGGAGATTAAGCAAGCTGTTGCCCAGAGTCGCAGAGTGTGAACCCGTGAGTCGAGGAGGCACCGGGGTGAGAATTATCGAGTCCGTGGAATTTTTAGCCCAAGACCCGCCGGGGCGGGGAATTGAACCCTGGTCCAGGACCGATCTCAGATTCCGGGTCTGCCGCCTCTAACCCCTGAGCCACACTTCTCCTCATCCAATTCCTTCCTTTCTATACACGTTTCTTAAATTGTAGGTTTTCCCACAGCATCAAATAGAGTCCCGACTTTCAAATGGAAAGCAGGCAGAAAATGAAAAACATTACTACATGAAAAGTTTGTTATTAACAGACATAAATGTTGCAACAATATATTCCACATAATAACATATTAATTACATATTGTGATTTCACGTCAGTGTAACATAAATACTTCTGTGGCACTTACAACACTGTAGTAGTTGTGATGAGAGTACACACTCCACAGCTACCAACATTCTGTTGTAGAACATGTCAGTAAGCTGACACATTTAAACTTCCAGCATTTAAATTTAATGGGTAAATTATCGCTGACACTACCTTGGTACATAATTCCTACCCGAGAGACAAACACACCTCGCTGCCATGTAAAGAAACACAATCCCTTTGGCAACATTCCTTGACTCAGTAAGAGTTTGCAAATTCTCATTCAAACACATGGCTTCAATGTTCATTTACCTTAGCCTGCAGATCTGTACATCATTGGTGACTGGGGGCCTGATTTAGAGTTTGCCGGATAGGATACACTGTCACATACAAGACGGAAATCCAGTCCGTCTTATTACAAGTGCCATAGGATATAATGCACTTGTATTACAGCAGATGGGATATCCGTCATGCTTGTAATGGAGTATCTCATCCGCCAAACTCAAAATCAGTCCCTGGGATTCCAAATCAAAGATTACAATGACTGACTTGCTAGTGCTGCAGGTGACAATATGATGTGACCTGTTAGTAAATAATTATCAAACATTATTTCAAGTGGGAATTACATCACACATACCAAACTAGAGGTCTGACTTACAGTTCAGAGGATGGGTAACAGCATCACAAAGGTGACAAGTAACCCGTTAGCCGTATTACAAGTGTCATTTTACATCCGTCAGGTTTGTGATGGAGTAACCCCTCCGCCAAACTTTAAATCAGGCCCTGAGTCAACTCATATATTTGCATACATCAGTTCACTGTTACGGAGAGTAGACTAATAAGCAAAGAAGAGCTTGTGTCATATACAAATTATTTAGGAATTGACATTAAACGTGTATTGAATATGTGCCACTTTATTTGAGTTAATCTTGTGACACAGACATGAGTCCTAATGTTAATTTGTATCACAATTTTAAGGCATAGTTAATACCTCTAGCTTAATAATTCAGATTAATTAATGAGGCTATAAGCTTTTTCACACTTCCCTCAGTCAAAGAGGTTTTCAATCATTTCTCACCTGAGGTCAATCCCTCCATCTTCATCAATGCCATCGTTTTTGTGCATCTATGCCACATAACCCAGGGCATCCTCATTGAAGTCCTCATTTGGCAGTGCAATGTTGTGCAGCATACAAACATTTGACACGCCTTCTCATGGGAGGTATGTTTGTTTGCCTGGATACCTCTGTAGGAGGACTCAACCAGACTTATCCCGGCAAAGGAAACATGCTTGGAGGAACGAAGATATCTGCTACACAGGTAGCCTGGCCATGAAATGTGCCTCATTGAAGCAGACTTCTCCTGAAATTGTTGGGTTCTGCAGTGGTGGTAAGACCCATTATCAGGAACCAGAATGCTCCCTCATGGCCTATGAATGCTTTTGACACGGCTGATACCTCACAAAACACCAGGGCATATACAAAATGCATGTACAATTGTATTTAAATTTTAAGTTATTTTATTTCATTTTTTTCATATCAAAACTTTTTTTATCTCATTTTTTGTGTATAAATACAGTGATTATAAAATTCATCATTATTCACAGAAGGATTTCTTTCAATATAGTCAATCCGTAGTTTGCAAATAGTAGTTCTCAAAGTGTGGAATTTCTGGACATTTTGTATATCTGGTACTAATTTGGTTTTGGAGGTGAGCTTATATCGTAAACCGACAGCCAAAAATACAATTCTCCAGTACCAGAGTTATCATCCTGGTATACAGAAGGATTCAATCCCGTTTGGAGAATTTCTCCGTATCCGGAGAAATTGTAGTACAATGTCGGAATTTCATAAACATGGTGACGCCTTAAAATCTAGGTTGTTGGCCAGAGGATATCCGAACCGGCTGGTTTGTCATTCTTATAAAAGGGCCAAATATTATAACAGGGATGCCCTATTTGAAGGCAACCAGCGCGCAAAAAACGATCAGGTAGTTTGTGTAGTAAATCATTCTCCTTTCAATTTCAAACTGAAAAATATTATCCAACGAAATTGGAAGATATTGAATGTGGGAGAAGAAGACCCCGTTCTTGCACAACCCTTGGTAGCATTCCGCAGGAACCGGAACCTACGTGACATTTTAGTTCACACGAGACCTGATAATTCTAACAAAATCAGGCAGAGTACCATCACGGGGTTATCTCCTGTCCTTGGGAATCATAGGTGTGGTAGTTGCCACGCATGTGCCACAGCGTGCGTCACTGAACGACTTGTTTACAAGGAGAAACAAATCCAACTCAAGGACTTTACCAACTGTCGGAGTAAAAATATTATCTATGGCATATTCTGCCCCTGCGACTTGATTTATATTGGCGAAACCTCGCGTGAATTTCGTGTTCGGTTCAGTGAGCACAAATCCGCTATTCGCAACAGTCGCATGGAAGCACCACTTGTTAGACACTTTAAAGAAAAAAATCACTGTGAGACAGATGCTCGGTGGTGCATCTTGGAAAAAGTGAAGGGTGGTGTTGGCACTCCTATGGACATTTCACGAAAACGACGTGAGTGCTTTTGGATATTCTTCCTTGATTCGGTCCGACAGGGACTCAACGAGGAGATACAATGGTTTATTACCACTCCTTGGTAATACACTGCAACATGGACTATATGACAGCATTGGCATGGTGCTGATTATAATGGTCCAACTCTGTTATAGGCAAATATACATTTAAGAAATGTTCTAACTTGTATATATAGCTAAACATAATAATGTATTTTTCCTGGTACTCAGTATGGTCGCTAGACTATTATGATTCATCTTTTTGATCTATGACCATTAAAGACCATTAAAGAGAATATGAGTCTTTTTCTGTTTTTGTAAATGTGAATAGACTGTGAGCCGTTGGAGAGCATACATCTTCTCTTTACAGCTTAAGCCTATATAATGCGAGGAAAGATGCTATTTTTCACATATTGTGAATATTCCTTAAAGTTACTTTGATTTCGGCATATTTTAACCTATTATGGGGCATTGCTATGTCTGTATGAACTGAGTGCTAAAAAACGGGTAATATGCATTTCATTTAAAACACCCCTCCAAGATGGCGACGGGTGGCTTAGTCCGCCCTTTATGCTTCTTACTCGGATTTATCGTCAGGTTCTAATTCTCTCCTAAGTAAAAATAACAACAACATATTGATTGTTGTAGCCAAGAGTCCGCCCCCATGCCTCAGTTTTTAGTATTGATTCCTTATTGTGGTTAATTGTCTTCCTTAAAAACTTTCGCAGCAAGTACGCCATGTAGGAATAACAAACCCAAGGTGGCGGCGGTTGTAATAGTCCGCCCTCTATGGTTATTCTCTTGACGTAATGGTAGCTCCGGTCCTGTGTGAGCTTCGGCACCTCAAGAACACAGGTGTGCCTGGTTAGGATCGTTTGCTACGTGTATATAAGGAGCGATAATTCCGCCCATTTTGTCATCGTGGATTTGGCTGCGGGCGTAGGCGGAGGCGACTCGAGAAGGGGACGAGGAACACCACTTTTAAGAGACACGTAAGTGGGGAAAAGAAATTTATGTTGTGATGCACTGGTGTCCTTATGGGCGACACACCTCTATGGAGGGCACCCACGACTGTGGTTCTGGATGGGGGAATAAAAAGGAAAGGGCTTAGTGAGTCCCCAGTTATCGTGAGGGCTCAATAGCAACTACGTGGGGTTTTAGCATGTTAGCCTGTCTTTCCCTATAAATTTGTGCAGACTGATCTTTTCGGGATATGTCCGGCCCCAGTAGGGAATCAATATTCTCTGAAACTTATATATTCAAATACTCGCCTTCTGACGGGTCCAGATAGGGTTTCTTAAGAGGCGTCTTGTATATTGTAACTACCAGGTTTCCCTCATTGTGCACAAATATACCTTCTTTTTTCAACAGATTCTGACATTAATAACGAGATCCAAGAATAGGATGTTGTGATGTACACTCTATACATACTAAGAAAAGATCATTTTTAAAGTAAGTATAGTTTTATAATTACTTAGTATTACTTTAGCAGTACAAAAATATCCTAGAGTATTTTATACTCATACACCTCAAAAAATTCTTGTCTCTAGATGTGGTGTCCCCTCCACATGTTTTTGGAAAATCAGATCAAGCAAAAAGCTTCTAGATGAGTCGCTCACTTGTTCCCGCTCCACGCATTGCATAAATAATGACAGGTAACAGGCTCTGTTTTATATATCGCAGAATAGGTGTATCTAAAACCAACTAGGGCTGAACCTCTTCTGCTCTTGTTGTTCCTTTTAGGAGGAAAAAAATTTTCCACGCTGCATTTTGAAGAAGTATAGAGAAAAATAGTAGAAATGCCATATTGAATAGAAACCTTCAGGTAATGGCAATTGGAAAGAAACTCTCTGTTTTTTGCAAAAATCGTATGCAGTGGATATAATTAGTTGCATATGTTTCCTCCACAGTAGACAACGCTGAGGTCTCAACTTAGGTATATCATGAAGATTTTTATAAACAAAGATCACTAATAAGGTACTTAAAAGCGATTTAGCTTTAGAGTGCAGTAGAGCTTTATTCTTTGCACACATGTAACTTCCTCTCTGTGTTAGTGGGTAGAATACACTCTGATTCGGGGATATAAGGTAGCACTCTGGGATATGAAACTGTGTGAATGTGGACAAGTGTGTTGGTCCAAAATTGTTGTTTCAAATGCAATGTATTTAAATAAATGTGTCACAGGGCAATCTTAGTAAAAAACTTTTTTGTTATGCATATTTTTTCAGATTTGAACTCCAGGTGTAGAGATCTTCTATTGAATTGTCTCTGTGTGGTCCTGAGGAAGGTGGTCCCGACAACGGTTTCCCACCGAAACGCGTCGACCAATTTATGATCAATACCCTTCATTTTTTAGAACTGATGAGTCTGGACAACAGTTACAGTACTACAAGATGTCTATGGTTGTTATGAAAGGGAATGTATGTTGAGTGTGTACGTATGTGGCTGTGTGGTTGGTTCTCTACCTGGTTTTTTGAATTTCTGTATTTTGTGTGAATTTGGAAATATTAATGACAAATAACTACGGATTGACTATATTGAAAGAAATCCTTCTGTGAATAATGATGAATTTTATAATCACTGTATTTATACACAAAAATGAGATAAAAAAAGTTTTGATATGAAAAAAATGAAATAAAATAACTTAAAATTTAAATACAATTGTACATGCATTTTGTATATGCCCTGGTGTTTTGTGAGGTATCAGCCGTGCCAAAAGCATTCATAGGCCATGAGGGAGCATTCTGGTTCCTTGTAGTGTTTCTTCCCCTTTACTCCCTGGCCTGAAATTATCTGTAAGAGGGGGTCTCCCAGCTCTAATTAATGGTAAGACCCATTATCTACTTGATGTATGCTGAATCACCTGAATGATTAAAAATACAAATATAAATAAAAGTTATATTGTGAGGGTACTCATCATTAAACTAATATCAATATATGTTTAGAAGGAAGGAAGACAACAGTCACCAGCAATCAGGCCCTCATATTAGTAAAGTGTGCCATTTCTCATGGAATGCGGCTGTTGCATAACACTAGCGAGTCAGGGGTGAATCAGGGGAATCTTGCACATACACTGGTGATGTATAGGTCTGAAAAGTAGACCACCTGGACATTTATGGAGTGGAGGTTTTTCCTATTGCAGTACGCTTGGTCACTGCCATGAGCTGCCACCAGACCAATATGGGTCTTATCCATGGCATCTACAACATGAAGAATGCCTCCCAAAGCATACAATTCTGTCTTTATATTGTTTAGGCTACCTACATCAGTAGGAAACTGAATGAAGATTTTTTTTTACACCTAAGCATCACTATTAGAAGCTGTTTGCGTACGAAAGAAAATGTTGGCTGGAACATCCCATTAGCATCTCCAGCAGTGTATTGAAACGAGCTTGTAGCACAGACATGGAGCACTGCCATGATCTTCACTGCAGGGGTGATAGTTGTTGGGTTTTATGGCATTCAAAAAAACAAATATGTTTGTGTCAAATCCAAAATGGTTTGACTGTTCAGTCTATATTTTTTTTAATTATTTCTCTTTCCTGCATAGCAGCCAGATCAGGAAATGGTCAGTACACTCTTGGCTGCCATTGCTTTTGTCTTGCAGGTGACCTCATTGTTGATGTGTGAAATATGAGTTATGGTATTAATACGATTCATTTGTCGATACGATTTCATACTGTCGATTTTATTGAGCTTATAATCATTAGGTTGTACAATTTTGTAAAGATTTTAATATTTGTTAAAAGAATGGTAATACTTATATTTTCTCACTAACAAACCAAGGTAAAGTAACATTATAGTTAGGTGAACTTCGTAGTGTCAACGTTAATGTCCTTGACCACGGGTTGAGTCCACTGGGGTGTCATTATTCCTACCTTATTTTGAGAGATCACCGATGAAGTAGTGTGCCAGGATATGTTGTGGTTGGACTACATCTTAAATATTGCTCTATGACCCTACCCTACTTCTTAAATTTGAAGAGACAGAAATTACCATAGATTGGAATTCTCAAGTATCCTGTGTGATATGTGGGGTCATAAGCCGTGCATGGCGGGGTGCAAGTAATAGTTAGTGGTACTAACTATAACTGCTGAATTTCTGTGTTTTTGTTTTTAGTTTTTTAGTTTAGTTTTACAGTTTGCACTCCCCTCAATGTTGACTGTAGTGTCAACACTACAGTCAACACTGCCCATGTTGACTTTAGTGTTGACACTACAGTCAACACTGAGGGGAGCACACATTGTGGACTGCATGTACCATGATTCAAAAGAGCAAACGTTTCTGGGATATGATGTAGTGTCCAGCCACAACTTTGTCCCTGCACAAACTGATTTTCATGACCTCCTCTACCATTTATAACACGTTCCTAATGTTCCTTTTTGTAGAAATTGCATTCTGGCCCGTGGATTAAACTTTATCCAGCTTGAACCGGAGAGTATGACCAAGTGGTCAAGAGTAAGGCCCAAGCTGGAGATTCTGGCCCGACTGCAGGCGTAAAGATACTACTCGTAAATTACCTCTGTGAATACCAAAAGTCGTAAAGTTAGGCTTTTGTCTCAGATTGCCTTTGTGAATTGTGCCCAACGTTTTTCTTTAATTCTGAACAAAGTAACAGATTACAGAAGTTGATTTTATTAGTAAAATTGATTATGATTTGTTCCATTGAATATATTAAGCAATATATTTTTACACTCTCACAAGACGCTTGCGGGAGTCAAACAAACAATCCCCAGCATGGACTCCGAGTGGGCTGTACTTCCTGTTCGGCTTTAGTGATTAACCCACGAGATTGTGCATTTGCAATTAAGTTAATAACAGTGGTTTCTTGTGATTCAGAACAAATCAAGACAATAGAGATGTTGATTATCTTGGAGAAATTGGTTATGAATTATTCCATAAAATATATAAAGCAATAATATTTTTTCGATCTCGTGAGATGTTTGCGGGAATCTCGCGTGAGGTCCGGGAGAGGAACCACACCCCAAGGAAGATTTGTGATTGGTTCATATGGATGTCTTTAGAAGAAGAAGAATCAATCTTTTTTGCTTTATTTTACAATTGGATTTTGGTGAGAGTACACACATTTGGATTGCTCTTCTCTCCTGTTTCCATTTAAGCAGAAACATGTTTTCATCTAATTCAGATGAACAGCCTGGGGCTTCTGCAGCACCTAAGCCATCCAAGGAATCCTTGGTGTGTCAATTCTTCAAAATGAATGAAAAAGGTATCTGTAGAGTATGTGACCTCTAAATTTTGCAGCAAAGAGTTCAGCCGGGGGAGCAGAAATAAACAATATAGTATAAGTACCACAGAGATGTGGAGACACCTTAGATCCATGCACCACCAAAGGCTTACACTGGCAAAGTTGGATTGTGCTAGGGAGCTAGACAACTTTACAGAGGCTGCAACATCATTTGCTCCATACTGTGCCTGCGCAAGTTCTAAGTGCGAAAGTGGACAATAACCCTGTTTTTTTTTTTAATTAAGTGCTATTTTGCTGCTTGTGCAGGCAAATCATTTTTTCATCAGAGACAAGCAGGTCTGGCCAGGAGAAGCTTGCCCAAGAGCACAAGTGCCCCCATAGGCAGTTTTTCTTTAAAATAATGTTTTGGTGCGTTTTTCTCCTTTTTATTTTAAAGGGGATGCAGCTTGTGTTTCTTTAACACCTCAAGGGGCACTGTGGATTTTTTGCAGTAGGGCAGACAGGAAACTGTTGAAAAAAGTGAATAGTGTTATTGCTGGGAACTTTTTCCCCATTGGTTAGGGAAGGGCCAGGCCTCACCCCCACCCACAAGCTAGCATCAGTCAGAAATGTGGCATCTCCTGGCACCCTCCTCACAACATTACTGACCTTGAGGAAGAGGAGAAGAGGACTGAACTTCCAGTCTGTGACCTGAATGTAGCCCTGCAGGTCTGGACTTGCTCCCTTTTGCACCCAGGACACAATTGTGAACTGCAAGTGGCATACAGCTGATCTCCTGGGTAAGCTCAAGGTCACAAAAGGATACAAGAGGCCTTTCCTACAAATGCCCATCTGACCAGTTGCAACTGGACCTGCCATGGACCCTGCTGTTGGCATCTGCTAGAGTAAGTCCTGACACCCAAGTGCTGCCCCTGGGGCCCTGGAACACTTGGCTGTGTCTGACTGGACTTCTCCTAACACCTTTGAAAACCTGGGACTTAGAAACGTTTCAAATGCAAGACCTCTAGAGGACTGGGACCTACCTGCCAAGCCGATCCATCAAAGGGATGTTGTCGCTGAGCTGCAGTTTCAGGTTTCTTCTGCTTGGAGCTTCTCAAATCTGATTAAGCTGGACCTCACAGAGAAAGTATCTGGTCTCATGGAGGTCTCTTCAACTACAGCCTTGCCCCTCTGAAGGATTTTGACCTCCGAAAAAGTGACTACGTTCAAACTTAGAAATGGAACATGGAAGACACCAAAAGTATCTACCCGGCAAGAGGGGGTTCCTGGGTGCAAAATTAACATTTCTACCGTTCTGTGCTTTTCCGGCCAAAGC